>NC_139567.1:34935106-35535106 GCF_965112155.1 Podarcis liolepis | reverse complement strand
AGGATCCAGGGGTCGTCAAGGCTTACATTGCCTGGGCTGGTTCACTGCCGCGGAGCCCCTTCTGTGGACCGGATCGCGGGCGCGCATGAACGCGCCTGCCTGCATTTTCCGGTGTCTGCATCTGCGCAGTCGCAATTTCCAGTGAGTCCCCGGTTTAGCACCACGCGTGGGGACTCGCCGAGCAGGCAGCTCAGTTTGGGGGCGGCTCATGAGCCAGTAAAATGACCCCCATGGGCTGCTTGTGGCCCATGGGCCTCCAGTTGCCGACCCCTGGATTAGACAGCTCATAGTAGAAAAGAATACAGTGGTACCTCAGGTTACAGAGTCCACTAATTCAGAAATAGTGCTTCAGGTTAAGAACTTTGCTTCAGGATGAGAACAGAAATCGTGGCCCAGCGGTGCGGCAGCAGCAAGGGGGCCCCATTAGCTAAAGTGGTGCTTCAGGTTAAGAACAGTTTCAGGTTAAGAATGGACCTCCAGAACGAATTAAGTACTTAACCCGAGGTACCACTGTATCAGTAGCTACAAGCCACAGTGGTTATGAGCTGTGTCCACTGTTGGAAATGGTATACCTCTGAATACCAATTGCTGGAAAATACAGGAGAGGAGAGTGCTCTTGTCCTTCTTTTGAGTTTTCCAGGATAGACATTCTCTGGTTGGCTAATATGAGAACAGGCTGCCGGACCAGCCAGGCCACTTCCTGTTCTAGGGTGGGGGAGATCTGATTCAGTTTTCATTCATTACCCTGGTCTTCTCTTCCTGTTACTTCCTGCAAACTCCCTCTAGGTGCATTCAAATATGGGGGATACTGCTTTTGCTTTCCTGATTATAATGCCAACACTTCTGTCTCCTTTTCCAACGTTCCTTTCATGTTGCAGTACCTGTTGTGCTGTGGAACTGTGGCTTTTTGGCTGATATACTGGTGTGTCGTGCTAAATTTCATTCCTACCAATGGGTGTGGTTGGGCACAACAACAAATGCTCCTGGAAAATGTTGCTGCTCCCCCACCCTTTCTAGACTTGTGTATTTTCAGTTCCCTCTTGAATCATCCAAGAAAACAACAGGAAAGAACTGTATGCTGGTATACTGTCCCAAATTTCTCTACTTTCTCAGTTTTCTGGGTTATATCACACCGAAACGAGCACTAAACATGCACTATGTTTCATTAGCTTTCTGGAAGTTGCTTTTACATCACGTGAAATCTCACATATAATGTGAAAATTACGAGTTAGGAAATGTTGGGAAATAGAATCAACTGCTGTGTGAACACAGCACCCCCACCCTTTATTTATAAGTCCCCTCTCTTCACTTACAGCCATTGCTTCTCTCCTGGTGATTAATTTTCATGAGAACATTTTTTTAAAAAAATCACAAACCAATGCAGAAGCATGGTGAACAGAACTTAAGATTGTAAGAATAAGAAGCCGAGAGAAACTAAAATGGACAGAGCTGCCCATCTCTCTCTCTCTGTCTCTCTCTCTCTCTCTCCCAATTAATTTTTATTGATTTTCCAAATTTTTAACAAATCCATAGCAAATTGAGCAAATTTAATACAACTTTTTCCCAAAAAAGACTTCCCACCCCCTTCTTAGATGTGTCCATAATTAACCCTTATTGCTGCTTATATTTCATAGTTACCTCTAATTCACATTCCTTCCCCCACCCCTTTTATCCTTATCCATCAGCCATCTGCTGGTACAGAGTTGCCCATCTCTAACCCTGCCTAGATACAAGTGGACCACCACAGCTAAAACGTGTCAAGAATAGAACATGCAATTGCAAAGTGCACGAACCTCTGAACCGTGCTGCTCCATTACTCCCTAATTAGATATCCAAGGAAAGTTACTGCAGCAGTTTGATGTTTCACTAGGAATGCAAATAAACACAGTATAATTATCTTACATCATATACTTCGCCGGACTTGAGATTATGATTATAATGCTACATTCAAGGGTTTTTTTTTTTGTGTGTGTGTGTGTGTGTGTGTCCCCCTAAATGTAAGGCGGAAAGCAGCAGAGTTGGAATGATATAGCAACAAAAGGCCATTATGATGGGATATAAAAAGCAAGTATTGAAAATCTGGATAAAGTGTAATTAGATATAAAGTGTAGCCAAGCATATATTTACAGTGTTTATTACAATGCAGGATAACAAGTCACTGGAGATGGAAATAAGTTCCAGATATAATAAAAGTCACCAATAAATTTTGCACAGAGGAGCAACTCTTAAAAGTCACTATAGTAAAGTTCCTTCTGTTTTGCAGATAAAGTCTCACTTTGAGCTGAGCTTTATTTCTTTCCAAGTTGTTGTTCTGCTTTTCTTCATGATACATATCCCATTGTGTGACCAGACCATGACAGCCCCAGCCCCCAGGGATCGTAAAAAAGGAATAAAGACTCTGACAACGTGTTATGGAATTAAAATTAGGCCACAACTTTATTAAACTTCCGAATGTAAGAAGACCTTGACTTTGGCCTTGGGTGTGTATCCCTCCCAGCCCCCCAGCTGGGGGAACTGGGGAACATCAGGGTAAATGGGATATAGTGGGGTGCTCTGTGAGACGTATGTGTACACAGGCAGCCCACCCCATATCCCCACACGCAGGGTAGTTCACTGACAGCCTTTCAGTGTATGGCCAGTGACAACCATTCTATAACCGCTTTTAATAGGGGACCCTGGAATTGGCTCCGCAGGGGGGTGAGTCACCAGTTCACATCCCCCCCTCCCATTATAGGGAAGAAAGGGCTAAAGGATTCCACCCAAGGCCATAATAAACCGCCAAAGTTGTGACAAATTGCTACGGGGAAGACAAAACCTGCCAATGCAGGAAAATTTCTTCCCGGTCCTTCAACAGCAACCAGTCAAAGACCGTAGCAGCGCCTGCTAAACAGGAAGAAAAAGTTAACCTGCAAACAAGAAAACATTAAACAAAGGGAGGGTAGGGAGGGTGAATCTCCAGAGCTGACTGCCTGGCTACTGTCGACTCCACCCCTATATATAATTAGGACTGGCCCCACCTCACAGCAATGAAACTTGAGTACTGAGGCTGAGTGTGAACCTCCAAATAATAACACTGAGAGGCAGGCCAGCCCCTGTTTGCCAGTAGGTTCCCTAGGAACCATAGCACCACGCCTGATCCCACAAAGGGCACCCACAATGTTAAGTTTGAGTGCTCATTGCACATAACATAATGAAGTAGGCAAAACAGAGGAATCCCCAAAGCCAATCAGTTGCTCCCTGAAAATTCATACTCAGCCCAGCGATGGGGTGCTTAGCAAAGGCCACATTACAGATGGAGGGAGCTGCAACAGTGAAGAGGGAAAAGTGCAGGAAGAAGCCAGGTTTTGGTACTAGCATATAAGTCTTTATTTCTCCTCAGAGTTCTTAAAATATCAGTGGTTGCAGGACTTTCAGTGTGGTTATTCCTGTTCGGCGGAACAGCACCCATGTTGAGATATGACAGATGTCCACTATCTGTACTTCTGGGAAACAATTGAAGACATTTATTTTTTTCCTGACAGGCTTTCCTGTATTGTATTTTAGTCTCTCTTTAGTTGTTGATTTTTTTAAACTGTTCTTAAAACCTTTCAGCTGTTTTTAATGGTATGTTTGTAGATCACCTTGTCTGTTTGCATCTGGGCCCAGCTGAAGGTGTTCATGTTACTGTTTAAAGCCCTAAATGGCTTGTTTTTGTTGTTTAGTCGTTTAGTCATGTCTGACTCTTCGTGGCCCCATGGACCAGAGCACACCAGGCACTCCTGTCTTCCACTGCCTCCCAGAGTTTGGTCAGACTCATGCTGGTAGCTTCGAGGACACTGTCCCACCATCTTGTCCTCTGTTGTCCCCTTCTCCTTGTGTCCTCCATCTTACCCAACATCAGGGTCTTTTCCAGGGAGTCTTCTCTTCTCATGAGGTGGCCAACATATTGGAGCCTCAGCTTCAGGATCTGTCCTTCCAGAGAGCACTCTAAATGACTAAATGACTTAGTCTCCAAATATATGAAAGTCTTCTTTGTTCCTTACAGACACTCTTGAGCATTTGGATCTGCAGAGGGTGCCCTCTTGGTAGTTCTACCACTTGCAGAAACTGCAAGCGATGAGTGGTCCAGGAAAGGGTGCTTTCTGTGGCAGCTTCTAAGTTGTGGGATGCCCTCCTCATGGAGGTGTGTCTGGTAACTTCATTATGCAACTTTTAGTGAATGCTGAAGACTCACCTTTTTATCCTGGCCTTGGAAAACTGAGCTGTGTGTTTTCCGAACAAACTTTATTCCTGTGACATTATTATTATTATTATTATTATTATTATTAGTCTTAAAACTGAATTATTATTATTTTGCAACCCACCCCGGGATCTACTGGTGAAGGATAAATATTTTAATAGTAACAAGAACAACAAATGATTAAAAAAACCACACACAGTAGTTGGCACCAGGTAAGGCAGTTTTCTGGGCGTAGGAGGAAGTTTTTGAAAGCTTAAAATTAGGTCCAATGTTGGTTCATTAGTGGCTCAGAATAAACAGTTATTTTTCGTAACAAGAAAAAACAACAACCTAAAACTCTTGAAACCTTACTATGATGTTGCTAACCAATATAATTTGTTTGGTGGAAAGATGATAGTGACAGCTGTGGAACATTTAAAGAAGAACTGTTATGGTCACATCGTATTCATGACCTCCACTCTGTACAAATGTTGCAGTTATTAAAAAGAAATACAGCCCAGTGCTGCAAGATTTATCACCAGAGTTCATTCACTGCTGTACAGAATGTCCTCCATTAATGACAACAGCTGTTGACTTAATAACCCAAGGAAAGATCATTACATTCCTTCACATTTCCCAAAAACAGATGGGAAAGAATTGCAAAAGTGTTAAAACATATGGGAGAAATGTGCTAAAATCAGCCAGCCTCCTGTGTAGTAGTTATGAGTCTTAATGTCATTATGGGTAGCTTGACACATTAGTTTATTCTAAGGCTGGACCAAAATCTTCCTCCAGTTTCCCCTCCCCCCTAAAAAAAAAAAATCATTATCCCCCTGTGAATATGGGAGATAGTTTTCCTGGCTCTCACTCATGGGCACAGGACTTGAGATCTCTGCTTGGGTATTTCTGAAGACTTTGTTCCAAAAGTTATCACATGGCCTAAACATGGATCAAATTGCAGGATACAGAAGTTAAAAGCAGAGTTCTAACATATGTGGCTAGGTGGAAGCTAGGATGTCTCAACACCTTTTGAAGAGCAGGATGAATAAGAGAGATACCCTATCAAGTAGAAAAGATCCAGTTTTGATGAACCCATGCTAACTAAATTGAACAGCCCACCAAACGCCCTGCTCTACATACAAGTATGTGGAGGAGTTTTATTGAGAAATGAATGGACTCACCTTCTTTCTTCTCACATATGAAAATTGATTGCAGCATTGCATTTCCAGTACAGTGGTACCTCGGGTTAAGAACTTAATTCGTTCTGGAGGTCCATTCTTAACCTGAAACTGTTCTTAACCTGAGGTACCACTTTAGCTAATGGGGCCTCCCGCTGCTGCCGCACTGCCAGAGCACGATTTCTGTTCTCATCCTGAAGCAAAGTTCTTAACCCAAGGTACTATTTCTGGGTTAGTGGAGTCTGTAACCTGAAGTGTCTGTAACCCGAGGTACCACTGTACTTTCTTGTGTTGTTGTGGGTTTTTTTTTTACCCCCTCTTCTGCATCTGTTTTATTTTTCTACTTTCACATCTATTTTTATTCACCGTATCCATAATTTTTATCTGTTTATGCCAATAAACTTTTAATTTAAAAAAAGGGAAACAGAGAGAGCAGGATGGGTTCAGTCACTCATGTACTTCAAGTGCTGAGCGACGGGGCTGGGCAAGGAAATGGGAGCTCCTGAAAATAGACTGGATCTGCTCACATTGGTACATCCTTGGAGACAGAGGTGAGATATGCAGGTGTGCAGCTCAGCATCAGAGTACATACTTTGCATGTGGAATGTCTCCATTTCCGTGTGCAGCGTCTGCATGGAGGATTGGGGTCATCCTGCCTGATATCCCTGGAAACTATTCTGCCAGCCAGAATAGTTCCAGTACTGAACTATGGCCCTTTCCCAACAAGAAGACATAATGTGCCTATGTTCCAGTTCCAGACTAGCTTTACTTTCTCTGTACTAAGAGATTTGCTTTATGAAATTTTGTATACATACTGATTGTATAGAGACGGGCACCTGGCTCCCCACATCCAGACTCAACATCCTCCGTCCTCTGCTGTATTTCACTACGGAAAGAATTATCCCAGCCAAATTATTTCCCTGGGCTTCAGCGCCTATTACATCCTGCAATGTTTAAGCTGTCCCTTTGTTTTCCTTTTAAGGCCCTTTTTTCTAAAATAACATCCAGTTGGAAGCTCATTTAGTTGAGCAGATGTTCCTTTCTTTTGATGAATGGCTTCACTGTCGTTTTCTTCCCTGCAACATCACACCCTTGTTATCAGAGGTTTCCATCAATAGATTTAGATCCAGGCCTGCTAGCCAATGCACCAAAGGCTGGAAGACGAGACTGGGAAATGATTTTTCAGATACTTTGTACCAATATATGCTAATCAGCCAAAGAGCAAGCGGATTCCAGGGTTATGTATCATGTAGGTTAGCTTATCACAGCCCTGGAACCAGCTAGAAGTGAGTGCTCAAAGGAGCCTGGTAGGGCAGAAGGCAGGGAGCCAAACAGTAGGTGGCGCCAAAGCCAACTGTAGACAGAGCCAACAAATTTCGGTTTGTCTCTATCTTCCTCACTGCTCAGTTCTACAAAGGGAATACTGAGACTAAAGAAGAGGAGGAAGCTGATAGCCAGGGCCACCCCCGGGACTGTTTGTAAGGAATGAGGTGGCAGGTCAAGAGTAACTAAGAGCAGACTGAGTTTGTTGGGGCAGCACCTCTTTTGCCCTAATGGACTAAGCTCCAATGACTGGAAATATGGAACCTGAACAACTGAGTCAGCATATTTTGGCTTAATTATAGAATAATGACTAATGCATAGCATAGCTTTCACGTAATTGAGGATTTTAATTTATTTTTTTAAGAGTCCATTAATCTTTTACGTTCTCTAATTACTTTGGGATTTCTTGAAAGTTTGATAGATCCATACATTAACTCTGTCCAGTCAAATCAGCTTCAATGACAAAGTCGGTGATGGTTCTACTTCATATGGCTGCATATGAGATTTGGGCTCCGCCAAAGTTTGCATATGCCTTGGCTAGGAATGTGGGTTTTCATGGCTCTCCTAACTAGAGATGGAAGAGAAATTTGATTCCATTTACATTTAAAGGCAAACCTACCTAATTTGTAGTTTCTGAAAACTGTTCTCAGATCTAAACAGCCGTCCTTTGAAATCTGGGTGCCTTTGAATTTTGCAAACCAGCTGTTCAGCCAAGCAGTGTGTATGAAAATGCATTTGATGTATCTAAAAATGAATAGATTGGTGGGAATAATAAATAAAGATGCATTTTATTAGAAAAGCTTGCTTTTTGGGGGAGGGGTGTGTTGTTTAGGCAAAATGCATCCATCACCCAGAGTGACAGAGAAGGGCCATAAAGCATCTTCCTTGAATGCAGAAGATCCCAGATTCAATTCCTAATGGCATCTCCAAAAGGGCTGGGAAATAACCCTGCCTGATAGCCTGCCAAGCCACTGCCAGTCAGTGTAGACATTACTGGGTCAGATGGACCATCGGCCTGATGATTAAAACGTGGGAGGGGAGATAAAGTTATTCTGGACCTATATTAAACTGGATAGAAGAGCTGTGCAATCCTAAGACTGTCTACACAGAAGTGAGAGCTATTGAATTTAATGGGGCTCCATTCTAGGTAATTGGGGTGAGGATACAGACCACCACTGGGAAGCATCCAGGGGCTCAGTGGGATCATTAGTCAATGGTCATATGGCTAACACAGGCTGACGAGGGCCAACTGCAGGCCTGGCAATGAGGAATGCGTATTGATAACAAAGAAGGGTTCCATTGGTGAAGCAACAACAGAAACCATCTCAACGGAAATACATCTACTTCAACAGAAAAATATCCCATGAGGCAAGGTGAGGCAACTCCCAGGGGCGTAGGAAGGGTGTGGGGGGTGTGTGGGGGGTGCGGTCCTCTCCGGGTGTCATCCCTGAAGGGGTGACAAAATGGCAGACCGCGGGGGTGGCACTTACCGTGGGGCCTGGCCTGCAGCGTGCCCAAGGCACACATCTCTCCTGGGAGTGACACAGTGGCTTGGGGCCTAGTGCTGCCCAAAATGGCAGCGTGTGGCTTGCATCCGCCAGGCGGACTCTGTGGTCTGCTCACCACGCTGCCCCCCTGAGCAGATCGCCGTGGCGCCCTTATGCACGGATCGCTATGGCGCTCCTGTGGGTAGATCGCCCCACCCCCGTGGGTGACTCGCCACGCCCCTGCTGCCCTGTGTGCCAGAGCAGGTAGCTACACCCCCTGGCAACTCCCTCAGGTGGCAGTCTCTGGAGGGTGGCAGGTCTGTGCCCGCCATTGCCCCCTGTATGCTGGGCAGACTACATTTCCCACAGTTCTGTTTTGTAGGAAGTTGAGTCTCTTTTGAGGACTATAGGAGGGATAAGCGACCTGGGTTGGAACTAGAAGACTTGTTGTGGGAGGATTTCTTTAATCAATAATTTAAATTTAATATTTTTTAAATTAAATACGTATAAATTTTGCCCCTGGCCCCAGCGTTACACCCACCCAGAGCTGGATAATAGACTTGCCTGCTACAGAGGCAGTTCCTGCCACTGCTGAGAAGGGAGGGAGGAGGGGAGTAACTCTTCCTTCTGTTTTTTTTGTGTGTGCACCCTTAACTAAAATTCCCAGGGAACACCAATTTCTGATTCATATCAGGTGCCAAAATGTCTGGGCACAAGTCAGATAAAAGCTGGAGATCTTCCACTGGCAGCTGAAATTATGCACAGACACATGTTATCTTGCCAATTTCCACTTTGCAGGCAATCTAAGCTCTATTCTGCATCATTACTGCTCTTACGATAATAACTTTGTAGTATTATTATTATTATTATTATTATTATTATTATTATTATTAGTCATCTTTATAAAGAGTGGCCTTAGAATGCTCCTCAAAAGTGCATGCTGATGAAAGGGTAGCAGTGGTTGAAAAAAGACTGAGAACATTTTAGCTTGTAAGCGTACAGGATGGCATAGTGTAAGATGTTAGAGATTATTTAAGACCTGCACCTGGGCCACAGAATGCATAAAACAAAAGTTTAATGCATGAAGCAGCCCTACGGAAGTCTCTGTAGCCATTGTATTTGTGCCCCTTTGCCTACATAAGCCTGTTGCTAATACAGGGAGATTCATAATCAAGTAGACAGTTTCTATTCACTATAAATGGAAACTGTATACTTCATTATGAATCACCCTGTATATATGCATAAACTGATGCATATTTCCACAAATTGGTACAGTCATACCTCGGGTTACAGATGCTTCAGGTTGCGTTTTTTGGGGGGGTTACGGACCGCCAAAACCCAGAAGTACCGGAACGGGTTACTTCCGGGTTTCAGCAGTTGCGCATGTGCAGAAGCGCTAAATCGTGCTTTGCCCATGAGCAGAAGCACCGAATCGCAACCCGTGTGTGTGCAGACATGCCACTGCAGGTTGCGAATGCTGCGGATCACGTTCACAACCCGAGCTTCCACTGTAGATGTATCAGAGGAAAGTCTCAATAAAATACACATAATAATGAAAGTAGCATACAAAAGATGCATTATATCAGGGGGCTGGGATCTTTCAAATTTGTATATTGGTCAAAACCACATACAAAAATTAGGATAAATTCACACTAAAAGTTACATACTATTCATCCCGCACTTGTAAGAAATAAATCTTTTAGTGTGGCAGCACCTACATTTCGGATGTCCCTGACCATTGACATCAGACAAGTGCCTTCATCGTTCTCATTTGACACCTGCACACTTCCCCTTGATCTATTTTTATATACGCTATTTGGCATTGCCAAAATTCAGAAGAATGCAAATTTTATAGGGGAGTTGTGTTTTACTTCACATATTGGTTTGAGGAGTGGGAAGTGAGTAGCTTCTCGTTAAATGCACCCAACCCTAGTTGACACGAAAGGTCCCCCACAAATCCTTTCATATACTGAACAAGTATACCAGGAAGAAGGGCCGTATCTTAGCCTCTTCCTTGACATTCCAGTTGCACCAAATATGTTGGGTGACAAAGCGTGTTCTCCATAACAGAGAGCACGTGTTGCGGTTGGGAAGAACAGGCCACCCTGTAGTGACTAGGCAAATTTGGTGAGGAACCCAAGCCTTTAAGTGGTTAAATTGGGTTGCTGGGGAGTTTGAATTGTGGCAAATTTGTGGGAGGGGCCAGAGTCCTTAAATACAGGGGCCAGACGTTGGACGCTCTCTTGGCCGTTTTGCATCGGATCACCCGCCCTCCCTCCCTTTTATAGGGTGGTTTTTTGTTTTGCTCGCTTGACCTTGCTATTGCCTGTCATGGGGTCGTCCGCCTTGGTGCGGGGGCCTAGTAGGAATTTTGCCATCTGGCTGATTGGCTGGTGCCATTTGGTTTTTGCCTACTACGTAGCAAATCGTCACAACTTGTAAGGTTGGCGGTTAGGCATTGGTTAAATTGGTGCTTGGAGGGGTAAGTGCCTACCCCTCCAAATGATGCGGAAAGGGAATTCCGTTAAAGGAATCCAGGGGCTTGCCATACAATTTGTCCTTGTCCCCGGAGTCGGACCTGCGGCCGTGCAAGCCCCACCGGAACATGAGGGTGAGAAGTGAGGGACTGTCGCCCAGTTTCAGATTTCTCACCCAATACTTGTTTCCCACGCTGGCTTCCGTTGGTGTCCGGAAGGGCCAGCTCTGTCCTGGAGGGCAAGGACAGATAGTCATAACCAATGCCTAAGCAACCACTCACATTTTTTGTATTTAAATAAAGTTGTGGCCAAAATTATGCCAAAAACCTTAAACAAAAATTTACGTGTGAAGTGTGAAATTTTTGGTGGGTGGCACTGTGGGACTCAACACGCAATGTGTTGCACCCAATTAACACCAAGGCAAAGGAGACCCACGGAAAGGAATGAACCTAAGTTAGCCATGCATGTTAACTTTGATGGTTCCACTCTGTGCAGACCTAGCTTTGGATGCAACTCATTTACTTGGAAGTGGGCCCAGTTAATGGCAACGGAATTCCAAATACCGTATTCTTCCATGTATAACACGACCCCATGTATAACACAATCCCTTTTTTGGGGGACTGCAAATTAAGAAAATGGGGGGAGACTGCCCAGAGATGTTAAGCTTTTGGGGAGGATTGCCCAGGGTTGTTGTGCTTTTTTGGGGGGGGGATTGCCAGCAATTGCTCACCTGCCTGACCGCAGCTGCCAATCGCACAACTCACAGAAAACAACAACAATCATCTGCCCAATTGCCGCCAGCAGCCACAAATCGCCCGCCCAATTGCCGCAACAACAGCCAATCCCAAACAGCCCTTGGCGCATACACCAATCACCCACCCAATCACCACTGTATATCTCCTACTCGCTGCTGCCAACAATCGCCCATCCCCCCTATGCACTACCCGTGTATAAGACGACCCCAAATTTTCAACAATATTTTAAAATAAAAAACCCTCATCTTATACACTGAAAAATACGGTGAACGGCCTAGGATGGAAGCTTATATAAACTTTTATAAAACTGCAACTAATAATAGTCCTCTTCCCATGGAGTTTATAAAATGTGGTATTTGTTCTACAGGGTTCGTCAGCACAAAGAAAGACTCTGAACAGAGCCTTCTGAAAATACACATTTTCTTCCCAGGGGTTGCCCCAACCACTTTGAAAGAGAGCTTAGAAATAAATGGCATGCACCGTACAGTAAGTTTTATCCATTAGCCTTACAAAAGGTGAAAAGGGCAACCTTTGCTCAATTTTGTTTTAAAGGGCACATTCAAAAGACCCATTTTAAATGGTTTCTTAACATCCTTTAAACCCTCTCTTGGAAGAAGAAGAAGAGAAATGAGAAGCAGTGGAACTCAAAGGAGAAACTTTGCTATAACTTTAAGCTGAGTTCTGAGTGAGTTATTGAGGTAGTGGGATCTTCCAAAGTCAGTGCAAAGTTATACATTCTGCCTGAATTCCTAACATGCATGGAAATGCAGAAGCAGTGAGGAAGACACAGAATTTTAGACCATTACAATAGATAAGTGATGGTGAACCTATAGCCCTCCAGATGCTACAATTATGATTCCCTTTTTCAAAATATTTATTTCTATTTATTTCATCTAGAACATATACTTCAATTACACACAGGGATTAAGAAATGGAGAGAAAAAAACAATACAATGGAAAGAAATTAAACACAGAATTTGAGTCATTTCACAATTGGCGGGGTGGGGAATAATGTACTATTATTGATATTGGGGGGATACTTATTTTTAAAAAGTTTTATTTATAAGTGTCTGGGTATTATCCTCTAGGCCTTACAATATTCTCACTTGAAGCGGAAAAGTTATTACGAATTCCAAATAGTAGTATATTTGAAAGGCGACATTTGAACTCTGTAATCGTAATTAATATAAAAATGCAATTTTGCCATGAAGTTGAAGATGAATAATTTATCTTTGTTTATCCTACAATACACATCAGTTTTTGAGTTATTCCCCCCGCCCCCAGCAATAGCTAAGGACCAAATTTGACTACACCACAAATCCCTCTAAACATTTCCATTTTCTTTCAAAGGCTATGTTAGACCAGACCATGGTTTAACATATTGTTTACAGCCAGAGCCAGCGTGAGCAATGGTCAGGCATGATGGACATTGTCACTCATGTTGCCAAATATGTGCTGCTAAATGTTGCTTCCTTGGAACCCTCGGGTATAGAAGGAATTGTCAAAGCATCAGGACTCTCATTCAAGACCAGAGCTATAAACAATTCTTTGCTGTGTCTTCCGGTTAAGCAAAGCATAAATTATTTGAACCATCAATGGATGGTGTTTTTCCAACCCACTCTACAGAGAAAGGGGGAAATATGTAATTCCCCAAGTCAAGATTAATATTTATTTTAAGGCAATTCATCTATTATTAATAACCACCTGAATCAATTACATCTATCACTCTGCCTGAGTACACATCGGAATAATTTGGTTATATAAACAGATGGTAGCATTTGCCTAAATGAAGGTGAAAATTGAAAACCGCTTTTGAAAAGGCTTTTGAAATTGCTTTCTCCAAAGGCTCTTTGCAGCACTGACCTGCCCCATCTCACCTTTCCTGGAGTGGTCCATTTTGCACAGGTGGAAAAAGCAACGGAGCAAGCTCGAATGAACAAGGAATGTCACCTGCCAACATTTTTGCAATCCAGGACTTTGCTGGAATGTGGTGAAGCTAGAAGGTGATCTGAGTTGTTGCTGTTTTTAATTGGATGGCTGCTCTGAGTTCGAAGAGTGCCAGAATCCGTGCCCAAAGGATTTGGTCTTCCTGTGCTTCGGCTCCTCAACTGCCACAATGAATAAAAGAATCAGTGTAGCATAGTATTAGAGTTTTGAACTAGGTCCTGGGAGAGGAGGGTTCAGATCTCCACTCAGCCTTGAATAGGTGACCTTGGGCCAGTCACTGTCTTTCAGCCCAGCCTACACAGGGCTGTTGTGAGGATAAAACAGAGTAGGGGGGAGTGTGTGTTTCACTTTGAGACCCTTAGAGAAAAGCTGGGATATTAATGCCATAACAACAATTATGGCTCTACCCTTATTGGTGACCAGGACTGGATCTAAACCAGGACTGGATTTAGGTTTGATGAGGCCCTAAGCTCCTGAAGGTAATGGGGCCCTTTATATGTCCAGCTGTCCTTTGCCAGCAACAAATTGTTGCTGTCTTTTGTGTTGAATATATGCTATATGGTAATTTATGGACCTAATAGGTATCTAAAGCCATTTGCACATATTGCCATACAACCAGTCCATGAAGAATGTAGGCACCCTATACATCAGGCATAGGCAAACTCGGCCCTCCAGATGTTTTGGGACTACAACTCCCATCATCCCTGACCACTGGTCCTGTTAGCTAGGGATGATGGGAGTTGTAGTCCCAAAACAACTAGAGGGCCGAGTTTGCCTATGCCTGCTATACATAGAAATAAGCAAACCAGTGATATTTTAGGGAGCAGGCTAGCAGGCGGGGCCCTTTACTTACATCATAGGAGCCTACACAACACAACACAACAACACAACACACTGTTGCTGTATGTATGTATGTATGTATTTTATTTGTTTTTTATCTTTTATTTTGGAAATGTACATCCAGGGTTGTTGTTTTTCCTTGCGGGGGGTGGGGGGGCAAAAGAGTGAGGCTCTAAGCTATAGCTTGTTTAGCTTATACATAAATCCAGCCCTGCCATGGCTGGATCTAGACACATCAAAGCAGCCACTCAGTTAAACTCATTGTAAACTTCATACAGGGAAGTTCCGTTGGCAAAAAAACGGGACTCCACAGCACCACCTGGTGTCATAATGTTATAACTCACATAAAGCACTTTATCTTTACAAATGTTGCTGAGTCGCAGGACACAGTCACGAGACACAGCAGCACAATTCTACCTTGGCTGCATCAAAGGAAAACATAAAAAATATGAGCCCTCCCTCCACCTGTCTGTCTAGGATGAGCTGTCATTTGACTCCTCCCCTTCCAGAACTGCCTCATCAGTAGCCATTGTGCTTGATAAGTGGGAAGAAGGTGGTTTGCTTTGCTTAACCAATTCACGCTTCCTGAAACAATACATAAACTGAAATCCAGCCATCCTTCAAAATTCACACCCCTCCAGCTTTTACAATGCAGGTCTCCATCAAATAAATGCATACAAAAATGCACATATTACTGAGAACGAGGAGGAAGAAATGAACAAATTAAATTCTATGCAGACAATATGGTACTAACATTTAACAGAACCCATTGCTTCTGTGAAGGAGGTAACAAATCAAGCATGGCAAAGTGGCAGGATGCAGCTGAACATAGACAACATATCCATTAATTTCAATGGGTCTACTCTGAGTAGCCCTACCATGGCATGCTACCCCTTATTACCATGTGCTATTAAACTGTTTGCAACCTTATTAGTATCATTCTTTCTGTAGCTTAGCTTACATTTATGCTGTTCATTTACCGCTTAATTAAAATCATCTCTATCTACAATTAGTCTTTATAACTTTTGGGTTTTTTGTTTGTTTTAAAGTTAACTGAAAACTTTTGCATGACTTTGTGCCACGGTTCTCAGCAAGTGCTCACTTCTTCCCAGGAATATCTTGCTATTACCAAAAACCCAATTATTATAGCAAGAAGCCATAAATCTATAAATCGTTTTTCCATTGCTCATACATGATGATTTTCATAAACAAATGGTTGCTGTCTTATCTAAATTGATATTGCAAATGGCCAGATTTATCAAAGTCACCCTAAATATCTTGTCTTACTATAAATCTAGGAGCAGGCATTCCTTCCATTAGGGCAAAGTCACTTTTTTCTCATTACTCACTTATGGAGGAAATTAAATTTGGTTGAATTTTTTTTTTGGCAAACGTTAAGATTTCTTTAGGAAATGGCATTTCATTTCGTGATGACACAAATTCCTTGGTGTGCATATTTTCCTGCAACTATTTTATTTCAAAAAATACTAAGAAAGAAAGTCAGTAATTGCTTGAGACCATCCTCTCCAGGACATCGCAAGGGGACTCATGAATAAGCCCACCTAGTTCTTTTACATGGTGGGCCTGAAGGCATGGCTCCACAGCCCTTCTCTACGTATTTGTGGGACCTTTTCTACATCTTTACTATAATGGCAATTGTTGGCACATATGTATTTGCAACTCACCCCTCCTCTCTCTCCCTCTCTCTCTCTCTGATTTCCAGACCTCTTTCAGGCTGATGTGCATAAAAAGTTTGCTCTGATTTTTCAATTTGCATCCCCACCATCACTCTCTCCAGCAGAGGTTCCGTGCATACATGTGCCTTTACAGAGTAAGAACTGGGCATGGAAAATCAAACAAACTCGGTGTGATCACTGTTCAAGGAACTCACTGTTAAGTATAATTGTCTAATTGACACTGAAATGTAGAATGGCTAAATGTGCATTGCTAACTCTGCTGAAATTCCATTGAAGCTAAAGAAGTGCTCTCTGAGATTTAGCTGGTTGATAATTAACTGTGAATGTTCTCTGCTCTAATGCTGAATGTTTACCTTTGATGTTGTGGTTGCAAATTCACCATCATGAAAGGGTGGTGGCTGTTTGTATTCTTTGTTCTTCAGGCATCAGTGAGAGCAAGATGTCTCTCCAGAAGTTGCATAGCTTTGGGGTTGGAATGCAGGCTAATGGAGCTCTGATTATAAGTTATTTTATTTCTCATAAGATGTTGAGCCTGTGTCAGACACGTGGAAGATATTGTACAACTATTTGGATGTATCATTTACCATTTTGTTTTGAAGAAAGTTCTGCAAGTAAAGTTTTGAACAATCTAATGGGCCTGGACAATGTTTTATTCCAAAAGGAGTCAGTTTTTATGCAGCCAGTCACTTCAAGCTGCGTAATATCAATATCTGCAATATTCATGACCAGGGCATTGTTTCTCATTGCACCATGTCTTTCTTACATGCAACACTGTTTCCATTCCACTGCACTTCATTGTCTGCCAATATCTATGTTACTGATCTCAGTGTCTGTTTTGACAAAATTACATAACTGACATTAATCATGCTATGCTTTCACATCCTATTCATTTCAATGCAAGGTGAATGAAGGGCACACAAACACACAATCAAATGCAGTGGTGCCTCGCAAGACGAAATTAATCCGTTCCGCGAGTCTCTTCGTCTAGAGGTTTTTTTTGTCTTGCGAAGCAACCCTATTAGCGGCTTAGCGGATTAGTGCTATTAGCGGTTTAGCGGCTATTAAAGGCTTAGCAGCTATTAAAGGCTTAGCGGATTAGCGGCTAAAAGGCTATTAGCGGCTTAGAAAAAGGGGGGGGGAGCGAAAAAAAATCGGAACACTCGCAAGATGTTTTCGTCTTGCAAAGCAAGCCCATAGGGAAAATCGTCTTGCGAAGCAGCTCAAAAACGGAAAACCCTTTCGTCTAGCGGGTTTTCCATCTTGCGAGGCATTCGTCTTGCGGGGCACCACTGTAAATCCAGTTTATGGATGGAAAGCAACAACATAAAATACTGATCATATTCATTGGACTGATTTTTGTTCTGGGCATGGACTAGATGAGTGAACACTTGCAACTTCCACTCCCATTTCAATTCGCTGAAACCCCTTAGTCAAGACTAAAAATAATTGATCTCCAAAATATCAAATTTGGAACAAAACACATAACTTGATTTTTTACCAGAGACTGCAATCATGAAACCACAGGGACAGTTGATGTCTATATCATAGAATATCCAAACATGAAATGTTTCATTCTGCTTTCTTTCCAGTTGTTTTCCAGGTACCCCGTGGATAAAGGAAAAGACACACTGCTTCTTATTTGGAGACTATCATATCAGGGGCACTTGGAGAAGCACAGAGAGAAGAAATGCCATTTGTAGCAGCAAAACTGGACACCTTCATTTGCCCCACCTGCAATAAAACATGTCTCTCCCATATCGATCCCTACAGCCACAGCAGGCGCTGTAACTCTCCAGTGGTTTGACTTTACCGCCCCACCCCCAAAGGCAAACTCTTCCATTGTCTCTGGAGACAGACAGATATCAGATACCAACAACAATATCAGGACAGCTCTTCAACCCCCACCTCCCCTCCGTGAGAAGGAGAGCGTGTTTATGAATTTGCAATGGATTGCTGTGGGCATGCATCGGGCCTTGTCGCTATTAATAACTTCATTATGCAGACTAACAGATTGGCATTAATAAGTGCAGCTCAAATACATATCTAGGGAGATCATCTGTTATGCTATCAGACGCCAGTAATCAAATGTTGCACTCCCTTGTTACGGTATGCAAATAGGTTCTGCCTCTGACAGTTAAGCAGCAGATTTCCCAGGCTAATCTGTCTTTTGACAGCAGTAAACTTTATTCTGAAAATATGTTTGGAAGAGGAAAACATAGGGGTGTAGGCGTGTGTGTGTTTTGAGGGAGAGCATTACATATACAGTCGTACCTTGGAAGTCAAAAAGCTTAGCTCCTGAATGTTTTTGCTCCCGAACATCGCAAACCCTCAAGTGACTGTTCTGGTTTGCAAACTACTTTTGGAAGCTGATGGGGCTTCCACAGCTTCTGATTGGCTGCAGGAGGTTCCTGTACCCAATCAGAAGCTGCGCTTTGGTTTTCAAACATTTTGAAAGTTGAACGGACTTCCGAACGGATTTTGTTCGACATCCAAGGTACGACTGTATATGCTTGAATATCTGCAACAGAGCTGAGGGAAGAACATAGGAAATTGTCTTAGGCTGAATTAGACCATTGTCCAACTATCTCTACACTGGCTGGCAGCAGCGCTCCAGAATTCCAGGCAGGGGTCTCTTCCAGTCCTATCTGGAGCTACTGACAGCTGGATTGGACCTCCTGCATGATCTAGCACTGAACTACTACAGCACAACAAATATGTTAGGGTCCACATACATTCCAATGACAGTGCTACCTCGGGTTACATACGATTCAGGTTACATACGCTTCAGGTTACAGACTCCACTAACCCAGAAATAGTGCTTCAGGTTAAGAACTTTGCTTCAGGATGAGAACAGAAATCGTGCTCTTACGGTGCGGCGGCAGCAGGAGGCCCCATTAGCTAAAGTGGTGCTTCAGGTTAAGAACAGTTTCAGGTTAAGAATGGACCTCCAGAACGAATTAAGTTCTTAACCCGAGGTACCACTGTATGGAGAACAAACAAAGAAGAGAAGAGTCTGCTGGAACAGGCCAGGGACCCATATCCTGTTCTCACAGTGGCCAACCAGAAGCCTGTGGGGAAACCCACGAGCAGGATCCAAGCACAAGAGCCCTGTCCCCTCCTGTGGTTTTTAGCAACTGGTATTCAGAAGCATTGCTGCCTCCAACTGTGGAGAAAGAGCCTCAAGGCTAATAGCCATCAATAATCCTCTCATGTTCTAGTGAAGAGATGTCCAACCGGTCAACCATGATCGATTGTGGGATTTATAAAACTGATTTAGAAATACCCCTCCCCCCTCATGTCAGGAGCTCAGCCTACACTCGAGTAGGACCCTGGCAGAGACACATTCCCGAATGGCATGTTCTCTCCCTCCTGGTCGATGGTTCGGGAGCTTCATTAGCTTTCTTCAGCCCAAACATCACAGCGACCGATGCCAACCGACACCGGCACACTTAGGGATCCGCAGAGTTTGTACAGTTTGTGTAACAGACCTCAGACCTCAACAACTCAGCATTTTGACTAATCTACTTTATTTACATATAAGCACACATGGAGCACTGCAACATGGCTCCCTCTCTCTCTAGCATCAGACAGCAAAGAGAAAAAAGAACAAAGGACAATAGTCCTACTTCACGGAGCACAGTAACACAAACATCCTGTCTCCGTAACTTCACACTTTGTGGAGTCAAAACATTTACCGTCATGTGAAAGAAAAACAATCCCATGACTGCAATCATGGAGCAGGAATTCTAACATCTCACTCCGTCCCTCTGTCTAGTGGGCAGTCGTTAGGTGTCTGCTGCTGGCGATTTGGGATACGATTCTTGGCTTCAGCGCTTCGTTCTTTTGTTAGCGGCGGATAATTTGGCTATTATTTGCATCCCCCCCAAAAAGCTCAAGAACTCTATGCATCCCTACCCCTAAAAAAAGCTCAAGAACTGTGAGCAATCCTCCCCCCCGAAAGTTCCAATGACAATGGGTAGATCACTGCCAGTTATTTTATATTGGGAGTAGATCGCAGTCTCTTGGGAATTGGACATGCTTCATCTAGTGCTATGAAAGAGGGAGCAAAGCTTTTCTCTATCCACCTTCCCCATGCGATGCATTTTTTAAAAAAAAAATTCTATCATGGAGGTTTGAATATGTGCAGTCTCGACTGATTTGTTTATGGGACGTTTATATGGTAATGAACATTTATCCAGATTTGCTTGCAGGGTGTTGTTTACACATCTTCCCATTAAACATTAATTCATCTCAGCTCATTTTTCTCCAGTGCATTTCTGCGTCACTTTCAAACAACAACAAATATCGTGGCCTTTTTGTTTTTGTTTTAAAGAAAAAACAAGTGTTGTTGTGCTAACCCGAAGAGAGTGTTTTTACTCCACTTTAAATGAACAAACCTGAAGTTTTGGTGTACACTTGAATACCCCCCTACAAAACACAGATTCAGGAGGCACCTGAATTGGCTAGACCTGCTTTCTTCAGCACCAATCATTGCTATGGCTTCATTCATTGGCTAAAATCACGGAAAGGTTGAGTTCGTGAAACAAATGAGGAGAATAGTTCCTGTGCATTCTGCCTCGCATTCCAGGTTTCACAAATGCTAGAAACTTTTTGTAATGAAATCTAGAAAGTTGGATTGCATGGCAAGTCCCCTCCCCCATGTGAAATGAAGACACTGGACACATTATTTAAGGTTAATGGGCATAAAAAGGCCACAACTTTATTGATTACAGAATTGAAAGGTATTGGCTTTAGGCATTGGCTCCTAACGACTACCCAGCATGGAGACCGGGAAGGGTTATCCACAAGCCGTGGGAGTCCTGTTGAAGTACGCCAACTAGGATCCCACGGGTGTCACCGCTCTGGGGCGTGCCGGAGGCCCTTACCTCCCTAGGTTTCGGACAAGGCAACGCCCCCCGGAGTCCTCTACCGGACTACCCTTTCCTTGGGGGAAGGTGATGGCGCTTCCTTCCCCCCCCATTCATTTCCATAACAATAGACCCCTGCCAAGGCCTAACCGCCAATACCACGGAAGTTGTGACGTTTGCTACGAGATAGGCGAAAAAACCAAAAGGCTGAAAGTGTGCCAAATTGGAAAAATTCCTACCAGGCCCCTTGCGGCAACCAACTGGAGTCCATAGCAAGGTCATATCTAGCTAAGCCTAAGGGTGGGTGGGATGGGGAAAAAACCGCTCAGCTGGCAAGGGGAAAGAGGGCGGTCTCCAGGCGTGCCTGGCCTTAAGTAGGCAAGGCCACGCCTCCCCAGCCCGCCGATTGGTGGGCCGGGTAGCAGGCATGCCCGGGGATTCCCTGGATCTCGCGGGGGCAAAAGGCCCGCCCCCGCGTGTGTGGGAGGGGATAACCCGCAACCCCCTCTCCTCCCAAGCTCGGAAATGGCTTTGTCAGAGGCGTCAGGATGCTGAAACTGATCTCCATGTGCCCCCTGTGCAGTCCCATGCTGAGGTGTTACAAAGTTTTGATTTGTGCCACCTTCTACAGATCCCTCTATGCCTCTGACAAACCCAGAATCCCTTTGAGGACCCCAGCTTTGATTCAGGATGTGTCTGAATCTGATGAACACCTCTGTTCCTCATGGCTGTTTCAATTAGCAGAGACAGTGGAGAACCAGATTTATCTGTCGAATAGGTCTTGGTTCTTCGAACCATTCAGCTGAAGACTTGATTTACTTGAGAAAGCTAAAGAAACAAATCTCTCTCTCTCTCTTGTGCAAAAATGTGCCAACCCCACCCCTTCTCCCCAAGCAAGAATAGAGCATTACAAGGGTGTCTAAGTTTGACCATACTTAAAAAGAAATAGCACCAATTTAATTGCCTTGATATTGTTTATGCACAGCAGTAAAATGGCTTTTAAAAAAAGCACAGCCATTAATCATCTGAGATAAATCAATAAATAATTATATCTTCCAGAGTGCTCTGCTTCATAAACACAGCCCACAAGTAGCAGACAAGTTGAAAAGCAGACAGTTGGAGCTCCACATATTTCCAGCGGGTTCATCAGAGCCAAAGTTAACTTGGGATAACTCACGGAAGGTAGGTCTGTCAGTACCCATTAGCCATGATTGCTATGTGGCAGGGAACCTCAGGATATTGGCTTAGGGGACAAACAAACAAAAGCATGCTGTTTCTTTCATGCTCTGCTAGTGGGCATCACCAGCCCCACAGTGCTGTTGGGACTGGGCTTGAATTTGGCAGGCTCTGGCACAGGAGGAGGAAGAAACAGAGTGGACTGAATTGTGGGGACCTAGGTTAGAGGAGGAGGTATCTATCCCTGCTCTGACTTCAGGTGGAGCATGTTGGGATTTTTCTACTACATGCAGCTTCACACAAAGTCAATTAAGCGTTGGCTGAAAGCCAAGATGACTGAGCAGAGGAGTTATTCTGCCTAGAGATATGGGACCTTGGATACAGCTCTAACATTGGTTGAGGCCTCACACAGGCATGATAACTTATGACCTTACTGACTGGATAGTGTTGTTGGTCAGTGTGGTGTTCTGAGAGTCGTTTGGGGTTTGTTAAAAGAGAGCTAGTTAACATCCATATCTGTTCTTGTATATAGTAACTTGTAGCGTCTGCTGTAAATAATAAACACCTCTAAGTAACCAAGTTACTAGTAGCAGCGTCTTGTTCCTGCTTGGTCCATCTTGCCTGCAACTGATTGCTTTCTGGAAGTCTGTGTATGCTCTGCTGGGTCAGGCTAAGGTCCTGCAACAGGTCAAAGTTGCAAAACACTAATAGAGCAAGGATGCTGGCTCTCCCCTCTGATTTGCCTGTGGAAAGGAGAGTGTCAGTAGAGATTGGGTAGGGCTTGAACAGCCAAGTAGGGAAGGAGAAGAGAAGGTAGCAGTGAATGGACAGGAGCTCTGAACAGGAGGGTGCAGCCTCTGCATATGGGAGGAGATCATCTGCCCGGATGGGGCACAAGCTAGCAATGTTGACATTCCCACATGGGGATGAGTAAGGGCAGCACGCCTCATCCTTTAAAGCTCAGAGGGAAGGGTGGGGCATCTTCATTGCTTCCATCATAGGCATAGCCGGTTGGGGGGGGCAGGCAGTAGCTGCCCCCTGATGCACAAAAAAATTGAAAAGCATTTAAAGTACTTAATTAACTGTGGTTTTGTTCTGCTCTGCCCCCAGCAGAAGCTTGCCCCCTGCCCCAGACCAATGCTTGCCTCCCGTAATTGTCAGCATCGCCCTAGAGCCAGTGCACCAACTGTACTCATGCACCTCAACGCCGACTGGGCTAGGCGAGCTGGGTAGCACCGCCAGAGACCTCCTTTCTCACAGGAACAGGTCACAGTGCTGTGGACTCACAGCTTAGAGCTGAGAGCACCGGATTCACTGTCTCAATAATACAGTCGTTGCGCAGCAGAGTTTTGCAGAGTCTTGCAGAGTATAAACCACTCGGAGAGCAGCTCTGTAGAATATCTTCCTTTTATTCTGTAACTACAACTATGATACAAAACTATATACAGAGCTGAATATTCTAAGCATAAAACAATGCTACACTGAGAGTCTGCAGCTGCTCTTAGCAGCAATCTTATCTCTAGGATCTCCAACACTCTCACTCTCTCCGATACACTGACTGACTGACTCTCTCTCACACACACAGATATGTTGCTGGGCAGAATAAGTAGATAGGCAGGACATGCCTCCTTCTCTCTGGAGAGTCAGCAGAGACCATCAGGAGATCATCAGGAGATTCTTGGGTATGGGAGGGGTGAAATCTCCTCAGTAATGTCCTCTCTTTGGGGGTATGTTTAGAACTTTTATCTAAAAAATAATGAGGGGTACTCTCATTTCCCTACTCATATTGAAATACTGCCCCTCAATGAGGGCAAACTTAGATTCACAAACTGTTTAGGGGTATGAGTAGCCCTGTGTCCCCCCAGAAAAAAAGCACTGGGCATGTCTACCCATGATTTCCCAAAAAAGCCCCAAAAGACCCTAAAAGACTATTTTGAAATAAATTTGAGGACCGACGTGGAGAAAAGAGTGATCTGGGACGCAAGCAAAGCGGTGATGAGAGGATTTTTGATTCAACAAAACTCAATAAAGAGGAAAAAACAAAATGAGAAAAAAGAGAAGATTCTGGAAATGATAAAGGAAGGAGAGAGGAAATTAAGAACAAAACCAAAGTCTCAGGACATTTTAAGAGAGATCAAATTATATCAAACACAATATATGGAATTGATGAACCAAGAGATTGAATGGAAGATAAGGCAAATGAAGCAAAAGACTTTTGAATCAGCAAATAAATGTGGCAAACTTTTGGCATGGCAACTGAAGAAAAGGCAGAAACTAAATACAGTTACAAGCCTAGAAGTGGATGGAAAGAACATATCTAAACCCAATGAAATCAGAAATTGCTTTTTAAGTTATTTCAAAAAACTCTACACCCAAGGCCCGCAAAATGAAGAAGATATAGATAAATTCCTCGGAAAATATGGACTACAAAACATCTCTCATCAAAGTAAGATGGACTTGAACCAGAGAATCTCAGAACAAGAGATAGAGGCTGCCATTCAGAATATGCAACTGGGCAAATCTCCGGGACCAGATGGACTGACTTCCAGATACTACAAATCGCTGAAGGAATGGTTGACTCAACCACTAAGAGAAGTTTGTAATGAGATCCTTGAAGGAAAAAAGGCACCTGAATCGTGGAAAGAGGCATATATTTCACTCATACCAAAGTCAGAGACTGAAAAGACCCAACTTAAGAACTACCGCCCAATATCTCTGCTTAATGTGGATTACAAAATTTTTGCAGACATTTTGGCAAAAAGATTTAAAAGAGTCTTGATGGAGAAGATTCATAAAGACCAAGCAGGCTTTCTCCCTAAAAGACATCTAGCAGACAATGTAAGGAATGTAATAGATATTTTGGAAAAGCTAGAGGTGAATATAAACACTAAAGCAGTATTGATCTTTGTGGATGCGGAGAAAGCCTTTGATAATATTTCTTGGAGTTTTATGAGGAAGAATCTTCATGGGATGGGGGTAGGTCAGGGTTTTGAGAATGGTATGGCTGCAATATATTCTGAACAAAAAGCCAAACTGATTGTAAACAATGTTGTGACTGAGGAACTTAAGATAGAAAAAGGAACACGACAGGGGTGCCCGATTTCCCCATTACTTTTCATTTCAGTTCTGGAGGTGTTGCTGAATATGATAAGAAATGACCAGCAGGTCAAAGGTGTGCAGGTCGGAGCTAAACATTATAAGTTAAGAGCGTTCGCAGATGACCTAGTATTGACTTTGCAAGAGCCAAACACTAGTACGAAAAAGGTTTTAGAAATAATACAACAGTTTGGCCAGGTAGCTGGATTTAAGTTGAACAAGCAAAAAACCAAAGTTTTAGGGAAAAACCTAACAGATATGGAAAAGGAGAAATTTCAAGAGGAAACAGGTTTGACTGTGGTCAAGAAGGTCAAATACCTAGGGGTTTACTTAACATCTAAGAATCAGAATTTGTATAAGGACAACTATGAAAAATGTTGGTCAGAAATTAAAAAAGATTTAGAAATATGGTCAAATTTGAAACTGTCAATGTTAGGCCGAATTGCAGTAATTAAAATGAATGTATTGCCTAGAATGTTATTTTTGTTTCAGACCTTGCAGATTATTGATAAGATGGAATGTTTTAAGAGGTGGCATAAAGATATCTCGAAATTTGTCTGGCAGGGCAAAAAGCCCCGAATTAAATTTAAAATATTGACAGATGTTAAAGAAAGAGGGGGCTTTGCCCTGCCGGACCTAAAATTGTACTATGAGGCAGCAGCTTTTTGCTGGCTCAAAGAATGGATGCTCCTCGAGAACATGGACATCTTGGATCTGGAAGGTTTCAATAACGCTTTTGGTTGGCATGCATATCTTTGGTATGATAAAGTCAACAGTGCCTTTAAAAATCACATTGTCAGAAATCATTGTTTAATGTTTGGATAAGATATAAAGATCTATTGGAAAACAAAACCCCTAGATGGGTGTCACCAGTGGAGGCTAAAGCAGTGAAGAAACTCAATATGGAGGTCGGATGGCCGAAGTATTGGGAAATTTTAGAACAGGATGGAGATAAGTTCAAACTACAAAGTCAGGAGAAATTGAAGCATAAAGTAGAAAATTGGTTCCAATATCGCCAAATAATGGAATTTTTTAAACAGGACAGGAAAGTCGGTTTCCAGGTGGAAAAATCAAAATTAGAAACCGAACTGTTAGAACCCAATACTAAGAATTTATCTAGAATGTATAACTTGTTGTTGAAATGGAACACACAGGATGAAACAGTTAAATCGGCTATGATTAAGTGGGCTCAGGATGTTGGACATAACATCATGTCAGCTGACTGGGAATGGTTATGGAACACCGGTATAAAATTTACGGCATGTAATGCCTTAAAGGAAAACATTATGAAAATGGTATACAGGTGGTACATGACCCCAGTCAAGCTGGCAAAAATCTATCATTTGCCCGATAAAAAATGTTGGAAGTGTAAAGAGACTGAAGGTACCTTTTATCACCTTTGGTGGACATGCCCGAAGATTAAGGCCTTCTGGGAAATGATCTATAATGAAATGAAAAAGGTACTTAAATGTACCTTTCCTAAAAAACCAGAGGCCTTTCTCTTGGGCATTGTCGGCCAATTGGTGACAAAGAAAGATAGAGCTTTTTTCATGTATGCCACAACAGCAGCAAGAATACTTATCGCAAAATATTGGAAGACACAAGATTTACCCACTTTGGAAGAATGGCAGATGAAAGTGATGGACTATATGACACTGGCCGAGATGACAGGCAGAATCCGTGACCAACGAAAAGAGACGGTGGAAGAAGAATGGAGAAAATTCAAAAGCTATCTTAAGGACTACTATAAACTTAATGAATGCTAAAATGCCGTGGTTTCCAGAAACAAAGGGGTACAGGGATATAAGGTCAGATTATAAAAGAGGACTAAGAGGATAGAGATTGGAAAGTAACAATTGGGAGTTGCTAGCTGAACTATGGACATTGGGATGCAGAGAGGGGGGGTATGGGGAAGTCCAAGAAAAGAGGTTTATGAAAATATGTTTGAAACTATACGTGTATGTTCGTCATTTTTAGTGTTTGTCTGTTCTTCTCAAAAATGTTGTAAAACCAATAAAAATTTTATAAAAAAAAAAAAAATGATTTCCCAAAAAAGCTCAATAACTTTGGCTGCCCCCCCCCCAAAAAAAAATCCTGGCTGCACCCATGGCTTCCATTCAGTTTTGAACTTCTTGCTCTGCTCCTGAAGTTCTGTGCCTGCTGCCAAGCCTGTACTATTACTCACCTGACTAAATATCGCTTTCCTACTTAAAATAAGAGCCTTGTTTGTGTTTTTGCATCGTGAGCCAGTGCAGGAGTTTTACTGTTTGGAACATAAGAAGCTGCACTCTACTGAGTCAGATCATTGTGGTTGTGATGGCCTGGGATTCCGATTCGGAGGATGAAACAGAGGAATCCCAGCCTGCACAAGAGTCCCCGCCTCCAGGGCCGGCTGAACTGGGGCAAGGCCTAGATGCTGAAGAACCTGCACCTGTGGCAGTGCATCAGGAGCTGGCCCCAGGTGAAACCCTTCTGGCCCCAGAGAGGCTTGACGACTCAGTGGCCACAGGTGAGCCTCCTCCAGGGCCCAGTAACCCTTCGGCCTCTCCTGATCTGCAGAGGCTTAGGGCAGAGAGGCGAAGGGAACTGGTTGCCCCCAGGAGGAGTGCTCGCCTTAAGGCCAGAGGAGGCGGGGCTCCTGGGGGCCGGGACCGCCCCTGGCCTTAGAAGAGGATAAAAGCCCAGTCAGCCTGGCCCCAGGTTGCGGGAGCAACGTCGTTGTTGGCTTCGGACCTTCCTGTGTTTCTGATCCCTGCTCGGCCTCCTGTTCCTGACTATCCGGTACTCCTGTTCCCTGCTCGGCTTCCTGTTCCTGACTATCCGGTACTCCTGTTCCCTGCTAGGCCTCCTGTTCCCGACCATCCGGTGTTCCTGCTCCCTGCACAGCCTCTTGTTCCAGCGTTCCTGTTCCCCGCCCGGCCCTCTGCCTCGGACCTCGCCCCTCTTCGTGTGGACTCTGCTACACCCAAGGTACCTATTCCCCGGGACCAGCACAGTTTGCTCCCGCCACACCCGCACTCCCCCTTCGTAGGGGTGCATTCGGGAAGAGCCAGAGGCCATGGCTGAACAGGCGGCTGCACTGGTGGCTTTGGCCCAGAAGAACCAGGCCTTGACTCACACCGTGCAGCAGCTCAGTGACGCGGTTGTGGCACTTCAGCAACGCTTGGAAGCCCTACCGGCTCCTGGGGCCGACGCCCCGGCTCCGGGCAAGTACCCAGTGGCTTTGCCTGAGAAATTTGATGGAGCCCCGGCCAGCTTTCCCATGTTCCTGGCCCAGGCCAAGCTGTATAGCCAGGGGCGAGCCCGGAACTTTCCTGACGACCGCACCAAGGTGCACTTTTTGATTAGTTTGTTAAAGGACCAGGCGGCCAAGTGGGCGTTGCCGCTACTCAGGCAAGACTCCCCCTTGCTGGCAGACTATACGGGGTTTTGCAATCGTTTGGAGGCCACGTTCGGCAACCCCCAGAAAGGGAGGCAAGCCAACCGGGCGATTCGGCGTTTGAAACAGGGCAAGTCCACGGTGGCCACATATACCATGGAGTTTCGGCTGTTGGCACAGGACTTGACCTGGAATGACTCGGCACTGCGGGACCAGTATCTCGAAGGGCTTTCAGACGAGGTACTGGACCAGTTGGCCACAATGGAACGCCCCACCACGCTGGACACCCTCATTCAAGCGAGCCTACAAATAGACGACCGGTTGGAGGATCGTCGTCAGGCCCGGGGTCGCCGACACTTCCAGTTCACGGCACCAGCTTTTTCCGGCAGCCCCACAGTCACAACTGATTTAATGGAGGAGCCTATGCAGCTCGGGGCAGTGCGGCCACGCCTTTCCCCCGCATAGAAGGCGCGGCGTCGGGAGGGAAATCTCTGTCTTTACTGTGGCGGAAGTGGACACTTCGCTCGGTCCTGCCCTGAGAAACGCCAGCCGCAGGGAAACCGCCAACCCCAGTAGCTGATGGCCCTAGCTACCGGGGGTCCCAAACCGTACAGAATGGGCCCGCACCAATGGACTTGCAACATCTTATGGTTTCGGTACGCATATACCCTCCAGGGGGGCCCTGGATCCTCACCCATGCTTTGGTAGATTCAGGGGCAACCCGCTCCTATATGGACGCTGCTTTTGCCACCCATCATCAGGTGCCACTTCGGAACAAGCCAGTACCGATCCAGGTGGAAGCGATTGACGGACGACTTCTGCGTTCAGGTGCTGTTACTCAGGAGACCCAGCCCCTGGTCCTGTGTCTCCAGCAGCACCGGGAGTTGCGAACTTTGGACATTGCCTCTATGCCCCGCTTCCCCCTGGTGCTCGGGATGGACTGGCTGGAAGCCCACAACGTTCAGATTGACTGGGTCAAACGGACCGTGCACTTCCCAGACCCATGTTCCCATGCTCAATCCGGAACGCTGGCGGCCGCGCCCTCAGAGGAGGCAGCACCCACGCTCCCAGCCGTGTACCAGGACTACCAGGACGTGTTCGAGGAACGGGGGGCAGACCAGCTGCCGCCGCATCGGCCTTTTGACTGCGGCATAGACCTCCAACCCGGAGCGCCTTTACCAGTGAGTCGCTTATATTCCCTAACAGAGCCAGAGCGCGAGGCTTTGCAGGACTTCTTGCGCAAGAACCTGGAGCGTGGGTTCATTAGGCCTTCCACCTCGCCTACCGCGGCACCAGTGCTTTTCGTTAAGAAGAAATGTGGGGAACTCCGCCCTTGCCATGATTACCGAGCCCTGAACAAAATTACCGTCCCAGACCGGTACCCCTTACCCCTTATCTCGGAGCTGCTGGAGCGGGTGCAAGGGGCACAGGTGTTCACCAAGCTGGACCTCCGAGGGGCCTACAACTTGATTCGGATCCGAGCCGGGGATGAGTGGAAGACAGCGTTTGGGACCCGGTACGGGCAGTTCGAATATTTGGTTATGCCTTTCGGTTTGTGCAACGCGCCTGCTGTGTTCCAACGCTACATCAACCACGTGTTTCAGGGCTTGTTAGACAAGTACGTGGTGGTGTATTTGGATGACATACTGATTTACTCCCGTGACCCGGCTCACCATGAGGGACATGTCCGGACCGTGCTGCAGCGCTTGCGTGAGCACCATTTGTACGCAAAGCTCAGCAAGTGCGAGTTCCATCAGCGGACTGTGGACTTCCTTGGTCACCGGCTCTCTCCAGATGGGGTGCAAATGGACCCGGGGAAGGTGACAGCGGTTCGAGAATGGGCGGCACCCCGGAACCGCAAGGACCTACAGCGTTTCCTGGGGTTCGCGAATTACTACCGGACCTTCATCGCTGATTATGCTCATCGCACCACCCCGTTGACCCGGCTACTGCGCCCAAAGACGCCGTTTTCCTGGGACAAGGAGGCAGAGGAGGCGTTTCAGGGGTTGAAGGCCTGTTTCCAGAGGGCACCAATCTTACAACATCCTGACCCCTCTCGACCCTTTGTGGTGGAGACCGACGCCTCCAGTACGGCTCTCGGTGCCGTCTTGTCTCAACAGATTGGGCCTGAAGCGCCACTCTTACCCTGTGCCTTCTATTCCCGCCAGCTCCTACCAGCGGAGCGTAACTATACTGTGTGGGAGCGGGAACTACTGGCCATCAAGGTAGCCTTTGAGGTCTGGCGCCACCATCTTGAGGGGGCACGACATCCGGTGGAGGTGAGAACCGACCACCGGAACCTGGAGTACCTCCAGACCACCCGCAAGCTGAACCAAAGACAGATCCGGTGGGCGTTGTTCTTTTCCCGGTTCCAGTTCCGGATCCGCTACATCCCTAGCTCTCAGAATCAGAAGGCGGATGCCCTGTCCCGGAAACCTGAAGACAACGCAGACATGGTACAGCAAGCAGAACCCACCACGATCCTACCTCCGGCTGCATTCCTGGCCACCCAGGAGGCGCAGCCACTGCAGGTTCGGGTGCGGGAACAGCAGCGGGTCGACGCTTGGGCCCAGGATCGGCTCCGGGAGCTGGCTGAAGGGTCCAGCCCACAGTATCCGGGGCTGGTCCTGCATCAGGGCCTTCTGCTGCATCACGGTCGTCTGTACATCCCGCCAGGGCCACTACGGCTGGAGGTTCTCCGGATGGCCCATGATGCCCCAGCAGCAGGGCACTTTGGACGGTATCGGACCACCCATCTGGTCAGTCGTGAGTTTTGGTGGCCCCGCCTGAAGGCTGACGTGGCTCGCTATGTTGCTGGTTGTGATGTCTGCCGGCGCGCCAAGGGACCTACCGGGCGACCCCCCGGCCTACTTCAGCCATTGCCAGTTCCACCGTGCCCTTGGCACACGGTTTCATTGGACTTTATAGTGGACTTACCCTCGTCTCGTGGCTGTACCTGCCTTCTGGTTTTCTCCGACCATTTCACCAAGATGGTGCACTGCGCTCCCTGTCCATCTGTACCCACAGCCAAGGAAACTGCTCAGCTGTACCTTCAGCATGTCTTCCGCTTGCATGGCCTACCAGAGCGCGTGGTGTCCGACCGGGGCGTTCAGTTCACATCCCGGTTCTGGCGAGCATTACACCAGACCCTCGGGACAGAGGTCTGCCTCTCGTCAGCCTACCACCCACAGACCGATGGCCAGACGGAACGGGCGAACGCGGTGCTGGAGCAGTACCTCCGGTGTTACTGCAGCTACCAGCAGGATGACTGGGTCGACCACCTGGCATTGGCAGAGTTCGCCTATAACAACGCGGTGAATGCGTCCACCCAGCAGACCCCGTTCCAGGCCAGTTATGGTTATCATCCACGGCTGTTTCCAGAGGTACTGCCGGCGTCCGCGGTCCCGGCGGTGACGGAGTGGCTTCAAGAGCTCCAGTCCCAGCAACAGCTTTTGGTGGAGCAACTGCACCAGGCCAAGGAAGCGTACAAAGCCCAGGCCGACCGCCACCGCCAGGTGGGGCCGGAACTTCGCGTCGGTGACCTGGTTTGGCTCTCCACTCGCCACCTCCACCCCTCTCGACCTTCGTGGAAGTTGGACGCCCGCTTCACCGGCCCGTTCCCTATCGTAGACCAAGTCTCTCCTGTGGCATTTCGTCTCCGGTTACCCGCAACCCTGAAGGTTCACCCGGTCTTCCACAGGTCCCTTTTGAGTCCGGTGGCCCCACCCGACGAGTTCCACCTGAACCGTCCCCGACCGCAGCCAGTGTTGGTTCGGGGAGAGCCTGAGTACGAGGTGGAACGCATCCTGGACTCCCGATACCGCAGGGGAAAGCTGCAGTATCTCATTGACTGGAAGGGGTACGGACCGGAGGACCGTTCCTGGGAACCAGCGGCCAACGTCCATGCACCTGCCTGCCTCCGAGAGTTCCATGCGACGTACCCCGGCAAGCCGGGTCCGGACCCTCGGTTGAGGGGGGGGCCTGGGAGGGGGGATGGTGTGATGGCCTGGGATTCCGATTCGGAGGATGAAACAGAGGAATCCCAGCCTGCACAAGAGTCCCCGCCTCCAGGGCCAGCTGAACTGGGGCAAGGCCTAGATGCTGAAGAACCTGCACCTGTGGCAGTGCATCAGGAGCTGGCCCCAGGTGAAACCCTTCTGGCCCCAGAGAGGCTTGACGACTCAGTGGCCACAGGTGAGCCTCCTCCAGGGCCCAGTAACCCTTCGGCCTCTCCTGATCTGCAGAGGCTTAGGGCAGAGAGGCGAAGGGAACTGGTTGCCCCCAGGAGGAGTGCTCGCCTTAAGGCCAGAGGAGGCGGGGCTCCTGGGGGCCGGGACCGCCCCTGGCCTTAGAAGAGGATAAAAGCCCAGTCAGCCTGGCCCCAGGTTGCGGGAGCAACGTCGTTGTTGGCTTCGGACCTTCCTGTGTTTCTGATCCCTGCTCGGCCTCCTGTTCCTGACTATCCAGTACTCCTGTTCCCTGCTCGGCTTCCTGTTCCTGACTATCCGGTACTCCTGTTCCCTGCTCGGCCTCCTGTTCCCGACCATCCGGTGTTCCTGCTCCCTGCACAGCCTCTTGTTCCAGCGTTCCTGTTCCCCGCCCGGCCCTCTGCCTCGGACCTCGCCCCTCTTCGTGTGGACTCTGCTACACCCAAGGTACCTATTCCCCGGGACCAGCACAGTGGTCCATCTAGCTCAGCATTGTCTACACTGACCTGCATGGGCTTTGCAGAGTTTCCAGGTGTGAGGTCTTTCCCAGTCCAACCTGGAGATGCTAGAGATTGAACCTGGAACTTCCTTCATGCAAAGCAGAAAATCTACAACTGAGCTAAGATCCTTCCTTAATGCAAACGGAATTGGCAGCATTGTCTTTGGCACGACTCTCAATTTCTTCAACTCCCTCTATTAGCAGACCCAGGTGCAAATAATAGACTTTGCATGCTAGCTGGACCATAAAGAAGGCTGATCACCGAAGAATTGATGCTTTTGAATTATGGTGCTGGAGGAGACTCTTGAGAATCCCATGGACTGCAAGAAGATCAAACCTGTCCATTCTTAAGGAAATCAGTTCTGAGTCTCAGTGGAAGGACAGATCCTGAAGCTGAGGCTCCAAGACTTTGGCCACCTCATGAGAAGAAAAGACTCCCTGGAAAAGACCCTGATGTTGGGAAAGATGGAGGGCACAAGGAGAAGGGGATGACAGAGGACGAGATGGTTAGACAGTGTTCTTGAAGCTACCAGCGTGAGTTTGACCAAATTGCGGGAGGCAGTGGAAGACAAGGAATGCCTGGAGTGCTCTGGTCCATGGGGTCATGAAGAGTCGGACGCAACTAAACGACTAAACAACAACATGTTTTGGATGGGGATAAGGACAAGTGGCTTCCTGGATGCATGTGATGGGCCACTATTGGGAACAGAGCGTTCAACTAGAGTTGCTTGTAACCAGCCAAGCTCTGGTTCTGATCCAGTCTCATGGAGTGGTGTAAAAAGTGGTCCAAAAGGTCGAACATTTCCACTTCTGTCCCAGATGCAAATCGCTAGTTTCTCCCATGGCTGTTGTTTCACTGAATCAGATAAAATTAAAGCATTATGCCTCTGAATGCTAGCTGCTGGGAATTGCAAATGGTCAGAGTGCTGCTGCACTTATGTCTTGATTGCAGACTTCCAATAAGCATCTGGCTGGCCACTGTGCAAATAAGATACTGGCCTGATCCTACTGGCTCAGTATCGTCTTATGTTCAATATTTTGAGAGCATCCTGTGAATATCCCAGAATTAAAATTTAGCATAGGTAATGGCTTCCTTGAAAATACTCTTCCCCGAAGAGGAGTCGTCTGCACCCAAGAAGAGGCAGGAGCCGGCTATGATACAGACTATTATCAGCATGGATAATCCCTAATGCAGAATATGAAGACAAATGAAGAAATGTCAAAGGCCGCCAAGAATGTTTATTAGTGCAATCTCTGCTGCTTCCAGCAAAAGGTCACAGACATTTCCTGAACTTGTAAAAGCTGAGCACATTTGAGTCCTTGAAACTATTTATGGAAAGGCAATTGGAATTTAAAAGTGTGCTATAATGATGCTTCTTATTCACTTTTAATAGTGTAGATTTACTTCTTGCGGGGCATCCTGGGGAACTTTACACGTCCCCTAGGAGGACATTTTCAGAAGCAAGTGATCGTGTACATGGTGATTAATCAGATAAATGGCAGCAGAAGAGGACTAGCAAGAGCCAGTCTTTAGCTGACGGTGCCTCCTCCTTGTGTCTTCTCTGATTATCTTTACTTCCCTTGCACTGGCTGGGACAATCGAAAGCTCTCCTCCGTATAAATTTAATCTGTTTGGAGATGCAGTCATTGCATTGTCTGATCCAGCGCATGGCCTTGCCCCCATGACTGACATGCACACACGGCCACCAGGGAATTTTCCCTACCTTGAACATTTTGGTGCACCTGTGTCTGATGTTGCCAAGAGCTGCATGCAACAGTTTCTCACCGTAGCACTTAAAGTCCCTTTATTGCCTCTTGAATTTCCCAGAAGTTCTGCCCAGTTTATGTACACATCACTGGGCCTTTCTGCACTTACTGTTGATACTGGTATACTGGCTGCCCAACCCAACCCCAAGATCTTTTGGCATGTTGCCACAGGACACCCTCATTATCCAGCTAATGTTCCATAATAATGTACTAAAAAAAGGTCACACCTTTTTTCTGTGGCAATTGCCCCTGACTTTTATGAAAGATGTAGAGTGTTCTTCAATATTTATGTGGCATGTGCACAAGCATCATCTAGCTCTCTGTGTTTGTATGTGTGTGCACGTGCAATGGCAGGGTGATGGGGGTAATTTTTTAAAAAATCTTTATTGGTTTAAAATGCATACGTACAACAAAGGTAAGTATAGAAAAGTTAGATACAAAAAAGAGAAAAACATCAAGACATAAAAAATAATAATTGAAAAGGCAAAAAAGAAAAGAAGAAAAAAGAAAAAAGAACCAAAAATTTATACAAAATCATGTCTGTCAGATAAAAAATTCTGCATAAAACTTCCATTCTTTCTCATTATACTGTTTCTATTGTCATGGTTTTATCTGCTAAGATGGTATCATTTTTACAATATAATCTTACATATTCCTTAAATATTTTCCATTCTCCATATATTTTATGATTTAAGGCTCCCTTGACTTTTCACATCAGCTTTGCTAGTTGGAAATATTTTGTCATAAGTGCCTGCCATTCTGTTATTGTTGGTGTTGTTTGACCAATGGGGGTAATTTTGAAGATGACTGTATCACATCGCTTCCCCCTGACCCTTGCAAGCTGTCAGTTTGCAAGCTCAGCTCAGAGGAAAATATCAGCCATCAAAAACTTCCCTGAAGGCCTTCAGATGCCTTCTAAAAGTTAAATAGTTGTTAACACTGGAACCACCTCCAGGGGACCTGAGGGGCTCAGACACACACACAATTTTTGCCCTGCTGCCACCCCCCAACTCCCACTGCCTTACCTCTGGTGTTCTGGCAGCATGGCAGCAACAGGGCTGGGGTCTGCCTCTCCGCTGCAGGGCTCCTACAGCACCACACTGCAACATCATGACATTGTGACATCACATCGCAACACAATGTGGCCTCCATGTGCTGGGCACCCACAGTCTGGGCTTCAAGTCAGTGTCAGTGGTTTTTTTCATCTATTTGACATGTGACAGGAGGGTGTTTCACAGGGCACTGTTGACATGCAGAGGGCCAGGAGGTCAGCTGGCCAGCCCCAGTTGGGCCATCTCCTTCCAGGCGTCTGCTGCGTACATCCATTGGCCTCTGCTCCTACATAAATCAGTGACCCAGGCTTCAAAGCTAGGGCACACTATCAGCAGATCGAACTGCACACACAGAATAGGCGTGAGGCTTGTGAAAGCATACTACAAGTACAGATTTATTAATCATAAATCAGGACAAAGAAACATGTCGTCTCTCTCTTCGTCTTCTCAGAGAGACAGAGAAAAACAAAAGCAATGCACACAACGGAAGTTCCCAGCAAGCTGTGCTGGAATGTAAACAGACATGTGACACGCAACAGTTCCATGTCTGCTCCTTAAGGTGGAATGGAAATTCTCAACTGGCACTTGCCACTACAGTGGTACCTTGGTTTAAGAACAGCTTAGTTTATAAACAACTTGGATTAAGAACGCTGCAAACCCGGAAGTAGGTGTTTTGGTTTGTGAACTTTGCCTTGGAAGCAGAACAGGTTTCGCTTCCTGTTGAGTGTTGTTCTATTTGTAAATTGAGCCCCACGTTGCTATGGGAAGCACGCCTTGGTTTAAGAACACTTTGGTTTAAGAACGGACTTCCAGAACGGATTAAGTTCGTAAACCAAGGTGCCACTGTACTGAGTAGGCCCTTTACCTGGTTCCCTGTAGCTTCACGTCTCACAATGAGGGAACCACTGGAAGGCCCTCACTATAAATGGCAAATGCAGAGAGTGTATGCAGCAACATCACGAACTGGGAGGAAACTCAACATCCCTACCTTCTGTTCTCCATCAGTTCTTGCTTTGGTTTTGGTCTCTCTTGCAGGGAAAAGAAGCCATATTTATTTCGTAAGACTGCGTTCTCTGGCACTGTGCTCCGTGAGCTTCAGAATTCAAAAAAACACAAAAACCACCCAAGTATAGAAATAATGTTCTTCTAATAAAACTGACATAAGATAATACAAATTTTATAGTGTATGACAATAACAATAAAAATTGAGTCCTTGTAGAAATCAATGACTCTCTTCCAACTTTAAAAGCCGCTATCCAAACAATATTTCCTCTGTCTAATATGATATATCGAACTGAATATTTTCATTCTAATGTAATTGCACTGAGAGATCAGTCCCACATTCTGGCAAACAGTTTCAAGTTTTTTTTTAAGGCACATAAATATAGAAATGTAAGACAAAATAGGGTCTTTTTGATAATTAAACAGTTAGTGGCTAAATTGCATTGTAATTGATTGGAAAATTGCTTTTTTAATGAGATTTAGCCACTAGGAAATAGCTCCCCCCACTTCAATATGCCCAGTGAGCTTTGGGTCATTTAAACAGCAAATTGCCTCTCTGGTCTCTTTGTTAGACATTCAGGAGTCAACTTTCTGTAAGAAGAGAGGCCCCTTTCGGTAGATGTGTCCTGGTGCTGCAGGCTAAATTCTCCTCTCCCTTGGCTTGCCAAGGTCTTTGGCTTTCTTAAAAATAAACAAAAACACGATCCCTCCGACTTTCAAGAGAAATTGCATGCATGCAAGTGGAAATAAAAGTTCCATGAAAGTTACTGCAGAATACCGGAGGGGATTTGTATTGAATTTCATTAATGCTCCTTGGTATTTCCACCAGGAGCTCTTAGATCAGAGGTGGGGAACTGGTTATGGTCAGTGGGCCAGATCCTTATCTCCCTCTTGCCTCACGGGTGAAGCTGAACAGATGAGCAGAGCCACCCACCTGTCAATCACACGGCACCTCCGCTGACAGCCCATCCATCCCTCGCGCCATTTTATCCCCATGTAGTCCACACATATGGACTCGTGCCATAGGCAGCAACGCTTCAACAATTTATCAGTTAGATGGACTGATTGAAAGCCGTTGGGTTGGTTCAAAATGTGTCCCTGATGGATTTGACATCAGATTCTCTGAAGTGAATGTTTCGACACAAGCGCATGCAAAATCTTTTTGTTGTTGTCAGCCACTGTGACTTTTAATAACTACATATCTGAAGGGGAATAAAAATTTGGCCAACTTGTAATGTACCAGTGTATCATTTCCCTGAGACGTTTTCCACCTGGGAACAAGAAAATGAGATTCCGTACTAGCGACACACCAGACCAGATGAATTTTCAGCTGCACCAAGTCCTTGATACAAATCACAGTGCAGAGTTGTACAAAAAGCCGTTAGATTTTTTTTTTTTAAAAAAAACATGTTTAACAGAGTTTTACAGTCCTTGAACTAAAGTCACAAGGTAATATATATATGAAGGGATGTGGGTGGAGCTGTGGGTTAAACCACAGGGCCTAGGACTTGATCGATGAGAAGGTCGGCGGTTCGAATCCCCGTGACGGGGTGAGCTCCCGTAGTTTGGTCCCAGCTCCTGCTAACCTAGCAGTTTGAAAGCACGTCGAAGTGCAAGTAGATAAATAGGTACCACTCTGGCAGGAAGGTAAACGGCATTTCCGTGCGCTGCTCTGGTTCACCAGAAGTGGCTTAGTCATGCTGGCCACATGACACGGAAGCTGTACGCCAGCTCCCTCAGCCAATAAAGAGAGATGAGCACTGCAACCCCAGAGTCGGTCACGACTGGACCTAATGGTCAGGGGTCCCTTTACCTTTACCTTTTAATATATATATTTAAAACCCCTGCTAGATCAGGCTAAAGGCTCATCCACTCCAGCATCTTTCTGCACTTCCAGGAAGTCCACTCACCTTTTTAGTTGGGCGCCATTGTGGGCTGGTGCACCTCCTGCCTGTTCCAGTTCTGGTAGTGGAGGCCCCACCTTCTGGGCCACTTCCATGGTGGGAAAGGATGTCCTTGGACTGAGCTGGCCACCCAGGAAGTGGATTCAATGTGCTCACACAATTGGCCGATCATGAGCAGACTTGGTGACAGACAACTCCTGGGGGGGCAGACCCGGCTGGGCTGGCTGGCTTCGCTCAGGTTTGCTTCCAGAGGATTTAAAGAGGGCCCATGGCTGGACGTGGCAGCCCCTTCATTGCTAGATCACCCACCCTCCTTATTTTTCCCCAATGTGTGTTGCATTTGTTTTGGTCACCATCAGTCTCCATACTCAAGACCATGTTGGTGAATTTTCCCATTTGGCTGATGGGCTTCCTCCGTTCGGTTTTCGCCATCCTCCTAGCAATCATCACAACTTTGGTGGTTTAGGCATTGGGTAGGCATAGTCTTGAATGGAGGGGAAGTTGTAGCCTCTGCTTGCCTCTCTGGAAAAATGGGGTATCCCATTAAAGAAATACAGGGGAGATGCTTCTGTCTGGAAGCCCAGGCAGGGACGGGCCACAGCACTCTCCAGTGCAGAGGGATAGCTACTCTTTGTTGTAAGTCAAGAAGTCCCTCTCTTCCAGTTGACCCCATATTAAGTGCTTCTGGCAGGTGGGCCGGAAGGGGTGTGGCCTAGCCAATGTCTATGCATCTTACATCTGTAGTCAATAAAGTTGTCACCTGATTTGACCCAAAATAGACTGAGGAGAAAGAAGGTGAGCGAAGAAGCAGAGGTAGTAGGAGACAAATTTTCCATGTTTTCAACAGCATGTGGAATACTGTTGCACTTCCAATATTTCAGCCATACTTATTCATGGCATAAGACATGCTGTTGAATACATGGAAAATTTGTCTCCTACCACATCTGTTTCTTCACTCACCTTCTTTCTCCTCAGCCTTGATATATATCTCTCTCTATCCCCTGCTGTCTCCTCTTCCTTCTTCTCTCCCCCTCTCTTTCTGTAATCATTAATTTATAAGCTAAGAATCGACAGGTAGCATTCATTATGGAAATGGCTTTCTTGAAGAAGCTCCCTGAAATAACCTCTGAGAATCTGGAAGCAACCTTACGATTAAAAAATTAATTATGCAAACTGCCTTTAACATATCTTTGGGTAATCAGGAGAAAAGAAGACAGTTGTCTCTGTTAATTATCCCCCACCCCGCTAAAAAATCTGCTTATGAATATTGCAGGGAGCACATTTTGGCATCATCTGTCAGTCATCACTGGAACTCCCTTTGCAGAGCGTCATTGACAAGGCCTTTGGTAGCAGAGAGGAAGGACAAAGCAATGGTTTGAGGGAGGAACTGCAGTTAAAATCCCCATATTTAGGCACCAGGCAAAAACATTGATCTCCTGCCAGGCCACTGGCTAATTGCACAATCTATGGCCTTTTAAACTTGGTGGGTGGTGAGGGTATTGCTTTGCTTGTTACTATTTTTTGTCTTCTTATATTTTAAACTGCCCAGTGATCCTCAGATGAAGGTTGGTATAGAATTTTAATAAATAAATAAAATAAAATAAGTTTCATTTCCAATTATTTCATGCTCCTTGTAACTTCCTTTGCAGTGTGGTTATACAAGAGGCAGAACACTTTGCCCATGTCAGTGCGAATAATAAAGCAATTTTAATTCAGTTTATGCACCTTTGTGCAAGCGATTTTCCCCAATATACTGTACTTTGTATGTTATTTTATTAATATATGCCTTTATGCTTTACCCCGTTGTGTGCATTGTTATACACATGGCTTGGGTGGAGAACAGCCCTGCATATTTTGAAAAGTGTGAATTTCAAAGGACAGCTGTGCTTCAGTTTATGGATTGTTTCAGAAAGTGCAAATTTGCCAAGGTTGCCTTTAAATGTGAACTGTATCAAATTTCTACCCCATCCCTAGTCACACTGATTTCTTTAACAGTAGGAACCTAACTTGCCAAAAGAAAGAAGAATGGCTTCCAAGAGTAAATAGAGGACACAGCCACTCCAGCCTTCCCTTACTTACAGGAAAGTCCAGCTGAGACCATCCTGGGGATATCAGGATAACAGGGATGTAAGGAGGCAGCAATTTCTGTCCCATCCTGTGTTCATTGTCATCAGCATCACTTCTGCTACATTTCAGCTTCTGCTGTTCATCTCAATGTCTGCTATGGCCAAATCTAACATTTACTAATGAACTTTTGCAATGATGTTTACTGACTGTGTTTACATATATTATTTTGATTAGGATTATTTACCACATTAAAAAAACAAAAACAAACTGAGAACACATAACGCATTACAAAACAAAAACAAACCAATAGCCCCCATCCCACAAACACATTTTGAAAGACATAGAATGCTAATCCGCCAAAGGCCTGGTTAAAGAGAAAACGTTTTCATCTGGTGCCTAAAGATACGTAATGGAGGAGCCAGGGAAAGTATTACACAAATGGGGAGCCACCACAGAAAAGCCCCGTCCTCATGTAGCCACCTTCCATACCTCTCATGGAGGAGGCAAAAAAATAAGGAGCTCAGATGAATTTTGCAGAGTCTGAGCTGGTTCATATGGGAAGAAGTGGTCCTTGAGGTATTGTGATCCTGAGCCATTTAAGGCTTTATGGGTCAAAACCAGCACTTTGAATTGGGCCCAGTAACTAATTGGCAGCAGGTGCAGTCAGGACAGAATCAGTGTAATATGCGGTGAGCAAATTCTGTGGGATGTAAACACAGGAGCAGTCAATGACAACATTCCTAGAGTGTACATGTTAGAACATGGTGGGGATGTCTGTCCAGCAAGCAGGTAAACTTCCTGGGGACGGACTTCCTCCGCATGTGACCAGAGGTGGGTGTGGCCTCACCTGTGCAGGTAAATGACAAAAGCACAGGGCAGGCAGCCATCTCTCTCTCTCTGCCATCACCTTTCGAAGAAGCAGGATGCCCTCTTGGCTCTCAGCCAAGAGAGGTGAGGGCTATCTTCCTATAAGATAGATTCTAAGTGTATTTTACCTTTTTAAGCCTGTCTGCCGTCTGGGATCATATTGTGAACAGATCGTGAGTAAACTCTTTTATACTTTTATAAAGACTGTGTTGTGTCTTGTATTTTAAGAGGGAACAAAGGGGAAATTACCAGAGTAATTATTATAGAGGTTCTAGCGAACCTGTGCACACGTTACCGTTGCGAACTTAAAGGGGAATGTTTATAAACTCTGCTGATATTTTGGGAACTTGTTAGCACAAGTTGGATAAGGATATAATTAGTCAATATATCCTCTCCTGCACCCCAGAACATTCCCACAAAGGGTTATGGGCCCAGTATTGCATATTTCTGCGTATTTTTGAAGGATTGCATTGGATTGTGATTTTGAGTTGAGTAGTATTTTTCTGAGTTAACTTCCTGGTAAGCACATGGTCCTTTGTTCCATTGTGCAGTGGGGATTAAGCGACCCCCCCCTTCCCTCAGAGTTCACAGTGACCCAAGGCAGTGAAGAATTGTTTTGTATTTTGAGATTTTTGAGATTTTGATTTTAAAATTTTGAGAAATTTTGAAATTTTGAAGAATTTTGAAATTTTTGGATTTTAAGATGGCTAGAGCAGCTTTTGATAGTAATGCAAAGCTAGGAATGCCTGTGCTGAATGAGTACAATTTCATACACTGGAAGCAGCGCTTGATAGCATGTTTAGATTATAAGCATATTTTGGAAGCTTTAAAGCCTCAGCCTACAGGATCATCTGAGGAGGATTTAGCCAAGATAAGTGCTTGGAAACGCATGAACAGCGAAGCTAGACACATAATTTTGAGTGGACTTCGTGATGAGCAGCTATCATTAATAAATAGTACAGATGATGCATCTCAAATCTTAAGAGATATTGAGCGCGTGTATGGAGAATCTAGCATAAACTGCTTCAGAAACTTGGTGTGTAAATTAACCAGATTGAGGATGAATTCAAAAGAGGAATTCACAGAGCACATCAACAAGTTTACTGAGATTATTCAAAGAATTGATCTGACTCCCAAAGCTTTTGATGAGGATACAAAGATAGCATTTTTGTTATCATCACTTGGACCACACTTTAGCGCATTTGTAAGTTTGATGGCTCATAGACAAGGTCTGACTTTTAAAGACTTGATTGGTTATTTAAAAGAAGAATGCAGAGATAGAGCTGAATCTCCAGTGAGAAATGCTAGAAGCAAGGACAGCAGTTATGCATCTAGGCAATGTACAAAGTCCAAAGAGATGCCTAAGAAAGTGATTTGTTTCAATTGTAACAAAGAAGGACACATTGCAAAGAACTGCAAAGCTCCTAAAGCGAGGAAACCCCACCCCTTTCAGCCAAAAGGGGAAAAGAAGGGGAAATGTGAATGCACATGGTTACTGCAAGAAAGGAACTTAGCTGTCCAGAATCGTGAAAATAAACGTAATAAATGGATTTTAGATTCAGGAGCGAGTTCGCATTTTTCATATAAAAAGGACTATTTTAATGAGATTAATGAGATAAATGATGAAGAAGGATCTGAAATTGAGATTGCAGATGGCAACATTGTTAAAGCAAAAGGTGCAGGTTCCATGAGCCTGAAATGCAATATAAACAATGAATGCATTGAGAACACAATCTCTAGAGTTTTGTATGTTCCAGAGCTGAGTTGCAATTTAATCAGCGTGTCCACTTTGGACAAGAAAGGTTTCCAGGTCACATTTGGAAATGGAGAATGTAAAGTGACTAGAAATGGCAAAGTGTTTGCTCAAGCAAAGCTAATAAATGGTGTATATGAGCTTGATCTTTCAGAGAACCAGTCTGCAAAAGTGGCACATTCCAGCCAGAAGGATGAGGCAGATCTGGACCTATGGCACAGAAGGCTAGGACACAGGGACGCCAGCCTCATTCTGGATCTACAGAAAAGAAATCTTGTAAGAGGTTTGCAGGTAAAGCAGAGCAACAAAGCTCCAGCAAAGTGCATAAGCTGTATTACTGAGAAGGCTGTAAAACCTTCATTTCCACGTTGTGCAGAACAAAGAAGCAACAAAGTGCTTGACATAGTGCACACTGACATATGTGGACCCATGAATGCTCCCTCACTGGGAAAGAATAGATACATTTTAATATTTCTGGATGACTTTTCAAGATTTTGTGTTGTATATTTCCTCAAAGAGAAGAGTGAGACAGTGGACAAGCTCCAGGAATACATTGTCATGGTCAAGAATAAATTCCAGAGAGCTCCAGCTGTGTTAATGAGCGACAATGGAGGTGAGTACTGCTCAAATGAAATGCAGGCTCTCCTGGCCAAGGAAGGAATTGCACACATAACCACAATTCCTTACACACCACAGCAGAATGCCATAGCTGAGAGAAAGTTTAGATCCATTATGGACATGACAAGGTGCATGCTAAAGGATGCATGTTTGCCACAGAAGCTGTGGGCTGAAGGAGTATACACGTCGGTCTATTTGCAGAATAGACTGCCAACTAAAGGTGCAGAGCGCACACCATTTGAACTTTGGCATGGGAAAGCTCCCAATCTGTCGCACATACGTGTGTTTGGAAGTCCGTGTTACTTCCACGTGCCCAAGGAACACAGACACAAGCTTGACTCCAGGGCAAAAGCAGGTATCCTTGTGGGATATGCTTCTGGAGGCAAAGGATACAGAATTATGGACTTACAAACTGGTAAGACAAATGCATACCATGCGGTTTATTTTGATGAATATGGAAAAGTAGACACTAAGAACACTGTTGTGGATTCTTCAGATGAGTCAGAAAGGACTCAAGAGTTTGTATATTTCCCTTTTGAGACCCCACAAAGTAATTATCTGCCTTCGAGTGTTACAGCGCCCCCTACAGGCGACGCACCAGAAGACGCAGAGGACCAGAACCCTGGCGGCACCAGAGACGAAGATGAGGACTCAGATGGGGACATGCCTGTGTTGGAGGAGGATGAGGAAGCTGATGCGGTCGCAGAACCAGAAGTCAGACGCTCATCCAGAACCAACAAAGGTGTCCCACCAGTATGGTTGTCCTACCTTGCAGGGTCGGCGTTTCCACAGGAACCTTCCACTTGGGAAGAGATACAGGAGATGCCAGCTGCAGAAGCCAGTCTCTGGAGGAAGGCCGCGCAGGAGGAGATGGATGCACTGCATCAGAACAAGACCTGGACACTCACTGAGCTGCCTCCCGGTAAGAAGGCCATTGGCAGTAAATGGGTTTTCAAGGTTAAGAAGGGGTCAGAAGGAGAAGTGCAGCGCTACAAAGCTAGACTTGTGGCACAGGGATTTTCACAGCGTTTTGGTGAAGACTATGATGAAGTTTTTGCACCAACTGTGAGGTACAGCAGCGTAAGAATGCTTTTAAGCATTGCAGCCTCCAAGAAAATGAGGGTGAAACACATTGACATTGCTACAGCTTTTCTACATGGGCAGATTTCAGAGGAAATTTATATGAAACAGCCCAAAGGTTTTGTAAAACCACATGAGGCACATCTAGTGTGCAAACTGCAGAAAGGACTTTATGGACTTAAACAGGCTGCCAGAGCCTGGAACCAGAAGTTGCATAAAATGCTGACGCAACTTGGGTACAAGCAAGGTGATGCTGACAAGTGCTTGTACAGTAAGTCAAATAATGGACAATTCTCATATATCCTAGCATTTGTTGATGACCTGATTATTGCCACAGCAAGTGAGAAAGACTATACACAGATAGTAAAACACCTTAGCAAGGAGATGGAGGTCAAGGAGCTAGGAGATGTCCAGTACTACCTCGGGATCCAGGTGGAAAGAGAAGAGGACGGCTCATTTCTTCTCAGCCAAAGACAGAAGATCCACGAGCTAGTTGAGCACATGCAGATGCAAGACGCACATCCAGTTGCTACACCAATGGCTACTGACTTCCTGAAGAATCAGCAGGATTCGAAGCAGTTGCCAGACAACAATGACTACAGGTCGGCGATTGGTAAACTTTTGTATTTAGTTACCACATGTAGACCTGACTTAGCTAATGCTGTGGGGATTCTTAGCAGAAAAGTGAATTCTCCCACTGAGCATGATTGGGCAGGTGTAAAGAGGGTGGTGCGATATTTGAAGGGTACCATGAATTGTAAATTAAGGTTACCAGCCGTCAAAGACCCTAAGTTGGTTGGGTATACAGATGCTGATTGGGCTGGGGATAATGCTGATTATAAATCAACAAGTGGTCATGTTTTCATGTTTGGGGATGGACCTGTTTCATGGGGCAGTTATAAACAGAGCTGTGTAGCATTATCTTCCACAGAATCAGAATACGTTGCAGCAACAGAAGCCTGCAGAGAGATCGCCTGGCTTGATCAACTCATAAAGGACTTTGGGTTGGTGAGAAAAGGGCCTGTCAGCTTGCTAGAGGACAATCAAAGTTGCCTGAAGCTGACACAGAGTGAGAAGTTCCTGGCCAGAACAAAACACATTGGGGTTAAATACCACTACATACGCCAGATGATCCAGGATGGACTTGTGGAGCTATCCTACTGCAGCACCCAAGAGATGACTGCTGACATCCTGACGAAACCCCTACCAAGAGAGAGTTTCCAGAATCTACGTGTCAAGCTGGGACTCTGGGTGGTTGAATAAAGTTGTTTATGTTTTGTATATGTTGTATTGCCTGAGAAGGGGTATGTGGGATGTAAACACAGGAGCAGTCAATGACAACATTCCTAGAGTGTACATGTTAGAACATGGTGGGGATGTCTGTCCAGCAAGCAGGTAAACTTCCTGGGGACGGACTTCCTCCGCATGTGACCAGAGGTGGGTGTGGCCTCACCTGTGCAGGTAAATGACAAAAGCACAGGGCAGGCAGCCATCTCTCTCTCTCTGCCATCACCTTTCGAAGAAGCAGGATGCCCTCTTGGCTCTCAGCCAAGAGAGGAGAGGGCTATCTTCCTATAAGATAGATTCTAAGTGTATTTTACCTTTTTAAGCCTGTCTGCCGTCTGGGATCATATTGTGAACAGATCGTGAGTAAACTCTTTTATACTTTTATAAAGACTGTGTTGTGTCTTGTATTTTAAGAGGGAACAAAGGGGAAATTACCAGAGTAATTATTATAGAGGTTCTAGCGAACCTGTGCACACGTTACCGTTGCGAACTTAAAGGGGAATGTTTATAAACTCTGCTGATATTTTGGGAACTTGTTAGCACAAGTTGGATAAGGATATAATTAGTCAATATATCCTCTCCTGCACCCCAGAACATTCCCACAAATTCTGCACCAGTTTCTGTACCGTCTTCAGAAGCAGGATATCAGGGATGTATAATGTGTTGCAATAATTTAATCTAGAGGTTACCAAAGCATAGACGGATGAAGTTAGGCTATTGCTGTCCAGATAGGAGTGCAGCTGATGAAAGCACTCTGTGTCTTTTATTGGTTATGTTTACATTTACCATTTATGTCTAGTTTATCAATGTACAGTGGTACCTCAGGTTACATGTGCTTCAGGTTACATATGCTTCAGGTTACAGACTCCACTAACCTAGAAATAGTGCTTCAGGTTAAGAACTTTGCTTCAGGATGAGAACAGAAATCTTGCTCCGGTGGCGCGGTGGCAGCAGGAGGCCCCATTAGCTAAAGTGGTGCTTCAGGTTAAGAACAATTTCAGGTTAAATACGGACCTCCGGAATGAATTAAGTACTTAACCTGAGGTACCACTGTATTTCCTTGGAAGAAAAAACAGCAAAAACAGTGCACGAATTAACACAGTCATTTATGTTAATGTTGGTGAACAGCACTCATATTTGCTTTTGTGATCTCCATTCTTGACCTTGGACAAGCAGGCGAATAGTCGCCATTTCTGCTCCAGTTACACTTCTAATGGAATTCTCCAACCTCCCTTGTGAAGAGTTCAGGGCTTGACACCGCAGCACGTCAAGAACCCCCCTCTTCTTAGCATCCCCTTTTAAGTTCCTTCCCAGGAGCAAATCTCCAGTCTGCAAGCGTTGCTATCCTCTCTGTGCAGGAATTACACACTCATCTACGGAACAGAGACTTGACTGTTGCCTCTTTCATAACATAATCTCTTTCCTCTTTTTCTGTTGCCTTGTGATGTTTGTAACAACCCAAGATGTTTGCAAAAGCCCTGCGGGGGACTTTAAGTGATATATAGGCACGGTGACTCCAAAACGTCACATTAATCTTGCTGACAACTGCGAATTTGTCACTTAGATGTTTGTTTCTCTCTCGAGCAGGGCCCAAAGTTGCCTGGAGGAGAGCAGAGAAATGCAACGGCAAAGCGTTTTCAACTGCAGCTTTGTTAGCAAGAGTGGAAAGCAAACAGCCCAGCCCCCCCTCCCCTTCTAAAACCACAACGCTGAAAGTATGAGGAGCCTGAAATGCGCTCAGAAATTCCAACTGGCTCAAAGAGTTGCTGCCACACTGGGGCTGGTTATAGGGAATAAACAACTCCCTTGTTACAGCAGCTGCGCTGGCTACCAGTCTGTTTCTGGGCACAATTCAAAGGGCTGGTTGTGTCTTATAAAGCCCTACAGGGCTTAGGTGCAAGCTATCTGAAATACTGTATTCCTTCATACAAACCTGCCCGGGTTTAGAGATCTTCAGGGAAGGCTCTCCTCTCAGTCCTGCCACCCTCACAGGTACATTTGGTGGAGACACGGGAGAGGGCCTTTTTTGGTGGTTGCTCCCAGACTTTTTGTCATCCCTTAACAAACCGCGGGGGTGGGGGTGGGATCCAATTCTTTTAAAAAGTGGATTTGACATGGCAGGGCAACAAAGCACTTTCTTTTGTTGTGTGTAAAAAGGTAAAGGTAAAGGGACCCCTGACCATTAGGTCCAGTCGTGGCCAACTCCGGGGTTGTGGCACTCATCTCGCTTTACTGGCTGAGGGAGCCGGCGTACAGCTTCCAGGTCATGTGGCCAGCATGACTAAGCCGCTTCTGGAGAACCAGAGCAGTGCATGGAAACGCTGTTTACCTTACCGCCGGAATGATACCTATTTATCTACTTGCACTTTGACGTGCTTTCGAACCGCTAGGTTGGCAGGAGCTAGGACTGAGCAATGGGAGCTCACCCCGTCGCGGGGATTCGAACTGCTGACCTTCTGATCAGCAAGTCCTAGGCTCTGTGGTTTATAATTTTTATTAAATTTTCTGTTTTACAATTTAAAATATTCATTTAAACAACCTTAAAATATCAACAACTTCACTTCTTCTCTTTCCATAGTTCATTTTTCATATCATAAATCCCTGCATATTTTACATAAACTAAATCTTTCAGTATTCCATTATTACAATTACAATCAAAACTTGTTTAACTGTTGAATTCATCTTAATGCTGCCAACATTTTCAAATGTACATATTCCCCCCGAATATATTCAATAAACATTTTGCAAGCTTCTTTAGATGTAAATTCTTCTTGTTCTCTTACTCTGTAAGTTAGGTCCGCAAGCTGCGCATATTCCATCAGTTTAAATTGCAATCCTTCTTTAGTTATGACAGCAAAAAAGCACTTTCAACCACTTTAAATCCGCAAGGCTGAAGTTTCGATTCGTGTCTGAATCTCTCCAACAGAACACTGGCAGGCTGGAGACACGAGTGACAAGATTCAGTTAGCATACATTGACATCAGTATTTATATCTTGCTATTTGCTGACCTCTTCTGGATATGTTTAGCATTGGTATAATCTCTGGTCCTAGCATCAGTCTCCAGGGATGACTCAAAACCCACAGTGAGTGGGAGAAAGGTAAGCTCTCTAGAACATAACTAAGAGACACACAGATAGATCTAGGGATGAGCAGATCTGTCAATTTTGGTTTCTCTCTGTTTATTTGTCTAACCTCCACATTTCCACATCGGTTTGTGATTTCATTTTATTTTTTCTCATGAAAATTCATCCACATCGAAGTGCAAATTTATCCCAAAGTGCAGTTTTCCCTAATGTGCACATTATCTGCAAAGCCATTTCCCCTAATATAATGCATTTCAGCAAATTATTTTCACTGATATCTGCATCTTTGTGCACAGTTTACCCTAGGCTTTAGGGTTTACATATTACTAGGCTGTAGAACTGCACTGAAAAATTTGGAGAAATACAAATTTTGAGGGCTGGCTCTGTTCTGGTTCACTTATTGTTTCAGGAAGTGCACATTTTGTAGGATTGCTCTTAAATGCAATCTGAATCGGATTTCTCCACTACCCACCTTGGCCATCTTGTAAGGTTCAGCAAGGTCATTTCCTCTGGAAAATTTCAGAAAAATATCTCTCCCCACCTGCCCCATTATCTTTTGGTTGAAGCATTATTAATGTTTGAACCAAACTGGTACAGTGATTTGGGAGGGTCAGGCTCCAGAAAATTAAACTGCCCTTATAAATTTGACGCCATTATTATACCAATTGCACTTTTTGCCACTGCATCTCTGCTATTCTGTGTTTCCATGATTCTGTGTTTGAAGGGCCACCTTAATCCACATTGTGAGAACAACTTCAAGGGCTCCTCAGTGACATCAGTTAGATTGGTATGCTTTAAATAGAGATGGCGACTTTTTAGTGCTAATCCCATTATGGTGCTCCCTCTTAAATGAAGTGTTGGTGTTGCCACACTAAAAGACCCATTTCTTACCTGTAATGAATATGGGTTGCTCGTGCATAAGTTGCCACCTCTCCTGGCTTTGTTGCCTTGTTAAACCTTTCAGTTTGGGCAGCCCTTCACTTCGTGGCTGCCTCAGTCGCTAGCAGAATCCGTCAGTGGGCGTTTCTTAAACCTTTTCCAACATAAAAGTTGTTTGACACCCAGTCTCCTCCTACTCTCTCTGCGCAGAAGTCTTCTGCGCAGGGAGGGCGTGGGTAGCGGAGGACCCGTGCTCTCCCCGCTGGTGTCCGGTGAAGAGTCTGGGAGCCCTCTCGCCGATTCCCCCATCTGCCCCCCTTTATTTCTGGTGTTGCGCTGAATTGCTTCCCCATCTGCTAAGCTGCCTCTCTCCCTGCTGGGCCCTTCTCCCGCATCATTTGAGAGCCTTCCCTCCGCCTCTAGCTCCGATGTCAGTTCCCTGACATTACCTATGCAGAATGAGCAATATTTAGCTGACGTACTTATTTGTGATGTATTTTATCCTATTAATTTGCTGGGAGCCACCCAGTCAGATGGCTGACTTCTGCTCCTCCTCCTCCTTCTTCCTCTTCTTCTTTTGTCTGCCATTGCTCAAGAGAGTTGTAAGAGTGGCAACAGCAATCATTACTGACAATCAGTGCATTCTTGAAAGGTTTTGTCTTCCACCTTGATTCAAAATGGCATCCAGTGCCAGATTTACGTATAAGCTAAACATGCTATAGCTTAGGGCCCCACTCTCTTACCCCCCCCCCATATACTTATTCTTAATTGTATTTCAGTTCAACTATTACTTTGATAAAATACATGTGCAAATGGCTTTAGATACCCAGTAGGTCCATAAATTACCATATAGCATATATTCAACACACACAAAACAGTGACAATTTGTTGTTGACAAAGGACAGCTGGACATATAAGGGGCCCCATTACGTTCAGTAGCTTAGGGCCTCATCAAACCTAAATCCGGCCCTGATGGCATCCAACAGTATCCAAACACAGACAAAATCTTGCTTCTTATTTCAAATTTTGGTTACGATATCTGAAAAGGTGTCCAAAATACTGCAGCTTTGAAAGGTTTACTGCACCATTTTATTTCAAAAGGGCTTCCAGTGGTATCCAAGCATAGACAAAACCTGCTCTTCAATCTTGGGAGCCATCATGCCAACTTTGATCAAATGTTTAAGTATACTCTACACACACACTGCTGTTTTTCTAAAAAAAGAGGTGCCGGAAATCACCATGAACGCCTCCCTCTTTTTCTTAGAATGGCGATGGAACCCACCTGAGAGGTTCTGGAACCCACCTGAGCATTCTGGGTTTTTGTTTGTTTGTTTTTATAATAATTTTTTATTGGTTTTTACACACATTTTCCAGCATATCATTCTTTTAAACATCATTTCAAAATCTTTGGCTATCATAGCTGTAATGGGTTTGAGTTACTTGTGCGTAAATTGTCCCCGTTAGGGTGCTTAATTGCCTTGGTTAAACCGTCCTGACTGCACAGCCCATCTCAGCGTGGCTGCCTCAGTCGCTAGCAGAATCTGTCTGTGGGCGTTTCTTAAATCTTTTCCAGCTTAAAAGCTGTTTGACTCCCAGTCGTCTCCGCCTTTCATTGCGCGGGAGTCTTCTGCGCAGGGAGGGCGTGGGTAGTGGAGGACCAGTGCTTTCCTCACTGACGTCCAGGGAAGAATCCCAGAGCTCTCCCTCCGCTTCCCTGGTGTTACGCCGATTTCCTTCCTCCTCTACCAAGCTGCGTCTCCCCCTAGTGCTGGTACCTTCTCCTGCAGAATCGGGGAGCCTCTCCTTCGCCTTTCGCTCTGATGGCAGTTCCCTGACAATAGCCTAAGACTTCCATCAACCTCATCTGATGGTTTTCTAAAATCCTTTCTAATTATGCATTTTGTTACTATAGTTATTGCTATAAATTCAAATCTTAATGCCTATTCTTAATTCTTTTCACAATAATTTATATATTACTCCTTACATAACTTCTTTTAACCCTACAAATGATGTCAGTTGGTTACAGTTGCTTTCCAAATATATCAAAAACTTCTTCCATTCCTTTAGGAAAGTCTGGTCGTGCTGGTTCTGAATTTTCCCTGTTAGTCTCGCCATCTCAGCATAGTTCATCAATTTCTCTTGACACTTTTCTTTAGTTGGCATTTCTTCTTGCTTCCACCTTTGGGCTAACAATATCCTTGATGCAGTTATCGCATATAAAAACAATTTTTTATCATTCATATGTATTTCTGTACCCACAATACCCAATAGAAGGGCTTCTGGTTTATTTTAACAAATGTATATTTCAACAATTTTTTCAATTCATTATAAAGCATTTCCCAGAAGTCCTTCACTTTCTTACATTCCCACCACATATGGCAAAAAGTACCTCCTTTTCTTTACATTTCCAACATTTGTTACAGTGGTGACTCGCAAGACGAAAAGAATCCGTTCTGTGATTCTCTTCGTCTAGCGGTTTTTTCGTCTTGCGAAGCAAGCCCAATTACGGATTAACGGATTAGCACTATTAGCGACTTTTAGCTGCTTTTAGCGGCTTATCTGCTGATCGGATCAGCTGATAAGCGGCTTAGCGGCTTAGAAAAAGGGGGGGAGGAAAAAAAAACCAGCAGGAACTCGCAAGACATTGTTGTCTTGCGAAGCAAGCCCATAGGAAATTCGTTTTGTGAAGCACCTCCAAAACGGAAAACTCTTTCGTCTAGCGAGTTTTCCGTCTTGCGAGGCATTCGTCTTGCGGGGCACCACTGTATCTGTTTTGTACATTTTAGCTAACTTTGCTGGTGTTATATACCTGTACATTGTTTTCATAATGTTTTCTTTCAACGCACTGCAAGCAGTAAATTTTATTCCTTCTTTCCATATTTTTCCCAATCCTCTATTGTATATTATGACCAATATCTTTAGCCCAATGAATCATAACCGATTTAACTTTCTCATCTTTCAAATGCCATTCCAATAATAATTTATACATTTTAAATGCCACCTGAGCATTCTGAATTTGTTTTACCAATGTAATTTCATTGTCCTTATGCTGTTCGCCTGCATGATGATTTTTCCTAATGTTGGAGGTATAGGAATATCTGCAAATAAATGAAACAAATAGGAAACATAGAATCATAGAATTGTGGAGCTGGAGGATAATCTAGACCAACTCCCTACAATGCAGGAATATGCAGCTGACCTATACAGGGATCGAACCTGCAACCTTGACATTACCAGCAACATGTTCTAAGTGACTCAATCATCCCTTTAAAATATCACCCCACTCCTCCTTTAAGAAGGCTTCCCTACCTGCCCAACTAGCCACCTCGAATCCTTGAACCTTCCACTGTCATAAGCTTTGAAGCAGTCCTTTTCCTGTGTTCCCAGGGAACTAATATTTCAATTGAATTTCCAGATTGCTGTTGGCACTAGAGCTGGTATGAGTAGTTACCATTTTCAGAAGGCGTGAAATTGTGTGATCGGTTTGCATGTAGAAACAAGCCGAGGGGAGGCTCTCAGGAAAAGGTAGAGTTAACTCCCCGCCCCCCAACAATCTCACTAGGAGATCTTATAAATGTCTGATGCCATGGTTAGCAGGGCTGGATTTAGGTTTGCTGAGGCCCTAAGCTACTGTAGGTCATGGGGCATGTCACTGTTTTTGTGTTGAATATATGCTATATGGTAATTTATGGACCTAATAGGTATCTAAAGCCATTTGCACATGCAGAATGTAGGCACCATATATATAGAAATGAGCAAAACAGTGATATTTTGGGGAGCAGGCTAGCAGACGGGGCCCATGGCTCACACCATAGGAGCCTACACAACACAAAAACACTGTTGCTGTATGTAGGTTTTATTTTATTTGTTTTTTATCTTATATTTTGGAAATGTACATAAAGGGGTTTTTCCCTTTAATTTTTTTGGGGCCCCCAAGAGAGTGGGGCCCTAAGGTATAGCTTGTTTAGCTTATATGTAAATCTGGCACTGATGGTTAGCATGTCTGAGTAGGAGAAGAAAGACTTGGGTTCAAATCCCCATTAAGCCATGAGACATCAATTACTTAAAAACTTTTAATAGAGCACCTGAAACCTATTTTCCATTATGGCCAAATACATCCTTACTCAAATGCCACCCCCATATAAAAACTCTTAATATGTCCAGCCTGGCGAAGAGATCAGTTGAGCTCAAAAGCATGTTCACAACTTCATGATATTTCAGTTTCCCTAAAGAAGGCATTTCTATGGCATTTTTTTTTAAGTCATGAGAAGCCATTAGATGGCAGCATTGGATCAGTATTGAATATATTTCGTCTCGACTGTGTTTCACATTCACCAGCTTCACTAAGGGCTAAAATGAAAAGCTTGCTTATTTGTTTATTTGTTCAGACAGTCCTAGAATGAATATCTGGAAGAGACGAAAGCCCCCAACTTTTTCTCTAAACCGTTTTCTCACATATAGTCTTCCCGCCTCCACATTTCCTGGAAGGCAAGTTGGGTTTCTAAGCACACATAGCACCAAGAAATTCAATGAGTGCAGCCTTTCTGCACAATCGCTGCTCCTACTTTTACAGCTCTAACAGAAATTCTGTGCAGGGGAGCAGTAAGATAATTTTAGACTCTGGGATTATTATTATTATTATTATTATTATTATTATCCCAAAGGAACCCAGGATAGCAAACACAGAAACAATAAAACATATCTCAAAACAGTTCCAATCCAGAGTTGGGGAAGGAGCAGGCTTATGAGGTCAAGCTAAAGTCACTAAAATGCTGCTGAACCTTCAAGATTTTTGGAAGAGTTTTCAAATTGCTATGAAGATGTTGAATAACTGAACTGAACATTTTAATGAATGAGAAACCAAAACTGATGGGGAAGGAAATTAAGAAAATAGATCAAAGATTTTTTATGTATGCCACAGCTGCAGCAAGAAATATGCTTGCCCAAAACTGGAAATTGCAAGAAGTGCCAGCTATTACGGAGTGGCAGACAAAAATGATGAGTTATGCAGAATTAGCCAGGCTGATGGGAAGAATTTGGGACCAGGATGACCAGAGGTTTCAAGAAAGTTGGAGTAAATTTATGGTGTACATAAATGATAATTGTAAAACCTTAAAGGCACTGGCAGGACTCAAATAGCTCTTACAACGTATGGCAGATTTAAGGTTAAATAAACAGAATACGTGATATAAGAAAACAAAGGATACTCGCTGAAGGAACAGAGGGAAGTTACAAGCTCGGCTAAAGTATTTATATGATTTATTGTAATGTTGCAAAAGTTTGTATAAAGAAAATAATAAAAAATTATTGGGGGGGGGGGGAAGAAACCAAAACTGAGATATTTGCCCACCTCTAGTTGATGTAAATCTGTCCAGCAGTTGTTTAAACCTGTTTGGAAGAGTTGCTTGGTGGAAGGCTAGAAAGTGCGAAAGGGAGTTAGTTTGTCCTGAGAAGAGAGTTATCTTCTTCTGCTGAGGAGCTGAATAGTAATTCTGAGCTTGTAAACACCTTGTAGAATAGCTACTGTCCTTCAAGCCACAATTAATGCATAAGGTCATCATTTCCTTTTTCCAGTTGTTTGGGGACTGAAGCTATTTGCAGAGAAGCAGCGTGTCGGGCGCCTTGGTGGATTAGAAGGACATTTGGAATGGTTGAGTGGAAAGTTTGCGAGCAAAAATTGCCTAGTTCTCTTTGGATTTAGGAAGAATAATGACTGCATTGTTTATGATTTAAACTAATTACTCCCTCATGAAACTCTTTGTGGGCAATTGTTGCATTGTTCTGTATAATTGTGTCTCTGACCCAAGACAATTTGTTCACCTTTAAGTCATTTGCCAGATTTATTCCTACGAAACCCCATCAGACTCCCTCAGGCAGAGGTTATACTGACCTTGTCCGGGTTCTTCTGGAGCCGCAACAGAGCAAAATGGGCAATTTCACCATATATATCAATATCAGATCACCATTAGAAGTCTGGGGCTGGATCTAGACACTTCAAAGAAGCGTTTCAGGAAAACGCATTGTACACTTTGTATGAGAAACCGGATTGGCAAAAACAGAACTCCACAGCGCCATCTGGTGTCACAGTGTTATAATTCATATACAATGCATATAAAACACTTTTTCTTTGCCAATCTAGCTGAGTTCAAGGGTATAACTCGGCTTACAGGAGATGGGTTTGCATGGGGTTAAGGCAGACAGAGATGGGGATCTCCAGACTCCTAGACTATCCCTGTTGCTTTAACCTTTTATTTGATCTCTCTATCTCTTTACACTGATTGCACTGATAATCTTAGTTTGCATCCTCTTTACAACATCCTCTTCTGCCTTCCACTTCTCTCTAAGACCTCAAGTTGAGAGGTCACCTTGAATCTATCTTCTGAGAACAAATGAAATAGCACGGCTACCTTTGTCTTCTCTAGATTAGCTAGCTATCTTAGAATTGGAAGCCTTTTCTATCTATACTAAACAACTTTGTTATTCTATTACTCTGCAACAGGCTTCCTCAAACTCGGCCCTCCAGATGTTTTTGGCCTACAACTCCCATGATCCCTAGCTAGCAGGACCAGTGGTCAGGGATGATGGGAACGGTAGTCTCAAAACATCTGGAGGACCGAGGTTGAGGAAGCCTGCTCTACAAGAATCTACAAGAAGCCTACCCTGTAACTAGACATCCTCAAGCCAGATGCTGCTTACTCTGCATCCCAAAGAGCTCCAATAGGTAACTGGGCTCAGTTTTCCAGTAATCAGGGCTTTGACCCATTTCAGAGGCAACAAGGACTCTCTGATGAGTGATGAGTGAACTTGAAAATTGAAGGGGTGGATGCTGAATACTTACCCTCTACAGTTAAAAGGAAGCTGCCTTTTTCTAGTGGTGGTTGGTGCCCATGGGAACGGGTGGGCTGTGTTAGAGTTGTTCAGCAGAATCCCTGATCTAGACCTTGTGTAGAAATAAATGAGCTTTCTACCTCAAAATTGTGTATTAAAGCTTTACTGCAGAACAGTCCTAAATACTAGCAAGGTGGTTTAGTCCTTTAAGTTCTTTAATGCAGTTCAGTAAACATTCCTCTCTCTGGTCCCAGAGAGAGATCACAAGCTTGTTCATCATTGCAGAGCTTCTCTGCAACTGCAGCTACTAGCTATCTCTGAAGTCTCAGGTTGCCCCAGCTGCTGTGAAAGCTGCAGCTCAGGTTTCCAGTGAACTTTCCAGGTTTCCAGGAACTTTAGCTCACTTAAATGGAAAGACACCAGCCTTCCGCTTTCACCCAGAGTGGAACCTCTTGCTTAAGGTAAACTTCTCTTTACACCATTCCAAATACAATGCATTCAAACACAGCATTTTGTGTACATTAAACTTATAAGGTGGAAACTAATAAGGTGGAAGGCAGGAAGTCCAACAGTAGGTGGAGCCAGAACCAATGAAAAGCAGAGCCAACTCATTCTAGTTTTGTTCCCATTCTCCTCCCTGAAGCATTCTACAAAGGCAACACTGAGACTAAGGACAAGGAAGCAGACAGACAGTGTAACCTTTTGGACTGGATGGAAGGAAGAAGGCAGACAGGTGCAGGGTGGCTGAGGATAGACTGGGGCAGTTGGCGGGACAGTGCCTTGTTTGCCCTGATAGACCATCCTCCATTATCTATACTGAGTCTAGTGGCTGTGTACACTCTTGGGTATTTTCCCTGAAGTTTTTGGGCAAGAGGGCTCAAAAATCTGAGCCAGACCAGAGTGTCAGGAATGAGCCAGCTCCTAGTGGAACTTTACAGCTGGCTGCAGAACAGAGAGGTTTAGATTTGAAGCAGGCTCCCCCCAGACATTGGAATGCCAATTGCCAAGGGAACAACTGAAAGCGGGCTGGAACACAGCCAAAGCTCTCAGGGAGCTCAAACAGGTGCAAACAGACACAGAGACAGTCTGGCGGAACAGGAAGAGGTTGGAGCTGATCCAATAAGCCCAAAGAGTTGGTAAATGGGAGGGCTGCTAGACAGGAAGCAAAACAAGAGATGTAAGATGTGAAAGTTCAATATTTTCTGTAGGAAGCGGAAGGAGTCTTCAGTGGTAATGTCGTGGCTTCATTAGAGCCATCCAGAGCTATCTGTTTGTTTTTGCAATAAATCCTTTTTAATTACCTACATTTACTGTGTTATCAAGCAGGGAACCTGGACTCCTGACACAGAGGGAGGGCATTTTTCACTAATCAACCTTGCAAGGAGCAAGAGACCTCTTAGTGGAACAGCTTGGCCTCTGTACTTTTGCTGAAAAATACAGCAGGCCTCAAATAAGAGGAACAGTTACAACGTTATTTAGAGAAAGGTGAACAGGAGGAAACATGAGCTGTATAAAATTAGGCATGTTGTGAAGGAAGTGGAGAAAGAAGATTGGAACTCAATCCCACAAGAGGCAGTGATGGCCACCAACTTGAATGGGTTTAAGAGAAGTTGAGACAAGTTCATGGAGGAAAAGGCTGTCAGTAGCTATTGGAAGGGATGGATCTGCTCTGCTTCCACAACCAGGAGTAATGCCTTTGAATATCCATTGCTGGGAACCACAGGAGGGGAGAGTGATCTCATGCTTGGGTTCTGCTTGCAGGTTTCCCAGAGTGATCTGGTTGACCACCTTGAAAACAGGATGCTGGACAAGATGGGCCATTGTCCTGAACCAGCAGGCTCTTCTGATATTCTTATGTCCACATAATACTAGAACTTCTGGACACCCAGTGAAGTTGAATGTTGGAAGATTCACGAGAGACAAAAGAAAGTTCTTACCATGACTCATAGTTAAAATCTTGGAAATTGTTCTCACAGGAGGCAGTGATGGTCACCAATTTGGACAGCTATAAAAGGGGATTAGACAGGTTATTTGAGGATAAGACTACTAGTTGTGATAGCTACTGTACTACGCCCAGTGTTGGAGACAATATCCCTCTGAATCATACGTGCCAGCTCTGAGGGGCTGAGGCGGTTTTGGGGGCCCCTCCCATGTTTGTTTTTTAGGGGGCTGGGCCCGCTCAGTTTTCAGAGTGTTCAACTCTGCTGCCTGGCTCCTCATGACATCACGCACATGACATCATGATGTTGCTTAAGGCTCCCTCAGTCGAAGAGAGAAGATGGTGTCTCTGCTCTGAATACCTGTGGTTGGGAAACACAAGGGAGAATGCTATTGTACTCATGTTCTGCCCAGAGGTATCTGGCTGGCCACTTTGGGAACTGAATGATGCAATAGATGCACCTCATGGCTGTTCTCATGCAGAAGGAGGATCGCTGGCCAACTTACTTGGGGAATTTCCTTCCTGAGCCATATTTGACCACAAACCACTTACACCCTGAATATGGGCAAAACGTATTGCTGTCAACAGAAATTAGCTGATAGGATCCACTGTCTTGCACAATCTTTAAGGAAATATCATTTTGGGAACACCGGCCGTGTTCCAAACTTCAGTGTCTTGTAACATAATATTTAAATAAAAGGTTTGCAGGAGGAAATATGGCAAGTCCAGTGTACAGTGGTACCTCGGGTTACGTACATAATTCATTCCGGAGGTCCGTTCTTAACCCGAAGCTGTTCTTAACCTGAGGTGTGCTTTCGGTAATGGGGCCTCCTGCTGCCACCATGCTGCAGTCGTGTGATTTCTGTTCTCATCCTGAGGTAAAGTTTGTAACCCGAGGTACTACTTCTGGGTTGGTGGAGTTTGTAACCTGAAGTGTTTGTAACCCGAGGTGTTTGTGACCTGAGGCACCACTGTATTATTTTGCTCAAAACCTCTCTAAGTTTAACTTTTTTTAAAAAAAACAACACACCACTAGACCACTGGAGGTCAGCAGAGAACAGAAAACCAAGTTGCATGTGTGTGAGAGAGACTAATCTTCCTCCAGGACGTAAGGGGGTGTTGTTGTTTAGCTACTTTAGTGAGAGGTTCAGGCTTGAGCTGTCTTCCCCTAACTTATAAATTGCAACTGCATCCTTCTGGTAGTACATCCCTGGGATGGGGACATAATATATGGCCCATGGTTCAGTTGAGGGGTCATGGGATACCTGCAAGTACCACTGTGCCTGCCTGTGTCTCCTATGCCAACCCACACAAAGACTCCGTATTTATCCCCCCCCCCCGAGACAGAAATCCACAATGTACCAGAGACTGTTTGCTCTTCCTGCTCAGTTCCTGTTTGCACTGGATCAGTCTATCTTACATTCACCACTACCCTGTAAACATGCCCACATTCCAATGGATGCCAGGATCGGACACCCACCTTCCCTTCTGTTCTGAACAGAGGAAAATGCAAATAGTTTCTCTCTGTGGGTGAGTGTGGCTGTGGCTGATGAGATGCCCCTTTTCTCTGTTGATGGATAAGAGCTTCCCTACACAGTTTTGCGGCCCCGTGACCTTTTCTGCTGTATCTAAATACATCGGGCATTATGCTGCACACACCTCACAGCAGCCATTTTGTGATTTGCACACACGGCACCTTCTCAAAGTTCCAAAAATGCCCCCCAAACATTGGTGAACCCTGCTCTGCTTCAGTGGGCAGTCAAAATGGCCCTCTCAATGAAACTACAGCCACATTTCAACCTGGCTGCTGCTCTGCTATCATTAACAGACGGATGCTGCGACTTCCAGGATAACCAGCCGGCCATATGTGAATTAACAGCCAGTACTTATCCAGACTCATGGTTGTGTAGTCATCTTGAAGAACGTAACTTGCAGGCAGTGGCGTAGCGTGGGGGGTGCAGGGGGGGGCCAGCCGCACTGGGCGCAACATCTGGGGGTTAGGGTTAGGGGGCGCAAATCCACGGCAAATTACTTGCCTTGCCCCGGGTGCTGACAACCCACGCTACGCCACTGCTTGCAGGCACACAAAATGAGGGCTTCCTTCCCTCAGCCTCCACTGCTCAGCCTGTGGGTGGGGTTGCTTATAGGCACCCAAAACAGCACCCACTCACCCAGAGACATCTGGTTGCTCACTGTGAGAACAGGATTCTAGGCTAGATGGGTCGTTGGCCTGATCCAGCAGGCTCGTCTTATCTCTTATGCTATTATGTCCATTCATTCATTCATTCAGCCGTTATTGGCATAATTTAGACCAGGCTTCCTCAAACTCAGCCCTTCAGATGTTTTTGGCCTACAACTCCCATGATCCCTAGCTAGCAGGACCAGTGGTCAGGGATGCTGGGAATTGTAGTCTCAAAAACATCTGGAGGGCCGAGGTTGAGGAACCTGATTTAGACAATAAAATCATAAAGGGGGGAAAAGCCATCCACAAAACATTGGTAATCCAGACATATTGAACACATAAAATGTATAAAAGACTCAATAGCCACCATTATTCTGTGAACGTGAACCGCCCTGAGACCCCGGGTGTAGGGTGGTATATAAATTCAATAAATTATCATTATAATTAAGTAGAATTAATTCATTTTAGTTTTTACTTTAAAAATCTCAGCTAAATATCCTGGAACAATTTCAGCAGTTTCAGAAATATCGCCCCTCAACAAATAACGGATGGGGGCTATAATGGGAGAAATGGGGTTAGAGCCTCATCTACTTTTCTTGATTAAAAAGTTGCATATGAATACCATCACCATCATTTTATTTGTATGCCGCCTTTCCATAGTTAAAACAATGCTCAAGGCAGAATACAACATGACAAAATTTACACCGTTACCAACATAACAAAAGTCATAAACAATAAATAAAACACAACAAAAAGTACACAACCAAAAAATGGAAAATAAATTCCACATAAATCATAAAATCCAAAACTAAGAATACAGCATGAACATCAATCACAATTTAAAATGACATGGATAAAAAATAAAAGCAATTTAAAAACAGAAAGAAAACAAAAATGGAGGCCTCTCTGCCCAGCAGCAGCAGCAGCAGCAGCAGCAGCAGTCCTTTATGGAGCCTGTCAGGCCCCAAGCCAAGTGGAGAGAAGCAGGGCAGGGTCTTTCCGGCTCCCAGCAGGTCAGTGCCAGGTGCCAGGTGAAGATTTCCCTGGACACATCTTCCAGTTTTGCAACTACCAAAGGGGTTAAACAAGGTTGCATCCTTGCCCCTCACTTACTAAATTCATTCTTAGATGATATGAACCAGCAGCTACTCCCTGTGAACGGCCACCCTCCCATATTAGGATCTAAAGCAGTTTCTGCAATTCTATAGGCCAATGACACTGTCCTCCTCTCTTTCATCAGAGTCGGACTTCAAAGGGTCTTAAAAGCATTCTAGAAATACTGTCAAGGAAATCAGCTAGCGGTCAATTATATTATTGTGTTAAGAGAGGAGGCATCAGTAGGCTTTGAGGGTCATGGGTGGGGAGGTTGCTCCAGATATTGGAGAAGCTGAAAAATATATTTAGGGAAAGGGAATCCTAAGAGAGAGGAACTCTCCAAACAGCCCAGTGAGAACAGAACATGCTTGATGGAACCAGGATGGTGACTGAGTGTTGGCAGTGGAGGGGAGAGCATGGAAATATGGACCAGCAGTGCCTTTCCATTCATTCCCAGTCATCACTTCCAGGTATGTATCCTTCCAGTTGCATGGCGTGGCTGGGAAATGGATGAACGACGCATCTCTATAAATGCAAAAGTGCCCTGGTGCAGACATGAAGTTGTATGAAGCATCAATATTTGAGTAGAGGAGGAGTTAGGTGTGTGATTTGCAGGAGATGGAAGTCTCTAACATTCCCTCTACCTCAGGGCCGGCCCAAGACATTTCGGCGTCTTAGCTGGACCACAGAATGTTGCTCTCTTCCTGCCAGTTTATTGAGGTGGAGTAGGTGGTGTGTGAGAATTTTTGCTTTATTTGGAAAAAAATAAATAAATACAAAACCAGGGTTCCAAACCCAACTCCAATACACACCACTCTGTAGCCCCCCCCCCAATGAAGCACAGAAAAATCAAGTTGCTGTGTTTTGTACTCTGTGGAATTTCCAAGAGATTCCCTGGTTTAGCATGCCAATTCCCACATCATGGATTGTACTTTTGTAGCTGACACCAACTTAGAAACAGCAATTGTCCTCTGTGAGAAGAAGGTGTTGTGCAAAGTTTTTTTTTTTGGGGGGGGAGTAGAAGCTTTTTCTGAATTGATAAGAAGTCTCTTAATTAACTGACCAAATAGTGCAGCCCTGTTAGGAGTGGGAGCCTTCACACAAAATATTGGCAGTTTACAGACAGCGCTGTTTAGAGGCTGCATCAATTTACTAATCTCTACAATGCTGATGGCTAGGTTTTAGAATGAGGTTTTGCTGCAGAGCTGATGTCAGGTGCTGTCTTTTATAAGCACCCAGCAAAACTCCGAGGAATTGAAAGCTGGCAAATAAACACAAGCTGCATGCAGCGATCAAAACATCTCTGCTTCACGTTGCATAAATATGAAGGCAGCGGCAGTGAAGTTCTGGCAGCAACGCTGCCATGACGAATGTTTTTGTTCGCATTGCACTGGTTAATCTTCATTTAAAGTTTGTTAAGGGAAAAGGGACGCTAGAAGAATTTCCCTTCTCCTGGCATATAAGCAGACTGCAATTTTCTTTGCCCACAAATAGGAGGATTTTATGGAGGGGGCACTCTCGCAACACAATTCATGCTAGAACATTGTGTAAGAAGTGGAATTCATTCATTCATTTAGAATATTGCTAGGCTGCTACTTCATTTAAACACACACACACACACACACAAAAAAAAACAACAACAAACAATCCCCCAATACATAAAACCATCCAGTAAAAACCATATACAAAATTTAAAAACATACATCAATTAACCATTGTGGAAAGGTACCGTATTTTTTTCTCTATAAGACTCACTTTTTCCCTCCTAAAAAATAAGGAGAAAATGTGTGTGTGTCTTATGGAGCGAGTGCAGGCTGTGCTGCTATCACAGAAGCCAGAACAGCAAGGGGGATTGCTGCTTTCAGTGCACAGCAATCCCTTTTGCTGTTCTGGCTTCTGAGATTCAGAATATTTTTTTTCTTGTTTTCCTCCTCCAAAAACTAGTCTTGTGGTCTGGTGTGTCTTATAGAGCGAAAAATACGGTATATTCTTAGTTGCCTACATAGGCCTGGTGGAATAGAAAGGTTTTCAGCAGAAGTATAAACTTAAAGCAGAAGGTGCCCGCTGCATCTCTGTTGGCAGGGCTACGCTGATCACACTAAAGTCTCTATTTATCATTGTTATCAACATACTGTCCAACACCTCAAAGGCAAAAACTGGGATGCCGCCTTCTGGGATGCTATCTTCCCATTTTTTTCCTCATGAAAGCATGACAGCCATTACCTTGCACAATTTCACACAGTGTTCCCCCCCCCCAGCACCTTTTCAGGCATGGTGCCCTAAAATGGGCATTTTAGGGTGCTGTGCAAGATAAAGCAGTTTTGCAGGAGGGAATTGCGGGAGATCACGGCACTTCCTGGGGAAGGTTCTCTGCATTTCTCAGCCACTGACGCTTGGACATGTGAATCCTTTAAGAGTGACTATTACAGCACCTAAGGACTGCAAACCCCTTGCATTGCCAAATAGGTCTTTTGAATCTAAGAAATAATTGAGTTTCGCCAGCCTTGCCAAGTGGTGGGATTTTACTGTCCGTCTTTCTATGATGAACTGCTGAAGCTGTGCATCAAAATGGACTTCTGAAGATCACTAGAAATAAATTAAGTGACAGTTTACTTGAGCAACTTCTGTGATTTCATGCCTTTCTTTTCAGAAAATTTTAGACTTCAAGCTTTCATCCATAGGATTCCAGGCTGCATTCCACCATCTATTATATAGTGGGTTTGTGAAAATTGACCATGATATACTGAAACAAAAATATTTAAGGATATCCTGTATTCTTATGCTCACCCAACTTTCCTCAGCGGTCTGAAATTTCAGGCAGGCATTGTTTTGAAAGAAGGTCACTGGAGACGACTTGGGATCTGGTAATATGTCTGTTTATTTATGGACATGTAAGGTTCAGCACATCTCTGTACTTTTTTTTTGTCAAGTCCAAGACTCTGTTAAGCTATTGCCTGGGGGCATCTCACAGTGACTGTGGGCAATGGATGGATCAGCCAATTTCAGTTTCTAACTTTTCCACGCTTTGGTTCGGTTCTCTACATTTCGGCATCAGTTTGTTCTTTTTGTTTTTAAAGTCATCATAAAATTCAATCGCATTTTAGTGCAAAATTTCTTCTGATATGCACAGTTTAGATGGAACTTTCCCTGTTGCATGTAAAAACACAGGAATAACTTGCTGGATCAAGTCAGTGGACCATCTAGTCCAAGCCTCCTGTTCTCACAGTGGCCAACCAAAGGCCTGGGGAAAATCTGTAAGCAGGATTCAAGCACAAATACCTGAAGGACCGCCTCTCCCCATATAAACCATCACAGACCTCGTGTTCATCATCGGAGGCTCTTCTTTGTGTGCCTCCTCCGTGTCAGGACCGGAGGGTGGCAGCACAAGAACGGGCATTCTCTGTTGTGGCTCCCTGTTTATGAAAAGTTCTCCCCAGGGAAGTTCGCCTGGCGCCTTCATTATATATATTTTAGGCACCAGCCAGAAACATTCCTCTTCAAAAAGGCCTTTTGTTGATTAATATTCTACCATCTTTTAAATGTGTCTGTGTGGGGGGGTATTGTTTTGCTGTTTTGTTCTACTTATTGTGATGGTTTGTGTATACTCCTTGCAATAAGCACCCTCTGCTCACTCAGAGAGATATTTACAGTTCTTTATTTTACATATGTAGGGATAGGGGTGGTGCTGTGGGTTAAACCACAGAGCCTAGGACTTGCCAATCAGGAGGTCGGCGGTTCGAATCCCCGCGACGGGGTGAGCTCCCGTTGCTCGGTCCCTGCTCCTGCCAACCTAGCAGTTCGAAAGCACATCAAAGTGCAAGTAGATAAATAGGTACTGCTCTGGTGGGAAGGTAAACGGCATTTCCGTGCGCTGCTCTGGTTCGCCAGAAGCAGCTTAGCCATGCTGGCCACATGACCCGGAAGCTGTACACCGGCTCCCTCGGCCAGTAAAGCGAGATGAGCACTGCAACCCCAGAGTCGGCCACGACCAGACCTAATGGTCAGGGGTCCCTTTACCTTTTATTTTACATATGTACAAGCAGCACAGTACAATCATGCATCCGAATCGTCTGGTTCAGATTCGGGGAGTGGTCTTCTCCTGCTTCTCCTCCAACAGAAGAGGCAGGGGAGCTTCATGGGACGTCGCTGATCCCTGCACTTTAACGCTCTCCTTTCCTGTGCCGAAGCACAGGCATAGGTTCTCTATCCGTTCCTGAGCTTCCTGTACAGTGCTGGGGCTCTGTTTCAGCACCGGAGAGCCTTCCCACCTCCTGGCTCTCTTCCTCTTCTCCTTCCATCACTTCTTCTCCATCTTCTTCTGACTGTTCCTGCTCTAACTCTTCTCCTCCCCCCAACTCAAGGGCGTTCTTTGGCAGTCCTGTGACACTTATTTAGTTGTTTTCATCCTGTATTTTATTCTGTGAACCATCCTGAGATCATATGAAATAAAACAGATCTTTATAAAATAGAATAAAGTTCTATTTCCAGCAACTGGTCTTCAGAAGCATTCCTGCCTCTGACCATCCAAGGAAGCAAAGCATAGCCACTGATAGCTTTTATCCTCCATGAATATGTCCAATCCTTTTTTTCTCTCTCAAGCCATCTAAGCTGGTGACCATCACTGCCTCCTGGGGGAGCAAGTGCCATAGATTAACTATGAGCCACATGAAATAGTAATGTAGTACATGAAGAAGTACTTCTTGCAAGCAATTTTCCCTAATTTGATGCATTTTTAATGCACCTTTCCCCTTAAGATACATATTACGTGGCTGAAGAATTGCACCAGAAAGTTCAGAGAAGAGGAAACATCAAAGAGTAACTATGCTTCAATTCGCATGTTGTTTCAGAAACTTTAATTAAGTACGTTCCTATTAAAATATGAACCCAACTGAATTTTCCCTCAATCCCTACCGATAGCTTTTCTCACAGAAATGTCACAGTGACACAAGAATTAAAGACCCAAGGTGTATATATATATATTTATTTTAATGATGTTCCACTCGTAATTGCATTTAACATTTTAGATAGAACGCACAAAGGAAAAGGTTTTATTTCTGTGTGAGGTTCCTGGGGGGCCTCCATTTTACAGCCTGATGCTCTCTAGGCCAAAACAAGAAACCCTATCTGACCCTAAAAGTGGCACGTTATGTACTGAAGTTCTCACCCTGGGCCAGCAGGGGGATACTGTAGATAGTTATGCAAATGAAGGATCGAAAGTGACATTCAGTGGTTGGATAGTTTGCATGCAAATGAAGGATCGAAAAGTGACGTTCAGTGATTGGATAGTTTTAGAAAATGGCAACAGTTACATTGTTCTTGAGCTCTATATAAGCAGGCTGACTGAGCTCCTCAGCTCAGTTCTGTTTCAGCTTACAAATGAAGAGCTGCTTTGGAAGAATCATTGTGTCGTCTGATATGTTCGCCCACAACTTAACAGCACAAATGTCCCTTCAGGGTGTTATTCTAAGTCTATTGTAAGTTAGCACCCGAGTGCAAAACCATCTATCCTTGAAACTTCCTGGGGGAAAGATGTTTGTGTCTTATGCTTGTTTCTATCTATGTAAGTATTTGGCTTATATTTTGCTCTGATAGAACTTGCTTCCCCACACTGCTTTCAATCTGGTGCTGAACTACTGGGGTTTTCGTAGCCCATCTCCCAAATGTCACGCTTTCCTCTATATGTTCTTTTCCTGCACAAACACACGCATGGCTGTTGCTCACTTAATTCCCAGAGGGGTGGAGAATCTTGCCATGTGCTCCCAGCCCCTTAAAGAGGAGTACAGTGGACCTTGGGTTACGGACGCTTCAGGTTACAGACGCTTCAGGTTACACACTCCGCTAACCCAGAAATAGTACCTCGGGTTAAGAACTTTGCTTCAGGATGAGAACAGAAATCGTGCTCCGGCGGTGTGGCATCAGTGGGAGGCCCCATTAGCTAAAGTGGTGCTTCAGGTTAATAACAGTTTCAGGTTAAGAACGGACCTCCAGAATGAATCAAGTTCTTAACCCGAGGTACCACTGTATACTTCTTGCCAGGACTCAAGCTGGAGCTTTGTCTAAGATTCAAAGATGCTTGGCTGTGCTCCGCTGAGGTTGTAACATGCTCAGCTAAAGTGAGTGGGCGGTTGTTTATGGCTGGAGGGCACCTGACCAAGGTCAGTGAGCTTTGGAGCAACTTTTGCTAAGGATGGCAAAAGTTGAATGGCACACTGAGCTAAAGCTGGAACCTAAGAACAGAAGAAGAGCCTGCTGGATCAAAGCAGTGGCCCATCTGGTCCAGCTTTCATTTTTTTTTATAAAATATTTATTAAAGTTTCAGAAAAAGGAATTACATAAAAACAAGAAATACAAAAGTACAAGACAAAAATAAAAATAGAAGAAAAATACAGAATAAAAAAGAAAATAAGTACACTTACAGAAAAAAATGAAAAAATAAAAATAAAAAATCAACCTTTCCATATCTTACATTCATATCCTTGTTTCCCTGACCTCCTCATACCTCCCTTTTTTGTGTTACAATTCAATTAATTAATTCAGCAATTTCTTTCCCTCCTTATTATCCTGATCTTTGATCTTAATATATTATAACATTTTACCTATTTAAAAATCAAATCAATTTTTTCCATATTCTTTTATATCATTACAGCTAGAAACCGCTTAACTTCTCTAACATTCATTAATTTTGCAATACTTCTGTAAATAGTCTTTAAATTTCTTCCAATCTTCTTCCACCGACTCTTCTCCCTGGTCTCGGATTCTACCAGTCATTTCCGTCAATTCCATGTAGTCCATCACTTTCATCTGCCATTCTTCCAGAGTGGGTAAATCTTGTGTCTTCCAATACTGGTCCAGCTTTCTATTCTCACAGTGGTCAACCAGATGCCTATGAGAAGCCTTCAGGCAGGACCCAAGTACAGTGGTACCTCGGGTTAAGAACTTAATTTGTTCTGGAGGTCTGTTATTAACCTGAAACTGTTCTTAACCTGAGTTAACCACTTTAGCTAATGGGGCCTCCTGCTGCCGCTGCGCCGCCACTGCACAATTTCTGTTCTCATCCTGAAGCAAAGTTCTTAACCCGAGGTAATATTTCTGGGTTAGCAGAGTCTGTAACCTGAAGCGTATGTAACCCGAGGTACCACTGTACAAAAGCATTCTCCCCTCCAATGGCTTCCAGCAACTCTAACAATGGAAGATTCAACATAAGGTTGAAGACTTGCTTGGCAAAGATCAGCTAAACCAGAATGAATCTATCTGCCCTTGAAATGGCTAACCATTTCATTGTCATATACCGTACTTTTCCATGTATAACACGCCCCCATGTATAAGAAGCTCCCTATTTTGGGGGACTCAAATTTAAGGAAATGGGGGGAGATGGCACAAATTTAAGGAAATGGGGGGAGTTGTTGAACTTTTTGGGGGAGGATTGCCCCAAAGTTGTTGAGCTTTTTTGGGGGGAGGGGTTACCCAGGGTTGCTGAGCTTTTTTTTAGCGGGGAATGCCAAAAATTGCTCACCCACACGGGCCGCAAAATCCACCTATCATCTGTCCCCTTGCCAGCAGAAGCTGCAAATCGCCTGCCCACTTGCCGCAGCATCAGACAATAAAAAGCACCCATTGACGCAGCAACCAATAACACACACAATAGCTGCTGACAGCCACAGCAGCAACCAATAAAATGTCCACCCTATGCACTACCCATGTATAAGATGGCCCCCCACTTTTTAGCATGATTTTAAAGGGGGGGGACCTAGTCTTATACACAGAAAAGTACGGTACATAAGTTCATGCATGTTATTGACTGCCTTGTAGCAGAGGTTATCTGGGCAACATATGAGATGGACACAAGAGCAAGTTACAAAAATATCGCTTGTGTTTCCTGACATATATGCCCACCCAAGACAGTGATCCTCAATAGACGGAGGATTGCTTTATTTTTCTATATATATTTTTTGCATATTTTAGAACTGCTGACTTCCCTAGTTAGCGTGAAGCCTTGTGTAAAAACAGATGGCATGGTAAGTGGTTTGCAAATAACTCTTAATGGTAGGAGACAGAAGCAATCTAAATGGACTCTTTTTTTGAGTTACTCTGCGTCTTATATTTTATGGGATATCACTGTGGAATTGTGTCAGCAGATTTTTATCATTCAATCAAAGCACTTATGGCTGCAGTCCCAATGCACCCTTGGGAGAAATTGTGCTGAGTTCAGGGAGGCTTTCCTTTTTAAGTAAACACCTCAATGGTGATGCGCCTGCTAAAATAGATTTCATGTGAAAGATTTGGGTTCAAGTGCCAAGAGTTGCAGCCTCTATAATTTCCATTCTGATTTTTCAACTTGCTCATTCCGTAGCATGAAACTGAATGAAGAAGAATTGAGAGTGTTCTGTGCAGAAAGATGGAAAGAGACAGCCCTACCCTCTATATAAGAATGGCTGATAAAATTATTGGATTTGGCTGAGAGGGCAAAGTTAACAATTAGAGAAAAATCATTACTGACATTTGTTAAGGATTGGAAATTTCTTATGGACTTATTGCATGAAAGGGAAAATGAACTTTTGATATTGGGATTCGAAGACTGAAAAAAATACTGGTTTGGAGAAAATAGAATGGTTGAATTTTAAGGAATGAATATCATATGTAGCTGGGGGACAGCAATGGAGAAGCAGCCTAGATGACTACTTTGCTACTCTGTCCATGCAATCGTATGATGAATGGCTTCTTTTCCTCAGCTCTTGTGTGGCAGAGTCAGCAGAACTGAAGCAGTACATTTTTCAAGCAAACACATCTATATAGGATGAAGCCACACTTCACAATGTTATTGCTCTTGATATGATCTGTGGCTCTCTGAGTCTAGCCGTGCTGGGCTTAGACGATGAAATTCTGTCCAAGGTTGCTCGTGAATTTTGAAGGAGAAGCATTTAGCATATTCCCCATCTACTATACATTTGGGAATGTGGTTTGTATGCGTCTCTGTCCATCTGTCTGTCCATTCTCTCTGTGGGCTTGGTTGCCTCTAGAGATATCATCTGCAAACTCAGCACGAGGGGTCCTGAGATGGAGGCTGTCACGGTCCGTATTTGAACGCTGACTTCTATTTTGAATTAAGGTGGTGGACTGAAACTTTCACTTTGGTGTGACCTCATCTATTTTTTAGCATAGGTTGGGCTGCCACACCAGATAGGCAAAGGTCGATGAAGAAAATAATAGGTCAAAAAGATTGCAAGCAAAGTGAGCAGCACCTTGGACAGCTCCAAGTGGAGCCTAGACTGGAATAACCAATAAGCAGCAGACCCATACTGGATTGGCATGAGGCTAGTCCATTGGGACCAATGAGGGCACTGCCTCAGCAGCCTCAGCCAGCCCCCACCAGCCCACCTTCTTACTTACACCCACTCATTACCTGCCATCACCCGATGTTGGTCTCCCTGCCTTCCACCCTACCAGACCCAAGGAGCACCAGCCACAGCCAACCTAAAATATGCATCAAAAATACTGATTAGCTTTTCTAGTAGGGCTGTTTCCCATACAATTTGGTACCAGTGGTCCATGTTTACTCCTGAAAGGTCCCTCCAGTGTCTAGCCATGATGCTCCTAGCTGCTGCAAGTAGCTGGCTTATGAGTTATTTGTAGACTATGAAAATCCTTTAATAAAAACAACTAAAAAAAATAATAAAAGCAAACATTAAGAACAAATTGACATAATACTTTATTTTTAAAATAAATTATGAGAAAACATATATAGCTGTATAATCCTGCTTTTGCATATGTGAGTTGAACACTCAAGATGAGCCATATAAGTTGGTATTCCCATTGGACATAAGACTGAAAAGAAATCTGTTAAGTCATTGCAAAGCAATGGGTAACAAAAGACTCATGGTGTGTTTTCCACTAACTGATGAAAGCCTTGTCAGTAATGGAAATTGACAAAATTGGATTGTTGAGGCTATGCTGGAATGGAACCAGGAACTCTGATGAGCTGCTACAGAAGTAACTCCTTTTTGTTGATTATATTTGTCAATGCTCTCATTCAGAGGAACACATTTATTCTGTTTCATAATGTGGGGGATTAGTCATTCAGAGACTCTTTCAAATCTCTTTCTGGCCCATATGCTAAAAGTTTTGCCTTTCCTGTTCGCTGCTGGAGGTCCTTTGTTAGTCATAGATTTTCTCTGATCCTGATTACCTGGATGTAGGAGTAAGTCTCATTTAATGTCTGGGAATATTACTTTTCAAGCCTGCATGCAAAGAATTGCAGCAATGCTGGCATGCAGGCTGTTGTATGTAGTCACACTGCAGGATGGTGTTTGTAGTACTTAAAGTAAGGTAATGAGGGTGAAAGAAGAGAGTGCAAAATATGGTCTGAAGCGCAACATCAAAAAAAACCTAAGACCATGGCCACTGGTCCCATCACCTCCTGGCAAATAGAAGGGGAAGAAATGGAGGCAGTGAGAGATTTTACTTTCTTGAGTTCCATGTGTTGGCTATTTGCAGATTAGTTGTACTGCAGAAGGCATGCTGGGGAGACCATACATTACAAGGAATGCAAAATAACTTAGCCCTCTCAGTACCCTGGTGGTTTTTGTTTTGTTTTGTTAATTTTTATGTAGTGTTTTTGTATTGTAATGTACTGTTTTTTCTTTGTTTTTTCTGTAAGTGTTTAAATTGTTGTAAGAGGAATAAATATTATTATAAAAAGAAAGAAAGAAAGAAATGGGCCACTGTTTGGGGCTTGCAATCAAGCTCAGAGTGTAACATTTACTCCCCAGTATGTCCATTTAAAATGGAATGCAAATGCCACCTTTGATCCGGATCAGCACAGACGACTGCAGCAGGATTGGTTTGATTTTACATATAAAAGTAGCTTTAATATATATGGCAAGTTTTGTTAGCACATCAAATAATATGCTAAGAGCTTGATCTGATCTTTCTACTTCTTCCCCTGGAGGCATTGCTGTGTTCTGCAGCCGAATTTAAGAAATATAAACCAATAAGATCTGAGTTAATCAAGACCACAAAGAACTTTTAGGGTACATATTGAAAATAATAACAAACCGCATCAATAATGCTTAGCATACCTTCTGAGGATTGAAGCTGGTTTGTACACATGATCTCATTTCATACAACAACCTAGCCAGACAGTCTTTTCTTATAATCCCTGCATTACTGCTTGTAATTGGAAGAACTGCCTACAGTCACCTGCTGATTTCATAACAGAGGAAAGATTTGAATCAGAAGCTGCACATGTTTCCACCAGCACACAGAAGAGGTACAACAACTCTATTGATCTCTGTGAAATTATGTGCATGCAGCCCCTCCCCCCAATTATTTTTTCTTGACACGGCCTAAAGCATAATCTCTCCAGTGGTGTGTTTACAGATGTGAGATGAATACTGAATTTAGTTTGAAAAGCAGTGGTGGTGGGGAGACTACAGCTCAGTGGATCTGAGCACATGCTTTGCATGCAGAATGTTAAAGATGCGATTCCTGGGACCTTCAGTTAAAAGGGTAAACTGGAAGATCAATGGTTCTGCAATTGCCAATGCTTCTAGAAAGTGAGGAAGTAGCAGCAGCCCATCTGTTATTCTTCTATCCAGCTCCACGACGGACCAAAATTCTACCAGCTGAACTTTGTAACTAACAGGGGTGTCAACTTGAATAAAATATTTGGGGGAAGGCAGGTAAGCCCCACCCCCCACATAATCGATCACAAGATACACACACACCGTTTGAAAGGCAATGTCCATCAACTTTGGGAGGGTCCCAGCCTCATTAAATATTTTATTGTGGGACCTCAAATGGACCTCGTATGGTAACTAATAAGTAATGCCTGAATTATTGCCTTCTCCCTCCCAATTGGTTCCCTTTTTCTGCCATATATTTTAGATCAGGGATGGGAAACCTTTAAACCCTCTGGATGTTGGCTGACTCCAGTGCTTTTTTTTCTAGAAAAAAAAATACTGGTACCAGCAAGCAGGGGGAGGAGCCAGCACATGGAGGAGGGGTGTGGCCTGATACCAAGGCTGGGTGGTGAGGGCGGGTTAGCTGCTTCCCACCCCTCGCCTGGTTTTGGGAAGGAGGCAGCAGGGCTGCAATATCCTGCCAGAGAGGGGTCAGCAAACTTTTTCAGCAGGGTGCCAGTCCACTGTTCCTCAGACCTTGTGGGGGGCTGGACTTTTTTTTTTTTATAAAAAAAGAACAAATTCCTGTGCCCCACAAATAACCCAGAGATGCATTTTAAATAAAAGCACACATTCTACTCATGTCAAAACACCAGGCAGGCCCCACAAATAACCCAGATATGCATTTTAAATAAAAGGACACATTTTACTCATGTAAAAACACGCTGATTCCCGGACTGTCCATGGGCGGATATAGAAGGCGATAGGGCTGGATTCAGACCCCATTCCTTAGTTTGCCTACCCATGTGTTAGAGCATCATGTCTCCTTCCCTAAGTTGGGCAAATGCTTCCTGGGCTTGGGGAAGGAGACACGGTGCTCTGATGAGATCTGAGAGCCCTCCCGCCTCCCTGCCAAAAAGGGGTAGTACTGTGTACCGTTGTGTACCTCCAGGAAGAAAAAAAGCACTGGCTAACTCCAACTCCCATCAGCCCCAGGCAGTGTAGCCAATGGTGAGGGATGATGAGAGACAGATTGGCAAGTTCAGGCTTACCTGCTGTTTGTGACCTATTAAATTCCCCTCAGTTCCCTGAAGTGATGCTACATGACAGCATTGTAGGGAAAATAAAATGACAACCCCCACCGGATAACAGCTGGCTGAAGTCCCACAAGAAGGCCTTTTGCCCAGAGTCCCCTCAAACCTATTGCTGGCTTTGACTATTGTGATCCAGCTTCATCCTGGAGCCTGGAGTGCATTCATCACTGCCTGGAAAAGCCATCTGCTCCTCTCTACCTGCAACAAGTCATAAACCACTGCATTGGCACCATCTCTACAGATAAATTCTCAAGCTATTCCAGCATTCCCTGACAAGCTAATTAAGTTAATGAGATTGCAGAATGATTAAACTCAAAGGTAGAATGATCACACCAACAGGCTGTACCACTAAAGAAGCATTTAATACATTACCTTTTTCATAATTAGAATTTGCCATCTGTCCTGCATAGCATTAACACGTTAAGTGGTTTAACGTCAGGGTTGGGTAAAATATTTGCTGCCGTGAACTCCCTACTCCCCTGAATGGTGGGGAAATCTAAGTTGCAGCATTAGTTGCATGTAGGTTGGATGAAACTGAAGACTTGTGGTGTTTTGTAGCATTTCACTTATTTTTAAATTCTGCAAGCAGAGCAATAGGTAAAGGCCAAACCTACCAAAATGAGAGGAACCATCCACATGAGTCTACCAAATTCAGATAATCCTTCCAGACTCTCCCTCTCAGGGGTGGGAAACTCTGGAACTCCCATCAGCCCCAGCAAGCATGGCCAATGCTCAGGGATGATGGGAGTTGTAGTTCAGCAATATATGTAGGTCCAGTTGTTCTCCACCACTGCTCCAGCCCACCCCTTCTTTACAGGTTCTGAACAAATGAAGCTGTCTCATAATTAGCCCATGAAGGTCAGTGGTTCCTAACCCAAGTGGCAATGGGTCTCTAAGCCTTGGGCAGAGATTCATTTCCTGGCATCTCTTATACCAGACACAGAGTTCTCAAGGAAACCCACACTGCCCCCCCCCCAGCCAGCTTAGCCTTTCAAAGCTCAGGGCAAATGAAACTGGTGACCCCCAACTCTCTGCACAGGTCTGGGTGGGTCTTTTGGGTAGGTGACTTAAATCTCCCTGAACTGGGATCCTAGAATAATAAAAGTTGTTGAAGAATGAACCTCAAAGCTTATTAATGCAAAGCAGATGCACTTCTACTGAGGCAACCCCCTCCCAATCTTTCCCCCGATATTCTCCAGAAATATCTCTCAAGGATTTATCTCAACAAGTATAAATCACCTGCTTTCTCCTTTGAGCCTTGCTTTCCATCAATTTATGATGCTACTGGGTTATGCAGATGAAAAGAAGAGGCACCAATGATATAGGAAGCTCATACAAAATTTACTAGCAGCAGCGGAATTACCTGCAGCAATGGAGGAGAATTGTCGAGGTGCTCAAATATTAGCAGAAATATAACACTGGCAAAATATGGGGTAGAGAATAAAAAAAGCAGTTGTAACAATGGAGGCTGCTATCCAACTGCTTTTCAGAGATGTGTATTGTACTATAAGATTGAGAGAATTTGTTGCTTTTCCCATGCTTTTTTATTTTTTACAAATATTCCTTCATATTGTGAAATGCTTTACATTTAAATCAGTATTCAACCACTTTGCGGAGTTGCGGCTTCCACTCAACATTTCTGGAAAGTGTAGTTCAATAAGAGTGCTGAGAGTTGTTAGGAGAGTCCTTGTCCCCTCAGAGAGCTACAGTTCTCAGAATGGTTTAACAATCGATCCCTCTTCCCACTGGCCCATTTAATCCAGCATCCAGATGCTTATGGGAAACCTGCAAGCACAACCCAAGTGCAAGAGCATTCTCCTCTCCTGGTGGTTTCTAGCAAATGGGATTCAGAAGCATACTGTCTTCAACTGTGGAGGTAGAATGTAGTCATTATGGCTATGCAGCCATTGCAAGCCTTCTCCACGAATTTGTTTAATCCTCTTTTAAAGTCATCTATATTGGGGGTCAACTTGCCGACAAAGGTCTGTATAGTTAAAGCTATGGTTTTCCCAGTAGTGATGTATGGAAGTAAGAGCTGGACCACAAAGAAGGCTGATCGCTGAAGAATCGATGCTTTTGAATTATGGTGCTGGAGGAGACTCTTGAGAGTCCCATGGACTGCAAGAAGATCAAACCTATCCATTCTGAAGGAAATCAGCCCTGAGTGCTCACTGGAAGGACAGATCGTGAAGCTGAGGCTCCAATACTTTGGCCACCTCATGAGAAGAGAAGACTCCCTGGAAAAGACCCTGATGTTGGGAAAGATTGAGGGCAAAAGGAAAGGGGGACGACAGAGGATGAGATGGTTGGGCAGTGTTCTCGAAGCTACCAGCATGAGTCTGACCAAACTGCGGGAGGCAGTGGAAGACAGGAGTTCCTGGCGTGCTCTGGTCCATGGGGTCATGAAGAGTCAGACATGACTAAACGACTAAACAACAACAACAAGAATTTGGGGGTTATCTCTGCCTTCTGTAGGACCACATTTCATAGTTTAACTATGTGTTTTCTGAAGGAGAAATTTATTTTGTCTGTCCTGAAGCCCCCAACATTCAACATCTTTTTCAAGAGATCAGCGAAGGGGGGAAGCTTATACATACTTTTCAGAGATATATATCTTTCACACCTATACATAGGTGTGATGAGCCATATATATTTCCACTGAGATGAGAGCATAGTTGTCCTCTTTAATGAACATAGCCAGGATGCTGAACTGCTCTCGGAAACAAATGCTTGCACATTAACACTGCCACATTCACTGGCCCTTGAGTGGTGGGTCACACGTTTTCAAACTCACCTTCCATAGCAGCTTTGTAAGGCAAAGGGACCCTTTTGTTTGCTTCATGTCACCCTGTTCTGGGCTGGAATAGAGTCTGTTCCTGTCCAATATACTGGAGTTACGAAAGGAAGAAACAGTGTCTGCAGAAAGTCATTTTCTACACCAATTAGCAACAGCTTTCCAGGGTTTCTGATGAGGAGTCTTTCCCAGTCCTACCAGAAGATGCTGTGGATTGGACATTGGACCTTCTGCTTGCAAAGCAGATGCGCTACCATTGCTGTTGCTGTTTATTAAATTTGTATACAAAGACTTATTTGGCCCCTGTGAAAAGGGGCAGCCAGTATTCTCTGGTTCAAGGGGATCTGAATAAGAAAGCCTCTTACTTCCTGTTGATCCTATTGACCCCAATGTTCATTGGCTCGTGGGCACACAAACAGGGCCTCTTGGGCACACCTTTCAAGTGCATAGATCTAGGGTGATTCTGGAACAATCAGATGAGCAGAAGACAATGCTCATTTGGGAAGCTTGAAATCTGGGACCAGACTAGTGATTCAATGGAGCTATGGTGCATAGTGCAGCCCAGTTACTGTAGCTTCCTTATGGGGGGTGGAGGTAAAGTGAAAGCAGGATTTGGACACTGTTGTTTGGATTGCCAATAGGTTCATTAGACACCCCACATCACAAGGGACCAAGTTTTGGTTCACAATTAAGCTGCACGTGTAAAATGTTCATCCTAGATTTGCAGCATCTCTCTTGGACTTTATTTCCTAAGCTTAAGCAACTAAACCTTTTAATCAATTAGAAGCAGCTTATGGACTCTTAAAAAAAAAGTATGTGCACTCTGTGGACTGATAGCTGAGTAAACCTTATTTAATTTACAGTATCTGGCTCTATGTCTAAAATCCAATCAATTAAGCAAAAGGCGACTGTGGAGACTTGAGCAGTTAAATAAGACTTAATAGCAAGAGGAATTAAATATCCCATATGTAAAAAGATCATTTCCCCCTTTTCTGTAAAGACTAGGCTTGCTTCCAGGGTTAGCTTTCCTCAGAACTGAGGCTTGTTAGCATTTCCCCTCTATTTTGTTATTTTATGTGCTTGTTTGCTCACTAAATCTACATACCACTTGATAGTCAGAAAATATTCCATTGTGGATTAATACTATAAAACCAAATCAGCAATAAAACCGCCAGTGCTTGCAAAAATTGAGGTCTTGCTCAATTGTTAAAAATAAGTTTAAGGACATTAGAAGTGTCTGGTGGATTAGGCCAATGACCCATCTAATCTAGCATCCTATTCTCACAGTGGCTACATGGATGGCAAGCTCACAAGTAGGACCTGAGAACAAAAACACTCTCCCAAGCTATGACTTCCAGAAACTGGTATTCAGAAGCATCATTGCCCCTGTTCATAGAGGCAGAGCATAGCCATGGATAGCTTTCTCCTCCATGAATTTGGCTGATCCTCTTTTAAAGACAGCCAAGTTGGTGGCCATCACTTTCTCCTGTGGGAGGGAGGTCCATATTTTAACCATGTGATGTGCAAAGGACTTTATTTCATCTGTCCTGAATCTTCCAACATTCAACTTCTTTGGGTGTCCATGAGTCCCAAACGCTGCAACCTTTCTCAAATGGAGTTACTCCATTCCTTTGACCACTTAAAATAAGTCTGGTTCTCTGTGGTCTGAAACTCCAGGGAGGTGTGGTTTGAATAATTCATCTGGATTCCCCATGGGTGAAACTTTTCCTGCACCATTCATCTTTTTATAAACCTTTTATTGTATCACCCAACCAACACTTCCAATACAGAAGCAAGCCACCATTGAATTCAGTGGGAGTAACTCCTAGCTCAGGATTGAAGTCCTACTTGCTTGAGTTCAGCCTTCCCCATCTGGTGCCCTCCATATGTTTTAGACCATAGCTCACATCATCCCTGAGCATTGGCCATGTTGGCTGGGGTTGTAGGAAGCTGCAGTCCTACAGATCTGGAAGATGGCAGGTTGTTTTTGGGCTTTGCTCATGGGGAAGGTGTACAATGGAGTTCTGTAGGGCATGGAATCATGCTTCTCTCACCCAATTCCTTTCCATTGGGACAAATGTGTGGTTATGTTACTCTTCTCCCGTGAATCCACAATGTCATCGCGTAATACACACTTAATTAAGTTGGTTGTAAGGCAAAGTCGTCAACCCCTCACCCCATTGCCTGCTTGCTTAGCGTCTTTAAGTGAATGCAAAACTTTACAAGGGTAATTATATATGGGTAGGAAACGAGCATCTCATAAAACTACAAAAAGCTAACCTTTGGCTGCATCCACCTACTCAGAGTTGACCTGTTGAAGTTAATGGACCTGGCTAACTTAGGGTCATTAATTTATATGTGGTCTACTCTCAGCATAACTTATCTGGCTACAAACTTTTGCTTTTGGTACAGCTATGTGGCTGAGCCCCAGTGAACTTTCTTTCTGCATACATATAATCATAAGCAAGTTCCAGAATTCTCCAGGCTCAAGAGGAACAGTAGACAATTTGTGGTGACAAGCTGAAGCCTCATCCATTCTGAAATGCAGCTGACAAAAGTGAATTAGCTGCAGCTTCTGTGGGAAAGTAGAATATGTCCTTTTTCTTAGGCCCCTAATAATTCTATTCGTTTAATAATTTCAAGATTCCCTGCCGCCACCTTGAAGGCGAACATTTCTTTTCACATACTTGCTACCGTAAATAATGCTTTCTGCTTGCCTTCCCTCCTCCAGTACAGACTCCCAAAATGCTGGGCAATTATTCATCCCCTAGGTGGAGGGACATTTTTATAATCACTTGAAAGGTAGGATAAATTGCTTGCCCAAGGGTTTGCTATGAATCTGTGGCAGAGCTGAGGCCAGATCCTAGAAGTTCAGTGATAGGTGGCATAAACTAGACTGTAATAACATCAAGACCTTCACATCTCTCCCTCCCTCCTTCCTGTAGCTTTGTCTTGTATCCCCAAACCTTTCAACAAGCAAACATTAGCATTTGCAATCCCTTGGCTCGCTTTCATTACTGCCATTCCATGATCGACCTTTCCTCCAAGAATGAGAATGTGGGGGGAGGAATTGTTCCCTTACTCTCTTTGGATATCCTACTTATTGATTTATGTCAAAACAACTCACCCAAGGTTGTAAACTTCCAGTTATTAATATACATTTTTGTTCTTGTGTATGCTTAACTCAGACCCATGCTTGCCTTCCACGGTTACACATTTTGCAAAATCTTCTGGTTAACTGCCTGGGTCTTTGGGGTAATACTAGTAGGTGGCCCAGGCATTCTTTAGGATGGTGCAGAGACAGGATTGGTTGCAGGCAATACTGATACGCTCAGGGAAAACTGAAATGATCTGAAAACTCCCCATTGTACTCAGCTGCTATCTTTCATCACCTTCTCATAGCATTATGCTGTGTGAATCACAGCATGCATTCAAACTAGCTGCATCACAGTCTCCAAATTGGACATGTTTAGAATGCAAACCTTCTGCAACACAATGGGAGAATGTTCTATTTTTTATTTTTGGGGGCCATATAGCGCACGTGTTTTGCAATGGGAAGGAAGGTCACCTAGATGATGGTGACAGTTGCAGCAGCTTCCTGCTGGAGACATGTGGGTTATTTGACTTTGTGGAATGAGTGAATTGACCATGGAAAACCCTGACTTTGGAGGGTCTTTTATTATTCTTATTATTAAAGATTTTTTTTATTTGCAAAAGTGTGTGCAATGTCTCTCTCTCGTATTATTTCTCCCCATGTAAAATTTTACAAATCAGTTTCATTTGCTGAGACATTAGGAAGAAAAGGGGGAAAGAGGTGGAACAGGGGGAAAGATGGGTGGGGGTGGGGTGGGGGTGGGTAGCGATGTTTCTATTTTACTTACCATTTGTAGGGTTTGGTGTCAGGTTCTTTGCTGTTCACTTGTGTTCCTTTAACATCTTCCAAGACAATAATGCCCACTTACACCACAAAGAACTCATAACCCACCTACTTTCAGCAGCCAGAAGCATCATAGCCAGACACTGGAGAGACCTGTCAGGAGGGTCTTCTGAAACCCTGCAGCAAACTGATGCCCACTGAAGGAGTGGACCATCAGGTAGTGGGTGCTGTGCTTATTTTTTCCCATTCAGTTGATACCCTGCTCTCCCCCCCCCCCCAGTCCAGGGTACAGGATGGTTCACAGCTGGGGATGCCACCCATCCCTAGACAAACATAATCATCCTTTTTATTTGGAGAAAAGTGTCCCTTGTCCTGTTTGGACTTCAAACAGGATGCCTTTTCACACATCCAAGCTCATTCTCATCAACATCATCAAAACTTCATGGGCAGAGGGTGAGTCCAGTGAGAAAAGGAGAGTGAGAGCCTGAGCAGGCGTTTGTGTGAGCAGAGGGTGGGTCCATGCGGAGCAGAGCTGACAGAGAGAGAAAAACAGATATTGTGGGATGTGTGCAGAGGGTGGGGTTGGGCCAGGAGGAGAGAGAGAGAGAGAGAGAGAGAGAGAGAGAGAGAGAGAGATTTTGCTTGGGCAAATGGTGGGTCATGGAGAGTGAGAGAGGGAGTTTGTAGTGCAGGAGCTTGCTGTGGTGGAGTTTTGGGTTTTGAATGGGCAGAGGGGTGGCTTCGTAGGCCAGAGAGTAAGAGAAAGGGGTTGTCTGGTATGGGAGAGAGTTTTTGCATGGGCAGAATGGGTGTGGTAGGCCAGGCTCAGGGAGTGAGCAGGGTTGCATGGCCCTGGTAGAGAGAGTTTTTGCACAGGCAGAGGCAGGTGGGTCAGAGACAGAGACTCGGAGTCAGAGAGCAAGAGAAAAGGGGGTTTGCATGGGCCTGGTACGTCCATTAGGTGGAGGGATTGGGAAAGAGAGTTTTTGTGCAGATAGAGAGACAGAGAGCGAGGCAAGGCATTTTCAGCAGCACAGGCCTGCTCTGGTGCCGAATGAGAGAGATTTCTTTTCAGAAAGCGATTTATCATTTTTAGCACCCCAGTCCTTCTTCACCCCCTAACCTGTCCCGTACTTTGCCCAACCTGCCCTTTATTTTGCCTGAGCAAATCTGGCAACCCTACTCTCTTTGTGAATTAAAACAGTTGCAATTAAAACTTACTTAATAGGTGTAAATGCTTTTTAAAAAATGTAGCCCCTATTAAGACATTGCTGAAAACACTTGAAACCATTTAAAAGCTCATAAAAATCCACAACACTCACCCTCCAAAGACAGCTGCCTGTTAGTGGCCAAAGGTCTACCAAAACAAAAGCCTTTTGCCTCCTGGTGAAAGGAATTAAGAGACGATGGCCAGCCTAGCCTCACATGGAAGAATGTTCCACATTCTGGGAGCAGCCACCAAGAAGGCTCTCTCTTGTGCCCTCACTGAATGCGTTGGGACTGAGAGAAAGGCCTCCTCAAAAGATCACAAAGCCTTGGCAGGATGCCTGCTAATTCCTTTCCTGCACAGGAAGATAGATGTCGTTTCAGCTGCAGGCAGGCAAACACTTGGAGACTTGAGAGTAGTATATGTGGTTTCATTGTCAGCTTAACGTATCTTCTAAATAATAATAATAATAATAATTAATAAAACTAGCGTGGGAAAAAAATAATGGACAAAGATGAAAGCAACGGAGATGGGTATTTCTTTCCAGTGCTGTTTTCCTCATTTTCATTTTCACACTCTGCTAAAGTAGCAATTAGAGTCAACCGGAAGAACAGGGTCATCTGTAAAATGGGCACACTTAACTTCCCACCTTGTACCTTGAGAAGTTTAATAGAACAGCTTGGCAGAAAGTTGATGGGTTCTTGATGGGCTCCAATGGAGCCTGTCTGTCTCTCCCTTCCCTGAGATGGCATGATTGAGCTAAAATGGTGGTCTCCTCAAACCCACTGCCTCCTTCCCAGATTGCAAAAGTAGGTCCCAGGAGAGTCTAGAACTTGAGTCTTCTCTGCATGTCTGCAGCAACTTGTGTTGTTTTACTGGTCGGCATTTTAGTGTGAATTCCTCCTAATGAGCACCTTTCCTGTATGCAGTTTTGACTAATATACACATTTTGGCTAACACATTTAAGCCTAAATAAAAAAATTCCTTCCTGTAGCACCTTAAAGACCAACTAAGTTAGTTCTTGGTATAAGCTTTCGTGTGCATGCACACTTCTTCAGATACACTGCACACGAAAGCTTATACCAAGAACTAACTTAGTTGGTCTTTAAGGTGCTACAGGAAGGAATTTTTTTATTTTGACTATGGCAGACCAACACGGCTACCCATCTGTAACATTTAAGCCTGACGCTAACAACCAGTACCAAAAGGAAGGTGTACGAGGCTTGCATATTGAGTGTGCTGTTTTATGGCAGTGAGACAAGGGCAACATACACCTGCCAGGAGCGATGCCTCAACACCTTCCACATACACTGTGCCAGGAAGATTTTGGGCATCACATGGCAGGACAGACCTGCTGACCCAAGCCCACATTCCCAGCATGTTCATACTTCTGTCTCAATGACACCTATGCTGGCTTGGTCATTTCTGGGTTAGCAGAGTCTGTAACCTGAAGCATATGTAACCTGAAGCGTATGTAACCCGAGGTACCACTGTAAAACAGTAAACACACACACACACAAATCCACTATACAGGGTTGCTTTCAGATGGTTTGGCAGCTAGATTACTCCATGCCCTCCAACATGTCTCTGATGAAAATAGGGACATCCTAAGGAACAGTGGGACATTCTGGGATCAAATCAGAAACTGGAATGGCTTCTGTATATCTGGGATGGTCCCTGGAAAATAGGGACACTTGGAGGGTCTGCCATTGTCAGACTAATTTTGTGTTACAAAGATGTCTGCAAACGAGACACGAAGGCTGGCAACATTAACCCTGCTGTGTGGGAATCCCTTGCAAATGACCACAATGCCTTGAAGCAGGCTGTGTATGTATAGCAGTGACCAGATGAGGAATGATCACCGGGACAAGTGCAGAAAGAAGAAACGCCATTATACACCTCCATCAGCACATCCAGACACCTTCATCTGCCCCAGCTGCAGTAAAACATGTCTTTTCTGTATCGGTCTCTGTGAAGGAATGGGTTTCCCAAACCCCAAAACTGACTGTGCAGGCAGTTTTCAAACTGCACCAAGATCCCCATTTCTCCTTAGCTAAAATGCATAAACTTTAGCCGTTGAGCAAATGCAAAACAAGAACACAGCTCTCTCCCTTATCAGTTTGACGGCAAGACTGGCCTTGACTTTACCAGTAGAAGAGACACAGACATATCTTATGTCCTGACCACAAATGACACAGAGACCCAAGTCTGGGACTAACGCCAGAGCATGTTCTCGGAAGTAGTGACCTCTTGCTCCAAGATAGGAGTAGGAACAGGAATATCCTTTTATGGTCAGAAGTACAGGAAGGAAGATCCTTTTATGGTTGAGAGTACCAGAGCAGGAACATATGTGATGTCAACCTGTGTACGTACGCCAATGTGGTTGGGCTCCTAGGGGAGGAGTGAGAGGGTGCCTGGAGGATATATAAACTGCATGAAACCTGTCATTTCTTTGGACTTGCTGTAGACTTGATCACTCAAGTGCCTTCTGCTATCCGGAGAGCAGAATAAACTCTTTCTTTGAACCAACCTCGGTGTCATTTTGACTTCCTTCCTCCTGTCCCGGAGCAACGCAGACCCAATCGGTGAACTCCAATAAGGCTTCATCTGCAGTCACAGCAGGCCCTGTCTCTCCAGTGATTTGACTTCACTGAAGGCACACTCTTCCATTGTCTCCTGAGACAGATGGATGCCAACCCAACACATTTTGACAAGCAAGTCCACTCCGCAAAGGAGCCCAGGGCAGCTAACACAAAAAGTTAAAATAACACCATTGAACACCCCCCCACACACACACCACCACACACACTTGAAGCAATTTAAAACAATCACACACCCAACCAGTTAACAATTTCAAGGTTGCATAATTTCAATCAGTATCGTTTAGCCATCAAATGTCTGGGTAAAGAAGACTGGTTTTAAATCACTTCTGAATGTTAGTAATGAGGGAGACAGATTCACTTCCCCAAAGAAATTAGTCCACATATGGAAAACCACCAAGCAGAAGATCTTGTTGTGGACAAACTCCAGTTGGGCGGTTACCAAAGGTGCTACCACCAATGGAGCCTCCCCTGCAAATTTTAGGATCCTAGAAGGTTGGTATCAGTAGCTCACTGGTAGCCAATGCAGTGCTTTTTGGAGCAATGCCATGGTCCCATCAGGTTGTCCCACTTAACATCCTAGCAGCTGCATTCTGCATTCTGTCTTCAACGGCTTCAGTGGGTTTCTGTCATCAGTGTAGTCCAGGGGGAGGTTACCACAGCATGGAGAGCTAATGCCAGGCTATCCCAATCCAGGAATAGCCATAGCTAGCAAACTAGCGTAAGCTAGGCACAAGCACTTCTAGCCACAAAAGTGTTAGAATTCCTGATCTATGATTGCAGTCATGGGATTTCTGTTTTTCACATGACGGTATATGTTTTGATTCCACAAAGTGGGAAGTGACGGAATCAGGATGTTTGTGTTACTGTGTTCCGTGAAGTGGGACTATTGTCCTTTGTTCTTTCTCTCTTTGCTGTCTGATGCTAGAGAGAGAGGGAGCCATGTTGCAGTGTTCTGCGTGTGTTTATATGTAAATAAAGTAGATTAGCCAAAATGCTTAGTTGCTGAGGTCTGTCACGCAAGGTGTGCAAACTCTGCAGATCCCTAAGTGTGCCAGTGTCGGTTGGCATCGGTCGCTGTGATGTTCGGGCTGAAGAAAGCTTATGAAGCTCCCGAACGATTGACCAGGAAGAAGAGAACATGCCAGTCGGGCATGTGTCTCTACCAGGGTCCTACTCGCGTGTAGGCCGAACTCCTGACGAAAAGACACTTGAGACACCACAGCTGACTGGTTGGAATCCAAGAGAACTCCCAGGCTATTATTGCATGCATCTTATGCATTCTTCCCCCACAACATATGCATTTTTGTACACCATGGTTGAAGAACTGCATCGCAAAATTCAGGGAAGTGTGAATTTCAAAGGTTATCTGTGTTTCGGTTCAATTTATTGGTTTGAGAAGTGTGAATTTGGTAGCTTCTCGTTCAATTGCAAACAAAATTGAATTTCTCACTCATTCCTACCCGAGACTAAATCTCACAGAACTCAACGGAATTGGGTTGTGCTTTAAAAGGCACATGCCTGTAAAATATAACCCTTGAAGGCTCAGATCGTGTCTGGTTTGCTGACATTTTCATAACACAAATTAACTCACTATCACAAAAACTGAAATAGAAGGGTAACACATGAGCACAGTCCTCTACAAAAATCTTAGCTGTAGCCATTCTCTTTCTCTCGTTCTTAAGCTGGGTCTTGATGGGTCTAGCTGCTGTGACTTCTTCTCCACCAAAACTTCCACTGTGTTTTTCAAATAAGTGCCAGAAAAACAAGATGAAAGCACCATAGATAGACATGTCTCATTTTGAGGAATTTCACACACCATTCCAAATACATATACTAAACAACTTCACCACCAATCTGTTTCCAAGTGTTCTCACCCTACAGAAAGGAGTCAACCCAAAAGTTTTGAAGTAATATAAGCTAGTTGGCCATAAGGGTGGCTACTCAACTCTCCCGCTGAGCATATCTAGCTTTGTTAAAGTGGTATAAAGCAGTGGGTTACATTTTCCTAGGATGCTTTTTTTAAAGTCAAAAGTCTAGTAAGATGGGTGATTTTAACAGCTGCCCAAAGCCCATCATGAACCCATTGACTTTCTGCCAAGTGATCCTATTAAACTAAATGTGCAGCTTTTACAGATGACCCTGCTTGGCTGGTTGACTCTAATTGCTACTTTAGCAGTGTGTGAAAAGGAAAATGAGAAAAGGGCATCAGGGAAAAATATATACCTATTTCCCCTGTTTTCCTCTTAGTTCTTTATCCCCCCCCCCATGCTGATTTGGGAAGATGTTAAAAAAAATCCTTCCAGTAGCACCTTAGAGACCAACTAAGTTTGTTCTTGGTATGAGCTTTCGTGTGCATGCACACTTCTTCAGATACACTGAAACAAAAGTCACCAGACCCTTATATATTGTGAGAGGGTGGGGAGGGGTGTTACTCAGAAGGGTGGTAGGAATGGGTGATTGGCTGATAGGTGTGGTAAACCAGTTGACGACTGTTAACGACTGCAGTTGGTCTTACAGGAAAAAGCAAGGGATGAGATGGCCAAAAATAGCTTTATCATGTATAATGAGATAAGACTCTAATGTCTCTATTCAGACCAGGTCTCTCCATTGTTTTAAGTTTGGTAATAAGTTCTTATTTTGTTTCGACAATGGCAGACTAACACGGCTACCTACCTATATTGGGAAGATGTTGTAAGCTTACAATTAAACCATGCATGCTTTCCCCAATTTTCCAAGTGTGTCTATAGCTAAAAGGACACCTCTTCTTCTATGCATGGGGGCAATACCACGTTTTGCAGAAGTACAGAAACACAGCAACATTTTGTCACAGGTCCCACTGGTAAATTTTATAATTCGCACTAAAACATTTTGCTGCAGGTTCCAGTACATGCCACAATAATGCTGATTTCACAACTTTCACAGACTTATTCTCAAGTGTTTCTCTTAAATAGTCCCAAAACAGTGGAACCTCGAGTTGTGGACGTAATCCATCCTGGAGGCATGGCTGCAACTCGAAACATTCGCATCCAGAAGCACCATGTCTATGCACATGCACGGCGTGATTTAGCACTTCTGTGCAAGCACGAGTGGCTGGTGAAACCCAGAAGTAACCCATTCCGATACTTCCAGGTTGTCGCAGGATGCGAGACGAAAACACGCAACCTGAGGTGTGACTGTAACTGTATTATAAGGTACACTGGAAGAAGCAAAGATCCCCAGTGTCAAAGCAATGATTCTTCAACATCTACTATGTTGGACTGGTCATGTTGTGCAGAAGCCTGATGATCGTCTTCCAAAGCATCTATTCTATTCTGAACTTAAAAATGGAAAGCGTAATGCCGGTGGTCCACAAAAGAGGTTTAAAGACTCTCTCAAGGCAAATAAAATGTAGTATAAACACTGACAACTGGGAAACACTGGTCTGCAAGCACTCCAGTTGGAGAACAGCCTTAACCAAAGGTGTCATGGGCTTTGAATACACTCAAACTCAGGACGAAAGGGAGAAGCGTGCTAAGAGGAAGGTGCACTTGGCAAACCCTCACCATGATCACCCCCCCGAAACCTATGTCCCCACTGTGAAAGGATGTGTGGATCCAGAATTGGCCTCCACAGTCACTTATGGACTCACTGTTAAAACCATGTTTATGGAAGACAATCTTACTCAGCTACAAGTCATCACCAAAGAAGAAGAAGATTATAAGGTGCCTCAGCAATGCTTTCCCTGTTCCAGCCATTCAGTGAGTTGCCTTATTCTGAGTCCAACCCTTTATCTCTCTAGTACAGGATGGTGTACTCTAACCAGCAGTAGCACTCCAAGATTTTTAACTGGAGATAAGTGGTGGCACCATAGCTCAGTGGTAGAACACATCCATCATATGAAAAAGGTCACAGGTTCAATCCCTGGTGTCTCCAGACCAGGCTGGGAAAGAATCCAGATATGAAACCCTGGAAAGTCACTGTAGATCAATGTAGACAAGGCTACATGGAACCAGTGGCCCAACTCTTTATAAGGCAGCTTTCTATATCAATGGTAGAGCATCTGATGTGCAGCTAGAAGGTCCCAGATCCAATCCCCAGCATCTCCCAGTAGGGCTGGGAATGCCCACATCTGAAACCCTAGAGAGCTACTGCCCATCAGGATAGGCAATACTGAGTCACATGGACAAATTTTCTGATGGTCTAAAAACAGTTTCCTATGATATTTTGCTCAGGAATTGACACTGGGACCTTCTGCACGCACACCACCTGTGCTACCATTGAGCTCCAGTGAGCTCACAGAAAGCTTCTGAGAGCTACCAGAGGCTGATCAAACAATTTTCAATGTTCATACCATTCAATTTTCTTTTTGACAGAGCTTTCAGGAGGAAATTGAAGTTGACACAGGCAAGTGAAATGCTGACCAGAGCACTCTTATAGTTTGCAGAGGCAATAGAAGTAGGTGTTTAGGGTTGCTAGGGATCTCTAAACAGGCAGAAATGGGATTCTGAATAGAAGTGGTGGGGGAGCTGCTTCTCTGTGTTGCTTGTTCTGCAAATGCTGTTCCATCTTTTACCATGTGTTGCTTGCCAGGGATGAAAGAAGGCATTGTTTTCCATTCCACTCTGTGTTTCTTATGCTGTAGTTTGTCCTTTGCCCAGACCTACTCTATTGCTTTCTCGGTCTGCTGTGGCAAATCATCGTAGCTTACTTGTGATAACGAGCCTTCTCTGCAGTGGCTCCCTATCTGTGGAATGCTCTCCCCAAAGAAGTTCGCCTGGTGCCTTCGTTATACAGCTTTCGGCGCCATGCAAAAACAATCCTTTTTAACCAGGCCTTTGGTTGATTTGATTGACATCCTACGCCAGTCTGGGGGGGGGGGTTATTGGCTTGCTGTTTTTATTTTGATTATGTACTTTGTGGTTCTATATTTTGATTTCATTATGTGAACTGCCCTGAGACCTCCGGTTATAGAACAGTATATAAATTCTAATTCTAATGATGATGATGATGATTTATGTTACCATAACGTTATTTCATTCTGTTCATTTCGGTGCAAAGGGTGATGGGAAGTAATAAGTCGTGTACTGTTTGTGGACTGAAAGCGATAACAGCAAGTGCTGCTCTTATTTGCTGGACTGGTTTTCATTGCGTGGACAGGCGGAGTCCCCAGATCCTGCACGGTCCCCCCGTCATGTGGAATAACGACTCAAGACAACGTGCTATGGGATTAAATTGGCCACAACTTTATTAAATTTCAAATGTGGGTAGACCTTGGCTCAGGCATTGGGCGTTCTCCCTCCCCGGTCCCCAGCCAGGGACCTAGGGAGCATCAGGGTTATCCAGTGGGGGGGGGATGGGCTGGCTCTGGAGAACATATGTTCAAGCAGAGATGGCCGCCCCCGTAACGCCACCGCCGCAGGAGAGAGCAATGACGACCTTTCAGTGTACGGCCAAAGCCTCCCTTCAGAAAACCCCATTAACGGGGAACCCTGGTATCGCCGCCGCAAGAGGAAGATGGACAAAAGGATTCCACCCAAGGCCTGATACCGCCAAAGTTGTGACGTTTTGCTACGGGAAAGGCGAAACCTGCCAATGCAGGGAAATTCCTTTCCGGCCCTTTAACAGCGACCTTAACGTAGCAGTGCCCGCATACCTGTGAAGAAAAGTTAACCTGCAAAACCTGTGAAGAAAAGTTAACCTGCAAAATAAGACCTTAACTGAGGGTGGGTAGGGCGGGAGAAGCTCTGGAGCCAAGTGAGGATTCCCAGGTAAGATCCTCCCTCATTGTGTGGGCAGGTAATCCCTCCCCCTACCTGGCCTGGTCTCCTTGGCAACGCTTCCCCCAGGTGGGATTGGACAACTGACTGAGGTAGGCGGAGACCTCCAGGTATCCCACCTGAGGGAAGGCAAAGCCAAGCCTATGCTGTTGGGGCCGCTCCAGATCCAGGGGCTGCGCGCGTCCACGCAAAGGCCGCCCCCCGTTTTAAGCGGGGAGCGGTCATTCCAGATGGGGGGCAAATAAGCAAAATCAGCAATTTGTTCTCCTGTTTCTGTTTTCATCAAAATCTCGAACCCTACTCATAATCTTATTTATTAAGCTTAGCGAATCCCAACATTTCACTGAAAAACTCATCAGGAGGGGCTGGAGAGTGACTACCCTGGCCAAAACAATCGAAGCAGCCATATATATGAGACAAACTCTGTATTGGTTTTAAACTCAGTTGTCTCTGGTGTGTCATGCCTAATTCCAGAAATGGAAAACCAGTGTTATATTTTATCCTTTTGTTGATATCCAGAGTACTGTGTACCCTCCCATCCTTTAAGCAGATGATATGATATATATTTTTTAAAATCATCATCAAAATCTGGGGCATTGAAAATCCCGTTTTTCTGTTATGAATTTGTGAGGGGGAGCAGACTCCTCATGACCCTAAATTTAGTAAAGGAGTAGAATTTAGCTGGGTTTTGGAGGGAAGATACCAGACCAGTGAAAAATACAGGCTGATAGCAATGTCATTAAAAACACAAGGCGAACTAAGTACTGTGCCATTAAGAGCAATTGACCATGCAGATTCTTGGTGCTGGAGGAGACTCTTGAGAGTCCCATGGACTGCAAGAAGATCAAACCTCTCCATTCTGAAGGAAACCAGCCCTGAGTGCTCACTGGAAGGACAGATTGTGAAGGTGAGGCTCCAATACTTTGGCCACCTCATGAGAAGAGAAGACTCCCTGGAAAAGACCCTGATGTTGGGAAAGATGGAGGGCACAAGGAGAAGGGGACGACAGAGAATGAGATGGTTGGATGGTGTTCTTGAAGCTACTAGCATGAGTTTGATCAAACTGCAGGAGGCAGTGGAGGACAGAAGTGCCTGGCGTGCTCTGGTCCATGGGGTCACGAAGAGTCGGACACGACTAAACGACTAAACAACAACAACATTCTTGTCCTTCCCTCTGCAGAGAAGTGGACAGAAACAGAACAATTTCTGGCATGTTGCCAGGGGTAACAGGGGTGCGTGATGTCACCAAAAGAAGAAATGTGTCCTTTTATAACAGGAGTGGTTTTCTGCAAGTTCTGCTGGGAAGGAGGAAGTGGGCAGAACTCCATGTGGTGGCTGTGTAAAAAAAACTAAGGCATTTTGGGACAGTATATGCAATGAACTTTTAAAAAAAATGTTTAGATATACTTTCTCTAAAAGGCCGGAAGCATTTCTCTTAGGAATGGTTGGGGATGAGATACCAAAAAAAGACAAAAAACTATTTCTGTATGCAACAACGGCGGCCAGAGTTTTGAAAGTTCAAGGATGGAAACATCAAGGTCTGCCAACTATCGAGGAATGGCAAACAAAGATGGTAGAGTACGCAGAATTAGCCAGGCTGATGGGACAAATTTGTGAGCAGGATGACCAGACGTTCCAAAAAGACTAGAAGAAATTTATAACTTTTCTTGAGAAACATTGTTTACGTATATGAACACCGGCAGGTCTGAGATAAACCTGACAACGTATAATTGATGGAGCATTCTATATGAGATTATACTGTAGAAAGAACCATGTCTAGATATGAACAGTATGCTGATATAAATCAATGTGAAAATATTATAGTGTGGAAACAAGAAAACCAGAAGAGGGGTAGAGGGAAGTGGTAATCCTGAGAGTTTTAGGTTACTAATATTGTAAGAAAGTATAAATATATAATATGAAAATCAATAAAAACAATTTGGGGGGGGGACCCTCCATGTGGGGACCGAAGAACAACAGCCCTGCTGACTGGCTGTTTCAGAGGGATGCAGAGATTTGCTTAGGATGCCTCGGAATCCAATGCTGTGCTCCTGAGAAGGACAAATCCCTCCTGAGATGTAAAAGCTGTGAACTCTCTCTCCATAAAACTCATGTGTAAATATGTGTGACTAAACCATATATATATATATATATATATATATATATATATATATATATATAACACTTGTCTCATTTTACCCAAGGAAACACAAACCCTAGTTAAGTCCCAAGACTCCTTGAAACTTGCTACTGCTCAGCAGAGATTGGGGTGGCCTGTGACATTTCACATCTGAAATATAGAGCGCAGGAGACAGCAATGCTTTAGGAATTAGCCGGAGGTGTCAAGGACCTTGTTCATAAAAGATTTTTCAAGATGAGAAAGGAATGCTAATTTTATTTTTTGGAAACTATTTTCTATGAAAGGAATTGTGAGAGGATCTGCTAAGCTTAGACGTACATCCACAGTGCAATTATAGTTGACCTTGAGCTACAGAAAAGGAGAAGACCGGAGAGAGCTTTTGGCTTAGAAGTATGCTTTGAAGGAGGGGGTGGGGTGGGGAGAGAAGTGTACCAAAATTGAAGGCTTTGAATTTTCTTTAAAAAAAAAATCTAGATGGGAAAACTTCTTAAAATGGGCAGCCTGTAAAAACCCCATAACAGATTGATTTCTTTAGCAATGCCACTCCCATCCCAAAGGGAGACAAATATAGCTCACCCAATCATGAATTAGTTGGAGGGGCTAGTTATAATAATAATAAGAATAATAATTTGTTATTTATACCCCACCCATCTGGCTGAGTTTCCCCAGCCACTCTTGGCGGCTCCCAATCAAATGTTAAAAACAGTACAGCATTAAATATTAAAAACTTCCCTAAACAGGGCTGCCTTCAGATGTCTTTTAAAGATAGGATAGCTGCTTATTTCCTTGACATCTGATGGGAGGGCGTTCCATAGGGCGGGCGCCATTACCAAGAAGGCCCTCTGTCTAGTTCCCTGTAACCTCACTTCTTGCAATGAGGGTACCGCCTGAAGGCCCTCAGCGCTGGATCTCAGTGTTCGGGCTGAACGATGGGGGTGGAGATGCTCCTTCAGGTATACTGGACTGAGGCCGTTTAGGGCTTTAAAGGTCAACACCAACACTTTGAACTGTGCTCAGAAACGTACTGGGAGCCAATGCAGATCTCCCAGGACTGGTGTTATGTGGTCCCGGCGGCCACTCCCACTCACCAGTCTAGCTGCCGCATTCTGGATTAATTGCAGTTTCCGGGTCACCTTCAAAGGTAGCCCCACATAGTTGTGAGACTTCTATTGCCATGGGTCTAATCATCTGCTCCTCGAGCCAGCTCCCTTCCCCTCTTGCAGCACTCATCCTCTCACCCTTCAAGGGGTGGAATTTCAATTAATTGAAATTGTCCTTGATTGTCCATCTGCCCCTCCATTTTTGCCTACTCCATAGTACCTGGAATTCTTGTTGGCTTATTAATAAAAGTTTTCCATTGTTGGCTGCTGCTATTATTCCACGATGAGCATTTTAGTGTAGGCAGTAATTGGGCTGCAATAATGTCTAAGATAAGCAACCTAAGGCATCATTGGGCAAAGGACACTCTCTAAATATATTCCATTCTGGCATGGCTGGGGTGTGTGTCCTTGGATGCTGGAAAATGTCGGTGGGGTGCATAGGTGAAATAATAAAGGGTAGAAAGGTAAAAGACCCCTGGACGGTGAAGCCCAGTCAAAGTTGACTATGGGGTGAGGTGCTCATCTTGCATTCAGGCCAAGGGAGACAGAGTTAGTCCACAGATAGCTTTCTGGGTTATGTGGCCAACATGACTTTGCTGCTTTTGGCACAACTGGACACAGTGACGGAAGCCAGAGTGTACGGAAATGCTGTTTACCTTCCCGCTGCAGTGGTACCTATTTATCTACTTGCACTGGCGCGCTTTTGTACTGCTAGGTTGGCAGGAGCTGGGGCAGAGCAACAGGAGCTCACCCCATTGTGGGGATTCAAACTGCCAACCTTCTGATCAGCAAGCCCAAGAGGCTCAGTGGTTTAGACCATAGCACCACCCGCATCTATATAGATTAAATACACATGCCCAGGGCTCCCTTGGAACAGGATGTATTCTGCTTTCCATCCTCCTCTTTGGGATGGAGACCAGCAGTGTAAACATGCCCAGGTGATTGGAGGAATGCATCTATACCTGCCTGCACCTGCACCATTAGCTCCAGATCTTCATCTTGTTGAGTCTTTTTCTGGATCTGTGGGCCAAGTTTTACCTGAATGTCCTAAAGCTGCACCTAGGAAGCGGTGGGTGCTGATGGCCTCCAGATTCTTCTTTGTCCCTACTATTTGTAAACTCAAGACAAGAGCACCTGATTATGGAGGTTCTATTGAGCTATGATAGATAAATCGTCATTGATAGGCCTGTTGCACTTCATCAATATATTACATTTTCCAAAGCCATCACACCCAGAAAACTCCACATCTTGGGACAGTGATGTCACTTCCAGACATTCATTCTGATTTGTTTGCTGGGAGGTTAGATGCAGTTGCATCAAGTGAACATTATCCCATGCTTTTCCTACAGTCACTTTCCTTATTGCAATAAAATAAAATGTCCAATTTTGGAGGGTATATTGTGTAAGAGCTCCCAATGAACTACTGGTTGCTGGTATGTGACCCAAGAAGTGTGACCCTCTGGAAGCTCCCGAAATCCCATCAGTTCATAAAAAATGAAATACGTTTCTTCTAGTCTGTCCTGAATCTACAGTACTTGCCAATCATTTTCTGTGAGTGATGCCTGAAATCTATTGTTATGAGAAAAAGGTCTCTCTATATGCTTCTTTCAAACAACGCTGGTGCTTTCATTCGCTGTCCAAAGGAAACAAAAATGCCCCACATGAGTGTAAGATTTGTCTTGCAGTGATATATATATATGTGCATTCACACATGCCCTTGAAAATAAACCCCTCCCCTTGTCTGCTCCCCTGCAGATAAATAACTGCCCTTGTCTTCTTTAACTGCCATAGACAGTCATTAATGTTGCCTAATTCCCCACTCGGGCACCTGATGGAGCAGAACCTTATTGATTAGCCGCTTGCAGGGGACAGTTGTAAGGTAATTTATTTGATAGATTTTTCTTTTCCAGGTAGCAATTTTGTCAACCTGGTACCCTTCAGAAGGGCATCAGCGACTAGAAATTTGCTTCCCTGTACCACAGTGCTTGAAACATGGCCCCCGCCCCTGCTGTTATGCTTTGGTGTGCAAAGATGTTTTGTGTCCTAAGAAGCATTTGCTTGCTGGTTTCATTTATATCCTCAAGTTCCTCCAGTGACCTCAAGGTGGTGTGTGTGTGGCTCTTCCCCTTTGATCCACCCAACAGCCCTGTGAGGCAGACTAGGTGGAAAGATAGGGGCTGGCCCAGTCATTGCGGTTGATTGCTTTGTAGGGCTGCACACTGGATTAGGCCAAACCCTGAAGCTATTTGGGCTGATTCAGGGGGATCTGGACTTTGGCCAAGTTGGTATCATTGAAATTCTACTCAACATTGATCCAGAGTAGATTCCAATGTATAGTTAGCAGAGTAAAAACTTAAACACGTTGCAGGATTCCCTCAAAATAGACCAGAGGCAATTAAAATTTCATCCAGCAGAGCTTTATTGAGCATAATGGTCACAAATCCAATACATTCGGGATTGGCACTGTCCACAAGAAATCCAGTTGCAGCAGACTTAATTTAAACTTATAACAACTTAAAGGTAAAGGGTAAAGGGTCCCCTGACCATTAGGTCCAGGTGTGGACGACTCTGGGGTTGTGGCGCTCATCTCGCTTTATTGGCCGAGGGAGCCAGCGTACAGCTTCTGGGTCATGTGGCCAGCATGACTAAGCTGCTTCTAGCAAACCAAAGCAGAGCACGGAAATGCCGTTTACCTTCCCGCCGGAGCGATAGCTATTTATCTACTTCGTGCTTTCAAACTGCTAGGTTGGCAGGAGCAGGGACCGAGCAATGGGAGCTCACCCCGTCGCGGGAATTCGAACCACCAAACTTCTGATCAGCGAGCCCTAGGCTCTGTGGTTTCGACCACAGTGCCACCCGCATCCCTGCTTATAATAAGACTAAACCTTAACACTATATACAGAACACCACACCAGAAGGAAAAGAAATAGAAAGAGAAAATGAAACCCAGGCTCCTTCTGGCCCAAATTTTATAGTCAGCATGACCTTGACAGAAAAAGATAAAAGAACCAGTTTAAACTAGTTGTACTCAGCTTCCCTGAAGGTATAACCCAAACATCATGAACCTTCTGCTTGTTTCTTTCACACAGAGCAGCGTCCAGAACCCTCTTGAATTAATTAGAATAGGAAAGATCTCTACACATCAGAATAATACTTTCCGCACTAAGAAATGCAAACTGACAGTTGGGTGGTAACAACCCCAGATCCCACCCCCACCCCAAGTTGGTTCAGGATTCCTGGAGAATTCTGAGGCTGTTGGGGGATGGAGCAGCAAGCAGAAAGAAGAGCCAGATGAACTTCACATGTTCCTTACAGGGCATGGGCTGGGGAAACACACACAAGCAAGACTGAATCCTCTGCACACCAGCTGGTGAGTGGAGGATTCAGTCCTGAATTGGGTGTGGAAGGGTGACCATCAGAAGTATGTAAACAGAAAATGGTGGGCTGAAAGAGTTTTCTCTCTTTAGTATCACTCAGAGGCACCAGCTTGCAAGGGTGATGGGGGGGCAACATTGCATGCGTGACATCACACACATGCAGTGTCAGGACATCGGGAGGAGCCAGGAGCAGAGCCGAAAGTGGCAGCCGTGTGGCTTCAATGTTCAGCAGCTCTTCTTCTGCCTTCTTCTGGTGCCACCACCGGCAGGAGGCTGCTTTGGCCCTCCTTCTCCTCCACAGCAGCAGGAGGAGAAAGAGGCAGCCCCTGGAGTTGCTTCATGCTTCTCCGCACTTTTGGGACATGGTAGGGGAAGGCAGCCCCAACCCCCCAAATACTGAGGAGGCCCAAAAGGGCTTGGCCCTCAGGAGCTGCTGCCCCTGGTATCATCAAGTGTAGGCCCACTGAAGGTTGATCATCCTAGTCTGTGTTAGTTATGGTTAAAAAATGGAAGCAGGTTGATCTTAACTCCAGATTAGTTAAATGCAGAGCACATCTGTCCATGGTTTTTCCTGCCCACAGTCAGCATACATCTTCCCTTCATTGCCCTTGACAGAGAGGGATGGAGGAAACCTAAATCATAGAACAAAGAGTCTAGGTCTCAGAATGTAATTGCTGGAAGTGTAATCCAGTAGTACAAGCTCCTGCTGTCAGATTTCTCCTCTGGAGTATTTGTATTCCATATACTGGTGCCAATATCTCCTGCAATTTATACTGGCACCCAGAGGTCCCATCTACCACCATTCTCAAAGATGCAGCTTTAATAATTGCCTTGTTATACTGGATTTGTTTTCCACTCTGTGGGGTTTCCACATTCCATCATAACGAGGGTCAAGTCGGGCTAAAATAGCAACAGCACAGAAGATCTTTGAATAGGATCTCCTGCAGGTCTTTAGAAGGTTAAACTGTGATGGGAAGGCCAATTATAATCAGAGCCATGGTGCCAACAGGAGGGGATTAACCCTCTGCCCATTCCATTTCTCCATCTAATATCCCCCATTGATTTTCTTCTTCTTCTATGAGAGAATAGATCAGCTGAAATAATCTTTCCTACAACAGCACAGTTCTGAAACACATGCTCATACACTAATGTACCAAATGAAGGTACTATATGTTTATTTGTGTATTAAATTTATATCTTACTCTTCCTCCCCAAGGAGCCCAGGGCAGCAAACTACAGTGGTACCTCAGGTTAAGTACTTAATTCGTTCCGGAGGTCTGTTCTTAACCTGAAACTGTTCTTAACCTGAAGCACCACTTTAGCTAATGGGGTCTCCTGCTGCCGTTGTGCTGCCGGAGCCCGATTTCTGTTCTTATCCTGAAGCAAAGTTTTTAACCTGAAGCACTATTTCTGGGTTAGCGAAGTGTGTAACCTGAAGCGTATGTAACCTGAAGCATATGTAACCCAAGGTACCACTGTACTTAAAAGCAAAAACAATGCAAAAACATTCCTAAAAGAATACCAGTTAAAACATCCTGTTACAACAGCTCCATTGGATAACAGTCTGTTTCCAGGCACAATACAAAGTGCTGGTTAGGAGCTATAACCAAGCTTAGGCCCAAGCTATCTAAAGGACCGTCTGCTTCTATATGAACTTGCCCAGCACCTGAGATCTTGGGTGGAGGCCCTTCTCACAGTCCTGCCACCTTCCTAGGCATTTAAGAGCCAAATTCTGAAACTGGGGACCTCTTGAACTTGAGAAGACTCACTTGGTGCCTTAGAACATTTTGACCAGGTTTCTAAAATACCCAGGGAGCCTCCACAAAGATGGGAAGCTTCCCACTTAAGAAGTTAGCCTCCAGTTCCCAGAGGATGATGGAAAGAAGGGGAAGAACTTATCTAAGCCTCCCCCCACTCTTGTGTATAAGTGAGTAGCTACAAAGCAGTGGAGGTTTAGGATCAGAGTTTTCCTTCTCCTAGATGACTATCCAACCTGTGCTTAGAAACCTCCAAGGAAGGAGAGCCCACAATCTCTTGAGGGAGACTATACCACTGTCAAACACCTCTTACTGTCAGAAAGTTCTCCCTGATGTTTAGTTGGAATCTCCTTTCTTGTAATTTGAAGCTATTGGTTCGAATCCTACCCTCCAGAGCAGGAGAAAACAAGCTTGCTCCATCTTCCATGTGTCAGCCCTTGAGATATTTGAAGATGGCTATCATATCTCCTCTCAGTCTCCTCTTTTCCATGATAATAATAATTTTATTATTTATAACCTGTCCAACTGGCTGGGTCTAACCAGCCACTCTAGGCTGCTTACATCATATATATAAAAACATACAGGGCTGCCTTCAGATGTCTTCTACATGTTTTCCAAGCTAAACATGCCCAGCTCCTTCAACCTTTCCTCATAAGGCCTGCTCTCCAGACCCTTGGAGTGAGGCTTAATAGTGCTGAGAGTAGATGTGTTCTTGTTAGGAATTTAAACATGTTTCTCAGAAGGTTGTTAATAAGAAGTTTTAATTGCATTAACAGGTTTACTCTCCTGGGTTCCTTCAGGAGGAAGGGTGGGATTATTCTTATTTTAAAATGTGTATTTTGAGAGAAAATACATATTTCAATGGTTGTTGTTTTAAACCCATTTCAATGTGCAAAAAATGAGTGGATCCCCCCCCCAAAAGAAAAATCATATTACTGCAGAAACAGGACAATGGGTGAATACATATTGTGAGTGACACAGACAAGAAGTGTGATCTTCCCCATCCGTACTCATGGGGAGGACTCATGGCACTTTGGAGGAAAATAAAGGGCAAGTGAAGCTCAGCAATCTTGCAGCTCTACTCATTCATGAGAAAGGCATCCCAGGACCTCCATACACACTGCCCATATAGGTCACTTTGGTGCAACTAATGCAGCAAAAACAATGTGGGAGGCAGCAGCTTTGAGTTTCTGGTCTCTGCAGCCATAGCAGCCACTGTGGTTCTCCAGTGATTTGACTTCACCCCTGGAGGCACACTCCATTGTCTCTTGAGACAGATGGGTGGCAACAACTCATGGGCCCCCTTGTTCTTCGCCAGGAAAATCAACTGAACCCCTTCATGGTGATCAGCACCATAATTATTGATACAAATTATGAAACAAAGGACTCAGCATTGAAGAACCATTCAAGAGTTAAATTTCCAAGTGTAAGAATTTACCAATGCAACATATAATCACCAAGAAGCAATTTTGCCCTGCTGACAGCCCAAGGTTGAATACAGGACTCTCCAGGAGATGAATGGAGCATAAGAGAAATCTGAACAGAATTAAATTAGCAGGATCCCTGCAATGCTAGCTGGACAGCCCCTTTCCAGTGGAAAGGATTAATGCAAAACTGAACATTGCAGCTAATTTGAGGGGTGTACCGACACCAAGCAAGCACATTTCTGATTCTCGAGAGTTATGGAAATTGGATTGACTCTAGAACTACTGTCATTGTATGTAGGAGTCTGTGGGGATCTTTTCCAACAAAGCCTTTAACCATGGCTGGTGCCCTTTGAGACTGGCGGGGCAGAAGGCAGGGAGCCCAACAGTAGGTGGCGCCAGAGCCAATGTCAGCCAGAGCCAACTAGTTCTAGTTTTGTCCCCATCTTCCTTTTCCCTGCTGAGTTCAGTGACATTGAGACTAAGGAGGAGGAGATGCTGGAATGCAGGGTCAGTTCCTGCACTGGCTGAAGGCAGGTATGGGGGGAGGTTGGCTAGGGGCAAACTGAGGGTGATGTGTGGGCACCCCATTCACCCTAATGGATGAGTCTCCAATGGCCATGTATCTGCCCAGAGACAGCAGCTTTCCTTTTTAAAAAAGAAAAAGAAAGAAACAACAATCAGTTGGCTTCTCCACCACCCTAACCATGTTTTTCTGCTCTGTGAGTCTCAATTAACAGAGTGGTTTTATGGCGATATACTTGCTCAGGTTTTACAAATATTTCTGAGAAATATTTGTGAGTAAGCTACTTCCTGGAATTCTACATTTTTCTTCCCACATTTGTCAATCGTCCCTGGTTTTTTAAGGACAGGATGGTTTAAGCAGCTGTGAGGTGCTGGGAATTGACAAAAACTGGTTATAATGAGGCCAGCTGCCAAAGGTCAGAGAAAATCCACAGCTTTTTTTTAAGTAGAAGCTGCAAAAAGGTTAATGGAGCATTCCCTATCTTCTGCCTCAATAACAGGCAAGGGCTATCCAAGTAACATCATTGATGAAAATATGTTCGGTTTGTTTATGAGACTTGCTGACTGGGAGCTAAAATGTAAAGGGCAAAGCACTTCAAGAGCAAGTGCATGAAAATATCTAAGCAATACAGAATTTATTATTATTATTATTAGTAGTAGTAGTAGTAGTAGTAGTAGTAGTAGTAGTAGTAGTATTATTCTGCCCTATACCCAGAGGTCTCAGGGTGGTTCACAGAATATATGAGTGCTTTGATGTGTTTATGATACATTTTGCCACAGCTTAATTATTTTTGGCTTGTGGTAACACAAAGGTGGCCATTTTCACTGGTGGTACCAGTGTTGTGGAATGTCTTTCCTGCCCTTTTGCCAGCTCTTGAAGACACATACATTGGTACCTCAGGTTACATATGCTTCAGGTTACAGACTCTGCTAACCCAGAAATAGTACCTCGGGTTAAGAACTTTGCTTCAGGATGAGAACAGAAATTGTACAGCGGTGGCGTGGCGGCAGCAGGAGGCCCCATTAGCTAAAGTGGTGCTTCAGGTTAAGAACCAACTTCCAGAACGAATTAAGTACGTAATCAGAGGTACCACTTAGGAAAGCATACCCCTGAGCATATCTCTAATCTAATTATTTTAACTTTTTTAAACAACAACATTTTAATTGTTATGTATTTTTAATGTCTTGCTTTATTTCCTGTTTAAATTATTGACGTTTTAATGATTTGATGCAGTTCTTATGTTGTGTATTTCAGTTGTGTGCAATTTTTATATTTTAGACTTGTAAACCAGAGTAATAATCAATCCCCCCACTCAATGAACTCTGAGAATTGTAGCTCTGTGAGGGGGAAATGGGGTCTCCAGCAGCCTTTGCAAACGGCAGTTCCCAGGATTCTTTGTGGAGCATCATGTGTCTCTTCAAAGTGGTATGATACTACTTTAAGCAAGGATGTGGGTGGTGCTGTGCTCAAAACCACTGAGCCTCTTGGGCTCATCGATCATAAGGCAGTTCGAATCCTGTTGCCTTGCCCCAGCTTCTGCCAGCCTAGCAGAATGATGCAACCTTTCCTCATTAGGGGAGTTGGTCTATCTCCATGATCTTGCCTGTTTCTGAACTTTGCCCAACTCTACACTATTCCTTTATATCTTCTCTGTATACCTTTTTGAGGTGCGGCGACCAGAACCGCACACAGTATTCCAATGCAGCTGCACCATAGATTTGTACAATGGCATCACCATATCAGCAGTTTTATTTTCAGTTCCTTCCCTAATGATCCCTAGCATGGGATTTGCATTTTCACAGATGCTGCACACTGGGTCAATCTGTAAAGCGCTTAACCTTCTCCTCTCTAGGCTAGACATACCCAGCTTTTTCCATTGTTCCTCATGGGACTCCATTTCCAGACCCCCTCACTATCCAGGTGTCCAAAACCTACCAAGCCTGGCAGTGGCGTAGCGTGGGTTGTCAGGACCCAGGGCAAGGCAAGTAATTTGCGCCCCCTAACCTGTGGATTTTAGCACTTGAGCCAGGTAGGGGCAGAGAGCTGCGAGTGCGAGCACGCGCCCCCCAGATGTTGCGCCCGGTGCAGCCGGCCCCCCCTGCACCCCCCACGCTACGCCACTGAAGCCTGGCACTAGCATGCAGCCACATTAAGCACTGCCTCTGGGCTTCAGAGGTTTAGGAAGGCTTCTTACCAGCCTGACTCAGTTGCCCAGTCATTCAGGGTGAAAGGGAGCATGGAGTTTCTGTCCATGTCAGAGACATGGCTGGCAGAGAGGACTCTGCAGAGGGGGAGGAAGAGGCAGAGGAAAACAGGAACTTGGTTCATTCACACCACAAAAGTGAGATAAGCCCTTCTCGCTCTGGATTGCTGCCTGTAAGTTTTCGCAGCAGCACAGAGATGAAGGAGCAGGATGCAGGTGGTAGTAGAGGGTTGGATTCAACTGCAGAGGAGGAGGAATTGGCTGCACCTGAGTCTCCAAGAAGTAGGAGGCGGAGCAAGTGATTACAACAGAGGAAGACCAGCAGGAAGCAGTGGCCGGCTTGGAGTATATCTGGCCGTGGAAGGGGCCAGAAATCAGTTGAATCAACTGATTCGGACAGTGAGGTATGAGTTATGGGAAGCTTGGATTGCTGAAAGTCTGTTGATAATAAACCTCGACCGGTCGAACTGCCGGTGTGTTGTGTCTTGAGTGGGAGAAGTGCTAAACCTGACAGTCCATTTCCAGTCCATTTATTGTTTGCTTGTTTACAGTGGAAAGGGAAATATAAAACAATTGGAGGGAGAGGAATGGTAGAGGTTTAGACAGGCTCTTGAACATGTCTAGATTTCTTCCTGGAATGGGAGCATGTCAGGGGACCTCGACAGCTTTGATCCTTTGGATCCCTTGGTTTCCATTCTGCTGTACTTCACCTTCCACCCCAAAACCCCTACAGTATTTGTCCCTCTCTGATGTCGCAAAACTATAGTACTTACGTGATTAATTATGTAATTTGTGCTGTCATTTTATTATTCCACTCCACTCATTTCAATGCAAAGAGAACACAGTGGAATTTTTTGTGGGGGTGGGGAGGGGATTCAGTATTAACGTTTTGGATAATGTTTTACTGGATTTTTATTGCATTGTGACATTACGTACCCTGACTCTTTGCTTGTGATTTTACGATTGTAATTTGTGTGAAGCACTTGGAGAGTTTGTTATATTTAGAGGCCTGCGAGTTATTAAAATAAAATGAATGAAAATGAAAAATGTAATCAATTTCATATTATTTGCAGACTGAAAACAACAGTTGTTTTCTGGCTTGATTTCTGTTCCAGACATCAAATGAATAAGCAGACATTGGCAATTTTTTTTACTCTTTCCATTTTTGTCAGAATTCTCAGCATCCCAAAGTCTAAGATGCTTCTCAGTTCTCCCTTAGCACATCCTCTTTTGGGCCACAGGATCTGACACCGGTTGGAAAACCATAGATGAAGATATTATGTTCCCTGGGACACCCTGGTATAGAACTGCAGCCTAAGTAAAACTCAGAGGTAATAGCAATAATAATGAAGTAATCTGGGCAGGCTTAAAATTTCCCACAAGTCTTTCATCCATATGATGTGTATGCCATTTACAACGCTACAAAGGTCTATAGGTTCTTTGCGCGTGAAATCATTAAAAGCTTGTATCAAAGTGTAAACTTTCATCATCATGCCACACATTACGTAGCCCAAATAAGCAGACTCAATATTGGTTTCTTTTTTCACCCAAGAAGGTCAACTGGATGTTCAGAAAAGAAAGCAGAAATGAAATTGAGATAGATAACTCTCCCATATGCCACTAACCCTTGTAATGGACATGATTAATACACCAGGAAATGAGAAATTGTCCTCTCTCACCCAGGCTTTTTGAAATATGATCCAATTATAGTTGAGATAAAAAATAAGAGTCCTCTTATCAGCATGTTTCCTTTACACTTGCACTCAGAGGTAAAAGATGCTTCTTCCGTAGTATGGACAATGAACATATTTATTTATTATACAGCTATTATTTCCGTTTATGGGCCACCTAATTAAAAAACATTCCCTATGCGACTTGCAATAAGAGTATAAACAGAAAATAGAAGCGCAACCAGAATCGACAATTCAACAATAAAACCGACCCAGCAACGAGCTCCACAATGAAATCCAGCAATAAAATCCAACTCAGCCACAAATCAGCTGCTGGCAACCAATTCTACTAATGTAACAAAAGGCTTATTCTTTTTTAAAGAATAATTGTCACCCATTACTAGACTAGAATAAAATCAGCAATGGGAAAATAACGTGAAGTAGTGTTAAAAATATTAAGGGGCATGGAAAAACAAAAAAGTTCTTCCCGGGGACTAATGGGGCATTAAAGTTGGCTCTAGGTAAGACTTCTCTTGGAAGAGCATTCTTGGAACGACCCTTTTATGCCACTTCTGTTACACAATTCATAAGGTTGCTATGTGGTTGAAGGTTGGCCACTGGTGTAGAGTTGACCCTCTGCGTGTTGGGGGGCAAGGCATAGCACTAGGGGAAGAAAATGAAGTGGGACCCCGAGTCTCTGGTGTCCCCCTCCCCCCAAATGCTCCACTGAGATGCAAATAGAGGCAGGGAGATGCTGCATGCTGTTGAATCTTCCTCCTGATTGCCCATGCTTTCTGCTTAGTAAGACCAGGTTCCTTATTTGACCTAAATTGTGCAACTTAATGAGACCCCATCTGCATTATGCAATGGTATCTCTGTATAATGGTCCATTCTTAACCTGAAACTGTTCTTAACCTGAAGCACCACTTTAGCTAATGGGGCCTCCTGCTGCTGCCGTGCCGCCGGAGCACGATTTCGTTCTCATCCTGAAGCAAAGTTCTTAACCCGAGGTACTATTTCTGGGTGAGCGGAGTCTGTAACCTGAAGTGTATGTAACCTGAAGCGTATGTAACCCGAGGTACATTTAAAGTGATGTTTGTTTGTTTGTTTGTGTTTGTTTCATATACTGCCCTTCATCATAAGATTTCAGGGTGGTTCACAGAATAAAGGCAAAGGATGGGGCTGTGGAAACCCCTGGGTACGTTTCTCAGACCCCCAGGGGTCCCCGGACCCTTAATTGGGAACCATTGCTGTAGAAGATTAATCAGCCAAAGGCCTGGTTGAAAAGGAATGTTTTTGCTGGCACCCAAAAATATATAATGAAGTCGCCAGGTGAACCTCCCTGGAGAGAGCAATCCATACCACTTTAAACAGACAATGCTTCCCACCAAAATAATCCTGGTAACTCTAGTTTCTTAAAGGTGCTGAGAGTTGTTAGGAGACTCCTATTACCCTCAGAGAGCTACAACGTTATTTGTTTATTCATTCCATTCACAAAGCTACAGTTCCCTGAGCAGTTTATTAATCGATCCAATCCTTCTTCTCAGGGAACTCTGGGAATGGTAGCTCTTTGAGGGGGATAAAGGTAAAGGTAAATGGACCCCTGACCATTAAGTCCAGTTGCGGACAATTCTGGGGTTGCGGCACTCATCTCACTTTACATGGCCAGCATGATTAAGCCGCTTCTGGCGAACCAGAGGATATAGGGGTGTCCAAATAACTCTCAGCACACTTAATAATCTATAGCTCCAAGAAATCATTGGGGGAAGCCATGACTGTTTAAAGTGGTATCCATCATAGTGCTTCAAATGTATGAATGTGAATGTGGCCCCAGCCATACTAGGAACCCTGATCTAACACCTCGACCTTCCCTGATGCCATAAAGGTAAAGGGACCATTAGGTCCAGTCGTGGCCGACTCTGGGGTTGCGGCGCTCATCTCGCTTTGTTGGCCAAGGGAGCCGGCATACAATTTCTGGGTCATGTGGCCATCATGACTGGCGAACCAGAGCAGCGCACGGAAACACCATTTACCTTCCCGCTGGAGCGGTACCTATTTATCTACTTGCACTTTGACGTGCTTTCGAACTGCTAGGTTGGCAGGAGCTGGGACCGAGCAACGGGAGCTCACCCCGTTGCGGGGATTTGAACCGCCGACCTTCTGATTGGCAAGCCCTAGGCTCTGTGGTTTAACCCACAGCGCTACCCCTGATGCCATAGTAGCTGTCTATTTTGAAAGAGGCAAGCTTCCTGGCCTATTTTAGGAGGTGAGATATTTGCCACTCCTGTTTGCTTCTTTTCTGACACCTCTACTTTTCTCATACCACATCCCTTTCCTGAAACCCAGAACTGTTTTTTAATGGTCCCCCCCCCTGTTTTCCTGAGTCATAATACTTGGTCAGCAAAAAGTAAGGATGAATATAGGACAGAATAATGAAAAGAGGGAACAAGTTCTCCCACTTGATTACTGAGGCAGGATGGAAAGGATTTACACTGGTATGGCTTTGGTCCTGGAGGGAAAAAAACCATACAGTTGAATTGTGAGGAGATTAATAATAATAATAATAATAATAATAATAATAATAATAATAATAATAATAATGCTCTGATGATTCTACTACCCTTTATCTAAGTACACCTCCCCACCAAATGTTTTAATTAAACTATCCTCATGTCTTCCCAGCTTCTGACTTTGAGATTTTTCCACTTCTCCATTCCCTCCATCTGACTTTTCAAAAGTCTATTTATTCTCCATGTAAATTGGATGCATATTTCTGCCTCTTTTTTGTGGAGGGGAGATGAACTTCAGACAATTTTTGGGCACTGGGAGTTTAGCACATATTAGGCAGCTGAGGTTTACATTTCATTTCTTTCTTTTACCCTTTTAAAAAAAGTGCTCTGACATAAGTGTTACTACAGAGTGGGTTTTGCTCACGTTGAAGACAAACATGGCTGTAAACATTAAACTGGATGTTTTACTTATTACCATTAGGCATTGCTGATTATGACAGAAGCATAGCGGAAACATGGTGAGAAAGTAGAAGTAGACAACTCTGGAAGACTACTTAGCTTCCTGTTCTTACATAAATTAACCCTCTAGGGGCTTTTTCCTCACAATACAGTGGGTATTAAATAATTAAATTATTCAAATAGTAAGAACGCAAGAAGAGTCCTGCTGGATCAGGCCAAAGACCTATCTAGTCGAATCTGTTACGATATGGATGCAATGCGGCAGCGAGCTGCAGCTAGCTGGAAAGCAAAACATGATGGGAATGTTGGGACTGTTCCGTGGGAACAGAGGGACAGTCTATTCACAGTGCTGAGCACCGGATTTAGCTCAGAGTGTAATTTGAGCTGTACAGGAAGTACAGGAGGTGGAGTTTATCTCTCTGCTGTTTGAGTTTGAGGAGTGCAGACGTGTTTCTCTGTAACGCTGCAAAGACAGAAATAAAGGCATGTAAATACATTTCTGTCTATCTCTTTCCCCTGCCTGGGGGCAGGGAAGAGTGGTGTGTTCTTTTCATGCTTGAGGAGGATCGCCGATCATGACCTAGCCTGGATCCTGCTCAGGAATGCAGACAGGGAGGTCAACAGGAGATCAAGCCGGGTGCCTGGAGAGTGGCCAGTTTCTCCTGAGAGGCAAGATTTCCTGACAGAATCCTCTTGTTTCAATAGTGACCAACTAGATGACCATGGGAAGTCTACAAAACAGGACTTGGACTCATCAACCATGGCTTCACATGGGATTCCCAAGAACTGGTGTTCAGAGCACATTGCCTTTGACAATAGCAACAGTCACAGATCACCTTTTTCTTCCATGAATTTGTCTCTTCCATGAACTGCATTGCAAAATTCAGATAAGCATGAATTTTGCAAGATGAGATGACTGTGTTTTGGTTCTCATATTGTGAGAAAAATGTGAATTTCATAAATTTGGCCTTAAAGAAGAGCTGGATCAATTTCATGCCCCAATCCCTACTTAGAGCAAGAGAAAAACCTCTCTTTCCTCCACACCATTCCCAATTGTCTACAGAAGAAGAAGGGATCCCAAAATGGTGGCAGCAGCTGGGATCAAGGTCAAATTTCCTCTGGTCAGAAGAGGAGGCTGGGAGGGAAGTCTGAAGCCAGTTCTTCTGAATAAATTGGCCACTGGGGTGCATAATAAGCATGGACTTGTAAGGGTAACTGTCAAAGGTCGATGCCACAAAAGAAAAAAAGGATCAAAAGAACTCATTAAATGTGACAGTTTAACTGAACAGTAAGGAAAAAAAAATAAATGGCTTCTAAGTGGTTATAGAAGGGATGCGGGTGGCGCTGTGGGTTAAACCACAGAGCCTAGGGCTTGCCGATCAGAAGTTGGCGGTTTGAAATCCCGCGACGGGGTGAGCTCCTGTTGCTCGGTCCCAGCTCCTGCCAACCTAGCAGTTTGAAAGCACGTCAAAGTGCAATTAGATAAATAGGTACGGCTCCAGCGGGAAGGTAAACGGCGTTTCTGTGCACTGCTCTGGTTTGCCAGAAGTGGCTTAGTCATGCTGGCCACATGACCCGGAAGCTGTACGCCGGCTCCCTCGGCCAATAAAGCGAGAGTCGGCCACGACTGGACCTAATGGTCAGGGGTCCCTTTACCTTTACCTTTAAGTGGTTATAGAATCATAGAAAAAGAATTGTAGGGTTGGGTGACACTCCAAGGACCATCTCTCCAACCCTTTGCAATGCAGGAATCACAGTTGAAGAATCTCTATCAGATGGCCATCCAACCTTTCTTTAGAAACCTGCAATGAAGGAGAATCCACCACCTTCCAAAGTAATGCATTCCACTGTCAAACTACTCTTATAGTCAGAAAGTTCTTCCTAAGGTTTAGTCAGAGGGCTCATCCATGCTTCCTCTTGTCCTGCTGCCTTCCCCCAGGGGAAGCTGCTCTTTAGTGCTCAGAGCAAACAGCAATCTGGGTTTTCCACAGATGGCTGTTTGTTCTTATTGAGAGCTAAAGATCAGGTTTTCTCAGGGACATGAGCAGAGCAAGGGAGAAGCCACTTGGACACATGCCCAGAAAGCGTGGGTCAAGCCGAAAACTGCTTGGACCCATGCTTAGTAGGTAGGGGACAAACAGAAGTGTTGACGAACCCAGAATCTCCTTTCTTGTAATTTAAATTCATTGGTTTGGGTCCTACCCACTGGGGCAGCAGAAAAGAAACTTGCCCTCATCTTCCATGTGAAAAGCCTTTAGATGTTTAAAGATGGCCATCTTACCACTCAGTGCTCAGTATTGTTCTCATATTGTTTCAGAAGATCACTCTTCCATCCAGCTTGAAAAAGAGTCTGGGCAAGATCACCTCCTGGGTGGAACTAGAAGACTGGCATGTTTCCAGAATCTGGCAATTCCTGCTAGTGGGTGGGGTGGGTGGAGGTTTTTAAAACCAGACCACTCATCCGTTCCTTGTCTTTCTCTCTGGACATGGCACCCAACCCACCTTTGTGGTATGCAGTGTGAGTTTAACTGGCTGTCTTAGTGAGGGCTGCCTTCCTAAGGGAAGAAGCCACCTGCAGGATTGAATCCTCAGCTCAACTGAGGATGAATGGAGAATTCAGTCCTACTGCTGCTCCTGCTTCCCCAGTGTGTTCCCTGTGAGGAATGTGCTGTGGAAGCAGATCTCTGCAGCCTTCCCACCTGACGCCCACCTCTTGACAGCTCATGAGCATTCCAGGCAACCTGACCCATGGCAATCTGCAACTGTGTTAATCCTACTTGGTCCAAGAATGGTTGAGGGTGGTTCCCATCCAATATGTGTGGCACATCCCTGTACAAGTTTATGTGGGCAGCTGATGCAAGAACCTATTTCAACACTTATATAGAACCAGGGTTTGCTGTATGGATGGAGGAGGGTCTGCCAAATCTATTTTAGATGCTTGAATCCTGAGTCGTTTGTAATGTACCGTATTTTTCGCTGTATAGGATGTACCGGACGATAAGACGCACCTAGGTTGGGGGGGAGGAAACAAGAAGAAAAAAATTCTGAACCCCAGAAGCCAGAACAGCAAGGGATAGCCTCTTGCTGTTCTGGCTTCGGGGACAGCCTGTGAAGCCTCCGCAGGGCAGTGGGGTGAAGGCACCCCGCTGCCCTGCGGAGGCTTTGCGCAGCCACCCCCAAGCCAGAACAGGGAGACGGAGCGCTGCACAGTGCTCCGTCTCGCTGTTCTGGCTTCGGGGACAGCCTTTGAAGCCTCCGCCCCGCTGCCCTGCGGAGGCTTTGCACAGCTAACCCCAAGCTAGAACAGAGAGACGGATCGCTTCGCAGCGCTCCGTCTCCCTGTTCTGGCTTTGGGCTTAGCCGCGCAGCCTGCATTCGCTCCATAAGATGCACACACATTTTCCCTTACTTTTTAGAAGGGAAAAAGTGCGTCATATAGAGCAAAAAATACGGTATATTCCCTGCCCCCCCCACTAACATAAAACTTGTGAGTTCCTGTGAGCATAGACAGAATATTTTCCCCATATGGGGTATAGACCCAACCCAACCCTCTGTGTTGTGCTGTTAAACAAATCTTCTGGGTCACTTCTGTGGTTTCCACATGGTCTTCAAGTCCCAATGTCATGCATTTCACATATTACGAGAAGCAGTAAGAAAGCACTTCCTACTCCTGTTCTCATCTCTTGGTCTTGGCTGATAAGTCAATGATAGGTGAAAGCGTGCCACATGTTTGCCACTGCTAATGGCTGTCTAATTACCGATATTTTTGTCAAGCTGAACTGTGCGGCATCCTTAGATGCTTCTACAAAGGGTTATTTAGAAGACTAATTTGTCAATGTTATTGGAGCAAGACACAGCTATTAGTTGACATCTGTTGTTTTCCTTTTGCCGAGTGATGCATTAGCATCCTACTCAGAGAATTTCTTTCTGCATGCTTTCTTGATACGTCCATCAGTGGATGTCCACATTTTCTTTTTTTGCAGGACTTTCCCCTGAATTAACGGCTTTTCATTTATAGCGTGACTGTTGCATATTCTTCAAGTGACGGTTGGTCCATTATGACATATCTGGCACTTCCCCACCAACCATAGTCGTTTATTGTGCAATAGACGAAGGGACCACATCCATGTGTCTTGTAAGCAACTTGGTGAACCCTAGCTGATTGGCTACATAGTAGCATGACATCATCTCACCCTGTAATTTGTCCCTGATTGACATGGCCTACAGTAATATGTATGGTTTCATAACACAAACTGGAAAACCAGAAGGGAGTACATCTCTCTTCCCAGTCTCAGACAATGCTTGTCAGATACTGCCCTCTGGATAGACGTTGTTTTGGTTGCAAAATTAATTCTTGACACTTGTTAGCTCCCACTTTTTCCCTTGGGAAGAGATTTCACTGTTCCTCATCTGTTTCTCTGGGTAAATAATGAGAAGCTAATATCTTTTTTAGAATAGCACAGTTGTTAAAGTGATTGATAATAGCCATGGACTGCAGTTATTAAATACTGCTCTTCCATCCTCCTGTTTTATATCATGCATGGCAATTAATACAGTTTTGTTTTTCATTAAGTGTGTTAAGTCAGGTACTAAAAACTGCTGGCATTTTTGCTTTTTGGAAATGCACCAGCAGTCTGCTATTATTATGTGTCTGTATGTGGGCCCCAGCAACTGAAAGTCTGACTCACCCATAGGGCTATTTTTTTTTTTTAATGTTCTTTCACTTGAGCCATATCATTGCAATCTGTTTCATATGTAACCCAAGCTACTCCACCTGAGCTGAAATGTGGCTCACTTAAAGCCACAGAAATCCCAGCTACTAATGCTCTTAGCACCCTTATATATATTGAGCAATGTAACTGGGTCGGTGTGACATTTCTTTGCAACTTTCATACTGCTGTATTAATCATCTTGTGATAGGAGAATATATTTTTCTCCACCTTCCTTGCGTTTCCAATGAGGAAGCTAAGCATTTAGCCTATTAATACTCTACCAAGATTGCTGTTGTTGTCGATCACCTTCCACACTCGTGTCTCAAGGCAATGCACTAAATGCAATAAAAAAGCAGTTAAAAACAGCACAGAGAATAACAGCAGAGAAATTCAAAATCAATACAAAGTAGACGCCCATGGCAGGGACCTATTCATCCTGTTGAGAAAACTTATTGGTACAAAAATGTCTTCGGCTGCTTCTGGAAAGTGCAGACAGTTCCATAGAGCAAGATCAGCCAAACTAAAAGCCCAGCTCCAGGTCAGGGGCATAGCGTGGGTTGCTTGTGCCCAGGACAGGGCAAGTGTTGCACCCCCCCCAGTGAACTGAGCAGTGGTCAGTCCCTTTGCCAGCCAGTGTCTAATCAAGCAAGTCTCTCTTTGCAAACCAGCTCCAGCCTGGGAGCAGAGATAAGGCAGAAAAACGCAAAGCCAGGAGCGCCGCTGTGTCATCTTGCCCTCCTGTCCTTGCAGTGAGGCACTCTGGGCAATGAACATGGCTCTGGCAGTGTTTTCCCACCTTCCTCTTCCTCCCTTCCTCTTTGGTGGGTGGCAGTGACACCCTCCCCCTCCCTCCCTCCTTCCCTCCCTTTCAGCCAATCCAGGGGCAGAATGCATGTGAATGTCCCTTCACCAGCCACAATGAGAAGGGAGTGCTGCCACCCCCAACCTGAAGGTCCGGCCTGAGTGCAGCTTACTTTCCCCTGGCTCCAGCCTCAATGAGGGAGCCTGTTATGGGGGTGCCTGGTTGTGCCCCCTCAGAAATTTCCATCCAGGACCATGGCCCCCCACCCCCATGCTACACCACTGCTCCAAGTTACTGTGCAGTAAAGGTAAAGGGACCCCTGACCATTAGGTCCAGTCGTGACTGACTGTGGGGTTGTGGCGCTCATCAGTGGCGTAGCGTGGGGGGTGCAGGGGGGGCTGGCCACACCGGGCGCAACATCTGGGGGGGCGCTCACACTCGCAGCTCTCTGCCCCTACTACCGGGTTAGGGGGCGCAAATTACTTGCCTTACCCCGGGTGCTGACAACCCACGCTACGCCACTGGCGCTCATCTCGCTTTATTGGCCGAGGGAGCCGATGTACAGCTTCCGGATCATGTGGCCAGCATGACTAAGTCGCTTCTGGCAAACCAGAGCAGCGCATGGAAACACCGTTTACCTTCCCACTGGAGCGGTACCTATTTATCTATTTGCACTTTGACGTGCTTTCGAACTTCTAGGTGCAGTAGGTTCCAGCTATCTTTGGGACTTGGAGCAGAAGCTCTCCCACAGACTGCAGTGACCTACTAGACACATAGGGGATAAGGTGTTGTGAGATATCTTTCTTTAAATCTCTCATGTACTATCCTTTTGTTTAAAGTAGCAAACGATTCAGTTGAAAGTTTCTCTCCCTCCAACGTAAAGATGCCCCCTACAACAGGACACCATGCTCTCGTTCCTTTTAAGCAGCTTGGATGTTTAGAAGTACCAGTAATTGAGTTCTATCATTCTTTTGTTCTTAAGCTGCACTTAATAAAATGGCCCTAGTTTATCCTGTACGTTATGTCTCACCTCTTTATTTCTGCTCTCCTAATGCAACCAAAACACAGCTATTCTTTGAAATTTGCACTTCTCCAGCATTTGCGATCCACGTCTCCAACCAACCAGTGTGTGCAAAAATAATAATCATATGTTAGGGGGAAGTGTGCGTATAAGTGCACACATGAGTGAAAATAACATACAAAAAATCCATTGGATATGGGGAAATTGCCGAAACAAAAATATGTATTTTTTGTATTAAGCATACAAAAAAGTGTCTATTTGGAGAAATTCATACTAATATGTTGACAAATTTGTTTTTTGGGGGTTTTTTTGGGGAAAAAAATGCAATCTGTTGCAGAAACATGGAAAACTGAAATTAAGTCCGGAGAAAATGAGAAACTGAAATTAACAGATGCTTCCATGCCTATTTCCTACAACTCTATTCCACTACACCTGTCCTATTCCAACTTACCAGAGCATTTGTTAACTCAGACAGCCCAAAGAATGACATTTCTGCTATATAGCAATTTACTTTGGCATGCCTTCTGGGAAACTTTGGGTACAGATGTTTCAAAGCTCTAAAAACCCAAGATTTGCTAAGCAACTTATTCCATCTTTGGCTACTATACATCTAGTGCTGTAATGTCTTTCATTGTTCTAATTCCCCCCGCCCTTCCTTTTTTCCAATGCTTTGCAGCATGTCAAGGATGTAAAATAACTTAATTCCAAGAAACAATCTTCTTGGCAAATTGCTCCATAAATAATCCTTTATTCCAGCAGTCTCTGCTCAAAAGATTGCAAAAAAGAAAATGGAAGAGCAAGAGTATATATATAATCTTCCAGAGAAGCAAAAAGTCCAGCAAGTTAACCTGTGATGGAATGGGATTCCTGCCCCCTTGCTTGGCTATCTTTGAGGAGAGGACTAGCTTCCATTACCGTATTTTTCGCCCTATAGGACGCACCGGCCCATAGGATGCACCTAGTTTTTTTGGGGGGAAATCAAGGGAAACATTTTTATTCCCCCCCCCCCCAGGTTTGCGCAGCCATCCCCAAGCTAGAAGAGGGAGACGGAGCGCTCCGTCTCCCTCTTCTGCCTTCAGGGACAGCTTGCCCCGCTGTCCCCCGAGTTTCCAGATCAGGTCGGGGAATAGCGGGATGGCGGCGCTCCACCTCCCCACTATCCCGCGAGCTTGTGGGGCTGGCGGGGGGAGAAGCAAGCTTGCTTCCCCCCAGCCTCCAGATCAGGTTGGGGAATAGCGGGATGGCGGCGCTCCGCCACCCCGCTATCCCCCTAGCTTGTGGGGCTGGCAGGGGGGAGAAGCAAGCTTGCTCCCCCCCCCCGCCAGCCTCCAGATCAGGTCGGGGAATAGCGGGGTGGCGGCGCTGCGCCTCCCCGCTGTCCCCCAGCTTTTGGGCTGCAGGCTGCTGCCCGCAAGCCTTGCGAGCCCACGGGACATCCCGCTGGGCTTGTAAGACTTGCGGATAGCTTCCTGAAGCCTGGAGAGCGAGAGGGGTCGGTGCGCACCGACCCCTCTCGCTCTCCAGGCTTCAGCAAAAGCCTGCATTCGCCCCATAGGACGCACACACATTTCCCCTTCAGTTTTGGAGGGGAAAAAGTGCGTCCTATAGGGCGAAAAATACTGTACTTACTAGACAGAACCTTGATTTCAAATTTAGTAGCAGTCTGTATACGCATTGTGAACCTGAACCTAATTGGGGACATCCATCCCTCGGCTTAATGTGAACACCTTGTGTCTCCTTTCATCCTCTCCTCATCCAACCAGTGTTCTCCTCCCACTACCACTGCCCCACCCTTTCTCCCCGCTAAACCCAAAGATTTCCTATGCAATCAATGTAGCACTCCTATTCAAATTTTCAAAGCACAGGGAATCTCTGTGTTTAGGGAGACAAAACCCACACAGAGGCCAAGACCTACATGACTGCTGGCTGCATCTTCTCCTGATACCATCTAACTCTCCTCCTTTTCAGAATTGCTGCCTTCACTCAGCAGCTGTTGTTCAGAGGCATCGAGACTGCAGGTTGCAGGTACATCTCTGCGTGCGACTTTCCTAATGCCCCATTCTTGTGGACCTCCACGTGTTTCAGCTAAGCTTCCGGTACCTGCTGATCCTATAAGAAAGAGTGAAGACTCAGCTTGGACTCTTTCCTTGAATATGAAAGCTTTCTTCATGCTGGGAGTTGATTTTCTTGTTGCTGTTTTTTGTTTGTTTGCATGTGTGTGTTTTTTTGTGTTTTTTAATCAGAATGCATTCAGATGTGCTCAGAAGTAATTGTTCTGAATTTGTGGGCAAGGTCTTAGGGATATTTTTGAACTGCAACCCTCATCACCCTGGAGCACTGGCCATGATGACTAGTGCTGATGGTACTCTCCAAATATTGTTGAACTACACCACCCATCATCCTGAACTATTGGTTATGATAGCTGGGGCAGATGGGATCTGAAGCTCTGGATGGCACCAAGATGGGGAAGGCTGCCTTGAAGAGGGAACCAATCTCCTTACACTCTTGTTCGTGGTTGAAAACTTAAGAGATGATTTATGCTTTTACTGTGATCTTCAAGTGCCCTTGTTTCAACTATTGATCCATTATGCTAACTAATGCATACAGAAATAAATACTCAAACAACAAACAAACAAGCAAAATACTCAAACAACAACAAACAGAAATTCAGATCTTATTCCTAATTGGCATCATGTAGAGTTGGAATTGACCCTGAGGATCATCTAGTCCAACCCCGTGCAAGCAGTAAATTTCAACACATGGTACCCCATCCAATCTGAAACCATACTGGACCCTGCTAAGCTTTGCAAATGCTCTTGCAGTTTTATTGCTGCACCACTAAGTGATTTTTTATGCCATTTGATTGTAAAAACCCTCAGTTTATTTAATGCAGTATTGTGCCACTTTAAATAGGCATGACTACCCCAAAGAATCCTGGGAATTGTAGTTTCTTAAATGTGCTGAGGATTCTTAGGATATCCCTATTCCTCTCTAGAGCTACAGTCACCAGAGTTCCATTGGGAAGAAGCCACTCTGCAAATTTTGCTCTACAAGAGGAACAACTTTCAGCACCCTTAACAAACTACAGTTCCCAGGATTCATTGAGGGAAGCCATGCCTTTTTAAAGTAGTATTTAAATGTATAGTGTCAACATGGCTAGACTTTGCACATGGGCATGAAGAAGACCATGCACAAGGCTCTGGCATGCTCCTGATGTGTAAACCATAGCTTGCATTGCAAACTGTAGAACATAACTTCTGAACCGAGCCAGAGAAAAAGAGAGAGAGAGATAACTCTGTTGGGATATAGCCTTGGAAGTGAGGTCTTTGTGATTATAAGCGCCTTTTAATGAGGCATAGTGATGTAAAAGAAAGGAAAGAGAATTTATGTGTATTGCAAACATAGCAGGAGAACACGCAGCTACAAAGAGCTTGTTCCTTAAAAGGAACAAGAAAATGACTTATTTCTTGGATGTTTCACTCATTTCCGAATTTCCTTTATGCTGCTTACTTGAATAATCATTATTTCAAAATAAATATGTCACCAAAACATGTTTGGCCTAAGTCACCCACAGCTGAGTGCCTTAGCTACTCTGAAATGGCCTCCTTGAGCGGCATTTATGTATCATTCATAAGGACAGAGGGAGATGGAAATCTCTGCAAAAGACCAGGAAGGTTATTTAAGTTTTTTCTTCTTCCAAGAATTGCAGCTTGGCCAATGCCTTTGTTGCTAGCAGTTTCGACCGGAGGCACCATGTTCTTTTGAGGAAATTAGGTAATGACATACTCACTAGCGCTCTCCCAGGTAAAAAAGAAAATGGACTTTTGTATATTTGTAACTAGAGCCGAAGGGACACGGGTGGCGCTGTGGGTTAAACCACAGAGCCTAGGACTTGCCAATCAGAAGGTCGGCAGTTCAAATCCCCGCGACGGGGTGAGCTCCTATTGCTCGGTCCCTGCTCCTGCCAACCTAGCAGTTTGAAAGCACGTCCAAGTGCAAGTAGATAAATAGGTACCACTCCAGTGGGAAGGTAAACGGTGTTTCCGTGTGCTGCTCTGGTTCGCCAGAAGTGGCTTAGTCATGCTGGCCACATGACCTGGAAGCTGTACACCGGCTCCTTCGGCCGATAAAGCGAGATGAGCACCGCAACCCCAGAGTCGGCCACGACTGGACCTAATGGTCAGGGGTCCCTTTACCTTTACCTTATACTCACTAGTGCTCTCCTGGGTAAAAAAGAAAATGGACTTTTGTATATTTGTAACTAGAGCTGAAACAAAATGACAAAACAACCATGGCCTCCACAATCACAGACAGTAATGCCTCTGAAACCCAAGTGTTGGGAATTGCAGGTTGGGAAAGTACTGGTGTGCTCATATCCTACTTGCAGGTTCCCCTGTGAGAACTCGATGGGTTGCTGCCAATCAGTGTGGGCAGTACTGAGCAACGTGGATCAGTGGTCTAAGGCTTCCTATGTTAAGACCTGAAAAGGTTTCTCATTATGAGAGCATCTCGAAAAACATCCCTCCTGGGTACCATAAGAAATAAGAACTGTCCGTGGCACATAAATAGCAGTAATAGGAGCACATGAACAACTGAGAGTGTATTTTTGTTCTCCCCATCTCGCTTCTCTGACAAGGGAATGTAACAGCCCTCTGTGCCACTCAGGAACCCAAATAGTGATTTGTTTTGTTGGTTAGCTTTGATAGGCAGTCTAATTAAACCGTAATAAGGGTACTGAGCCGCACATCAAACTAGGGTGTTCATATGTATAACATGCAGTAGGCTTGACACCAGGACATATTTTTTTCCCCTTTCTAGTTGCCAAGCAACAGCATCAAAGCAATCAAATGGAGAAGGGGTTGAAGAAACAAGCTGGCTCCCTGCTCTGTTTGCTTGCTGACAAAATAGGCGAAGACAATTCATTCTGAACTTCTCCGAAGTCAAGCCATCCTGATCATCCAGGAATTGCTTGGCATTTGGTGTCACAAGCCGTGTGGTGGTCTGGACACAGGCTGGAGGCTGCAAGCACAGGGCTCAGAGCTGACTCCAGAAGACAGGAAGACCACTGTGCCTGAGGCTGATGAACAGGAGGTCCCAGAGGAACCACTAGGACCTGTAGAGTGAGAGCCTGGTCTTTCATGGGCAAATTCTCCTGGGGCACCATATGCTTCCCACCACTAGTCCAGTGGTTCAGGAAGTGCACCAGGTGGGAGACTTTGGAAAAGAGGAGGACTGGCCAGAGGTTTGGCCCTTTAATGCTCTGAAGTTCTCTACAAGGGGATCTCCAAATGAAGGTGGCTATTGGAGCACTTCTTCAGTGGCCCTTGGTTCCCCCCTTTTCTCTCTCTCTATGAACATTTGGATTTGAGTAGACTCTGAGATACCTACCACCACCAGCTGGTGTAGCCAGATGCCCCCATCCCACATGTTTTATTAGTTCAAAAGCCTAATTAAACAGTTTGGACTCTGAGACTGAAGCGGGAGCTGGAGGGGGAGGGCAAGAGGCAAAGTGGAGACAAGCTGCCGCTTTATCACTACCCGAAGGAGTCTCAAAGTGGCTAACATTCTCCTTTCCCTTCCTCCACCACAACAAACACTCTGTGAGGTAAGTGGGGCTGAGAGACTTCAAAGAAGTGTGACTAGCCCAAGGTCACCCAGCAGCTGCATGTGCTACACCACACTGGCTCTCCACTCTCCGCCTCCCTGGATCAGCTCTGTTCTGCTCTGCACAGACACAGCCTGAGACTGTGTTGGAAAGACCCTGTCCCGGGGCAGAGGAAGGTGGGCCACCCCAGGTGTCACCACTGAGGGGGGTGACAAAATGCTGGGCGGCACTCACCGTGGCGCCTTCATCACATCTGAGCCACACATCTCTCCTGGGAGTGATGCAGTGGCTTGGGCGCCACGCTGCCCCCAATGGCCCACCCGCTGCCTCCCCCTCAGCTGTAGGGATGCTGAGTGGGAGGCAGCATGCAGGCCCCACGGAGTGTCCTGCCCCAGCTCACCCCACCCCGTGGGTGGTTGGCCCCCATAGCTGTCAACTTTTCCTTTTTTTAAGGGAAATTCCCTTATTCCGAATAGGATTCCTCGCAAGAAAAGGGAAAAGTTGACAGCTATGTTGGCCCCACCCCTGGGCACAGGGTACGCATGCCGCCCCAGGCGCCCAGTTGGTTTGCTCCACCACTGCCCTGTCCTAGTGGACACTGAGAAGGCAGGGACCTTCAGCAGGGGCAAGACCTCCTAGAAAGAGTTGCTGAGACCACTAGGTCTGAGGTATGGTTTGCTTCCTTGAATAAATATTTGACTGCACTGGCCTCGGGTGATTTATTGTTTTTGTCAGGCCTATACCTGACTCCAACCCTGACAGTGGTCTGTGTACAGTCCTAATTTATAACTCATTTTAGACAGCAGGTTGAACCATAATACCACCAGATCAGCATAAAAACAGCACAAAGGTTGCAGTATATTTGGGGTTGTTTGCTTGAGAGCTGTTTCTGGCATCCGTGCACCATGTAGTCTGGCACAGAGCCAATTCTGAGAAGCTGCCCCCCCCTTCCTTTTTAATTGGTGAAGGCAGTCACTTTGTGCTTCTAGTAATTAAAATCTCATTGAAGAGTTAATTCCCTCTCTCTCTCTTTCCCTCTCAAACACTCAACTAATCCTTAATTTGACATGGGTCAGGAGATGAGATGAGGTGTTCCCTTCTATGTTGGCCTTCTTGACCGTCAGAGCAATAAATCCGCTTCAGTGCATTAAATAACAAACCCGCAGTTACCAGAACAGGGAGGCAACCAAGAGAAAAAGAGTGATCTCTGGAACTTCTCTCAGAATGTCAAATCCACCACGTGACTTAAATTGTTTCTGAAAGAGTTGTGTATTCTAATTTATTGGATGGCTTTAAAAGAAGATTAGACAAATTTATGGCGGATTGGCCTGTCAATGGCTAGGTGACCAACACAACATTTGTAAGTTTCTCTACATAATGTTTTGTGTTTTATTTGATATTATTTAACTCTGATAAACATTCTGCCATTTATTTGTTAACTAGCTTGATCTTCCCTATTAAAAATAATTGAGTAGTATTTAATGAATTATGAAAACCATGAGGCGGGAGAGAGGGAAGGCGTATAAGCAAATAAGTAAAGAGTGTATTAAAGATGTATTTAAATATTATAAAATGGAAATTCAATTAAAAATATTATTAAAAAAGAGAAGTATGCCACAGGCATTTTAAATGTATATGGCCCTTAATATTCTCCCCTCACTGCCCCCTGCTGGCTGGGAGGTATTGTTGAACTTGGATAATACCGTATTTACCAAAATCTAAAGCTCACCTTTTTTGCCCAAATTATGTCGCAAAAATCAAGGTGTGCATTAGATTTGATGACACATTAACATTTCCCAGCAAATACTTCTTTTGGTTTCAGGGTTCTGAAAATTGAGGTGTGCATTAGATTCGATGGCACATTAGACTCAAGTAAATACAGTACCTCTTGCTGTGTGAGTGGAGGAAAAAGATGAGAGAGCCTACTGCACAAACATTGCATTTGTGGCTTAGCCTGCTTTAATCTCTGATCTTGCCCAGCACTGGCATGTGGTTCTTTGAAGGTGGTCTGGAAGGGAATTGACTTGCTTCATAAAATGTACACACTCTTTGATTGTAAAAACAAAAACGAAGTACGTGTCTGTGTTTTTTAAAAAACCCCAATAAAAACAAGAAATTCAAGGGGGAAATCGCAATACTTTAAAACATACAAAAAGTTTAAATGCTAAAACAGATGAAAATTCTCACCAGCTTTTCTAAGCATCTGGGTAAAGTAAAGGTAAAGGGACCCTTGACCATTAGGTCCAGTCGTGACTGACTCTGGGATTGCAGTGCTCAGCTCGCTTTATTGGACGAGGGAGTCAGCGTACAGCTTCCGGGTCATGTGGCCAGCATGACTAAGCCGCTTCTGGCAAACCAGAGCAGCGCACGGAAACGCTGTTTACCTTCCCGCCGGAGCGGTACCTATTTATCTATTTGCACTTTGACATGCTTTCGAACTGTTAGGTGGGCAGGAGCAGGGTCCGAGCAACGGGAGCTCACACCATCGTGGGGATTCGAACCGCCGACCTTCTGATTGGCACGTCCTAGGCTCTGTGGTTTAACCCACAGCGCCACCCATGTCCCCAAGCATCTGTGAAGATACCTGCTTGAGATCAATTGGCAGGGAGTTCCAAAGTGTAGGTGCTGCCACACTTAATGACTGAGTTCTTACAAATGTGGAATGGGTATTGTGTGGCAGCCTAATGTAGTCTTTGGGCTGAAAAAAGGTCCCCCACCCCCCAACTTAAGCTCAGGAAACACTGTTGCAAAGGTAAATTGCATTAGGAGGGCAGAAATAAAGAAACGAGACACAGGTTATGGAGTAAACTTCTGCAGGAGCTGTAGAGACATTTGAACTGATAGTGTACTAAAAAGGGAGGTGGTGACGCTCGTCCCAATTCCAATCCATTCTAGCCATTAGAATTAAGTTTGTCTCAGCAAATGTCACTCTTAATGAGCCACTGAGAAACCTCTTTAGTAAGGTTGCTATGGCTTTCCCTTTCTTTGAAAGAAAGAAAGAAAAAAGCCAGGAAAAAGCATTACAGTAATGCATTTCTGATTTACTATAATCTGTTCGGGATAAAGTTTAATATATACCAGACAGAGATTCCACAAGGATGGTTTTATGTTTTTGTGTCTGGTGTTTTCTTTCAGAGCAATGTGAAGTGTTATCGACCTGCTGCAATCAATGTTGCTTTGAATGACAGAATCATAGAATTGTAGAGTTGGAAGGGACCCCAAGTTTCATCTAGTCCAATCCCCTTCAACATAGAAGACTCAACTAGATTATACATGACAGATTGCCATCCAACCTCTGCATAAAAACCTCCAAGCAAGGAAAGTCCACTACTTCTTGTGGCAGACTGTTCCACTGTCCAACAGCTCTTGTTGTCAGAAAGTTCTTCCTGGTGTTTGAAAAATGCCTGTATGTTTTAACTGGAACAGACCAGCACTGCAGGGGGTTGAATTAGATGACCACTTAAAATTAATTAACCTAACCTTGTCATGTTCATTGGTTTCAGAAGGTCTGATCTAAACAAAATTCAGTTGAATATGCCACCTCAACATTCCAGGATGGGGAACCTACAGACACCTAGATGTTGACTACAGCTCCCTCCATCCCTGACCATTAGCCATGATGTCTTGGGCTATTGGAAGTTGAACAACCTAATGAAGCCTGGTGGCTCCAAAGCAATTCCAAAGGAGGTGGTGGAACACAAACTTCTCACTTCTTTGCCAACGATGATAAAGCCCCACACTGTTCATTGATTTGTGCCTCCAACATATAAATTACTACCAGGGTAAAGGAAGTGACAACCCAGCATCTGCCTAATTAATTTTATTCTAAATTAGTGATAGAGTTATCCATATTAGAGGGAATGGATTGATTTTTGGCTACTTTCCATTTCTTGCGTTTAGCATTCTTTGTACTTTCCCCCCCTCCCTTTTATGTTCTATATTTTATCCTGCCATATTAATCTTGCAAAGCATCTATCTTTTCCCCCTTGCAATTAGGACTGTCTAGGGAAAATGCAGTTTGCAGCATTCACTTTATTATCTTAGATAAATTCATTATGGAAAAATAGCGACTGGTGTGGGGGAGGAGTATTAAGACAAGATTGGGACTTCTGATGAAGACATATGCAATACGGCACTTCCCTAATGGAAGTGGTAATTGCCTTTGAATGGATAATGTTGTCAGACTCTTTTTAACAGCAGAAGTAACACTTTGGGAAGTAGTAAAAACTTCTTAAGAATGAGCCAACAGTTCCTATCATGCTCATGCTCTGGTTTTGAACTAAAATCTGGTGGTTTGGGATCCACTGACTAGAACAGTCTTGCTTTACAAATTGGGGTTGGTCCATTAGTATGAACGGGCCCCTGCTCCAATAACTTCAGTCTGCCCCCAGCCAGCCCCCACCAGCTACAATAGGAAGGATGGCCCCAGCCAATGGGGCCCATTGGGAGTTGTCCATGGTCCTGACTCCACTGACTTCCCTAAGAAGTTTTTGAGAAAAGCAGTCCAGCCAAGCATCTCCTGTTTGCAGTTGGCTAATGGTGGCTGGTCCATTCAAGTGAATGGGGCACTCATCTCAATCTGCCATCAGCCAGCCCCTACCTTCCTGTCTTTTTACTTTCAGGCATGGTCCTAGCTGTTGGCTTCTTCCTCCTCCTCCATCTCAGTGTTGTCCTTAGAATGCAGCAGGGAAAGGGATGGGGACAAAACTAGAATTAGTTGGCTTGACCTGTGATGGGCTGTGGATCTACTTAAAGTTGGTCTTTTTGACTTTCACCCCACCAACCACTCCTGCCATTCTACTATGGAACAGTGAAACTTGCATGTACCCAAGTTAACCATATCCACTGAAATTTGGAAATAGCGGTGGGATTACATTTACTTCCTTGTGAAATGTAATAGCTTTTTATCAGATGGTGCACATGGTGGCTAACGGTAAAATACAAGATAACAATCAATACATAAGCACAGGTAGGTAAAACTTCAAATGAACAGAGCAATCAGTTGACGAGGTTGCAATGTTTACAGTGTCTATAACAGTCAGCTTAGGATATATTCATTTTTTAAAAAAAGTATGGCACCATTTCTGATTATTTTCCTCCCACTGGCAGGAACAGATTGAGAATGCAGTAAGAGCCCTGCTTGATCAGCCCAAAGACTCATCCAGTCCAGTACCATGTTCTCATAATGGCCAACTAGATGCCCATGAGAAGCTCACAAGTAGGACCTGAGTCAACAGCACTTTTCCCATTGATAAGCTAGGAGCCATAGGACAAACCAGAACTGAGGACCAAAAAATAAGTCAAAACTAAAGGGCAAATGAGAAAGCAGGGCTGAGAAATGAACTGGAAGTCAGAATCATAGGAACATTAGGAAGCTGATTCATACTGAATTAGCCTACTTAGCTAAATGTTGTCTACACTGATTTAAAGCGACTCTCCAGGGTTTCAAATAGGTCCCTGTCCTACCTGAAGATCCTGAGATGCTGAGAAATGAATCTAGGATCTTCAGCATACATGTATGTGCTTTAGAATTCCCCTGGAACCAAGGACTACAGAAAGATACCAAAGCCCAGGGAGCCCATGACACTCAAACAAGTTGTAGCTAGGACAGGAAACACCAATTTGCAGAGGGATCCAATGGCCTGCCTGGCTGAGCAGTGTCTACAGGGCCTGGCTGAGCTTACTACTGAAAAACCTATGCTGGGCATGGGGAACCTGTAACCCTCCAGATTGGGCATAGGCAAACTCGGCCCTCCAGGTGTTTTGGGAATACAATTCCCATCATCTCTGACCACTGGTCCTGTTAGCTAGGGAACATGGGAATTGTAGTCCCAAAACATCTGGAGGGCCGAGTTTGGCTATGCCTGCTCCAGATATTATTGGAATCCAACTCCGATCTGTCCCAATCACTGATAGTCAGGGATGCTGAGTGTTATAATTAAACAGGACCTGGAGGACTACAGGTTCTCCATCCCTGGCAGCTGCTCAGGATGCAGCTCAGGCCCTAACAGCTCCTGGCATGGGAAACATATATTTTATTCATAAAGGCCTTTGGCCTCGTAAGTTGACTGTAATGGCAACGGTAAATGTTGCAGTTATATCAGCCAGCTGTTCTTTTGATCTGTTTTATTCGTTTTTTATTGACATTTCACCTACCTGCCTTTGTTTCTTGATGGCTTATGAGGTATCTTATTACATGCAGCCCAGCTTGTGCTGTAATATGTGTGTTTCAGCTGTCAATAAGCTTCCCCCCACACACTCCAAATGGGAAGCAAATCAGATAGAATTGGACAGAAGGCGGGTTTTTGAAAGTTGTCCACAGCAGCAGAATAACATTATGTCAGGAATCAAACTTGCCTGGTTTATTTTGTTTATGCCCTAACACCCTTTGTGAAAATCTCAGGATGGCCTTAACAAAGAACAAAATCCTCCTAAAGTCATAATTACGACATTCAGAGTAAATAGAGTGATGCCACTGAAAACATCACTATGAAAAGGAAACTGACATAAGACAAAGTTGTGTAAAATTGATCAGCAGAGATCATTGCATGCATTTTATGTACCGCTTCCCCTAATTTATGCATTTTTGTAAACACTGTTTGCAGAACTTCATCACAAAATTCGGAGAAGTCTGAATTTCTAAGGATGGCGGTGTTTGGGTTTGCATAATGATTCAAGAAATGTGAATAAGGCAGTTTCAGATTGAAATGAGAAGAAAAAAATGAACTTCTCCCCCATCTATAGTGGATGGGAAAGCACTACTATTATGGCAACTTAGTGCTCACCAGGAATGTAAAAAGGAATCATTTTCCTTTAAAAATATATGTATTAAAGATTTTCTGGGTTTAGAAAAGTACATGCATCATCTCTTTATTCAGGTTATAGATACAGATAGGTAGCCGTGTTGGTCTGCCATAGTCGAAATAAAAAAATTCCTTCCAGTAGCACCTTAAAGACCAACTAAGTTAGTTCTTGGTATGAGCTTTCGTGTGCATGCACACTTCTTCAGATACACACATCTGAAGAAGTGTGCATGCACACGAAAGCTCATACCAAGAACTAACTTAGTTGGTCTTTAAGGTGCTACTGGAAGGAATTTTTTTATTTTGACTTCAGGTTATAGAGTCTTACATTTGATGTGAGACATTAGTGTTGTATACAGAATTTGTTCCTGTCACACGCAGCATGGTTTTCATTCCACCACAGTTCACCTTCCCCCAGAGCCTCAGGGCTGGATTTAGGTTTGATGAGGCCCTAAGCTATTGAAGGTAACGGGGCCCTTTATAGGTGATATTTTTGGGAGTTGGCTAGCAGGCGGGGCCCGTTACTTACATCATAGGAGCCTACACAACACAAAACACTGTTTCTGTATGTAGGTTTTAATGGATTTGTTTTTTTTATTATTATTATATGTTGGAAATGTACATCCAGGTTTTTTTCCTTTAATTTTTTTGGGGCCCCCAAGAGACTGAGGCCCTAAGCTACAGTTTGTTTAGCTTATTCATAAATCCGTCATTGCAAAGCCTACCTTCTTCAGCTCACTGTCCACAGTAACAAAAATACATAACTAGCATAATTTCAGGTAGCATTGTTATACCTCTTTCATTTCAATGCAAATACGGGGGGGGGCAATGTTATCAGTTATGTTTCTCTTGTGAATTGAAAGCAACAGCTAATACCAGTCACATTTGCTGGACTGATTTCCATTCTGGACATGAGCTGAATAAGTGAGCGCTAACAACTTCCATTTCTGTTTTTGTCAGAATTTTCTGACACCCCCAGTATGAACATATCCTTATTGCTCCACTCTCATTCATTTCCCAACCCGTTCTTCTGGAGTCCAAACTTGTGCTGGAGATCAAACTTTTTCAAGAATCCAAAAACTTTCTGCTGTTCGCTGTTCATTGGCAAATGCTTTTATTTTATATATAAAAAAATAGAACCTTTTGTTTTTAATCATGTCCAAAGATTTATTTTCCAATATATCATCCTTGTAAGAAACAAGTTTGTTGTGGGTTTGAGCTGCAATAAGTTTTTTATTGCAACAGCTGCTATCTGCTATGAAATTGACAGTGAAAGAAGAAAGGTGAGGAGGTTAGCCAGTTCTATAAAGGATGGCTTTAGAGGGGGAAAAGCAAACACCCAGTTGTAAATGCTGGTTTTTTCTACAACCATTGTCAATTAGAGCTTTATGCACAGGATATATGCAGAAAAGGGAGGTGAAGTGGGGAATGAATAATACAACTTGGATTCAAAAGATGAACAACATCAGCAAGAGACCTGCACTAGCAGTTGGTACTTCCAGAAGGCTGGGAAATAGACTTTCCATCATTCCCCCCCCCCTGCTTTTTTGCTGCTGTCAGCCTCTTCTGGAGTAAAGACATGGGAGCCATCTCTGTGTCATCTACCCCTCCCCTCTGAACTGTATTTCAGCCAGGTTGTTTGGAGTGCAGCAACACCAGTACCATAAACTTTGTTGCTGGTTAACTCTTGTTTTGCTATGCATCTAAGCCTAGATTGTTTTTTGTTTGTTTGCTTGCTTGCCTTTGAAATATTGCATTGATTCTTATGGTTGCCAAATCATCGTTTTTCAACGCTTTTTTAATTTAGTGACATTTTCTGCGTTTTGGATATCTGTATTTCAAATGCTCTGCATTTCGATGTTTTGAATGTTTGCTGTAAATTGCTTTGGGCACGGCTCATTGTGGAAAAGAAGCATACGAGGAAGTCAATCAATCAATCAATCAATCAATCACTCCCTCTTCAGTCTCTGAGCCCCCAGCAAGTCACTCTGGATGAACCCTCTGAATCCCATTTTTGGCAGTTCGCAATGTACTGCAGAAATGGGGAGATGAAAATCGGTCACTCCCCTGGAGAAAGCTGAGCCAGGAAGAACTTTGGATCTAAGCCATTGATTTCTTTACATTCAATAATATGTGGAGGCATTTATTCGGAGCAATTAAAATAATTTTTTTATCTGAATTTTGGCTGATGCTAGCATTTCCCATCCCCAAAGGGTCTTTAGCATTTGGCCAGGATGAAAGAAAGAAAAATCCAGTTTTAATGTTTAATCTTCTCCTTTTTGTAGGTCAACTGGGAGCTAGTACATCTTGAATCTTTTTGGGATAGAATACTTAGATAACTGCCCCTTTTAACTAAGGATCCAACAGAGGAATTAGTATGAGTTGCAGCAAGCACTGTTATTTCAGTATCTGCAACTTGTACAATTCTGACCCCCATCTTTCCCGTTGTCACCATCAATCTGTGAGACATTAAAAAGGAATTGTGGCTTTAACCCAGGTTTATGGCCAGGGCCATAAGAAGCCCATTTGCTGTATGAGATTGGAACTGGTTCATTTTCTGCTACCATCCTTCCATTATTTACATTTCTCATGTAGTTATAGACCCTATTACAGGACCTTAATATTTCTCCCAAGGTGGTGTAGTGGGAGAACCCCATCATGCAATTAAATAATGTTTGAGGGGGTCACAGGGCGGAGGGGGTCCGGGTATAGGACGGTATATAAATTCAGTTAATAATAATAATAATAATAATAATAATAATAATAATAATAATAGCCTGTGAGCAGTGCTTTTTCTGGAAAAAGGTGGGGAAACTTATCACAAAGTTTGCTTGCTTGCTTGTTTATTGCAGACACAGTTGCAATGCCACACACACACACCATCTCAGTGGCTAAATGTTGTTGTTGTTGTTTAGTTGTTTAGTCGTGTCTGACTCTTCGTGACCCCATGGACCAGAGCACGCCAGGCACTCCTGTCTTTCACTGCCTCCCGCAGTTTGGTCAAACTCATGCTGGTAGCTTCGAGAACACTGTCCAACCATCTCGTCCTCTGTCGTCCCCTTCTCCTTGTGCCCTCCATCTTTCCCAACATCAGGGTCTTTTCCAGGGAGTCTTCATGAGAAGAGGTGGCCAAAGTATTGGAGCCTCAGCTTCAGGATCTGTCCTTCCAGTGAGCACTCAGGGCTGATTTCCTTCAGAATGGATAGGTTTGGTAAATAAACTCAAGCAGACAATCATCTGGATTAGAAATGGCCACAACTTTATTGATTGCAGATACAGGTGGTTTTTTTGGCTCAGACATTGGGTGCGTATCTGTTCCAGTCCCACCCACCCCCAAACAACAACAATAATAATAATTTAATTTTTAAAGGGTAAGGGAGCTTAGTTCCCCCAGGTTCCTGCTAAAAAGAAAAAACCTGCCTGTGAGCCCAGTTATGTCATTTCCACCATGCCATTCACACGCAATGCCATACATGATGTCAGGTGTGGGGCAGGTAAAGGCACACCTGGAACAATTGGGAGCTAAAGGGCATTTCTGATAGTTCCTTGGCAAGTGGGGCTCCGAGGGAGCCATAAGAAGATAAGAAGAGCCCTCTTTCCCATCCTGTTTTCTGTGATGAGGCCATTTGCCTTATTACACTGAGGAAGGAGCTTCTTTTCCCCTGTGCATAGGTGTGCTGGTCCCGGGGGTAAGGTACCGTGAGTGTAGCAGAGTCCACACGAAGAGGGGCGAGGTCCGATGCAGAGAGCCGGGCGGGGAACAGGAACGCTGGAACAGAAGGCGGAGCAGGTAACAGGAACGCCGGAGGGTCGGGAACAGGAGGCCGAGCAGGGAACAGGAGTACTGGATAGTCAGGAACAGGAAGCCGAGCAGGGAACAGGAGTACCGGATAGTCAGGAACAGGGAGCCGAGCAGGGATCAAGAACACAGGAAGGTCCGTAGCCAACAACGACGTTGCTCCCGCAACCTGGGGCCGGCCTGACTGGGCTTTTATCCTCTTCTAAGGTCAGGGGCGGTCCCGACCCCCAGGAGCCCCGCCTCCTCTGGCCTTAAGGCGAGCACTCCTCCTGGGGGCAACCAGTTCCCTTCGCCTCTCTGCCCTAAGCCTCTGCAGATCAGGAGAGGTCGAAGGGTTACTGGGCCCTGGAGGAGGCTCACCTGTGGCCACTGAGTCATCCAGCACCTCTGGGGCCAGAATGGTTTCACCTGGTGCCTGCTCTTGAGTTTCCTCAGCATCTAGGCCTTGCCCCAGTTCAGCCGGCCCTGGAGGCGGGGACTCCTGTGCCGGCTGGGATTCCTCCGGATCGCTCTCAGACTCGGAATCCCAGGCCATCACAATAGGAAGGAGATGAATGGAGTTGGTTGTGCAAGAGAAGATCTCTTGAATGCTGAATTTCTTGACTTCATCACTGTGTGCTATAGGGAGGAAGAGGAAGGAGTAGAAGGCTTTCCATTCTCAGGGCACTTTTGATCCTCACCCTGCACTCAGCTCTCATCCGTGGCTACTAGAAGCTGTCAGCATGCAACAGCAGCCACACCCCAGGAATGGCTTTGAATGGCCAGCTAAACCAGGTGAGGGTAGCTGATAGAACTCAAAGCTCAGTGAGTTAAGGACAGATTGAGTGGTGAGACCAATAGCAGGTCCAATGGTCAAGAAGGCGGTTTCTGCACATGCTGTAGAGGGAAATAAGGCGGAGCTCATCAACCTGGGAAGGGAGCTCATCTAGGAGAAGGAAATCTGACCTGCCAGAAAAGCTAAAAAACATCTTCATGTATGCGACAACAGCCGCGAGAGTTATGGTAGCACAAGGATGGAAGACTGAAGAAACCCCAACTAAAGAATCATGGCAAGAAAAATTGACGGACTATGCAGAACTGGCAAAACTGACATACAAGCTACTGGACAAGGATAACTGTGACTTTAAGGATGAATGGGAACCCTTTTCAAAGTATCTGAAGACGCAACAAAGCAAACTGGACTCCTTGGCAGGTTTTGAATAAACATTCACAAACCTTTTATTGATAATAATCAGCTAAATAGTTTGAGGATCTATACAACTTTGTAACATGCAGAAAACAGCAGTCTCAGAGAAAGTAAAGACTGGAAGTGAGGGAAGTCGGGGGCGGGGGCGGGTGGGTTTTGTGTGGGAGTGGGGGAGGGAGGGAAAATGGGGGAAAACAAGGATGATATATTTTTGGATAATATGTCTTGTTTTAATTGTGAATTAAAAAAAACAAAAAACCCCCTAAAATAATAATATTTTTTTTAATCTGAATCCTAAATCTCCACTATCTTGCAGGATATATTCAAGAACAGAAAAGGATAATGAGTAAACTCTACACAAATCCAGACTGGAGTCCCTAAGGCAGTTTGATGGCACCTTGTATGCTTCCTTCTGGCAACTCCTGCAGCCAAGCTGGTATTGCTCTGCTTTCCTTTGGACCACATCTGCGAGGCTGAGAGTCTTGTCATCTGGACAGCCCAGGACCTCCATATACACTGCCCAGGCTTGTCACTTCAAGACAGACGGATTCCAACAACTTCCTCCTTTACCCTATTCCCTCCCAGGAAAGATACTCTTACCCTTTCAACATTTGCCACCAGAGATGGGCAATCTCTGCCCCTCCGGATGCTGATGGACTACAACTCCCATCAGCCCCAGGCAGGGTGATGGATGTTGTAGTCCAAAAACATCCGGAGGGCACCACATTGGCCACCCCTTGCATAAACTGTGCTGAAAACTTAGCTACTGCGGATCATCTATCCCTGTCATTCTTGCTAGAGAGAAGAAGTAAACAATTTCCCATTTCTCCTCCTCCCCTCAAGCTCTCACTCTTTGGTTGAAAGCTGGTATTGATCTCTTTCAATTTAGAATTAGGGAGGATATGGATTTTCTGCCCCTTAAGAGTCTATTCACTCTGTAGCAGCTGGACCTTTCTAGACACTGTTGCTTTTTCCTCTCAGGGACTCTACAGCCACCATTAATTTATTGGACACGATCCAGGGAAAAAGTGTCACTTCCCACCAACACCAGGCAGAAGTACTTCTGCTATAGGGGACATCATGGTTTCCCAGCTATCAGGCGGCTAAATCAAACCACTTGATAAATGGGGATTCTGCAGGCAGCAGACATAACTATTGAGACAGCCTACCAGGCACATCCAGACCTCTCCCTTATTGGATTGAGGCAGCCCTGGATTTTTCAAAGCTGCCACACACTTGGTTGACCATTTTTATTGCCACAATATAGCAGGAAATGTATTTCTGCTTCCGCCCCTCGGACATTGTCCTTTCTCCACTGCTAACCTTCTCCAGAACTGGAATTCACATCTAACACAATTTTTGAAAAATAAGCTGTCTATTCTAGGCAGTGAGATAACACCTCCCATTGTGTGGGGATGGAGATATCCTTAGTGTGAATAAAGTTATTTTAGGATGAATATAGCTATGTTATTTCAGAGTGGTGGGGATCTTTCACAGCAACTTTTCTGCCTTTTGAGCACACAGTCCTTTTCCCTATCCTGCAGCGAGCTCTGATCAAATGTCTGTTAGAAATGGGGATGAGTAGAACAGAACAGTTTTGCTCCATAATTGTTCTGGGATTTTATATCAACAGGTTGGTTTTACCTTGGTTTAATTCCAATTGGAAATTACAGCGGTAAGAATGTTACTTGCCCAAAAATGGAAGGAAGAAGAAGTCCCAGTGAAAGAAGAATGGATACAAAAACTTATGGAATATGCACAAATGGGAAAACTTACCGGGGGGGGGGGGATAACAAACTTTTTATAAAATAATGGAAATGGTTTATTGAATATTTACAAACAAACTGTAAACAGATAAGAACATTGGCAGGATTATTGTAATAACCTGCAGTTTTATAAGAGTTTATTTAAAGTAGATGGATAAATGAGTACGTTAAGTTAATTTGGAATATGCAGAATATATATATATATATATATATATATATATATATATATATATGAACTGCAGAAAGAGGGAAGAAGGAAGTCGAGTTTCAAAATGTTAAAATGATTGCAAAATTATTGAAACGTATAAAATTGAAAATCATAAATAATTTTTTTTTAAAAAAAATCCAGTTGGAAATCTGGGGGTTTTTTAGCATAGAAGGCTGGATTTTGCATATGTACCATTTCCTTAAAGGTGGAATAAAGAATATGTACATTTTGGGTGGTAGGGTGGAGAGACCACTGCAGGCTACTTTACTGAATTTGCTAGATGCCATGTACCAGGTAAACTGTTTTTATTGTGATTTATCTATTACCTTATAACCATCCTGTTTTGGGAATATATTTGAGCTTGTTTTCCATTTTGCACATGTTGTTATTTCTTATACTTACATACTTGGAATCCTATTAAAAATAATTTAGAAATTAGTTGGAATTTTTGTAGTTGATGTACTAATGATCTGAATAAAAGTGTACATACATATTTAAAAGGTGGAATAAATATGGATGGAGAAAAGAATCTTAGATCCATCCTCTGTTCTTTCTTTCCTGCCAACCACCACAAGCTCTGTCATTTTAACGTGTGTTGCGCAGCTAACATGATTGCTTTTAAAGAGCTGTCTTCCAGAAGTGAAGAAAAAGCTACTATTGCTTTCTAGTAAGGCCTGTTAGAAATGTTTAAGTTGACAGTAACATTTTCTCTCTTTTGAGTAAGCAGTTTTTAGAATCCTCAGATCTCAAACCTGATCCCTCTCTAATCCCTGCAAAGCTTCTATTAGGAATACTTACCTTAGCGTGTAAAAACCGGTGCTGAGATTTTCCTTGCTTTTGAGTCACAATTAAGATATCGGCACATTTTGAACTTAATGCTAAGCCAAACCAATGCGTTACCGCAGCCAAAAATTTCTATATTAGGAGAGAGGGTGCATGTAAATGCAAATATTAGATAACATAACATGTTATTTTAATGCATTGCACTTGAGCAAGAGTTCAATCCTGAACCCACATACAGTGGTACCTTGGTTTACAACCGTTTTGGATTACAACCACGTCAAACCTAGAAGGGCATGTCCCTTTTTTTAATTATTACAACCCATTTTTTTTTAGCCCCATGGTGAAAGTGTGCCTTGGGCTACAACCTATTCTGGTTTACAGTCAGACCTCCGGAACGGATTATGGTTGTAAACCAAGGTACCACTGTACAAAAATGTCTTATAAGAACAGGGTATTATTTTTCTGATACATTTTGAACTGCAAATAAAATCCTACAAACCTGTGAATGTATTGAAAATAGAATCATGGAATTGTAGAGTTGGAAGGGACCCCGGGGTCATCTAGCCCAACCCGCTTGCAATGCAGGAATTTCAGCTAAAGCATCCATGACAGATGGCCATCTAACCTCTGCTTAAAGACCTCCAAGGAAGGAGAGTCCACAACCTCAGAAGGGAGACTGTTCCACTGTCAAACAGCTCTTACTGTCAGAAAGTTTTTCCTGGTGTTTAGTGGGAATCTCCTTTCTTGTAACTTGAAGCCATTGGTCCAAGTCCTACCATCCAGAGTAGGAGAAAACAAGCTTGCTCCATCTTAATAACAATGTTGCCTAATGCAGTACAGTGGTACCTCAGGTTACAGACTCTTCAGGTTACAGACTCCGCTAACCCAGAAATAGTTCCTCGGGTTAAGAACTTTGCTTCAGGATGAGAACAGAAATGGCGTGGCGGCAGCAGGAGGCCCCATTAGCTAAAGTGGTACCTCAGGTTAAGAACAGTTTCAGGACCTCCAGAACAAATTAAGTTCTTAACCCGAGGTACCACTGTACTCATATAATAAGGTACTGATTTTTCTGGTGAGTAGATAGATAAAAATGGATTACCGTATTTTTCCGTGTATAACACGACCCCTGTTTTTTAGGTCTCCAAATAAAGAAATCCCCCCATATGCATTATCTGTGTATAAGACACAGATATGGTCTTATACACGGGAAAATGCGGTATTTGGGTATACAGTACTTCCTTTCTTAGTTATTAAAATAATTTACATAGCACTGTTCATTTCAAAAAGGAATAAGCAAGGTGGTTCACAAGGAAATAAAAGCTACAGCAAGATAAAAGGAATAAAACCAATTTACTAAAAACAGCTCCTATAATTAAAATGTGAATGCAGCATTTAAAATACAGTTTGCTTCCTGGTCTTGGCGCCTATGAAGTTTGTGATGTCTAGATCAATCTGAGCTTCCCATAAAAGTGTTACAGAGTGTGCTTCATGACTCTGGATTTTTGATTGGATGTGGCTTTTAAATGAATGGTTTAATTAAAAACCAGTGTTGCAGTAACAGATTTAAAGGAACCACCATTTCTTAAGGCTCTAGCTAACTATTTTCCATTTAACATAGCAATTCATAGCGGAAGAAAAGGCAAACATAATTTTCCCCCCAATCATATATTCACTAAGGAAAATTAATGTTTAGGATGAACACTGTTCAAAGCAACAAACAGATTTGATTGCAATATTTACAAATGTGATCAGTCCTCCCCAAAGGCATATATACAATGTGCTTAGTTATTAGCTGATGGATTCCCCACCTCCAATTGTCAATGTTTTATGCTTGTTATGTTTTATTATGCTGCCACTGATGGCTTATTGTACAGAACTATTTCCTTGGTTTTGAATTGAAAACAGTAGGATGAAAATCTTAGCATTGTGAATGAGCAGGATCAGCATTTTGATCCTTTTACCGCTTGCAAGATTCTTGGTTTTCTATCCTGCTATAGGTTTAAATTGGGACAGCAAAGCTAGATGTTAAGGCATGGCCTGAAGGCAAACAGAAATTGAGTCTGAAACAGTATTTACATAGTCGCTTTCCTCCATTCCTTCCTTATTCAGTTTCCTCCATTGTTCTGTTTTCTTTCGGGATGTAGTGGCTCCTCTTTGTTGGAATAATTTTAGCAGAGTCCAGATTACCATCTGTCAGGGATGCTGTCATTGATCCCACAGCACCTGCTGAGTTGGGGTTAAGACAATATCTCTCAGTGGAGGAGGAGGAGGAGCCCATGGGTGGAAGAGGAGAGAGTTCAAGCATAGGCTTGGTAGAGGTGTCCACCTCATCACAAGAGGAAGGGTGAGCCATCTGGTTCAGACTCCATTCCACCGTCTGAGAGCAAAATCTCCATGGTAACTGAGGAGGTGGCTGGCAAGTTGGCAGGGTCAGCTGAAGAGGTGGCAAAGGGAGAGTCAGAAGGTAGGGCTCAGGTCATGTTGCCAAAAATGTGGTGGATTCTGGGACTCCACATTCAGACTCAGACTCCTCTCTGTAGCAGTGCATGCCTGCAAGCACATTCTTCTCATTTTGGATTGCATGAATCAGTGGCGTAGTATGGGTTGCCAGAGTCCAGGACTGCGGAGAGGTAGGGAAACAGACAGAATACGCACGTGCATTCAACGGCCTAATGGCATCTGTGTCCCCCAGGAGATCACAGCCACAGAGAAAAGAAGAGCTGTTCCATTGTCTGGAGATGTCGCTTCCTGGTTTGCATGGAGAAGACGTTTTCAATGGAGCCCAGCGACGGAAGCACTGGGTGTTGAAATTTTGCACCCCTAACAATTCCCCCCCCCCCGGGTAACTGCCCCCATGCTCCCTCCATGCTACACCACTGGCATGAATGACTAGCTCCTCCCCACACTTTAAAAGCAGAGCAGGAGGGACATGTTGAATGTTAGCTACGTATTAGGAATGTTAAGAGTTCTGTTGTAGACTTATGAATCATGTATTGTGTGTCTAGTGCTAATGCTTGTGTTGTGTGCAGATGTTTTGAATAAGTGTTCCTTTTTCCTTGAGCCAAAAGTCCAAGGGATGTGTCCAAGAATGGGAGTCAGGATGGATGCTATTGCTGCATCCTGCACTGAAGTTCAATTAGATCAGATGAACTCTATAGCCCCCTGGAACACTATGTTTTTATGATTTTATAATTCTGTGAATTTTGTTTAAAGCATTTTGACACAATTCTGGCCTCTCTTCCAAAAAGAGAGAGAGAAAGAAAAGCAATTTCAATGATACAAAAGTACTAGGATTTTAAGGGTTTGTCACCTGCTGAAGCAAAGCAGTGTTATTTTGAGGTAGCCATAAATAAGTCATTTCGGTGGAAAGTTGCTTAATCTATTTTGTCTGCCTGTCTCCCTTTTCAGCCACTCAAATCACAGAGCTTTCCCCACTTCCTTTGAATAAATGCACTACCCAAAGCAGCAACTATCTTTGGAGAAATGTGTGTCAGGAAATAAAGCTTCAGAAAAGCCAATTGATTTCCAGCTGTTCCAGTTGAGAAACTGTAAAAAGAAAACTAGAGCAAAGAATCCAGCTGTTGCAGTTTTCTTGAGGTTTTCTAACCCAATTTGGCTTTCCATAAATAAGACGTTTGAAATGGAGTGGGAAAGTGGAAGCCTTCTTCTTTTAAACTTTTAGATCAGTGGTTACTAATTAGACCCATGGTTTTTTGAGAAGCCAAGACATGGAAATCCTACTTTTGGACATGTTGATATCTCTGTGATAGTTTTTGTTATGTGAATAGTGCCACTATACCCTCCAACATGTCCCAGCACAAAACTGGGATGTGCATCTTCTGGGCTGCTCTCCCACATGAATCTCATGACTCTGCGAGATTTTAATTTAATAAACAAATTTAATAAACAACAACAACCTGAGTTGTTGACCATGGCTCAAATTAACATTTATTGGCAGGTAAATCCAAGAGCTCAAAAAGGACAAGTTAATCCCCCCCTCCCAAGTCCAACTGAACTTCCCTGAGATGCTGGCATCCAGGCCATCAAAGAGATTGTCACCTCCTTTTATCTTGATTTTATTGTTCTCTTCCATTAGCATTTGGCTGGAGAGGCATGTACAGGACATAGGACAGTGAGTATCCTTGGAGAGTCAGCATTCAAGGGTACTGTTCCAAGGGAAAGCTGTTCAATATGAGTTTTGGCTGCACTCGGAATTGGCAAACAGTGCTTTGTTTTTTTGTTTTTCCCAAAGTCAGCACTTTTACTCCATTGACTTGTTTTCAGACTTAATTCACTTTGCCCTTTTCTGTTCCTGGATGCTAATGCTCACAGTGGAAACTTGATTCTCTGCCCCTTGGAGGAGATGAGTAATTCCACAACCAATTTCTTGCCTTAAGTATCCAGTTCCCCCCCTAGATTTTAAAACGAGGGTGGGATTGAGTGATGAGGGTGAAGATGCACATGCCACCATAGTTTGTGATTTCTCTTCTTCAAGTCATTCAATTTAACTGAAGACATGGAGGATTTTACTTCAGATCCTCCATGCTTTCTGGTTGCAACTTTGCAGAACTCCTTCTACAGACTTCTCAAATGCAGGACATCAATTTTCAGTCACTACTTGTGTGTCCAGTAAACTGGTTTTTCACTTGATACACTTATTAGCCCATTATTCAAATTATCAGGTAGAAGAAAACATTCTCCAGGACATAACAATGTTATGAAAGTTGGAGAAAGAGCTCTGAATGGTCAGTCTGTGTTAGGAAGTTTCCAGATATTAATCTTTGTTCATTCCAGCAAACAAAGCACTGAAGTTAGGTTGACAAATGGGGAAATAGAAAAAAAAGACCAACAGTGTGGTGTGGTGTAGTGGTTAAGAGCGGTAGACTCATAATCTGGTGAACTGGGTTCGCTTCCCCACTCCTCCACATACAGCTGCTGGGTGACCTTGGGCCAGTCACACTTCTCTGAAGTCTCTCAGCCCCACTCACCTCACAGGGTGTTTGTTGTGGGGGAGGAAGGGAAAGGAGAATGTTAGCCGCTTTGAGACTCCTTCGGGTAGTGATAAAGTGAGATATCAAATCCAAACGCCTCCTCCTCCTCCTCCTCTTCTTCTTCTTCTTCGTTGTATCTGTCTACTTGATCTCAAAGGGAGGGAGGAGTTTGGATAATTCACTATTGGGAATTTCATGAACTGAACTTTTCTGGGATGAATATCGTACTCATTTTTAAAATCACTTCTGTATAAATCACTGCTTACATTCTGGAAGAACTGGTTTGCATTGAGAACACACAAGAGGCCTCTCTAGTCCAGCATCCTGTTTTCCACAGTGCCTGAGCAGACGTGTCTCACAAACCCACAAGTGGAACATGAGAACAGGGATGGATGGCCCTGTCAAATTCAGTTCACTCTGCCTCTAATTTATCTAATGTTAAAGTCAGTTCCCCACACTTTTGCAGCAGTTTGCGATTTGTATTATTATTATTATTATTATTATTATTATTATTATTATTATTATTATTATTAAATCCTCATTAAAAACTACTTGCATTTTAATTTATCCCAACAAGCACATTGTTGGGCATTTTAGCCAAATATACCAATTGTTGCAAAGCTATCCCCCTTAACACAAGGCATATCTGTGCATTGCTTGCCCTGATCCTGTGCCTTTTGGTACACATTACTTGGCATTGCAAAATCTGGAGAAGCAGACAGCAGTGAAAAGGGTTAGATATGATTTAAAGCCATTGGGCATTGGAGAATGGGATAGTAAAGGCACCATCACATCAACATACCTGTCTAGGGACAAAGTTTCAGAATTTGAGCGCCACCTCATAGCAGTCTCTTGAACAGGGCTCACTTTTTCATTATACGTAAGAGAGTATTCATTTCTTGAACCAGCATCATGAGTTCATATTTGATACTTGGGGTAGATGGCTCCTTTAAAAATGAGGTGAAGAAAATCTTCCATGAGGAAAGGTTGCAACACTTGGGACTTTCTAGTTTCCAGAAGAAAGGGGACAAGTTAGATAAGTTGAATTATACATAGTGCTGACAAAGTGGATAGATAAAAGCTCTTCTCCCTCTTTCAAAGCAGTAGAATTCGGAGATATCTAAGGGAGCTGAACGCTGGAAGATTCAGGACAGACAAAAGAAAGTATAGCACATGGTTAAACAACAGAATTTGCTCCCACTCCCAGGCAGTGATGGGCACCTTGAACAGTTTTAGACGCAATTTAGAGAAATTCATGTAGGATGTGGCTTTTAGTGGCTACTAGCTTGGATAGGGATGTTCCCCCTCTGCTGTCACAAGAAGTATGCCTCTGATTAACAGTTCACTGGTGAGGAGAGTGCTTGATCCAGCAGGGCTCTTCTTATGTTCTTCTGCACAGGAAGCTGTCAAAGGCTTGAGTTATTACAAATCAAAGGAGGTATCTTCCTGGCAGAGCAGTTTTATTTAGCACTTTGACAACTTGAACGTTCAAGGAGTGTCCGTGACTTATATTGTGTGTCAAGGGTGTCTCTCCCTCTGATGAAATGAGTTGCAAAGTATCTTTTAACAATGCATTAGATAGATAGTAGATAGCTAGATGATAGATAGATAGATAGATAGATAGATAGATAGATAGATAGATAGATAGATGATAGATAGAGATAGAGATAGAGATGATATCTGAAAATAATGAACAAAATAATATACAAAAATGCATAATATTGCAGGAAATTACAATGTGAACATTAGTCGAAAGTGCAAATAATAGTGTTTATTGGGAGAAACATGCACTAAAATGTTGTTGATTTTCATGAGGTATTTTAAAAAATATTGCACATTGCTGCAATATGGGAACTGTAGCATGAAGGCATGTCACTTGTGTGTGGTTTTTTTTTAAAAAAAATGTGTGGTTGGCTTGACAATCTTTTAAAAGTGGTCCATTGTTTACGAGGCAAAGTTACCCCCTTTGAACAATTGGTCCTGGAGGGTTCCATTTTATTTAATTCCTGCAACCACCTAACTTTTATTTATTTATTTAAAGCAAAAGCCATTTTTTTACCCTACTCTTCAGCTGAAACGGGGCTGTCGGAGCTCCTTGCATATGGATCAGTCAAAAGCAAGACAGTCCCTTTTGCTCAGGCTTACAATTTTACAAGCCACAGCACAAAAGGGAAGAAAACTCAAGCATCAATTCTTAAAGTTTTGCAGTGATGCTTAAAAATAGCCAGCTTGAATGAAAATGGGTCAGGGAGAGGGGTAGCCAAAGGGAGCTGGTCTCTCAGCAGAGGTGAGACGCCAGCCCTGCCTCAGATCATTCTCTCTCCCCAACCCCCTGCAGTCTTCAAGGTGCTGCTAGGCGACAGGGATGGCAGAGAAATTTGATACAGTTTTAAATTTTGATTCATTTAAAGGTGAATCTACCTGATCCACCATTTCTGAAACTATGTGAATTGAAACACAAACTCTGTGAAAATTCACGCTCGTCTGAATTTTGCAATGCAGCTTTCCTGACAAGTATTGTCTACAAAAAATGCTTGTAGAAGGATACAAAACACATAATAACACATGCTTCCCATGAAGATTGCATCCCATAATGCATTATAGTCAAGGAAACATGTTTGCAAAATGTGTATATTAGGAAAAATTGCATCTATGATATTAGGAGAAAGTTGTACTAAAATGCTGGTGAATTTTCATGAGGATCTTTAAGAAGGTATCAAGCTGGTGTAGAGAGAGAGAAAAAGGGGAGAAATGAACTTAAGCCTGGAAAATTGAGAAACGGAGAGAAACCAGAATTGGCAGCTGAAGGGAGAAGGGCTGATGGAGCTGGTCTTTCAAGGTTCGTGACTTGATTCCACCAAGATTACATTTGCACAGTGTATGCCCAGCCCCTGCGTGATGTGAATTTTTCTTACTTGGAAATCTCAAGCCAAGGTAATTGTATGAGTCAGGACTGATCAGAAGCCAGAGTACTGTTCAGTGAATTGCAAACCATTTTTAAAAACTACATAGCTTTATACTGAGTCAGGCCATTGGTACATCTAGGTCAGTATTGTCCACAATGGCTGGCAGGAGCTTTTGGGGGTTTCAAGCAGGGGATACTCCTAGCCCTACCTTGTTGGAGATTGAACTGGAGACCTTTTGAATACAAAACAGGTGCACTACTACTGAGCCATGGTCATTTTCCAATTGACACCAGCAATCACTTCCTGATTCAGCTATTGTCTTTAGCTCAGTTGGTTAAAGTATAGTGTTGATAATGCCAAGGATGCAGGTTCAATTCCTGTATGGGACAGCTACATGTTCCTGCATTGTTGGGAGTTGGACTAGATGATCCTTGAGGTCCCTTCCAACTCTATAATTCTATAATTCCAAGCCCTGGGCCAGAGGAATGAGTTTGACTCAGGTGCAAAATAGACACACAAGACCACTATGCTCTCATGCAGAAAAATCCTTAATTTTTCCCTAGGGGCAAAGAAGTTTCCCTGTGAAAATATGGTGCCTTATTGTGGCTCCCCTTCTTTGGAATGCTCTCTCTGGTGAGGCCTGACTGGGGCTTTTGCTGACTTTTGGGTGCTAGTGAAAACTTGCCTCACCACCCCCAAGCCTTTTGATTGGCTGAGATATTGGTGTGACACTGTTTCATTCCTGGTGTGTTGCCAAAGCTCCCTGCGCTTGTGGGGCTCGTTTTGTTTTTGTGGTACATATGTAAGTTATATTTACATTCTGAAATGTGCCATAAATTGCTTGGATAATAAAGTCAAACAAAAATGAAGATTGTTCCAGTTACAGATAGGTAGCCGTGTTGGTCTGCCATAGTCAAAATAAAAAAATTCCTTTCAGTAGCACCTTAAAGACCAACTAAGTTAGTTCTTGGTATGAGCTTTCGTGTGCATGCACACTTCTTCAGATACCTTCTTCAGGTATCTGAAGAAGTGTGCATGCACACGAAAGCTCATACCAAGAACTAACTTAGTTGGTCTTTAAGGTGCTACTGAAAGGATTTTTTTTATTTTAAAAATGAAGATGAAACTGATGGCGATGGAGCAGCAGCCAGGCTCAAAAGACCAATCAGGAAAGTTCAAGCCAGGAGAGAAGGGCCAAAAAGCAAGTTAAAAGAGCTGGAAAACAAAGCAGGAGGCAAAATTGAAAAATAACCAATAATTCAGGAGCATACCTAGAACTCAGGGAGACTCAACCTTGTTGCTCAAACAAAGCTCAACTAGAACACGGACCACCACCACCATGGACATCCTGTTTTGTCTCTATATGAGTGGAGACAGCGAAGGCTGGTATATTAGGGCAGATGGGGCAATGCCCTGCCAATCTCACTCTGCTCTCAACCAGCCATCTCCCTGCCTTACAACCAGTCCAGAGGTGGCCCTGACTGTCAGCTTCCTCCACTTCCTCCTCCATTTCAGTGTTGCCCTTGTAGAACTCAGCAGGGAGGAAGTGGAGACCAAAGTTGGCTCTGCCTGCACCTACAGTTGGGCTCCCTGACTCCTGCTCTGCCAGTCCAAATGGGCACCAGCTACCATTGGGCAGAGTCAAGTGTAGGGATACGGAACCTCAGGCCCAGGGGCCAGTTGTGACCCTTTATCTAAGGAAATATATTCTGGTGAGGCTGTTGCCATTTATCTCCCAGGGGTGCCCCCTCTCTCTGCCCACGTGTCATCACAGAGACTTCTGAAGGACTTTCTTGTCTTGATGGGGGGAGAGAAGAAGATGGTGACCCAATGAGACTGCTAACAATGTATCAAAAGCCTTTGCAACCAACCTAAGGTCAAGTTAAATGAGATTATCTCAGATTTATATAAAAGATTATATATATGAGGCTACCGGGAGAGCACCAAGGGTTAGAAGGGCACATGGAAGATCTAACCCAGGGTGTACTATAAATGGGAAGCTATATGATCAAAACCTCCACTTAGAGCAATATCAGCAAGGGAATTTCAACAGGCAAAGCATGTGCCATAATATTGTATTGTGTTCATCTCAAAGAGCCCCCAAATTCCTTTTCTCACCTAAAACATCCCTTTGCTCAGCATTCATTTTATAATCAGAACACCCTGTACTATTCACCCTCTTCTTGGCTGCTGAAACCAGCATTGCTTATTGGTTCAGCTCCAGGAAAGAAAGAAAAAAAAGCCCTCCCCTCTCATCTATTGGCTGTAAGCCTTTGGAAGGTTGGCAGTGCCGTTAAAGCTTTTATGCTGATAGAAGTTGAAAGACGATAATCAGAGACATATAAAACCAAGTAAAATGCAGTCACCATGCTCTGGAAAGCCCACGTTTTAACAGCCTGCAATGCTAAAGGAGTGTCTAGTCTGATTTAATTTTAAGGGAGCAAACTGGTAATGGATTGTAAAATGTATGCGGAAGCTGTATTGCTTTCACCTGTGCCAGAGTTTCGTCTGTATGTCCGAAAGGGATGTATACGTGTAAACTGAGATGAAGTGGTGGCTGGTTCATTCTGGCAAATGGGTCAACTTAATCCAGTTCCCAATGGCCTTGGTGTCATCTTCCTCCTCCTTAGTCAGTGTGGTGTAGTGGTTAAGAGCGGTGGACTCGTAATCTGGTGAACCAAGTTCATGTCCCCGCTCCTCCACATGCAGCTGCTGGGTGACCTTGGGCTAGTCACACTTCTATGAAGTCTCTCAGCCCCACTCACCTCACAGAGTATTTGTTGTGGGGGAGGTAGTGATAAAGCGGGATATCAAATCCAAGCTCCTCCTCCTCCTCCTCCTCCTCCTCCTCCTCCTCCTCCTCCTCCTCCTCCTCCTCCTCCTCTTCTTCTTCTTCTTCTTCTTCTTCTTCTTCTTCTTCTTCTTCTTCTTCTTGTCTCAGCCTTTCCCTTGCATAATTCAGCAGGGAGGAGGAGGATAGGGATCAATCTAGCAATCATTGGCTCTGCCCATCATTGGCTCTGACTCCACCCACTGTCTACTTTCCACCTGCTTCTTCAATGGCACTAGCCACCACTACTGAAATAGTTTTCCTCTGTGTATTGAAAGCTCGATTCAGATTTCTTGCCTGCCATTGGCTGACTCTGTGGCCTCTGGTCTAGCCACAATCTCTCTGCCTCACTTGCACATCTGTAAGATATGAATAACAGACGGATCTTCTTGTCCTCAGGTGTGGTGGAATAAAAACCGGCCACACTAGCCATCTTCTTTTTGTGGTGAGAGGGCATACCCTTTTGTATTTCTCCAAGGACAGCAAAAGTGCACTGATTAATAAGATTCTAGAGGTGATATAAATCCCTTGAAATCCTAAATTTGTCCTCTCCCCACAGATTTCCATTTCAGCCTAATGATTTTTTTCCAAAGGTATTCTTGTCAAGCCGCAGAGTACATTTGGAGTTATGATGTTCTGCGTTTTATGCTGTTCAGTAAAGGCTGCCCCTTGAAATATGGGACATCTGTTGCCCCTGCAGGAGGCAGAAAAGTCATCATGCAAAATGCACCATTCCCTGCATCCCATGCTACAAAAAGACGCAGAGCTTTGATCGTGATGGACGTGGCAGATGGGCAGGGGCATAGCTGATCCTTTAGGAGGCAAATGGTAAGAAAGACTGAGTGATGTAAATGGCAGATGGAAGTGGAGCAGAGGAGACAACTGAAAGCATCGATGTGGTTGCTTGGTTGGACATAATCTGCTTTGAAAAGTGATAGGTGGAGCCAGAAATTAAGCAAACTCTCCAATCTCAGTCCTTGCATAGCATTGTTAGCATGTTCTGGGCATGTGAATGTTTTATATAGCACAATTAAGTCCACCACTCCCTCCCAACCTTTTTTTTTTGGGGGGGGGGAGCATTATGCATCATTCAAGCTTTTTCCTATCCATGTGATAACTGTAGTGTAAAAAAGAAGAAGAAAAGGAGCTCATTTAAGTGCTTCTTCTTCTGCACTAGGGAGATGTTCTAATGAAAATCCCACAGCTCTCCAGAGCATCATCACGAAGAAGAGCCATTTGATCTCAACAAAAGTTAAAGAAGTTAAAAATAACTCGGGGGGGGGGGAATGTGTGGGGAGGGGGGAATCGCTCCCTTGTAGCCATGTCTCTCTGTGAGATTGATTCATTTTGACATGAAGAGGGCAGCGGCACACACAGATGCTGGAGTGAGGGACTCTTTGACTGAATGGGTGTCAAACTGAAAATGCAGCATCCGTATCTGGAATCACCAGATGTGATGATCAAAGATAAAGATGACAGGCAGGAAGTGATGCAAGCAGGAATTACCTGTTCGTAAGGCTGAGCTACGCGGAGGACCACAAATGACAACATTTTGGAGGTCCCAAGTCGCAAGGTGGTTAGATTGGTCCCAACTAGGGCGAGGGCCTTTTCAGTACCGGCCCCGACTTGGTAAAATACTCTGTCACAAGAGACTAGGGCCCTGCGGGACTTGACATCTTTCCGCAGGGCCTGCAAGACAGAGCTGTTCCACCTGGCCTTTGGTTTGGACTCAGTCTGACCCTTATGTTTCCCTCCCCTTATGGTTTTGATCTATGGGCTACTTTTAAAATGAGGCTGCATTTTAAATCGTATTTTTAACCTGTATTTTAAATTCTGTTTTTTCACCCCTATTATGTTTTTATTGTAATTTTACTGCTGTTAGCTGCCCTGAGCCCGGCTCTGGCCGGGGAGGGCGGGGTATAAATAAAAATTTGTTGTTGTTGTTGTTGTTGTTGTTGTTGTTGTTCTTCTTCTTCTTCTTCTTCTTCTTCTTCTTCTTCTTCTTCTTCTTCTTCTTCTTCTTCTTCTTCTTCCTAAATGTTCACAAGGATCATGTGGCGAAGGCATCCTGGGAACTGGGCCACATCTGAAGTATGTTTAAAGCTGTCAGTAGCTACTAGGCAATGGGACACGGGTGGTGCTGTGGGTTAAACCACAGAGCCTAGGACTTGCCGATCAGTAGGTCAGCAGTTCGAATCCCTGTGATGGGGTGAGCTCCCGTTGCTCGGTCCCTGCTCCTGCCAACCTAGCAGTTTGAAAGCACATCAAAGTGCAAGTAGATAAATAGATACCACTCTGGTGGGAAGGTAAACGGCATTTCTGTGTGCTGCTCTGGTTCGCCAGAAGTGGCTTACTCATGCTGGCCACATGACCCGGAAGCTGTACGCCAAATCCCTTGGCCAATAAAGCGAAATCAGTGCCGCAACCCCAGAATTGGCCACGACTGGACCTAATGGTCAGGGGTCCCTTTACCTTTACCTTTAGCTACTAGCCATGATGACTATGCTCTTCTGTTAGTTGCAGGCAATAATGCTTCTGAATACCAGCTGCTGGAAATCATTGGAGTGGGGAGTACTCTTGTGTATGCAGGCTGGCCAATGTGAAAACAGGATGCTGGACTAGACGGTCAGTGGCAATTGGCTCTTTATATGCACGGATTCCACGCAGGGCAGCAGCTGTTTGCCTCGCTTTTATAGGACAGTTTATTTTAATGCGTTACAAAAAGCCAAGCCAAGCAAGTGCAGAGAGCCTTTGGGAGCGGGGGAATAAAATAACTCTGCAGGCTGCATGGACTCAGTCAACCGGTTCTGTTGACCTTTCTCTCTCTGTCTCTCTGGCTTGGAATTTTAATGACTATTCAATTATCATGTTGACATAAAACTCAAACATTAGAAGTCCCACTTGAAGGAGGAAAGGTTCCTGACAGGACAATTTAAAAGGCCTTGGTTAAAGAAAAGAAAATCCATAATATAATAATTACCCTTTTCGTAGATCTACTCTCTCCTCACCACACCTTCAGTGGCTTTTGAAAGACTGTTTAATTTTCAAATGCGATTATACTAAATCATCTTTATTGAGCATTACATTCAGCAGACGAATCTTACTGTGCTTCAAATAGTTTGCCAGGATTTTACAACAGGTTATCAAAAAGCCCATCGCAACAGCGGACCATGAGTGCTTCCAATCACCCTTTATTTCTTAATTTATTCCCCCCTTTTTATTGCGATTTTCAGAGAAAAGAAACAGAGTTTATGTTAATTATTTGGCACACAAGGCAGGTGTTGTGTGTAAAGGAAAGACAGAGGTATGGGTACTGCCCACAGGTTTAGATACTGAAACTATAGAGATATGAGGGAAGAGGCGTAGGAAACTAAAGATATAAAAGATTCATATGAGGATACCAGAACAAAGAGAGAAGTTATTATAAACAAGACAATTAACATCAACAGCTGAGACTAGGAATGAGCAAATCTGTCAATTTCAGTTTCTCAGGGTTTTTTCAATCTTAAATTAAGTTCTCCATGTTTCCACACCAGGCTGTTATTGTTGTTAAAAGGTCCTCATGAAACTTCATCAGGATTTTTGTATGATTCCTGCCCCCCATGTACAGAGTTTTCTGTGCAATTTTGCCTAATATACACATTTGTACAAACCAATTTTCCCTAATACAGTGCATTTTTGCATGTTTTTTTTTCCCAATCAACATATACATCCCCCCCCCACACTTTACTGTAGCACGTTATTTTTTTACATACACACTACTTGGCTAGAGAAGAGGTGCAAAGTTTGAATGATGGTTGCATTTCAGTTTGCGTATTCTTTGGGAAAGTGTGAATTACCGTAAGTGGGTTTGCCTTTAAATGTGAACTGAGTTGAACTTTTCTTCCATTCCTGGTTGAAGCCATGATCATCTTCCCTCCGAATCTTCAGCCCCTGGGTTAGGCTTGACCTGGGAGTGAAGCTGCAGCCAGCTGGTGGCTGTGCCCCCTGCTCAGCTGGCTCAGGAGCAACCCTAAGGAGAAGGTGGTGTTGACACTGTCACTCTCACCTCAGCCCTAAAGGCCTGGCCCGGGTGTGGCTTCCCTCAATGAGAGAACCTGTTGTGGGGGCACCTGTTTGTGCCTGTGGCGATCACACAGGGTCCCCAGACGTTTGACGGTCTATTGATCCCAGTGCCACCACTGTGATTGCTTCCTCGCTGCAACCAACCTGTTTCTCTCGGGTACACACGGAGTCCAGACAGTTGTTAACATTAAACCAAATAAACAAGTTTATTTTATAAGCTGTATCAAGTTTTTGGTTTCAGATAATCTTTCTTGTCAGTTTCTTAATCTTAGTTTCTTTACTGGCCTATACCTTCCTATTAACTGCTAACTGATTATACCAACTGTTTAACTGACTCCTAACAGATTCGCTCACTCACTCACATCAAACTATCCCAACCCACAGACGCATCCTCTCCCTCTCTTCTCTAACACCCGGCTGACTCCTTAACAACACTAACTCTAACTCTAACTCCTCCCCTTGGGTTCCCACTGGCCAATCACTTCACATTCCTTTAACCCTTTCCTTATGACCCAGCATGATGTCACCTTCGAGGGCAAACGCCACAGTGCCCCCTCAAAAAAATGTGCCCAGGGCAATGGCCCTCACCAGCCCCTCCTCCATGCTACGCCACTGCCCAGCAGGGCAAGGCGGCATTTCTCATTTTGCCTCAAAAGGTGAAAAAGTGCAAACCGGGTCAAATATATGGTAGAAATGTAAAGAAAAAGAAGGTACTTTTTATCATATGTGGTGGGAATGTAGAGAAGTTAAAAAAAATTCGGGAAATGATATATAACGGATTGAAAAAAATGTTTAAAATGACATTTGTAAAAAAAAACCAGAAGCATTTTTGTTAGGGATTATAGGACAAGACCTGCCCCCCCAATCTATTTATGTATGCTACAACAGCGGCAAGAGTCTTGTTAGCACAAGGATGGAAGAACGAGGAAATCCCGATGAAAGAACAGTTGCAATAAAAATTTATAACTATGCGGAATTGGCCAAATTGACATATAAACTGTGTGACAAGGACAATCATGACTTCAAGGAAGAATGGGAACTTTTCACAAACTACTTAAAAAGACAACAAAATGACTCGTACTCCTTGGCAGGTTTTGAATAAACGTACACAAATTTATTAGTTGAATATATGATAGACAAGGCAAGGATATGTATAATTTTATAATATGCAGAGAATAATATGTGTAAAGAAACCAGAGAGGGGAGCTGAGGGAAGTCCTGGGTGGGGGAGGGGAAAAAAGAATGTAATTGAATAATGTAATTGAATATATATATATATATATATATATATATATATATATATATATATATTAAAAAAGGTGAAAAAGTGCACAGCCTATCTCCACTGGTGGCATCAGTTACAGGGATTTTCAAGAAGGGAGTGTGTTGTTGTGCTTGCAAACTTCCTTAAGGCCTCTGGCTGTCCAGTGAAAGAACAAATAGACGGGCCTTGGACCTGATCCTGCAGGGCTTGCCTTATGTTCTCAAGGCAACAGGAGGATCTTAGATCATTTTTGCATGAGCAGAGTAAACGACCATCAAGACAGTTCTAGTCTCCCGACTGGGTTTGGGAAGAAAAGATCCAAGATTCAAAGCTCAGTTTGGGTCTTTTGAAGCAAGGCACACATATCCATTCATCATTAGTCCTCTTCCTTTTTATCTTCTCCTTCAACACCTACTGCTGTTTTCAATCTAAATCACAGGATCGCTGCCTATTTTCTTTCACTGAAGCATATATATATATATATATATATATATATATATATATATATATATGAATGAATAATGGAACCCTTGCAATTATCATGCAGGGATCCTGTCAGTTGAATCATTGTTATTTAAAAATAAATGTCTCTGTCTTTATGATTAATGCAGCATTACAAGACATATGCCTTCAAAAATCATGAGTCAGACCTCATCAGTACGAGGGGATTGGTTTTAAAAATTCATTTACAGTTATATGCAGTAATAACATATTAGGTTTCTTTCTTTTTCTTTTTAACTATCAATCTCTTTCTATGCTACCTTTTTACAATGGTATAAAAGGTGGGTTGCCCCAGATTTAAAACAAATGAACAAACTGCACTGAAGCTGATCCTAAAAAAACGAACTCACAACAAAATCAGCAGTGGCAGAGACATAATCAATCATGGACAGAGGAAGAGCAAAAGCAAAGCCATAATAATAATAATAATAATAATAATAATAATAATAATAATAATAATAATATTGTCTTCACCAACCACATAAAAGCAGGCATTCTGGGGACAACACATACTTTTTTTTCAGAATGCTGATCTGAATCCTGAGCCCCGTAACTAAGTAGCTTTTGTTGTGGACACTTACACACTTCATTTCAGCTACAATGCAGCTCAAAGACGAGCCTCTCTAATGGAACAAAGGAGTGTGTGGGTGTATGGGTGATACCTGAGATCTTCTGGTGCCAAATCATTTAGGGTTTAAAGGCCAAAGCTGGCACCTTGATTTGATCTGAGAAAGAAAGTGGTAGGCACATATCCTCCCAGTGCCCCAATTTTCCAAGGACAGTCCCAGAATTACAAAAGCCACCTCAGCTTCTGATTTGAAGGCAGTGAGTTTGGGGGGAGGGGGAGCTCAGAGACTTTGTGGGTGCCTGGGGAAGACACCAAGAGCTCTTCAGAGCTCAGGGGTTCCATGCTGGTGATTCACACCCTGGACCACATCTCCTGTGAGTCGCTCCCTGGAGGACAAAAACTATGGACAGAACTGCAGTCCCTCAGTACTACCTTCTGGAACCCATCCAGCAGGTGGAACTGAAGCCACCACTAAACAGTTCTTGCCAAGTCCAGAAGAAGGATGAAAGCAAGGACTCCCTTGTCTTTATTGATCTATATGCCATTCTGTGACACTTTGGGGCTGAAAAGCAGAGTAAAGATGCTTTAAATAAGAATGTCCCCATTTTCCATAGGATGTCCCTATTTTCATTGGAGAAATTTTGGAGGGTATGGAGTTATCCAACCCCCGAGCTGTCTGAAGACAATCCTGAATAGGGAAGGTTTTTTTAATGTTTAATGTTTTGTTATGTTTTAATTATGTTGGAAGCTGCCCAGAGTGGCTGATGCAACCCAGTAAGATGTGTGGGGTATAAATAGTCAAATAATTATTACAATCATTTTGGATACGACGTCCCTATTTTCATCGGAGAAATGTTGGAAGGTATGGCCTCTGTTAATCTAATGGTTACACTTTTCCTCACAGCTGATGCTGGCAAAAGACCTTTCTTTCTGCTTTTCCTATCACTTGAGCATTTTGTCAGCCCTATGCTTACTCTTTGGCAATTCCCCTAGCACTGAGGTTTCCAAGAACCTGGCTGTCAGATAACCTAATGGAAGGCATTGTGAAAAGTGAGAGGCACAACTTGCTGGTCAATGACAGAGGTTGCCAGAGTTGACCCACAAGGGCCAAAGAAAGATCTGGTGCCCAAACCAGAAGAATCTCCATCCTTGATATAGCCCATACTTCGTTGGAGTGGAGAGGAGGAAGGAGAGAGAATAAGGCTAGTTAGCGGTGTTGTTTTGCTATGCTAAATACTCCAACTTGGCCTCCTTTGATTTTGAGGTGTTAATTATTTTCCCAGAGGCTGAAAGAAAGCTTATTTAGCTGCCTTCAAAGCTCAGTTGTTCCTTCTTTGTAGATCGCTTCAATCAAACGTGTTTCTATCTCTTGCCATATTTATTTCTGCCTTCTGCTCCTGTAATTGGCTATACACGCTTTAAAAGCCTGTGCTTGTTGAGCTAGCATTTTTCTCTAAGTTGCTGGAAATGGCAGAATCTCTCCCTCTGGAGCACAAACCTCTTCTCTCTCCCCTAGTCCAAGTTACCAATTGTACTCCCTTTGGGATTAACCCTTTAAAATGTACTTCTGCATTGTAATTGCACGTACCATTGCCTTTTACAGAGCTACAATTCCCAGAGTTCACATAGAAGATGGACTGATTGTTAAACCACTCTGGGAACTGGAGCTCTGTGAGGGGAATAGGGATCTCCTAACAATTCTTAGCGTCCTTAACAAAAGACAGTTCCCAGATTTTGGTGAGGGTGGGATAGTCATGACTATTAAAGTGATGTGTTTGTGCTTTAAATATACAGTGCTCGTTAATCTCTGCTGAGCTCTGTTTTAAGCTACATTTTTAAATTTAATTATGTTTTCAGCTGGCTGACATTTCTTTCTGACATTTTATATGCTCTTAATATGTTTTGTACACAGTTTTATTGTGCTAATTCTTATTACATCATGTGGATTTTAAAGGGTCTTTTTGTCCTTAAATGTTTTAGTTATTTTTTTATGGGAAGCTGGGATATAAATGTAACAAGTAATGAATATTAAACAGAATAAGCTAGAAGAGTTGTAGAAAATAATTTTTGTGTTTTAAGGGATAGATAAAATAGTGTGGTTCTAGTTTATAGAAGAAGAAGAAGAAGAAGAAGAAGAAGAAGAAGAAGAAGAAGAAGAAGAAGAAGAAGAAGAAGAATTTATATGTGCTGTAAGCTGCCCAGAGTGGCTGGAGAAACCCATCCAGAGGGACAGGATATAAATAAAGTCGTCGTCGTCGTCGTCGTAGTAGTCAGATTCATTCACAACTTGATTGCAGGTGTTGCCACACAAAGATTGATTACTTACAAATGCAGAATGGGTATTATGTGGCATCTGTAACAGAATGAAATGGTCAAGTGGACATATATGAGATAAGGCAATATCACAGGTGAACGGGTCCCAAGCTTTAAGGCCTTTGTCTACTAATAGTAACATACTGAACTTGGCCTGGTAGCAAACCAACAACTAGTTCAGATCTCTCAGCGCTGGTGTTACATGCCAGCAAGGTCTCCATCCTGTAAGCAATCATGCTACAGAATGGGGGGGGGGGTGAAGCAGTGACCCACGCTCCCCTTGCAGCAGTGATCCCAGGGTTCCCCGTTAAAAGGGTCTTGAGGGGAGGCATTGGACATACGCCAAGAGGTTGTCATTGCTCTCCCCTGCGATGGTGGTGAAATGGGGGGGGCGGGCTCTCTGCTTGAACATATGTTCCCCAGAGCCAGCCCAATCCCTGCACATTCTGGATAACCCTGATGTCTCCCAGATCCCCTGCTGGGGACTGGGAAGGATAAACGCCCAATGCCTGAGCTAAGGTCTCCCTACATCTGAAACTTAATGAAGTTGTGGCCAATTTTAATTCCATAGCAACTGCCCCACCCCATCCCCCCAAAAAACACAGCCCAATGAAGATCAGCATGTACTGAATACTCAGTGCTTGTTTGGGAAGGGCAGAAAACTGGAGTTGAAGTGGAGGCTGAAACAAGTTTCTGGAAGAGGAGCACTCCACAATATAGCATTGTATTGATGGGTCGGGCATGATTCACCACTACTGGAAGGAACAACAAAACAATCGCAGCGGAGAAGATAGTTGTGATATTCCTGCCCCCTGACCACATTTACACACTTCCTCCATTGGCAGTCCAAGGGCTCATCCATACTTCCACTTGTTCTGTGCTTCCTCAGCACAGATCCATGTGGTTTTTCTTTAGCCCTGTTGCTTTCTCCTGGGAAACCGGTTGTTTCCCACAGAATCATAACAAATGTCCATTGGCACAGGAGAAGCAGAAGATGCTGAACAAAGGGAAGTGTGGTTAAGTCCAAAAACTATGCACAGAGTAACATTCAAGGTTTTTGCTGCCAGCGTGGTGTAGTGGTTAACAGCAGTGGACTTGTAATCTGGTGAACCGGGTTCACTTCACTGCTCCTCCACAGGCAGCTGCTGGGTGACCTTGGGCTAGTCACACTTCTCTGAAGTCTCTCAGCCCCACTCACCTCACAGAGTGTTTGTTATGGGGGAGGAGGGGAAAGGAGATTGTTAACTGCTTTGAGACTCCTTCGGGTAGTGATAAAGCGGGATAGCAAATCCAAACTCTTCCTCCTCCTCCTCCTCCTCCTCCTCCTCCTCCTCCTCCTCCTCTTCTTCTTCTTCTTCTTCTTCTTCTTCTTCTTCTTCATTTCAGTTTGGATTTTTACAATGTTGTGCAGTTGTGCACACTAGAGAAAGGGGATGACGTTGTCTTCACCCAATTGCACATTAACTGATTTGTTTCCTGGCGCCTGCAACCCCACCTGACTCAAGTTCATCTGGACATGGGCTGTCTTCTGCACATGTGCAATGGCTGTCTAGAGTGTCGGACTGGGACCTGAGAGACCAAGGTTCAAAACCTCACCCAGCCATGAAAGCCCATCACTGTCTCCAGAGGTGGAGCTAGCTGCTCCGGCACCTGGAGCGGCCCGCCGGGGTGGGGCTAGCCACCCGTGGGGGTGCAGCGGTGCACGTCCCAGGGGGTTGCCGCCCATGGTGATGTCACCCACCCTCAGGGATGACCACACCCACCTTGCTCTGCCTCTGACTGTCTCTCAGCCTAATCTACTTCACAAGGTTGCTGTGGGGATTAAATGAGGAGGCTACCTTGAGCTCCTTGAAGAAAAAAGGAGGGACATAAATGCACTAAATAAAGGCAAACCCCACGCAGCTTACATTTGCAAATCAGGTGGAAGCTGCTTTGTGGGAAACTGCATCAAGCAAGCAAGAAGATACAGGAAGCATAGGCATAGTAGCTAACAGCATGTGCACTCACTGCAAAGAGGCTGCTGGATGAGGCCAGTAGCCCCTCCAGCCCTGCATTGTGCTCTCAGAGTGGCCAGCCAGAAGCCTCTTCCAGGAATCCCACAAACAGGACCTAAGCGGAACAGCAACTCTCCCCTCCTGCAGCCTCCAGTAGCCGGTATTACATAACTGATATTCATAGACATCTACTCTTGCACTCCTTTCATGTTGAAGCATTGCTTTTCTACCTTTCTACTTTCAAAAGCCTCTTCTGTGCCTTTAAGATTACCCTCTCTTATTCCAAGCAGAGCCTCGGCTCCTTCAAGACCATCCAAATCTATTTTTAGCCAATACCACCAGGATCCCTTCCTGAACGCCAGCGGCCCTTTCAATTACTACAGCTAGGATCCGGTCCAAAACTCTCTTCAGGTGCCTTCAGATTAAGTCAATCTGCCTCCTTTCCCCATAAGGTAAGATTTATATGCTTTTCCTAGTTCTGCTGCAGTGCTTTGCCACCTTTGGGATCGAGCAAGCTGCCTTTCCCCCAGCTGCATTCAGGGGGGAGAACTGTAGTCTATCCCTATTACACCCCCCCCATCCTACGGGTGTGCTTCTGGGGGGGATATGTTAGCAGTTCATTGATGCAGGTGAACTGGGTGAGTTGACCTCACCTTTTCTAAAACCCACTCCAGGATGCTTTGAAACGAGGTATCGTTTTACAAATGAAATTGGGCACCTGCATCTTTGCAATCCGACTTGTAGCCTCTGTTTATTTGGGTAGAATTTTCCCCAGTGTAAATGACCACTTTCATTATTGAGATATGTGTTTACTTTTGGTTCCTCGGGAAGGATTTGGACAGGAGTTGTCTTGCTGCTTTTTTAAAACAACATAAGGCTGAAATATTGGACGCGGGGAGGACTTGCACATGTATCATGCTGAGAGCATGTCCCACATAAATAGTTGTTTACATGGAGAGAAGGAGCCTCATGGATAATTATCATGGGATAATTTGGAAATGGAGGGTGGGGGGAGTTGTTATTTAACCTTGATTTTTTGCCCCTTTAAAAAACATCCCATTTGATCTGATTGTTTACTTGAATCAGATGCATCTTCTCCCAGTTGTGGAAACTTTTTCAAGCATGAAGTATTTAAAGCACTTGATCTGGAAAACTACATTCACATCCACACCATACAAGTAAAGCACTACCATACTACTGCAATAATCATGGTTTCTTTCCAAGAATCCTGGGAAGTTTAGTTTGTTAAGGGTGCTAAGGGCTGCTCAGAAACCCCTATTCCCCTCCCAGAACTACAACTCCCAGACTTCCTTTGTTAAACCACTCTGGGAACTGTAGCTTTGTGGGGGGGATATGGGTCTCCAAACAATTCTCAGTACCCTTAACAAACTACAGTTCCCACGATACTTTGGGGAACCTGTGGCTGTTAAAGTGGTATAGCAGTGATTTAAATGTATGGTGTGAATGTGGTTGTTAAAGTGGTATAGCAGTGATTTAAATGTATGGTGTGAATGTGGTTGTATATTTAGCATTTAAAGAGCTATTTAAGGTTCACTCAATGACATATGCCCAGTCTAACTTGGTTTCCCTCCCCACCTCTTTACTATGCTAAGCTTCCATATCACAGGTGGCTTATGAAGATTCCCTTTAATGTAGGTGCTACTGTTCAGTGAGGGACGTGGGTGGCGCTGTGGGTTAAACCACAGAGCCTAGGGCATGCCGATCAGAAGGTCGGCAGTTCGAATCCCCACAACGGGGTGAGCTCCCGTTGCTCAGTCCCTGCTCCTGCCAACCTAGCAGTTCAAAAGCACGTCAAAGTGCAAATAGATAAATAGGTACCACTCCAGTGGGAAGGTAAACGGTGTTTCCATGCGCTGCTCTGGTTCTCCAGAAGCAGCTCAGTCAAGCTGGCCAAATGCCCCGGAAGCCGTACACTGGCTCCCTCAGCCAATAAAGCGAGATGAGCGCCACAACCCTAGAGTCGTCCGCAACTGGACCTAATGGTCAGGGGTCCCTTTGCATTTACAGTGAGCTATCTGAATCTGTCTGGGGCGCACAGGATCAGTAGGGCAAACCTCAGGGGGTCAGCCTGCTTGGTAACCTTTCCCAGAAGAGAGCTAACTCCACTGCTGGCTATTTGGATTGATGGGGTGGAAGGCAGGGAGCCGAATCCAGAACCAATGAGAGGTAGGACTTCTAGTTTTGATCCCATCCTCCTCCCCCTCCCTGCTGAGTTCTAGCAGGGCAACGCTGAGACTAAGAAGAAGCTGACAGCCATGACCAGCTCCTGAGTTGGTTGTAAGTAAGAGGGTTGGGAGATAGGTATTGGCTGGTGGCAGATTGGCATTGGTGCCCTCACTCACCCTAACAGACCAGCCTCCATAGGTCAACTGCTTGGCTGAACTGCTTCCCCCACAGGTCTTTATAAGTGGTGGTCAGGGAAGTCAGCACCATGGATAACTCCCAGTGAGCCTTGCTGATTGGAGACCTCCCTCCTATTGTAGCTATACAGTGGTACCTCTGGTTAAGTACTTAATTCGTTCTGGAGGTCTGTTCTTAACCTGAAACTGTTCTTAATCTGAAGCACCACTTTAGCTAATGGGGCCTCCTGCTGCCGCCACGCCGCTGCTGCACAATTTCTGTTCTCATCCTGAAGCAAAGTTCTTAACCTGAAGCACTATTTTTGGGTTAGCGTAGTCTGTAACCTGAAGCGTATGTAACCTAAATTGTATGTAACCCGAGGTACCACTGTATAGGAATGGATCTGAAGGCAGATCCACACCATACATGTTTAGGCAAGTCTACCCAGATGTTTAGAAAGCTGAGGTCATCTTAATCTGTTTTTTAGTATTTTAACCATTGTATGTTTTAAAGCAGGGTTGTAATTTTTTCCCTTGATTTTACTGTTTTATCTTTTGTCAACCTATCTGAGGTTTCTTACAGCGGTGTGTAAATTTTATGAAATAAATAAACAACACATCTACAGCACATTAAATACTTGTTCAAACCACATGACTTCCCCCAAAGAATCAGGGGAACTGTAGTTTTCCTATAACTGAAATACCGCTCCTAGCACCCTTAGCAAACTACAGTCCCCAAGATTTTTTGGAAGGAGCTATGTGCTTTAAAGAGGGACGCGGGTGGCGCTGTGGGTTAAACCACAGAGCCTAGGACTTGGCAATCAGAAGGTCGGCAGTTCGAATTCCCGCGACAGGGTGAGCTCCCGTTGTTTGGTCCCTGCTCCTGCCAGCCTAGCAGTTCGAAAGCACGTCAAAGTGAAAGTAGATAAATAGGTACTGCTCTGGCGGGAAGGTAAACGGCATTTCTGTGCACTGCTCTGGTTCGCCAGAAGCGGCTTAGTCATGCTGGCCACATGACCCGGAAGCTGTACGCCTGCTCCCTTGGCCAATAAAGCGAGATGAGCGCCGCAACTCCAGAGTTGGCCACGACTGGACCTAATGTGCTTTAAATGCTAATTGAATATGTTTTAAATGTATAGTGTGGATGGATCTGACCTTGGCTGAAAGCTAAATCTGAAGCCTTCTCAGGAGTGAAAGAAGCAAAGTGTGGATGAGAGCCACATACTGTGGCCTTTCTCTAGGAACCCGCCTCCCCAGCACAAAATGGGAAAATCTAAATAGCGTTGGAGGCATAACTTTTCATTAGTACCACAGAATAGAAATAAAAGGTTGAACTCCCCCTCCCACCTGCTGTGACCTCAATAACCATCGGACCCCCAGGGAGAGATATTTGCATTTCAAACTAATGTGTATGTTAAATACAAAGATGCATCTAAAGTCACTTCTAACTTGATCAAGTAAGTTAATGTTTCTTGGTCTGTTCGTTAATGAACTCCCTTTCTTGATTAAGCCCTGAAGCCAGTTTTGTCTTTTCTTCCTGCTTTCTCAACCACGTATAGGAAACATTTGACCCTCCAGGTGCTTCTGAACTGCATCTCCTACCATCCCTAGCCACTGACCATTCTTGCTGAGGCTGGTGGGAGTTGTAGATCAGCAACGCCTGTAGGGTTACACCTGCTGTATCCCAAAGATCCTAAGCTTCCACACATAGCTCCTGTTCATTGAGTTCTCATTTTCTGAACCATTTCTACCAGATATATAGCTATTTGCCCTGCAGTGGGAAGTGGTTCCCTAGTACCAGACTAATACCCCAATTCTCTCTTGTACCAGATAGAAACGCTTACAGGACACTGGAATCAGTTTCAGATGTGTATCAGATACACAGCTTCTTGAGCAAACATGGTAACAGTTCCCACCAGTTATATTATAACTGAAGTGTCTGAATGTCTTCAAGGGCAGCCCATATATAATGCATTACAGCCATCTAGCTGGATGAATACCAGGGTTTGGATAACTGGAGTTTGGGCTATCTGACCAGAAAGGGGACAAAGCTAGAGTAGATATATATGTTACACTTTCAGGTGTCATAGGACTGTTGGCTAAATATCCAACTCTTAACCAAGGAATACTTCTAGGTTAGCTTCATCTATTAGCAAATGCAAATTAAAACAGAGTTTAAAAGTCAAAGAGTGTCTTTATCAACTAGTCCAATTAGTGTTGTTATGAGCAGTTCCTAAATTCAGGGATTTACTGTACCAGGAAATGTTCAAGTTGCTCAATCAGCAATTTCATCACCCTTAATAGGATAATCGCTTTCCTTGAGTGATAGGATAATCTCTCTCTAGCAGATTGTACCTCCAGACAAAGATAAACTGTGATTAAACAGTCAAAAGACCTTGTCTATTTGATGCAAACTTGTAGCATCCTGTAAACCTTTCAAGCGAAGGAAAATAGAAGCTTTTGACCTTATGTTAGACTCAGCCCAGCCAAGTCAGGCGGTCATAGGTCTTTGATATCAGAGGTAAGCTGCATTCACCATGGCGGTTTGTTCCATTTTCCTGATGTTTTGCTAACTGTTAGTATGTGGATTATATTTGAGCTTTCGCACAACATAAATACCATTTCTGGAAATATAACAGAGTATAGCTCAAAGTTAGTGCTTATTTCAGTCTTATTTGCAAATTAGCTCTTTTATGGAAGCAAACTCAGAAATGACCATTCAGTTTTTTCAGTGTTTCACTATATTTCTGGAAGTGGCCATTATTATTATTATTATTATTATTATTATTATTATTATTATTATTACAGTGGTACCTTGGGTTACATATGCTTAGGTTACATATGCTTCAGGTTACAAACTACGCTAACCCAGAAATAGTGCTTCAGGTTAAGAACTTTGCTTCAGGATGAGAACAGAAATCGCGCAGCAGCAGCGGGAGGCCCCATTAGCTAAAGTGGTGCTTCAGGTTAAGAACAGTTTCAGGTTAAGAACGGACCTCCGGAACGAATTAAGTACTTAACCCGAGGTACCACTGTATTATTATTATTATTATTATTATTATTATTATTATTATTATACCCCAGCCATTCTAGGTGTCTTCCAACACATATAAAAACATAATAAAATTTCAAGCATTAAGAACCTCCTGATATAGGGCTGCCTTCAGATGTCTTCTACAAGTTGTGTAGTGTAAAAGTTATGCCTTCAGGCAATGGAGTTATGGCTATGCAGCCTACCCCTCCCTCTTCCCAGGCCAAGGTGAATAGGAAGGCCTTGCTGCATCACCATCCCCTGGACTCCCATAGCACCAAGTAGATGAGGCAGTTTTGCCTCAAAGGTGGCCCCTATCCAGCTCCAGAACCTCAGTAGCAAGCTTTGGAACCAACCCATCACCTTGAAAGATGCTAAAGGGGAATCAGTGGGCTGAAACAAAACTGTTCCCCTTCCTGCACCTAATCGCCCACTGTGACCAAATTAAAGACCAAATTAAGTAACATGGTGGACCATCTAGTGCAGGCATGGCCAAACTTGCCCTCTAGATGTTTTGGGACTACAATTCCCATCATCCCTGACCAACTGGTCCTGTTAGCTAGGGTGATGGGAGTTGTAGTCCCCAAACATCTGGAGGGCCAAGTTTGGCCATGCCTGATCTAGTGCCACCAAGCAGCTATTTAGCATGGAGTAGGAGACATGGGACATGGGTGGCGCTGTGGGTTAAACCAGAAGTTTGGCGGTTTGAATCCCCACGATGGGATGAGCTCCCGTTGCTTGGTCCCAGCTCCTGCCAACCTAGGAGTTTGAAAGCATGTCAAAGTGCAAGTAGATAAATAGGTACCGCTCCGGCGGGAAGGTAAATGGCATTTCCATGCACTGCTCTGGTTCGCCAGAAGTGGCTTAGTCATGCTGCCCACATGACCCGGAAGCTGTACGCTGGCTCCCTCAGCCAATAAAGCGAGATGAGAGCTGCAACCCCAGAGTCGGTCACGACTGGATCAAATGGTATGGGGTCCCTTTACCTTTACCTAGGAGACAAAATCAACCCACAAGCCAAAACATGTGTTATCCAAACATTCCTACTCAGGCCGTAAGTGAGCAAATAAATCACACTGAGAGACAGGGAGTGTAGGTGCTGCTGCAAAGAGAAGTGAGTGGGAGGTGGTTGGCCAGCCCTTAAATAGGAGGCTGCCTCTTCTGGTCATTGAGCTACAAATGCACCCTGCCAGCCAGTAACAAGGTGGAATGAATGGCAGAACAGGGCTGTTGAAAATATTATGAGCAGGACAAAGTTACATTATGAACCAAGTAATTGCAACATTACTCTTCTGCTCTTTTTTGTTGCTAGGAATGGGATTTATGCATCGTACACACATTGCTTTTCTTCTCCTCTCCTCCCTAATGGGACAAACCTTGCAATGTGTGAATCATGTGTCCTGCGCTGTTCTTATTTACATTTATTCATCACTTACATAAAATGCCTCGAAGAGACTGACAATGGTAAAACAAGAACAAGGACATACAAATGCAAAGGTTGAAAACAACACTACTTGAATAAAATGGCATTATTTATGAAAAGTGCTTATCTGGCGATATCATAGGAAGGGACAACAGCCTAGGGTGTCGTTTTGTCATGTAGGTGGTGTGTGTGTGTATATTTTATTAATTGATATTAATAATAATAATAATACCATATGATCCCAAATAAAAACTAAATGTTGCCTCTTCACCCAGGTCTTAAAGGTTGATAATGATGGTACCAGGTGTAATAAGTTTTGGTTCTCATTTCTCAGAAGAAGCCACTTCACTGTAGTTCAAATGAAAATGGTCTCCCGAGCGGCCGTTCCCTACCTGGAGGCCCACTGCTGGAATTCTTTCTAGGATGGCTATGCGTAAAACACTCCCAGACCCTTATAGACCCTACCTTCCCCTCAGGTAGACAGAACCTTGTCTGCCCATAGAAAATCCCAATCTCTAACTGAGACAATTTACAGTCTGATCCTACTGACAGATAAACCCTATCTGAGTCCACTCAGATAGCGAGAGACTATTTCTGTCTACTCAGACAGAATGTCCCTAACTGTGATCCTTGGTCCCAGTCTAACCCGAAGAATATCCAGGCTTGCTCTCTCTCAAATGATCCCTATCTGGCCATTAACTGTCAGCATCTAAGGTCCACTTTCTCTCTCCTGAATGGCTGATCGACACACCACCTTCCTCTGGTTCCTGGGTCACCAGGAGGCAGACTAGGAGGCATCACAGAAACCTCTTTCAGAAAGAAGAATGGGAAGTCGGATGAATTCCCCAAAGTTCTCGATTAGAGGGTAACAGCTGCACAAACAGTTAATCTTTCCTCTGTAGCCTGTGACTTGAATTGGTGTAATTTCACATTTGTTAATGGAAAACTCTGCTGGGAGACATTAGCTACAGTTCCATTGGAATGATGGGATTTTCTTTGATGAAATGTGCATTTGGGATTAGCGGAAGGCGATTTTTAAAAGGGGTTTAAGTTTTAAGTAGAAACAGACAAGCATGTTCCTTAAGAAAATCCCAATCAAACATAATCTAAACTCACAGTTATGTGTGGTATTGGGTTAATCTTGAAAAGAAGGGGTCAAATACTCTATTAAATATTGGTCTGTAACACCATGCAGTTACAGTCCTTTGAAATTCTTCCAAAATAAAGACCCATCTTTTCTAATATACATTGTTTTTTCACAGCCAGCCAGTTTTGAGGCACTAAAATGCTAGAGATGAAGTCTAGACCAGGCTTCCTCAACCTCGGCCCTCCCTCCAGATGTTTTTGGCCTACAACTCTTATGATCCCTAGCTAGCAGGACCAGTGGTCAGGGATGATGGGAACTGTAGTCTCAAAACATTTGGAGGGCTGAGGTTGAGGAAGTCTGGTCTAGACCAGCGGCAGCCTATGTGATGCCCTCAAGATGTTGTTGGACTACAACTCCCATCAACCCTATCTGACACGGCTAATGATCCAGGAAAAATGGATGTTGTAGTCCATCAACATTTGGAGAGCATCTTGTTGGTTACCCCTTCTCTAGATTATTCCTTTGGATAAATCTAAAGGTGTCCTGCCATTTCCTCTTAAGAAGTCATTGATAAAATTGCCTTTGTATGACAGACATCTCATCAGGTGCAGCCCATAGTTAACTATGAGAGGCATTCTGTGCATTGCAGTGTTTTACTGCTTTGATCTTTTGAACTGCTCATACCTGATTTATTGGTAAATGGATAGTTACAATCTAATTTTCATACAAATGTTTATTGTATTTGTACAACCCTTTAATCATGCTGTCAATGAAACAGTGTGTCCTCAGGTAACAGCTTCTCATTAATGCACACATTAAATAGATTTATTTCTATCATCCCTGTAACAATGCATCAGTGCTCTCACCTTATGCTGCAGATGGAGGGACATAGCTTAGTGGTAGGGCTTATAGAATCATAGAATTTTAGATTTGGAAGGGAACATGAGGGTCATCTAGACCAATGCCCTGCAAAGCAGGAATTTTTTTTGCCCAAAGTGGGGCTCAAAGCCATGATGCTGACATTAAGAATGCCATGCTCTACCAACTGAGCTAACCCAGATATCATGCTTTGTAAGCAGAAGGTCTCAGGTCCACTTCCTGGTATTTCAAGAGCCAAATTCAATATCTGCACATTTCTAGCCATGAACTGGGCTTTTTATCTGCACCTCCCAAACCAGTGTTCCACCTTTGTTCTTCCACAATGTTCCAATAAAGTTCTCAGCTGAAGAACTGCAACAAGATGCATTTAAAAGTGTGTTTTGCGAGGCAATGGCCACATTCATGCCATGAAATTAAAACATTATTGGACTACTTTAACACTGATGGCTTTTCCTAAAATAATCCTGGTGTTATAAGAAAAAACTGCTCCTTTTTCCCTTATGGGGTATCCAAGAGCCCATATGGAGTCCTTAAGTAGGTTCTCTATGGGTAGGAGAAAATGACAGAGGCCAACCAGAGAATATTGAGAAGCAAAGCAGCTAGTGAGCATGATCTTTATTAAACTGTTGCAATAGGGTCCCCCGCTTACCCCACACAGAGAGGGAGGAGAGTAACCTAGAACAATGGTTTGCAAGCTCTTATATAGACTTTTGAAAATTACCTCCCCTGTAGCTCAAGACTACCCCCCAAACATCATACATACATCACTGAAGGGGCAGTCTACCGAAGAAAACCTTTCTGCCAGGATACCTGATAAGGGTCACTGGTTGCTTTTACCTGGGCATCCTGGCCATTCTTTTGTGATGGTAAATACTCAGTTCCTGAATCCAGGTCACAGGCTCACCCTATTCGTACACAGATACACCCTTAAAACAGGATTTGTGAGCAAAGAGACAATGGGAAGGCTTTCCCATTTCCTTACTCCTTGCAGAGAAACATTTGAGGACAATTTGGGAGAGTCAAAATGGTTTCAGGATTGCTCTCCTGTACCATTTCAGGCATGTTTACCTTGTAAATTTATGAACATATGATTTTTATATATGAGACCTTAGAATTCCTATAACACTGGGAGCTGTAGTTAGCTAAGGGTGCTGAGAGTTGTTAGGAGACCCCTGTTCCCCTTACAGGGCTACAATTACAGATAGGTAGCCGTGTTGGTCTGCCATAGTCAAAATAAAAAAATTCCTTCCAGTAGCACCTTAAAGACCAACTAAGTTAGTTCTTGTATCTGAAGAAGTGTGCATGCACACGAAAGCTCATACCAAGAACTAACTTAGTTGGTCTTTAAGGTGCTACTGGAAGGGCTACCATTCTTAGAGTAGTTCAACAATCAATCCCTCTTTCCAGGAACCTCGGGGAATTGTAGCTCTGTGAGATGAATAGGGGCTTCCTAACAACTCTCAGCTTCCTTCACAAACGGTTTCTCTGGCTTTCCCCCCACCCTGGAAACCACCATGCCTAGTTTGGCAGTATCTCAAGAGGAGGCCAAATATATGTTTTAAAAAATGGCAATATCACGCTATTTTCCTGGGTGCTTTTCTGGGCATTGTACATATTGCTGTGATGAGCCTAAATTGATTCCTTCCTGCTCCTGCAACATTTCTCTGTAGTTTAATGGACTTACTGAGTGGGCCATAAAATATAATGTGAAAAATCTAAATGAAATATATAGCATCAGGGAGGGAATGGCAAATATAGTTATAATGATATTAAAACCTTGAGCACATTGAGGTTTATTTCTGTGATTTAATATTCTCCATTTAAAAGGAAGGCTTTTGTTGCATTAGTGTTTCAGATAATGTTGTCGGCCTCCAAAAATCCCAATGAAGTTAGGTTTATGAATCGGTGGCCATCGGGCAGCCAAAGCTTTCATTTGTTTTCTGTTATACTGTCCAGTATATTCCCACCTGGTGACATAACCATGTCAGCAGCTCTCAGTAACAAATCATGGAGGTTAGAACATAAGAACAGAACTGAAGGTTGTATGTGTGAGAACCAAATTAACAGATCCAGTCATCCTTGTCAATGGATATCAGTGGCTGCTAGCTGCAATGGCTATGCTCTGCCTCCAGAATGCTTCTGAAAATATTTGTGGAAGCCAAGGGAAGGGAGAGAGTTCTTTTGTTCAGGTAGGTCCTACTTGCAGATTTCCCACAGTGGTTGGCCACTGGGAGAACAGGGCGTTGGACAAGGTGGGCCACTGGCCTGACCCAGCAGCTTCTTCTTATGTTCTTATTCCCATTCCTGCATATAGTCTAGAGGACAAACACATTTAAAGAGGGTCATCATTGATACCTGGCATGGCAGCGTCTGGAGTTCAGAAAGGTTCTAGCATGGTCTAAGCTTGAAATGGGCTCCATGCATATATGAAAAGTTCAAAGAGCATCCACGTGCGACATCTTTGTCCTTTGGGAAAGAAAACATGAATGTTATTTTTCTTTACAGTGGTACCTCTGGTTAAGAACTTAATTCATTCTGGAGGTTCGTTCTTAACCTGGAACTGTTCTTAACCTGAGGTACCACTTTAGCTAATGGGGCCTCCTGCTGCTGCCGCCGCCGCCACCCCACTACCGTGCAATTTCTGTTCTCATCCTGAAGCAAAATTCTTAACCTGAGGTACTATTTCTGGGTTAGCAGAGTCTGTAACCTGAAGCGTCAGTAACCAGAGGTACCACTGTATTTCTTTATTTCATAGCTCAGTTGGTAAAGCATGAGACTCTTAATCACAGGATCATGGGTTTAAACCTCACCTTTGGCAAAATAATAATAATAAAAAAAAATTTCCTGCATTGCAAGAGATTGGACTAGATGACCCATGTGGTCCCTTCCAACTTCACAATTATATAATTCTATGATAATTCTATGATTTATTTCACATTATTATATTGCATACGACCATTTACTTCCAGGTTCTCTGGGGGTGCACAAAATTTCTTTCAATTTTTGTGCTGCATTTGTTGCTCTTCCTGTGCAGAGTAGAGCCAATGAAAATAAGGAAGACTTGGGTCCATTAATTTCAGTCCGTCTGAACTTAGTAAGCTAGAATCGCTTGTTCGTAGCTTTTTAGAAAACCTCAATAAAAAAATGATTCAAAAGGAAAATACATGCCTAGTTAGGCTACCTGAAAGGTTTAGCAGCTGCTGAAAACATTGCCGTGAACACACCATATAAAAAGCATATTGGTACTACTGGCTATTTTATTTGCAATGCCTCTGTTCATGTTGACTTTTCTTCAACCGCTTGCACTGCAGACTGAGTTGATAAACCCAAGATCTCATTTCTGGTTAGCCACAGCCGGTTCAGATCCTATCAGTACATACACTCTCATGTATAAATCCACAAATGCCAACGGGGGCATTAAAAATTGATGCCCACTTGAGAGCGGCCAACTGCCTTGTAGATTCTTGAAAAGAAAGCAATCCAATCCAATGGGAATTGAAGGTTCAAGTCTCCAGGTTTATTCCGTCTCTGCCAGCACTGCAACTTGGTCTTCATTTTGCTGGGAGAAAAAGAAATACTTCTTCATGTTTCTAGAGCAGTATTTTTATATTAACGAGCAAAATGCAGCCGTGCGGATGTCATTATAAGCAACCTTGCTGTATCTCAAACCACAGTAATCTAGAAAATAGTTCAAGACAGACACATTGAGATGATGGAAAACTGATCCTGTAATAAAGTGACAAGTGTGGGTGTAGCTTAGGTGCCAGAATGGCTACTAATTGGTTTAAATGTATAAAAACTATTTTAAAGTAATTGCACTTAAAAGGCAAAATAAAACAATTCCATCATTGCATTAAAACATCCGTAATTAAAAGGTACAATAAAACAAACCAGTAAAAATCATAAAAATTAAAACAGTTTAAAACCCAAAGCAATTAGATCAGGAAATCCAAATTCAGGAGAATGCTTGCTTTAATATATTGTTTTCTGAAACACTCCCCTCCCCCAATATAGGCTCTCTTTTTTGTTGCAAAATTCAGATAACTGCACATTTCAAATGATGACAGTGTTTCAGTTCCCACTTCAGGGAGTGCAAATCTGAGAGATTCACCTTGAAATGCAAACTGAATTGAATGTGTCACCTACCCCTACTTGAACTTGACCGTGTCCCTTTGCTTCCTTTGGAATGAATGTGAGATCTCATTCCAATTGCTGGAAGCCTCGGGAAATGAAAGTGCTCCTGTGCTCAGATTCTGCTCAGAGGCTTCCCACATGTATCTGGTTGGCTACTGCGAGAACAGGGTGCTGGACTAGATGGGCGATTGGCCTGATTCATTAAGGCTCTCTGATTCATTAAGGGAAGTAATAGTGCCACTGTATTCTGCTCTGGTCAGACCTCACCTGGAGTACTGTGTCCAGTTCTGGGCACCACAATTCAAGAAGGACACTGACAAACTGGAACGTGTCCAGAGGAGGGCAACCAAAATGGTCAAAGGCCTGGAAACGATGCCTTATGAGGAACGGCTAAGGGAGCTGGGCATGTTTAGCCTGGAGAAGAGGAGGTTAAGGGGTGATATGATAGCCATCTTCAAATATATAAAAGGATGTCACATAGAGGAGGGAGAAAGGTTGTTTTCTGCTGCTCCAGACAAGCGTACACGGAGCAATGGATCCAAACTACAAGAAAGAAGATTCCACCTAAACATTAGGAAGAACTTCCTGACAGTAAGAGCTGTTCGACAGTGGAATTTGCTGCCAAGGAGTGTGGTGGAGTCTCCTTCTTTGGAGGCCTTTAAGCAGAGGCTTGACAACCATATGTCAGGAGTGCTCTGATGGTGTTTCCTGCTTGGCAGGGGGTTGGACTCGATGGCCCTTGTGGTCTCTTCCAACTCTATGATCCTATGATTCTATGATTCTATATCTTTATGTTCTGCCCTCCTTTGGCATGTTTTGAATACTGTTTTCTGCTCTCCTTCAGTTGAAAATCTGCTGATTAAACCAAGGCCTTGCAGTGGGGGTTTATGAACTGAGATGAAATTGAGTTTTGACTTGGCATTCACAGCCTACACCATTTATAACTGAGAGTTTGGCAGAACGGTTACATTGCAGGCTAAGAGATGGGATACAGTCTTTCAGGCTTGCCATTGTAGATGATAGTTTCTCAGAACAATGAATCTGCCCGAGGTATTAGAATCCTGAACTTTATTCACTCCTGGACTGCTGCCATTTGAGAATTCATTTCTCATCTCCCAACCAGAAGCGATATCAAACATCTAAGATGTTTATAGGCCAGTCATAAAAAGAGTGAGACTGAGTACTTACATAGTGCCAAAACAAGGAAATGCAACCGAAAGGACAGAGATTTGCATAAAATCCCCATGTGCTAATTTATAGGTATAAATGTAATCTTAGAAGAAAATAATATAATTTAAATGTAAACACAGAGGCCCCTCCCAATTGGTTGTTTGTTTGTCTGATGAGCGTGTTCTCCAATGTACCTTCGATGCAGTAATAGTGTGTTAATGAAAGATTTTTACTGCACTTACAGACCCTCCAAGTGTCCCTATTTTCCAGGAACAGTCCCGAATTTACAGAAGCCATCCTGGTTTCTGATTTGATCCTTGAATGTCCCTCTTTTCCTTAGGACGTCCCTATTTTCATTGGAGGGTGTGGAGTTATGCGACCCCCTGAGCCAAGGAGATAAATAGCTATGCAACCTTTGGAAGACATTTGAAGGCAGCCCTGTATTGGGATGTTTGTTCCAATGTGTAACGCTTTATTATGTTTTTGTATGCTAGAAGCTGCCTAGAGTGGCTGGGGCAACCCAGTCAGAATAATAATAATAATAATAATAATAATAATAATAATAATTGAATAGGACATGCCTATTTTCATCAGAGAAACATTGGAGAGTATGGACTTAAATATGTCTCTCCATTATAAATTCATTGTGCAGACAGGAAGTCTCTTGCTTCTATCAACCTGCTGCAAGACAATCTTGGATCCTTTGCACCTGAAAATCAGAGCTGACATTGCTAATGATTAATAAATAAATAAGAGGACAAAGAGACTTGGACAGAAGGGGAAAACAAGCACATTCAGACATTCTTAGATCATGCTTCATTAGAGTAGTATCCAATGCAAATCCATTCTACTCTGAGCCCATAACATTCAGACAGTAAAATATATACAGTGGTACCTCGGTTTAAGAACGGTCCAGTTTAAGAATGATTTGGTTTACAAACTCCGCAAAACTGGAAATAGTGTCTTGGTTTAAAAACTTTACCTCGGTTGAAGAACAGAATCTGAACAGTGGAAGGGCACCGGTGGCAGGAGGCCTCATTAGGGAAAGTGTGCCTCAGTTTAAGAATGGTTTCAGTTTAAGACCAGACTTCCGGAACGGATTAAGCTCGTAAACCGAGGTACCACTGTATTGTAAAGTTGTGGTTTTTATAGTTATCTTTTTAAAAAAGAAAGAAAGAAAGAACACAATATGATTCTGAGAAGGAAACCAGTCCCAGCTGTCTGAGCTGAAAACAGAATGACTTTGGATGAATTTCCGCTCACTTATTTGTTTATTTACAGCTGCAATGATTGTAAAATATCTGATTTGTGAAAGGGAGAGGAAAGATATACAAGGGGGAAGATACAATAACTACTTTCCTAGTATAGTGGTATACCCCGAGTTACAAATGCCTCAGGTTACAAACGCTTCAGGTTACAAACTCTGCTAACCTGGAAGAGTTACCGCAAGCTGAGAACTTTGCCCCAGGGTGAGAACGGAAATTGTGTGCCGGCGGCGCAGCGGCAGCAAGAGGCCCCATTAGCGAAAGCACACCTCTAGTTAAGAACAGTTTCAGGTTAAGAACAGACCTCCGGAACGAATTAAGTTCGTAACTAGAGGTACCACTGTACCTTCTTTCTTCAGTGTTACAGGCCTGCTTCGAAAAAGCAGATTGCTGTGCTATATATACACACAGAAACACAAATGGAGGGGAAAGGAGGTGATCTTATTATAAACTTGGGCATGCATCTCGCAGTTAACAAACTACTTTTTCCCATCCCCGCTGCAGAAATGCAGCCTCTTCTTTGCTCGTCAGCATCTTTGCTTACTGTGCTTTACACTCCGTATTATTGATTTACAATTTGTTGCTCGCTGCCACTGAGTAAACTACTACCGTTGCTTTTACTACTCGCGTTACTGACTCACCCCCCTCGGCAGGATTGGATTTTGGAGGCTCGGCGGGCTGAGGTGCCAGGAGATGGCTCTTCGGGGAGATGTTGTAGCAAATTGGGAGTTTAGCTCTTTAAATGGTATCAGTTACTTAAAAAAAAAAGGAGACAGGCAGCCTCTGGATTCTTTTAATTAAGCTTGTCCTATATTCTGTCTTTGCAAGTTGCTGCACTCATTCTGGCTCCTTCGGAACAGTTTAACCAACCACAGCCATCACACCATGGATTATGAAAGAGGCTTCCCCAACATCCTGACTAGGTAAGATATCTTTCTAAAATCTGGGGAGGTGGGGGCTTTGCAGCTGACATATATCCATGTATGTGCAGATGGGGGGCAGGCAAGGAAGGTTGACATTCCCCCCCTGCGTATCTTATTCCTTTTCCTTGTATTATGCTTCTGCCTTTGCTCTCAAGATAGAAAATGTGAAAACTTGGCTCTCCCCCCCTTCCTCCTTCTCGTCCAGTGATTGAGAGAAGAAGGTATGTTGCCTCTTGATTTGTAACCTGAGGGACGTAACTTTCTGCTGGGGAGAGCAACATTTGAATTCAGTTTCATGCTGTGGTTCCACTTGACCTGAGACCTGTCACTCATGGTAGGAGGTGATGAAGCTGTGATGATTACCCATTCGGTGTTCTGAGAGAGCACACCTTGCGAGATGAGATCAAAGGGAGATGTGTGCCAGCACTAGAGATCTACAGCAGGGACCAGCCAGGTCAAAAGGGGAAATTCAACAGCCGGCTATCTCACCATTTACCTCACAGGCATCATGCGATTGGTGGTGTATCATCCCAGAATATGAAAGCCCAATTTTAAAAACATGCATACCCCATCATTCCTAACCTATCACCTATGCAGCTAATCCTTTTTTTAAAAAAGCCAAATAAGTGACCATCACTTTTGATAAATGAAATCCATTGCAATTTTCAGTCTTGTATTTTTTTTCTTTTCTTTGGACAGGCATAAAACGATATAAATTTGCTATATTCAACCCCCGTGCCCCAATTCATCAATTAATTGGGGTCTTACTGTGAAGAATTTTTCATAAATCTAACACGGCAGCAGTAAAATTTTCTGCATTTTCTGTAGGGGTGTTTTATACAGTATAGTCACTGCTGCAAAGTAGTAATGGATGTGTTTATAAATTGCCTCTTAGTCGTTGCGCTGTGTCAGAAGAGCATTTAACCACATCGGCCAATGGATTATTATTCTTTTCCTCCAAGAGCCCTGTTCTCAGCAGAGACATATCACTATGGAAGAATATTGTGGGCACTTCCAGATGATCTGTTCATCGAACATTCATCCTGATTTCTTTGCAGGAAGATTAGACAACGATGCTCGCTATTTAATGAGCATTCTGTTTGATTTGTTTTCGGGAGGGTTAGATGCCATCGTGTCGAAGCAAGTGTTTCTTATCCTACAATTTCCAGTGCACATTTTCTGTTGCAGAAAGCAAGATATTTTGGGAAAGCGGGTTTGTTGCATTAGACCTTCCAGTCAACTGGAATTTCACAATCTGAATCTTCCAGTAGGTCAGTGATTCTCACTCGAAAATAGTGACAGTCTAGAAGTGCCCTGTATAACATGGTTTATGTGTTCCATTGCCCTGAATATAGCCTGCCTTGGGAAACACATGACAAAGGGCAGACCATAAACAAATACAAATAAATAAATAAATTGAAATAAATAAATAAATAAATAAATTTTAATTCTTAGTTCCCTGCAGCTGAACTGTTCTTAAATTATGCATCGATTGGCACTCCCTCATTTCTATCTCATAGTTGTCCATTAACATTCTTGTATCTTAATGAGCTTCTCGGTGTCTCTTTGCACTGGGAATTTCTAGGTGAACGTAGACGTTCTCCTTGATTCAGTGGTGGCTGGTGCCCCTTGGGACTGGTGGGGTAGAAGACAAGGAGCCCAAACAGTAGTGGGAGCAAAAGCCAATGACAGGCAGGGCCAACTAATTCTATTTTCACCTCTATCCTCGTCTTCCTTTCTGAGTCCCACAAGGGCAACACAGAGACTGAGGAGGAGGAAGATGGCTTCCAGGGCTGTTTGTAAGTAAGAATGCTGGCCTGTGAGGGATGGCTGAGGGCAGACTGAGGTTGGTGGGACAGTGCCCCATGAGTCCAGTGGACTCATCCGCACAGCTCAGATGGAAAGTAGAGGCAGGGAAGGGGGCATTAAACGTGGCAGTTCTTCTCAGATTTTGACAAACATTCTATCCACTTGATGATTTGTTGGTTGGGGTGTGGTGCTCCTAACTAAAAAGTTGCAGGCTGAATCCCATATGGGACAGCTACATATTCCTGCATTTCATGGGGTTGGACTAGATGATCCCAAGGGTCATTTCCAGCTCTACAATTCTATGATTCTATGAAGAGTTAAAAATCTGCAGCATGCTCTCTCATTCTCTCTCATACTTACATACACTTGCTTTCAATTCCCTTAGCACGCAAACCAATAATGCATTACAGATTTATGTCACGTTAGAACAGGGCTTAATTTTATTTCGTTTTCAAGGTTCCGGAGCCGAAATCTAAGTGCAGCGATGCTCTGCTCATGGGTTCTACTGCCTGGTGCAATTCAGTGGTCAGGGAAATTTTACTGTGTATGCTTCATCAACCAAGCCACCATTAAAAGTACACAGCGCAAATGCATGTTGCGGTTGGGTCTTGTTACAAACACCAGTTTCCTAAAACAAACTCTGAGGTCCTATGCAATTTAATTCTGGAATTAGGAGCTATACCTCATCAGACCTTTGGTCAATCTATCTCAGTTATTGTCTATACAGAGTGGCTGGGGCACTCCGATGTTTCAGCTGGTGGTCTTTCCCAGCCTTATCTGGAAATGGCAGGGATTGAACCTGGCATGTGCATGTTTGTAGGGAAGGATAATCAGAGCTTCTCCCCTAGCACTTTCCCTGGGCCTGTGGACAATTTCTTCTGGATGATACAGCTGTATTTAACATGTGAGCTACCAAGCACCTCCTATGCTAGCCTACTATGTACTTGGCTGCCAGTGCTAACGGATGAATCAACCACCAGTCCCATCAGCTTACATGCCTGAAGTGGGAGGGCAATTTGTCCTTTGCCTCAGCAAGAAAATGTATTGGGATGGCACTAGTCATCACCCCAAAAACCTATTAAGTCTGCAATCCAATGTACTAGGGTTGCAATATTTCAAAAAGTGAAAATCCAGACACAAAATCTACCCTTCTGATATGGGTTGACATATGTCCAGATTTCCCTGGATATTTCAGTGAGTTCCCCCTGGGCACAGGTCTGGGATGTTGAGGACATATGTGCACTTACTTGGGAGCAAGTTCCATTTAATTCAATGAAATTTGGGCCCTATCTGTTTTATACACTGGATGCAGTTGTCTAAAGCCATTGGCTGCTGCTTTAAATGTATAGTCCGATATGATGTCAAAAATCATGATTATTTAAACACGAGCAACTATGCACTCCTCCAAATCTATTCTAAGGTTTTTCCCTAACTCCCCAGAGCATATCTGAGGAAGGTGCAGACTATTCAGGGGTGAGAGAAGGGGTGAAAGTCCCATTTTACAAGTGGAAATGGTTGCACTGATGGGACAGGTTAGTTCATGGGTAGGCAAACTAAGGCCTGGGGGCCGGATCCGGCCCAATTGCCTTCTAAATCTGGCCCACGGACGGTCCGGGAATCAGCGTGTTTTTACGTGAGTAGAATGTGTGCTTTTATTTAAAATGCATCTCTGGGTTATTTGTGGGGCGTAGGAATTCGTTCATTTTTTCTTCTTCAAAATATAGTCTGGCCCACAAGGTCTGAGGGATAGTGGACTGGCCCCCTGCTGAAAAAGTTTGCAGACCCCTGATTAGTGCCCAAGGTCTCACAATTTCCTTCCTTCCTTCCTTCCTTCCTTCCTTCCTTCCTTCCTTCCTTCCTTCCTTCCTTCCTTCCTTCCTTCCTGGCATATATAAAATATTGTAATCCACAATAAATAATAAACCTTATACCCATATGTGATGGGATGATGAGCTGCTTGTGCGTAAAATCCAAGTCCCTCAGAGTTTGGTCAAGTTTGCAAACCTCTGTCTGTAACGGAGCCCCTTAAACATGGCTCCGTCAGTCTCTGGCAGATTCCCACAGTGGTTGCTTTCGGAATCTCTTCCAACATAAAAGCTCCTTAATGGAAACACGTCTTCTGGACTCTCTGCGTGACAGTTTCCTGTGAGGAGTGGGTGTCCCTACAGGAGGTCCTGAAACCTCCTCACTGTTTTCACTGGAAGTGTCTCTGAGCCATCCCTCCTGCTCACTTTCCCTCAGCTCACCACCTCTCCCCCTGCTGGTTCCCTCTTCAGCTGCTGAGTCTCTCCCAACCTGTGTGAGCCCTTCCACCTCCCTTCCTTCCGATGGCAGTTCCCTGACACCATATAGCATTTATTTTTTTATGGCATGTCATTGTCACTTGGGTTCTTGTGGCTTTCTCTTTCATTATGTCACCCCCCCCCCTTTTTTGGCTAATAATTCTTCTCACACTCACATTGCCCTCTTTTGCAAGAGGTTGCAGCCAAGTGCCTTTCAAGTATGAATTCTGCACAGAACAAGGCAGCGCAGCAGAACAGGCCGCTTGTGGTGGTGACACCCACCCTCTGTAGAAGGGGACAAAGGAGCTATTTTGTCACCTCTCCTTTCATGCCACTGATGTCTGCTTGTTCATGCAGAGATCATGGCCAGGTGCACTGTAGGCCGAATGCCTTTCAAGGTAAGAGTCTTAGCTCCTGCTCAGGCCCAGGAAGCAGGTCAGGTAACAATCTGTGTTTCGCCTCAGGCATTTCACTCCAGAAGAAAGAGGTGGCAGAAGAGCTGTCAGTTGCTTCATCTTAGCAGAGCTACAAGGCCTGCTCTCCTTCTATGACGGAGGGAACCAAGGGATGAATTATGGGAGGGCTGGAAGGAGGTCAGATAGAAGGAACGCCAAACAAATAGTTGCAGGAAGGTGCATTGTTTTAGGGATGGGAGCCATACTTGAACCAGCTTCCATTTAAAGAAAGCCTCACCCAATTCACACTTTCTGAAACAATAAACAAACCAAAATACAGCGATCCTGCAGAAAATTCGCTCCCCTCTGAATTTTGCAGCGCAGTTCTACAGTCCAATAATGAGTTGAAAAAATGCATGCTGTAAACCTTGCGTATAAAGGCAGATGTTAGTGAAAATAACATACAAAAATGAATTAAATTCATGGAAGAAAACACTTACAAAAATGTGTACATTTGTCAAAACTGCAAAATAAAATATATGTTTATTTGGAGAAAATAACACCAAAACGCTGATGCATTTTCATAAGGGTTTTGCGAGCTAGTGTGGAAATGTAGAGAACTGAACTTTAAGCTTGGGAAAACGGTTAACTAAAAGAAGCAAAATTGACAGTTTTGTCTGTCTCCAGCAAGTGTGCAGAACCTTTGGCCCTCCAGATCTTGTTTCAGGCAGGAGTCTCTCTTAGCCTTACCTGGGGATGAAATGGATTGAACCTTGGACCCCCCCCCCCCCGCATAAAAGGTAGATGCACTGAGCCACAGCCCTTCCCCAATTATTCAGCTTACCAGCTTGCCAGGAAAGGAGTCTGGACTAAACAATTTTCTCTCCTCCTCTCTCTGCACACATAGACATTGACCTACACCTGCCCTGCTAAGGCTTTATGGGCAACAGCATTTTGGAGGACATGGGAGGTTGGCAGCAAGGAATTTATTTTCTAAGCCTGCTAAATTTCCACTAAAACGGTGGTGATGGTTTTTGTGTGTGTGAAGGTTTCTTTTTTAAAATCAATCAATCAATCAATCAATCAATCAATAGCAAATTGATATGGGAAATGTGGCGAACATGGAATCATAGAAGCATATATTTGTAGAGTTGGAATGGGATCCCAAGGGTTATCTAGTTCAATCCCCAGCTATGCTGATAGGAAAGAATGAGAAACTGGGAGAAATTGAAACTGAAAGGTTTATCCATCCTTACTCCAGGCCATGTGAGACTTTAAGGAAAGGGGGAAGATAATGTTTGGGAGGTGGGGTAGTTGTTGTTGTTGTTGTTTAGTCATTTAGTCGTGTATGACTCTTTGTGACCCCATGGAACAGAGCATGCCAGGCACTTCTGTCTTCCACTGCCTCCCGCAGTTTGGTCAAACTCATGCTGGTAGCTTCGAGAACACTGTCCAACCATCTCGTCCTCTGTTGTCCCCTTCTCCTTGTGCCCTCCGTCTTTCCCAACACCAGGGTCTTTTCCAGGGAGTCTTCTCCCGCGTAAGGGGATGAGGGCCCATGGGGAAGGGTGATTTTAGGATTCAAACACTATGGGGTTTGGGAATTTCAGGAATTTAAAAGTGGGCCCCACACTTGAGCTAGGCTTTGTGCGGTTCCCAGACGACTTTTTCTGAATGTTGCCAGGGTCTTTAATTTCAACATCACAAAACACAACTCCATTTCTTCTGTTAAATCTGAGGCTGAAGTAGCTTGGCAGATGCATAGATCTATTTAGATTACAGGGGCCTGACTTTTATTTACCGTGGATTCTGAGAATGCGGAGGATTATAGTCATTTTCAAAATCAGCCATGGCTATAAATTAGGTCTTTTGTTCTCTTTAATTAAACTCTGCATTCTGTGCTCATATAATCTGAGTGAGAAAAAGGAATCGGCTGGAGGGTGGGTGGGTATTGAGACATCCTCACCTGATAGAAAAATTAAAATCGACCTGGGCAAATAAATTAAAATGGAGCTTGGGAACATGGCTTAAAATAATAATAATAGTTTGTGTGCTGCTTGAGTCATGTGTTAGAAGTTCTAACCAGTTTCTAAAATTATTTCTTCTTTTGAAGTGCTTAAATCAGGAAGCGAGTATTTCTAGGGTTTTTTTATGGAGGATGACCCCAGGGTCTCATGTTTATTATCGGCTCTTACATCTTAATTGATATGGGGCTTTGGAACATTTTCAAAATGTTCCGAGCTATAATTCATTGAGGGTGTCATGTAAAGCTTGGGGAGGGGGGAGAGTACGGAACAGATGGCACACAGACCATGCTCATGACTGGGGAAATCGCAGGGACCGAGGTATCTTGCTGCTGTTGTTTACTGCGAGAGTCAAACGTTTCCTAAATTAGAACAGAATAGATATGCCTTCATAAACATTGTGTGCATGGTTGCAATTGAAATTCTGTCTAAACATGAAATATGGCCAAGATAGATGAGATGAGGACTCAAAATGCCCGACTTCCCAGATTTCACCCTTCCCACCCCCCAGCAAATGTTTTTGGCGTCCCACAATGGCATCTGGTTGGCCACTTTGAGACCAGGATGTGGGACCAAATGGGCCACTGGCCTGATCCTGCAGATTAGTCATATCCTCTTATGCAAATGACACTTGCAGGTGCACATTTTCTTTAACAGGGCAAATAGCAGACTCAGTTGTGTGTGTGTGGGGGGGGGGTGAAAACGCAGTGGTGAAGCTGCATGCTCTGGCACCGGGGGCGGAGAGGAGATGGGGGCATGGCTGGCACATGTTCCAGGGGTGTGGCACACCACCCATGGGGGCGTGGCATGCATCCCGGGGGTGTGGTATGTGTCCTGGGGTGTTGTGCGCCCCATGTGAGGGCATGGAGCCCAGTGCGGTGGGGGGATATGCGGCATGTGTCTGGGGTGTGTGGTATCCCCCTCCCCAGTGGTGCTGGGAGCGGTGCACTCCCCCTGCCCCCTGTTCCTCTGCCAGTGGAAAAACCTTCCCATTATCACACCATATTTGAAAGCAGTGCCGGAGGCCCCTAGGCAGTTGAAATCTCAGGAAATCCCCTCACAAATTCTCCTAATTTGTTTTTGATTCTACCAGCCAACAATTTTAATAAGCCAAGGGGCAGGCCCCCTAAAAGGTGTGGGGCCCATAGGCCGGTGCCTGCTCTGCCTATTTGGTAACCTGGCACTGTTTGAAAGATATTTGCCTAGGCACACACAAAAATCGGAATGAGATGTCATAGATTTATTCTTTATAGTCACAATATTTTGCACTGAATTAGGAGTATATATCAAACGAATCCTATGTATCAGCCTGACGGCTGACAGTTTAAATTAGACTTATGAATTAAAAATGCTCATGAAACGGTAGAACATCTTTAAGCAAAATGTGTCGTTCATCACACCTCACAACAGACGTGTCTGATCTAGGAGTTGTGGAGAAGGATGGAGAAGGATGAAAAGGTGACATGAATGCAACCTGGGATTGGAGGGGAGAGACACAGAGCACCAGAGATCTCAGTTAAATCCATCTGTTCAAGAGCTTTCAATCATACCACACATGCACACATGTTGTCATTTCCAAAGATAGTTGCTGCATCTATCTGGGTGGCAAGCATAGTGGCACAAAGGGAGGCAGGGAGGCAGAAGCTGGTGGAATTGCCACACTTGTTCTCGGGGAGCTGTAGAGGTTTCCACCCCAAAATGGCTCTGTCTCCGGAGTTCTCATATTCTGCTATGGACTTTCTTACACAACAATTAGGGATGGTAAAGTATGTTGATTTTAGTTTCTCATCTCCTCACTCTTTAAGTTCAGTTATCCTTATTCCCACATCAGTTTGTGAATTATTATTTTTAAAAGGTCTCTTAAAAGTTTGTCAACATTTTAGCATGCATTGCTCCTAATATATACATTTCATGCAATTTTGTCTAATATGCACATTTTTGCAAAAGAAAACAAATCCCACAAATATAATGCATATGTGTAGTGCTTCATTTCTTTTTTTAAAAAAAAATGTTTAGGGGTACCCTCACTCTGACTCAAGAAAACCAGCATTTTATAAATCAAATTGGGGAAAGTAAATACAGTAAATGGACAAAAGTACGAAGGGCTTGCATTGCCTCATATTACACAGCTGACAGATCACAGTAACTTCCACATTCACATGAGGTTGTGTGCACTAACATCTTCCCGATTCCTCTGATGAAAAATAGTAATTCTCCTACTCATATTAAAATACTGCCCCTCAATGAGGCCAAACTTTCACCAGTAAAACACTTTTTATTTATTTATTTACGGCTATTAGCCCATAAAGTATGTACAAACATAAAAGCACAGAGGCATAAAGACCGATATATTCGGCACCAGAAGGTGAACACCATGATGCAGGGGTGGGTCATTGAGCAGAGCCAGATAACAGCTTGGGGCCCGGAGAGCTCCAAGGGACGGATCCCAGAAAAAGGAAAACTGAAGACGAGATCCGACATGCACTCTCTTCATAACTGTCCGATTAGTTTTTGATGTTGTTGTTGTTTTTGGTGGTTTTTGTGTGTGAGATAACCGCATTCAGGAATCTCGCCACCTGCAGAGTTACAGAAGGATCTGTATCCTGCAAAAGTAGTGCGGCATGTGACTCAACAGGCCTGCCAACCAAGCGCAGTAAAGCAGGACCCAGGAATTTAGTCCTGGCTATGCTATGTAGGGGACAGTTGAACATTATGTGTGGAAGAGAATCAACAGTTTTCCCGTCACACACGCATAGCGGAGACACCAAACCCTTGGAAAATCTGTGGCTCAGCAGGTTCGATGGAAGGACATTGAACCAGTAAAACACTACATATCCACATTCCACACTGCTTCACACATTAAACGCTCGCTTCCGTCTGAGATTTAGGAAGCACCAGGAAAGGAAATGAAGAGGCCATCAGGGGTAGCAATGGAAATGATGATTCACCATGCTGGAGAAGAAACTTTTTTTAAAAAAAGTTAGTTCCTTCTCCTGTTAGATTCACAAAACGTTTAGGGGTACGCATACCCCTGCGTCCCCCCAGAACAAAGCACTGCATATGTATATGTTATTTTCACTTATACACATTTTACACTATATGCGCATTTTACACCAGTCTATACACCCTTGTGCTCATTATTGTTGCTTTATTGAGCAAATTTTATATAATGCTTGATTATTAAAAAACAAACAACTCTTAAGTAGTTTAAAACAATGTTGACTGGATATACTGTATCTACTTGGATGGGGAACTGCATTGCAAAATCAAGGTATTGGTTAGATATTCCAAAGGATGACAGTGTCTGACTTCACTTCTTTCAGTAAGTGCAAATTAAACGTTCTACTACATCTACTACTGCATCTACTACTGCAAATTAAACGTTCGCCTTTACATGTGAACTGAATCAAATTTCTCTCCCATCCTTAATGTCAACTAGGCAGAAGCCTTGATTGCATACATTCTGCTGGGTTATAAGGCTATGTGACCAGAACCCACCATATTCAAGTCTTTGGGTGTCTCTGGACAAATGGGCACAGCACTCCTGTAAAATACCATTTTATCTTCCAAAGAATGTTGTTTCCTTCAGTTAGTCTTTCTCATTCATGCAGTTGCTATACATCTAGTGAATGTGAACTATTAGGCTTTCATACACGCAGAATGAAGGGAAAGTATTTTAGAAATGAAAATTGTTGATTCATTGTGGACCGATAATCAGTTGACAAACCTTACTTGGCGATATTGTAAATGTTAAATATTGTACATGCCGGGCTGATGGTTAAAGATAATAAGTTTAAAAAAATGTGAATTAGAAATAACAAGGGAAATAATGCAGCAACAAAAATAACCTTTGGACATATCAGGAGCAGAGTGTGGGAATCCATTTTTTGGGGAAATTGTATTAAATTTGTTTTAATGTGGCTGATTTGGGAAAAAAATTGGAAAAAAATCAAGAAAAATAGAGTTGTTGTTCAAAGTCATAATATTGTAAATGTAACAAAACTGACTTGGACCTGTAAACATCATCGGAGGCCTTTCTCCGATCGGAGAATGAATGCTGAATTCATCCTCAGCATGGATTATTCTTCTGTATGTTGAATAACAATTATGGTGCACAGCCCCTTCTGGCAGTTTTACCTGGGATGACGCCCGGAGGTCCAGAGCGTAACAACATGAGAATGTGCTTTTTCAGTGGTGGCTCCCCATTTTTGGAATACTCTCACCAGAGAGGCTTGCTTGACACCTTCATTCCATAGCTTTGGGCACCAGGCAAAAATGCTCTTCTATAAGCAGACCTTTGGAAGATTAAACCATCTATGGCATTTTATAGGTGTTTGTGGGAGGTGGGGTTATTGGTTGGTTGGTTTGTGTTTGTTTGTTTTTCATGTATTTTGTGTTCTCAGTTTGTATTTTTATGCTATAAAGTGCCCTGTGATCTTCAGAGGAAGGGTGACATGTAAATTTAATACAGAGGTACCTCGGTTGTCGGACATAATCCATTCCAGAAGATGGTTCGACTTCCGAAAGGTTTGACAACCGAGGTGCAAAGGACGGTCTCCAAAGTCGATGGAGAAAATTGAAGGGGGGAAAACCCAGCAGAAGCCATTCAACTTCTGAGGTGTTTTCGAAAACAGAAGCATTTACTTCTGGGTTTTCGGTGTTTGAAAACCAAAACATTCGGCTTCTGAGATTCTTGAAAACCAAGGTACCACTGTATATAAATAATAAATAAATGTAATTAATAAAAAATAATAAGTATTGAAACACTTAAGGTAGGTTGAAAGCTTCCCAAAGATAAATGACTGCTTACTTTATATACCCACAAGAGCTTCAGAGTCTTCCTTTGCAGAATCTTATCTGACACTGCAGTTGTGTGACAAAGGCCCCAAATCAGATTAATGGAAGCAATTTCTACCAATAATATGGGCAGTGGGGGGTGGGGATTGGCTCCAGACCACGTTGGATGGATTGAGGCTGATTAAGAGGTGATATGAAAGCCATCTTCAGAGCTGGTAAATGATTGATTATACCATTTCTACCCAACAGCTGCACATCTACATGTTTGTTCCACATTCTCAAATAATTATAAAAGCCTGGTGAATTCATGCTGAATTCATCCTCAGCATGGATTATTCTTCTGTATGTTAAATAACAATTATGGTGCAACAGCCCCTTCTGGCAGTTTTACCTGGGATGACAGCTGATTGCTCTGCAGTTTCCCGGACTTCTGAAAGGTTCCTTTTGATTTCTTATGATATACTTAGATATTTTATTTTAAAAACCAACAATTTCATACTTGAGTTATCTAAGTACTTCCGAGGGAATGACACACTCTGGTGACTCGCAGCTTTTAGCTTCTTCCTTTTTTTAATTGTCATTTTGCTCTAACACACAATCTCTTGCCACCTCTGTTTTCTATACTTCGTCATTGGTGCTCCCTAGAAACAAAGACTCTGGGAACTTAACAGCATATTTATTGTTAATATTTCATTTTGCTTCTCTTGCAATTTCTCTGCCTGCATTCAGAAGGCAATTTACTCCACCTTCCCAGTGTTTCCTTACATCTTAATTTCCATGTTTTATGCGACCTTTAACAGGACATAAAAGCTACTTCTGGAAGTCTAGTGGAATTTAGCAGATGTTTAGCATGCATTTCCTTGTTAATTGTTTCTGGAAAAAATCAATTTGCAACCTCGTTAAGTCAGAACATGGGGGGGGGGTGAATTCTGCACTGTAATTTCACACAACAAAATGTGGGACTGTATGCTTCCATACAATTCTTTCCCACTGCTTACAATTTAGCATCACGTGGTCGTATATTGATCAAAAAGCCACCGTTCCATAGCACAACAAGTACTGCCATGTGAAAGGGACATTAGAAAGTGGGACAGAAGTGCTGGCATTATAATCAGGAAAACTAGCACAATAGTTTTCACAGCAGAATTGCACCTGCCATCTTTCTTCAATGCTTCTTTGATATATAACTGTCACATCACTGGGCTTTCAGTGCTGTATTTTGATAGGGGAAATTGCTTTGCAAAGACGTAGTAGACACTGGGGGAAATTGCATACAAACATGCATGGATTAGGAAAAATTCTCACTAAAATGCTAATGCATTTTAATGGGGGCATTAAAATAAACAAATCACAAACTGGTGTGGAAGTGTGGAGTACTAGAAGTAAGACTATGTAAAAGAGAAATGGAAATGAACAGATTCACTTATCCCTAGGCAAGAGTAAGGGTGCCTGGAGACTCTAGGTCTTTTTGACTGCAAGTTGTCCCTGAAACATCTTCATCTATAGAAACATAAGACTGTAGGGTTAGAAGGAATCCAAAGGGTCATCTTGTCCAACTCTCAGCAATGCGGGAATCAAAGCTAAAGAATCATTGGCAGAGAGTATCCAATGAAGGAGAGTCCATCATCTTCTGAGGTGGTCCATTCCACTGTCAAACAACTCTTGCCATCAGAAAGTGATGAAGAATCTCATATCATGTCATTTTAATGTATTAGTTTGGGTCCTCCCCTCTGGAGCAGCGGAAAACAAGCTTGCTCCATGCCTTCAGATAATTGGCATGTCTTCAGATAACTGAAGATGGCTATCATATCACTTCTCCATCTTCTCTTCTTCAGACTAAGCATATCCAACTCCCTCATGAGTCCATCATAAGGCTTGATTTCCAGACCCTTTATCATCTTGGTTCATCTTGGTTCCAGCAGTTATGGTTGGGGTTTGGTCCAGGAGACCAGAGTAAGGCCTCCTGCTTGAGCCTTCCTGTTTCTGGAAACAGCACAGGTCTCTGGCTCCTTACTTCTTACACCTGAACCTTGGCCCCATGCTGCTTGTAAATCCACTATAAGGCATTCTGTACACAGTCATAGTGGGACATACTTTGGAGAGGAAGGTCTTTACCCAGGTTGAAGCTACAAGTGAGTGCCTGTGAGCCAGGCGTTTTCCTCCTGCTTTGAATCCCCTCTCCACCTTTTTCATGCTTGACTTCGTGTTAAGGGAATTTCACATCTGCTCAATGATGTGACTAAACTAGGGCAATTTCAAGCTTTATTAGCAGCGTCAGCTTCCAAATACCGCTAAAACGAGAATCAACAGCTGTTCTGGGCACAGTCCCTTTGGAGAATTCAGGGCCTTCATGTTCAGCGATTCAGAACTCTCTAATAGTCCTAAAATTGGATCTATTTCCATAACATGGCGTGAAAGGAAAATGTGTTGGAACATGTAGGACAAGTGTTAGCGGTGAAGAACATAAGCCATGAGCCAATGTCCCATTCTGGCCCTCTGAGAAGGCAAGGGAGCTGCCCAGCAGGTTAAGTACCAATAGAGTTGGGTTCTGAGCACAGGCAAAACACAGATGTTCCAAACAGAAAGACCAGAGAGTAAAATTAATGCAAAATTCACATGGTATTTCATTGCTTCTCCACATACTTATCAGCCTGAACATCACATTCTCTTTCAGAGGGTGTTGGGAAAATTGTTTCCAATGTCGAGTAGAAATAAATTAAATGGGGGGGACGACAATATCTACAAAATCCAAAAATTATTTGTTTATACTCCCCTTGAACTTCTCCTGATAAAAGGCATCAATCAAGGTGGCTAAGGCTGTTTCAGTGCCACAGGTCTGAACATCAGTTGCTGGAAAGTGGCAGGAGAGGAGCATGTGCCTGTGCTCGCATCCTGCTTGCGGGCTTCCCATAGGCATCTGGCTGGCTACTTTGAGAACAGATTATCAGGCTTGATGGGTCCTTGGCCTGATCCAGCAGTCTCCTCTTATGAAGGCAGATTGAGATGGGTCTAGATCAGAAACATGGGTCTCCAGCTGTTTTTGGACTGCAGTTACCATCATCCCTGACTACTAGTCCTGATAGCTAAGGATGATGAGAGTTGTAGTCCAAAAACAGCTGAAGACCCCAGTTTGGGAAACACTGGTCTAGATAATCAGTTTTACAGTCATACCTCAGGTTACAAACGCTTCAGGTTGCGTTTTTTTTGGTTATGGACTGCCGAAACCCAGAAGTACCAGAACAGGTTACTTCTGGGTTTTGGCAGTCGCGCATACGCAGAAGCGCCAAATCACAACCTGCACATGCGCAGACGTGTCTTTGCAGGTTACAAACACGTCAGGTTGTGAACGTGCATCCCACACGGATCACATTTGCAACCCGAGCGTCCACTGTACAGTGGTACCTCGGGTTACAAACGCTTCAGGTTACAGACCCTTCAGGTTACAGACTCCGCTAACCCAGAAATAGTACCTCGGGTTAAGAACTTTGCTTCAGGATGAGACAGAAATCGTGTGGTGGCGATGCGGCGGCAGCAGGAGGCCCCATTAGCTAAAGTGGTGCCTCAGGTTAAGAACAGTTTCAGGTTAAGAACGGACCTCCAGAACAAATTAAGTTCTTAACCCGAGGTACCACTGTATTTGATTTATTTAACAAAATGCATATATCGCTTGACGGTAGCAGAACCTCTAAGTGAAACCACAAGAAGCTTCCCCCAGGTTTGCCTGACTCTCTCTGGCAACCGTCCTCTCAATCACCTTGCCAATGAAGGAAATGTTATCAACTGGGTGGTAGTTGTCCTAACACCGAAGACCAACCATGCCTCCCCTAATCTTTCTCTGTCCTGCAGCATATCATACCCAGGCTCATTCAACCACTCCTCATTGGACTAGCCGCTCTAGTGATTTAGCAAGACTCATTCCCAGCTCTTAAGCAGTAGAAGATTCTAATTAATTGCCGTTGAAAGAATGTAAGGCTGAAGAAATGCTGATTTAGCTTTTGGCTTGGTTCACTGTGTAACCCAGCCCAGCTTTTGAACAGTTTCATGCGACACTGCTTCAGGGTTGGGGGAGGGGAGAGAGAGTCAGTTCTTAAACAAGAAAAGCATTGTAGAGATCATCACCTGTTTCTTCTCTCCTCCTCCTTAAAAAAAAAAAAAAGTCAACTGGTGATAAATTGATAAAAATTCTAGACCTCTGGGCTGGCTCCAGTAGGTTCAGGTGAGCAAATGAGTGCAGGTATAGTCATCCTAAACTTTGCCTTACATGAATTGCTTTTGGAAGCAGACAGCATGGTTCTGTGAAAGCGATCTCGCTAGGAGAAAAGAGGTCTAAATCCTTTCTTTGCGATAACAGGATTTGAAAGGTATCTATAATACAGTCTTCTACTTTTAAAGAGAATATTTAAGTTTCCTTTTCTCATGTGTATGGTCTTTTAAAAAAATGCTTTGTGGAGGAAGTCTCTGTATTATAAAATGTGTGTGCCTGGTGGTGGGTTTGCTTGTAGTTATAAAATCTGAACAGATGCATTTCTTCCCTGAACGCCAGTTTGGTGACTTACAAAGTTTTGTTTTAGCCTCTGTCTTTTTGATAGGAAGCGAGTGTTCACTTCTATGGCCTCTTATTTCAAAAAAAAGTATTAGAGCCATAGTGAGGTCACTATGAAGCAGGAGAATGGTGTCAGCATGTTTTGGTGAATCCTGCAGTATGCAGAAGAACAAAAACTATGGGTTGTATCCAAAGTAGCACTGAGTAAAGTGTCCTGGCAGTAGGACTGCCCTGTTTTCCTCCCGTCATGCCCCTTCTGCTCTGGAGGGTTGCTGGAACCCCAAGATTTGGGGAGGGCACATGTAGTGGGTGGGAGGAGAAGGGAGAGTGTCCCACTGAACAAGTGGAAAACCTCACACTAGCAAACACTAGTTGTATGCACACACCTCAGTAAGACACTTGTGAACTGTGCATGTGTGATCAAGGTCACTGTGTTCGTCACACTCTTCAGTCCCTCTTCCCAGAGCACAAAAAGCAGTTCATGTTTACAATACAATAATACGATACGTTAATCTTTATTAGTTACAGATAGGTAGCCGTGTTGGTCTGCCATAGTCAAAATAAAAAATTTCCTTCCAGTAGCACCTTAAAGACCAACTAAGTTAGTTCTTGGTATGCACACGAAAGCTCATACCAAGAACTAACTTAGTTGGTCTTTAAGATGCTACTGGAAGGAATTTTTTTATTTTAATCTTTATTGTCACTGTCCCATACAGAACAACAAAATTGAAAAATCTACATAAAACATTCAAAACCCAACAAGCCTGCTATCCCAGCTATCCCAACCTGGTTAGCCCCCTAAAAACTCTGGTACCCCATTTTAAAATACAGTATACTCCCATGGAGACTACCTTACGCTGCATTTAAAACAAAAATCACATTTGGGTAGAAATTGTTTCTCAGGCGGCTAGTCCTAGTCTTTATAACCCTGTACCTTCTTCCAGAAGGCAGAAGCTGAAAGAGATCATTTCCGGGGTGCGTACTATCCTGCACTATGTCTGCAGCTTTCTTATGGCACCTGGAAGCATGATCCACGGTGGGAAGAGTGCACCCAATTATTCTCTCCCCAGTCTTTACAACCTTGGACAGCATTGTTTTTCCCCTGAAGAAACATGCACGACACAAAAAGGAAGTGGTTTGAGGAGGGAGGAGGAAATACGCAAACTCAGCTTCACGTTCTGAGTTGCAAGGTGTTCTAACGACCAGCTGGGATGGAAAAGTTCAAGGAGAGGGTAAACAAAAGATGCTAGTCGGTTTGCAGCACCAATGGACTGGGCCTGCGTCCTTCCTCTCCCCTCCTTGGTATAGTGACTGCTGCCAAGTGACAGGCGTTACAATCCTGTCACGGCTGGACTACTGTAATGTGCTCTATGTGGGGAAGCCCTTGAGCCTGGTCTTGAAGCTCCAACTGGTACAGAATGCAGCAGCTAGACTGTCGATAGCGACACATGACATCTGCCCTGGCTGCCTATATCCTACCAGGGCAGGTTCAAGATTCTTGTGTTAATGTATAAAGCCCTGAGCAACCTGAACCAAGATCCCTCAAGGACCACTTCAGCCCTCATATCCCAACTTGATCACTGAGATTATCCAGAGTAGTGCCATTAGTTTTGTCCCATGGTACAGTAACTGGCCACAACTAGAAGTCAGACATTTAGTGTCGCTGGTCCCATGGGGTGAAATACTCTTCCATCACCGTTTTTGCAGGAATCCTTGCTTTTGACTTTTGGGAAACTCTGCATAGAAATTTATCATTTTCCCAGTCATACAGTTCTCCACATTTCCACATGTAGTTGGTTTGTTTTTGTTTTTATAAAAAAAGAGGTCCTCATGAAAATTCATCAGCACCTGAGTGTGAATTTCTCTCAATATATACACACTTACATGCAATTTTCCCCAATACCCACCACTTTTGCAAACCAATTTTCCTTAATATAATGCATTTTTGTCATTTGTATGATATACACACTTTCCAGCAGTCTATGTCTTTTTATATGTATTACGCCGCTGACTAACTGTCTTGCAAAATTCAGAGAAGCACAAATTTTGATGAAAGGTTGTGTTTTGGTTTCTGCATTGTTTCAGAAAATGTGAGTTAGGTTGGTTAGCCTTTAAATGGGAAAGGAATCATCATCATCATCATCATCATCATCATCATCATCCTCTTCCTGGGATACAACTTGGAGGTGGTGCAGTCAGGGAAATATTTTATCTTAGCTCTCTTGTTGAGCACCCAAGGGCCCCAATGCCATGAAGGAATGTTCATCCAACCATCTTTATTGATAGGTCTATGCAAATTTGGACCAGGATGCCTGAAAAATAATCTCACCTGTCATATACCCAGTCAATCACTGTGTCCTGCATATGAGGGCCTCTTGCAGACACCATCTTATCAGGAGTTTCTTTCGTTCTTTTTTAGCACAATGTAGAAATCAGACCTTTAGTGTTGTGGATAGTTGGAATTCCCTCCGCTTGGGTATTAGGCAGGTACCATCTCTGTTTTCTTTTCATCATCTATTGAAGACCTTCTTCTTCTAAGAAGTCTTTTAAGACAAGATCTTTCACAGCTTGCCTCTATATTGGAATTGTTTTTAATGGTTTTTTATTGTTTCCATCACTTGTTGTTTGCTGCCCTCGGTTCCTTTGGGAGGAAAGGCGAGATATAAAATTAACAAATAAATAAATCAAGTATTGTTCTCTCCAGGTTCAGAGGCAATGTGCCAATGCATAGACCTCATGGATGTTCATTAGCATGTTAGTGCAAATATCTCCTAATCTGCACATTTTTATAAGCAATTTAAATATACATATTTTTGCAAAGCAGTCCCCCCCCCAAAATAATGTATTTTTGTACGTTGTCTTCATGAATACAGGTAATTTTAAAATGCACTTTCATAATACTTGGCTGGAGAATCTCATTGCAAAATTTGGAGCAGCACGAATTTTGAAGGATGTCTGTGTTTCAGCTTGCGTATTCTTTCAGAAAGTGTGAATTAGGTAAATTCACATTTAAATATGAACCAAAGTGATTTCTCTCTTGTCCCTACCAAAGGATAATAGTTGCTGGAGGGGACACACAGTGATGAAGAGTCATTACATTTGTTCATTGCCTATAATCTTTCACAGAGGCATTTGGGATTCAACAGAGTCTTCTGTTAAGCATGGAGCAGTCACAGAAATATAGACACACCACGTAGGCTAATAACTGTGAAAGCATATATAAAAGAATAATGATATCATTCAAAAGGTAGAAATAAATCTATTAGAGTTCATATATACAATGTAACAGACTAGTGGCAGAGAACGTTCAAGATAGGCACCAGAGGTCAGCCTCACAATGGTTATTCAAAGGTTTCAACAGAAGACGTCCCAAAAGTCTCAAGGACAGTGTTTCCGGAATTGTGCTGGTCCTGAGGGTTAACCGTGCGGTGAGGTCCGAGTTCAGTCCGAGGTCAAGGCTGCGGTATGGAGGCTGTCCGTCAAAGCTGAAGCTGGGTCCAAGGCAGGGAGTCGGGTGAGGTCAGGAACTCTGGCAGAAGAGCAGGACAGGGTGCAGGCAGGAACAGGCTACCAACAATGTTGCTCCTACAACCTGGGACTGGGGCTGACTGGCTTTTATTTGCCCCGAGGCATAGGGCAGCCCCGGTCCACAGGTGAGCCGCCTCTCCTGGCCTGGAGGCGAGCACTCCTCTTGCGGGAACTTAGTTCCCTCTGCCTCTCTGCCCTGAGCCTCTGCAGCTCAGGAGAGGCTGGAGGGTTACCGGACCCAGAGGCAACCCCAGCTTCCCCTGATGTGGCTGAGAGTGGAGCACCTGCAGGCAATGGGTCCTCCATCACCTCAGGAGCCAGAGTAGACTCAGCTGGTGCCTGCACCTGAGGATTCATCACAGGTGAGGACCCTTTGGGCTCAAGTCCCAGCCCCAGCTCAGCTGGTTCTGAAGGCGGGGACTCCTGTGCAGGCTGGGATTCCTCAGGTTCAGCCTCCGAGTCCGAATCCCAGGCCATCCCAGGAATGATACTCCTGTTTCGTGATAGTCTTCATCAGCTGAAAATACAATACAAAGCATACAACCAATGAACGATAACAGAATTGATCTACCCACATACACATTGTATAATAAAACAGAATATACAAAACAAAGTGTATAAAGAAAGATATGTACCAAAAGTATAGAGGAGGAGGAGCAGCAGCAATAAGGCTTCCTCTTTAATGCTGAGGTACTACTGTGTCCCCCCCCCCCCGCTTTCTGGGAAGCCTGGGAAATGCAGCATTCCCAAGGCTCCCCCGGTTCCAAATTTCAGCACCAACTTCTGTTGTAATGAAGCTGGCACGACCTCTCCAAATGTGACATTTACAAAGCAAGCAAATAAAATGCCATTCCAGCAATAATTCCTTATGACTTGTAAATAGCTGAGGCCATATCCATAAATGTGGGCCATTTACAAACAAATATACTCTGGTAGCATCGAGCTTTTATGAGTCTCCAAACATCTGCTGCACAGTTGCAATGGTTCGCTCTCGTCCTGCTATTGCAAAGGAATTAATTGTTGTTGTTTTGTAAAGGAGGGGGTAGAGAAGGAGGGCAGCATGAATAATAAGGGGGGGTAGTTTATTTTAAATAAACTATAAACTGGTGCAAGCTGTGCAGTTAACTTCCCGTCTCATTTCTTTCAGAGTCGCGTTGCTGCCTTTGATGTTGTCCTGAAACACTTGAACTTCTCCCGGGAACAGCCACCTTTCTTCTGCCCAATGAGGCTGACAGCACAACATGGAGAGGGTCAGCCCAAACCAGAGGAGGACCAAAGGGAAGACTCTCCCACTTCCAATGAGAGGATACTGGAAGATTGTTTGCAGAGAAACAGAGAGCTGGAATTTTCCAACTGGTTAGTTTCATGATTTGTTTTCTCTTTCTTGAGATTCTAATGATAACCCACCCACCCACCCCAAAGCAAATCACTCTACAGGGAGACAAAGCAAAAAAGGCAGTGGAGGCTAGTCCATTGGGGCAAATAGGATACTGTCTCCCACAAACTCAGTGTGTCACCAGCCAGCTATCGCCTGCCTGCCTGCTTGTTCCAGCCAGCAGGGCCAAAGTGAGCTGTCCATAGTTCTGACTTCCTTGACCCCCACTGAAAAAGGCACCATCATTATTATTTATTAAAGGCATTTGTAAACTGCTTAATTATGTGCATTTCTAATTGGTGCACATAAAAACAATCTGCAGAAAATGAGACAATAAAGCAAACAAAAAAAAAATTATAATAGAACCAAACGCTACCTTAAAATGCTTGCTGTAATGAGAGTATCTTAGTCATACACCTGCTGCTCAGCAAGGAGGGTTTCTGTCTTATTTCGGTTGGGAGGGAGTTCCACAGGCTTAGGCCCAGAACAATGAATGCACAGCTTCTAGCTGTTACGACTCATGCGTCTGAGAAATAGGAGGCCACTAACAGAGACTCTCTGTAAGACCTCAGAGAACAGGCAACAAAACTCTCAATGGCAGCATTCTCATCTGCAACCAGAAGGTTCCCTGTACATTCTTTTCCATAGAACTAAGTGGGAGAGAGCATTTAGGTGAGTACAAAGGAGCATTGATGGGCAATGACTAATTACTGATGCACTGCACAAGACCTTGGCAGAAAAAAAGCACCACACTATTATGAATGAATGAATGAAATAAATAATTCACTAACTAAAACAAAATCCACACAGAGAGAAAACCCCAACAGATATAAGATAAGCCATTCAGCAGCTCAGAATGATCATGTGATGCTCACTCAAACCAAGTCCAGCCTTGAAACCAAATATGCAATCTATGAGGCATCTTTCCTTAGAAGGATCCATTGTGATTTCCATATGGCATCTGAAGCTAAGACAACTGATGGCATGCCTTATTGTCTCCACCCCCATTGTTCAGCCCGGACACTGAGATCCAGCACCGAAGGCCTTCTGGCGGTTCCCTCATTGCGAGAAGTAAGGTTACAGGGAACCAGGCAGAGGGCCTTCTCGGTAGTGGCGCCTGCCCTATGGAACGCCCTCCCAGCAGATGTCAAAGCAATAAACAACTATTTTACTTTTAAAAGGCATCTGAAGGCAGCCCTCTTTAGGGAAGTTTTTAATGTTTGAAGCTGTACTGTTTTTAATATTCAGTTGGAAGCCGCCCAGAGTGGCTGGGGAAACCCAGCCAGATGAGCGGGGTATAAATAATAAATTATTATTATTATATTATTATAGGTCAGCTTCCAATCCATTTGTTGAAAACCAGAACTTGGCAATATATTCTTTGGAAGAAAGCAATGCCTTAAACCGATGATTTGGTGTGGTTTGCTTTCTCATTTGTTTATGTCCTATCTAATATCACAGCTGCCCAGCTTTGGTTGAAATAAGCTTGTGAAATGTTCTTCAGGATTTCACCCCACATTCTGGAGATTCAAATGAGCTGGTCTTGTTACCAAAGCAAATGTGTTCCATTTGGAATTCCCAGTTTTGCATAACTTTTAAATTTCTTAATTTGTTAGCATCTTGGTTTTCAGATCTTTCTGTTTCCTTCCTAACCCATAAGAGGCTCCAGTGTAGTTCACAACTGTTACAGTGTTGTGAAAATAAAAAAGGAGAATATTAAAACTACTATGAAACTCAACAAAATTAAAACAGACCACCGAGTCAAACATACCATTAAAACATTTATAATTTAAAAAAATGTTTTGATTGCCCATAAAAGCCATCAATGAAGTCCAAACTATCCTTAGGGGGAGTTTCACAGCTAAGGTGCTGCCACCAAGAAGTCCCCATCTTCTGTTATCACTTGTCAAGACTTCTTCAGTGTCAGAACACTGAGCAGAATCTTGAGTGATAAATATACAGTATGTTTAGCTTGGATAGGAGACTGAGAGATGATAGCCATCATCGAATAGCTAAAGGGCTATCATGCATGGAAGATGGAACAAGCTTGTTTTTTCAGTAGTATTTAGAATGAGAGGGGCTGGAAACTGGTGTCAACATACTGATATACAGAGGATATATATTGGTGCACAGAGGTAACTGTTTTACTGTACTGCTTTCTACATGATGGTGTAAAAGATGGAGTGTGCAATATATTAGGATGACTCTTGAGTTGGAGGGCAAGGAGGGCATTCAGAAGAACCACGAATTCATGAGAGGTAAAGTGGCATCTGTAGAAGGCAACATAAATTGATTTCTGTAGTGCTTTGTGGTTCCTCGGTGATCCAGGTTTCAAAAAAAACAACCCAGTGCTGCAAACAAGCATTAGTTGAAAGAGAAAGTGATGCCTTTAAGCTTACCATAATGTCATGGCTCCAGGGTAGGTTGATGGGGGGGAAAGAGCAAACCATGAGCCAAGTGGGGGAGAGGGTATAGGGAGGGCTCCATTGTGACTGACAGGTCAAACCTGCAATCAGAGAGAACAATTTTACCTGGAAAGTAAAAACAAAAGCAAAAAAAAAAAACACCTTTTAATCCCCCCCCCAAAAAAAAAACCAACCTGGCAAAATCAGAACTTATGTCTCTAGTTCTGGGATCAGGAGAGCGGGAGGCAGAGCTGCTTCGCAACTGACAGGTCTGGCTTGTAATCAGAGGGGATGATTTACCAAGAATCAACCAATCCTAGAGCTTTGGGGACAAAGCAGCTTTGCAAAAGCAGAACATATGTCTCCAAGCTTAAGGACAGGGAGGGGAGAATGCAGAAGCAGAGCTTCATTGTGAGCAACAGGTCAAGCTCAAAATCGGTGGCAGTGATTTTATCCTATTTTGATGTTACGTTTGCAGATGTTTTAGGCTGTTTTAGATTCTATGTGAGAAATAACATGGGAAAATGATGGTGGTGATAGGATTTGCTTTCTGTGTAGTATTAATTGTTCTACCCATTCAAGAATCAACTTTAATGGCGCCCAGCACAAAAGACCCTCGGTCTATCTGCCAGTAATTTGCCAGGGTTTGTTCCTCGAGAGGCCAGTGTGACTGCAAATTTAATATTCCATCAAAATGGGGGAAATGTTATGCAGGGAAAAGCATCGTAATTGTGAAGAGCTGGGAGAGAGACAAAGCAGGCTCAGATGGACCGCAAGCCAAACTGGGCAGTCTATGAAATGCCACAAATCAAGATGGACTGGTTTCTGGAGCTTTGAATCAGGGTGTAGACCAAATCTTGCAGCTGATGCAGACCTCTCCCATGCTTATCAAAATCAAACTGTTTCAAAAAGATATGCTGGTTGATCCCACATCTCAAACAATGATTCGGTTTCCAGTAGGCTGCCAGAAAGACATTATGTTCTGTGTGTGTTTTCAAAGAGAAACCAGCTTGACATGTGCCCAACTGGTGTCCTGGAATGTAGCTGTTTTCCTGTGTCTAATCTAGCATTAGACACAGAAAAACAGAAGGAGGGGAGAATAAAGTTCTATTTATCACACTCCCAATTTACGTGCATTAATCACCTTGTTTTGATTTCAGCCGGGTGATCACTCCCCATTTACTCAGGTCAGATCCTGGGGATTTTTTTTTTTAAAAAAATACTTTAATCATTATGTGTGTGGTCCTTACACTACCAAATTTAGCAATCTCCCGGTGGTAAAATTCTAATATTTGACTGGATTAGAAGGAACAAATTTTACTTAGCAGTGTAACAGTTGGGTAGCAGTTGCTGCTACCCAGCTGTATACAAAACTGAAACTAGACAGATCTTCTCAGCTTCTTTTCTCTGCTGGTCTTGCCCAGAACTGATCCTGCCCTCCATCCAGCAAGGGAGCAGCTCTGCCATGTACAGAACCATTTCAGACCCTCCAAGTGTTCTGATTTCTCAGGGATAGTCCCAGAAATATACAAGCCATCCCAGTTTCTGTTTTGATCCAGGAATGTCCCATTTTCCCTTTTTCATCCCCTCCACATCTTGGAGAACAATTATAAGGTGTGTGTGTGTGTGTGTGTGTGTGTAGGTGCAAAAGCGGAGTCCTGTTTATACTGAAAATGAAATTCCTGCACCAAATGAAGGAAATGGTGATGGTGGCATACAAAGCCCTTCCAATAACTTTGAAGGAAAAGGTCACCAATCCACCTTAAATTCTTTAATTGAAATGCTTCGGCAGCCAGCCATTTCTTAGGAAACGCTTGCAGTGTTGATTCCTTTATTGTAAACGGGGCCTTATTTGGAAGTAAGCCCCACTGTATTCAATGGAGCTTACTCCCAGGTTATTGAGTAAAGATTGTGCAGACTTACACTGCAGTCTGAAGCATTTTTACTCAGAACTAAGTCCCACTGAGTTCAATAGGATTTACTTTCTGGCATGTTCCTGAACATTCTCACAGTTTCCATTAGTATTAGTACCATAGTACCTTGGGTTACAGATGCTTCAGGTTACAGACGCTTCAGGTTATAGATTCCACTAACCCAGAAATAGTACCTCAGGTTAAGAACTTTGCTTCAGGATGAGAACAGACATATTGCGGCGGCGGCGGCGTGGTGGCAGCAGGAGGCCCCATTAGCTAAAGTGGTACCTCAGGTTAAGAACAGTTTCAGGTTAAGAACGGACCTCCATAACCAATTAAGTTCTTAACCAGAGGTACCACTGTATTAGTATTCATATTAGTATTTTAGTATTAGTATTATATACCACCTTTTTCCCTGAGAGGGACGCAAGGCAACTTATAGCTACAATTTTATTTCATTCCCTTTATCTGCTGAAGATGTTGTACATGATCCCTTCCCTCACACATTTTTGCTTTACAACAATCCCGTCAGGTAGTTTTCATGGAGAAGCTTTAATTGGCTCAAGGTGACAGATGTATATGACATCTATGTGTGTGCAGAGATCAGATGCAGGAGGAGCTTCCTGCTGTAGAATAGAATGGCCCTATTTTCATCTGAGAAATGTTGGACAGCATGCCATTTCTAAATCACTTTAGTTCCTAGTCACATTGCAGGAATAAGTTATTGAGCCAAAAGTGTTGTCTGAAAGCAAATTATGCAGCAAGCTTGATGAAACTAAGTGGGTCTGGGCCTAATCACAAGCTGTAGTGGAACAGCATTTTCAGGACTATTCCTGGCTGGGTGGAACAATCATTTGCAGTCTAGGGATGGGAAGCTTACTGTGACAAGTAATGGCAGTGGTAGCTGTTCTATTTTGTAAATTATTATTTAACTACTAGCTGCATTGTTCAATGAAGTGAGAGTGACCCAGAGGGTGCCATTCTTCTGAACATCAAATGGGTTTCTACTTCCCCTCTCTCACACCTGGCGCTAACCTGGTGTCAGACATGGAATCCTCTAAGGATGAACCAGACACCCCACAGATCGAAGATCCTCAGGAGCAGGTAGGGTCTCTGACAGACAGTGCCCCTCTGGCAGTAGGGGCAGAGAACCTGTGGAGCTGTCAAAGGAAGAGGTGGAGCCATCTCTCAGCATTGGAGAACATGGGCACCAAAAAGTCTGGACCTAGACCAAAGAGAAATGAGGTACAGACGTTTTGGTGCCCATGTTCTCCAATGCTGAGAGATCAAAGAGTTAGCTCATGAGTAAGGGGTCTACATCTGCACTCAGTGGTTAGGAAAGGTTCCTTGCCTGAAACCTTGGAAAGCCACAGCCAATCAGTGCGGACAATGCTGAGTTACATGAATCAATGGTCTGCCTCGGTGTAAGTCGGCTTTCTATGTTTCTAAGCATGTGATGCAAAGTATTTTAGTTGTGAGACTCTGTCCAATGAGCCTGGACAGTTGCAGTTGAATCTCCAGTCTCGATTACAACAGTCTGTGAAGTCAATGAAGTCGTTATAGACATTCATAGGCTTGCACTGTATGCCATTTGTTTATTTGTTTGTTCTGCATTGGTTTCAAGAATAGACATGAGCTTGGCTGGAATATTCTCCAGAAGGAGCGGTACAAATAAGAACAAAAATAATAATACCATGGTTCAACGGGGAAGATGTTGGATCTTGGACTACAGGTTGCCTCTAGATGACTTCTTTATTGAGAATGATCCTGATTTGTTTGTGGGGAGGTTAGATGCATCAAGCAAGTAGCATCACACACTTTCCCCCACCACTTTCCGTATTGCAAAAAGTGTGACTGGTTTTTGGAAGGTGGAAGAGCAACCACCTTTACTTGCATGACTTGGGTTTCCCAAGAGGTGACTGAACCACGCCGCAACATAGCAATGGTCTGGAAGCACCCAGTGACTAATAGAAATCAGATTGCAACTACTAATCTCTTTGTTGGTGTACGTGTGTGTTTTCAAATCCTTTGGAATACGGGCAGCTGCCTTGGAGAAAGTCAGACCATCTGTCTATCTAGCACAGTATCACCTACACTGACTGGCTCTTCAGGAAGAGAGTCTCTCCCAACCCCACCTGGAGACACCAGGGGTCAAACATGAGACCTTCTGCATGCAAAGCAGATACTCTACTCATTGAGCTGCAGCCTTTCCCTAGAAGGATTCGTGGTCTGACTTGTCAGTACAGAGGCAGCTGACAATTGAGCGTTTCCAATTGAGCGTTTGCCCCATATACAGGGTCTCAATATACCTCAATAGCAACGCCTCTGGGTATCATATTGTTAGGTCTTTGAATCATAACATACAAAGCACAGAGGACATTCTCAGTCTTACCTGGAGATGCGGGGAGGGGAGGGGTCGGATCTGGCACCTTCTGCATGCAAAGCAGATGCCCTACCACTGAGCTACGACCCTCCCCTCCTTTTTCGCATTTCCGCAGAGGTTATGGGTGGGGGGATCTACAGACAAGGTTGGTGATTGATGCCTGGTAAGGAAGGGGTTACTGTGAGACCCCGGCGTCCAGGCACCACGAGGACCAGCCGTCTGCTTTTATTCCTCCTCTTCTGTGCTGGAGTTTTAGCGTGGGCGAGACGAGGCAGGAGGAGCTGGAAAGCGCGCACGCCGGGGGTGGGTGGGCTGTTTAGAACAGGATTTCTTTCCCCCTTTCCAGGCTTCCACGAAAAGGAGCTTGTGCTGGGTGGCTGAGCTGCCGTTGGGCAAAGGTGCGTCGCCGCTCCCCCCCCCCATCCCCACGGAAGCGGGTGGGGCCGGCGTCTGCCATGGCCACCTGCTGGGTAGATTTGTCCCGGAGCGCAGCGCGTTGGGGACCGGCCGGGCACCTGTGGGGACCAGCTGGGCGCACCTGAGCTGGAGCGAGTTGTGCGCCCCCTCCCTCCGTCCCCCGCTGCTGTCCCTCGGAAAAGGGAGGTTTTATGCGGAGCTTGCTGGAGACCCCCTGGGGGCCGGCGCGGGTTCTCTTTCTTTCTCTCCCTCGGGTGAGAGATCTGGGGCGGCGGAGAAAAGAAGGCAAGGAGAGACGCGGAGAAAGAGGGGGAAGCACGACGGAAGGGAGGACTGAGGAGGCGGCGGGATCCAGACCTGTAGGAGCAGCAGAGCCGCCTGCCTGGAAGGTAAGACCCAACCGCCCCCGCCCTGCTTTTCCTCCTCGGCGCACCGCCGCCGCCTGTGCGCGCAAGGCTCCTTCTCCAAACGTGCCCAAGAGAGCGCAGCGCACGGCGATGCTTTTCGCTCGGGCACGCGAGGACCGCGGTGGAGGTGAGCGAGCAGGTTGGCTTCGGGGGCTCGCGACGGCTCTAGGCAGCAGCAGCAGCAGCTGCTGCTGCTGTAGCTGCTTCTGAAGGACAGGCGAGGGTGGGAGAAATCCTGAAGAGGAGAGACCTGTTAGCGAGCAAAAGGCGCTGGAGAGGGTGGCGGAGGAGCGATGGAGTTGATCCGGCTTGGGTCTGCTGTGTCGGTGGCCGCTGACATTCTTCCCCTCCAGGGCTGGGTGTGAGCGGCGTCCTCGGAAGCAGAGCGAGAGCCGTTCTGTGGGTTTTGGTGACCGTGTGTGGTGTGGAAGATGCTTACATAAAATCAGCATGAGCAAGGAAGCCACAGCAAGCTGTTGGTTCTTCTGAAGGGGCCACAAGATTATCATAATAATAAAAAATCTGGAATGTGGTTCCTTTTCAGTGCCCCCGGGTTGCTTCCCATGTTGGTCCTACTCGGAGTAGACCATCTTGAAATGAATGGACCTAAGTTTGCCATGCCTGTTGAGTTCAATGGGTCTCCTCTGAGTAGGGAGAGAGCCCCCTTCTCTTTAGTGTGGCTTGAGCTTTGGGTTTAAGAGAAGGCTCTCTTCCAGAACTGGCATTCATCTTCTAGCGTTGGGAGGTTTTGCTCTTCAGGGAAAGGCTTAGGTGTCAGATAAAAAATGTACCCCTCAGATTTCTACCTTGGAAAGAGATTATTGTTCTTAAAACTGTGTCCTGGGTATAAGATGCTAGCAGAGGAATGAGGGACAGTAGTCACAGGAAGGGTTCATTCCTTATTTGGGAAGGGTGAGAGTGGTTGTATGGGGAAAGTGGTCTCCTCTACCTTCATGTACTCCTGCCTTTGTAGTCCTCTGTCTCTCTCTTCTATGTTTAGTTAATAAAAACATAATTGCTTAGGGCCTTGACTCTCTGGTAGATCACCTGTTTTGCTTGCAGAAAGGTCCGTGTTCATCCCCAGGCGGTTCCAGCTAGGGCTGGGACAGGAGAGCCACTGCCAGTCAGACTAAACAGATGGACCCACAACAAGCTAGATGGACCCAACTCAGTAGAAAGCAGGTTCTTATGTTCCTCACACACCAACATGTTTTCCCTGGGCAACCAGCTGCAGAGATCATCGGGTGGACCATAAGGAAAACAACAACAACAACATCTCAGTGTTGTCCTTTCTCTCACTCACTACCGCCCCTTCCATCCCTCTCAAATTTCCCTCCATGTCCAAGATGCACAGATTCTGCAGGACTGCAGGAGAGCTGAGGCTTCTCTCATAATGGAAACCTCGTTTGACTAGGGCTGAGCGCCCTGGGAAAGATGGTTGGGTTCCAAAAATAACTATGAAGTTGCTAAGCATCAGGTAGGTCCATTCAGGAGAAAACTGGGGGGGGGGTAAAGTGTGTAGTGTGATAATAGGCAGGAAAGGTGGAATATTAAGTAATCAACAGGATGTCAGGCTGCATGTCAATTTATGTATGTGTTTAAAGCTGGACGGGCCTTAATTTGTGCATAATGCAAAGACCCAAGAAAACATTACACAGAGACTTTGTTATTAGGTAATCCAAGGCTCTTGGATAGGGCAGACTCAATTTAAAATGAGCATTGGAAGGTCAGCTGCATTTATACAGGCAAGTCAGTCTACTAATTCTTCTAGATTAGGGAAGGGTCGTAGCTCAATGGTAGAGCATCTTCCTTCTACGTGGGGGAAAAACATGTGCTCTATCTCTGAGCAATGGTTCAAGACCTGTTGCAGGTTTGCTTCTTGGTTTCATTTCTCTTCCTTATGGCAAATAGGTTTAATTCATGGCTGGTCTCTGTACACAGCGGAAATACAGTTCAGGCAGCAAGCTGTTTTGGCAGGCAGGCAAACCACAGGGCTGTCTCAAAGGTCCCAGGCTTCCTACCTGTCAGAGACAGCAATGTGTCTGAATATGAGTTGCTGGAAGCCACAGGATGGGGAGAACATTGTTGTGCTCATGTCCTACTTGTGGGCTTCCCAAAGGCATCTGGTTGGCCACTGTGAGAACAGGATGGGTCTTTGGCCTGATCCAGCAAGACTCTTCTTGTGCTCTCAAGTCAAATCCTGGGACTGTAGATCCTTGTACCCATAGACAGTGAAGGCGTTCTGCATGCAGAGCATGCTCTCTATTCAGAGAGTTCATGTTTTGCACACGGATGTGCCTGCAGCTGTTTGCACAAATGACATTTCTGCCCAAGATGCAGGAATACCAAATACAGTACCTATTCATTTTATTGGAAGTTTAGGAGCTACGGTACATATGCAAAGGGGTGAGGAGGTAACGCAAATAGCTTCTCCGCTTGGGAGCTAGAAGTAAAATATTCAAAGTTGCCCCTTAAATTAGAGAAATGGACAAGTTAGAGAAGTTTTAATAATGCTTTTGTCTCAATCTAGCACCTTTTTTTGGCATAGGCACTCAAAGTGTTATCTTTGCAACCTTCAAAATAAAAAAAATTCCTTCCAGTAGCACCTTAAAGACCAACTAAGTTAGTTCTTGGTATGAGCTTTCGTGTGCATGCACACTTCTTCAGATACACATGCACACGAAAGCTCATACCAAGAACTAACTTAGTTGGTCTTTAAGGTGCTACTGGAAGGAATTTTTTTTTATTTTGACTATGGCAGACCAACACGGCTACCTATCTGTAATCTTTGCAACCTTGTTATCCTAAAATGCTGAATATAAGTTTGATTGGACAGTCACACTTTTCCATCTCAACAGATGTGTTTACTTGGGAGTTAATCCCACTGAGCTGAATGGGGATTAATTCAGGTGAGCCTGAACATCACTGGTCTTCAACAGGTTGGTTGGGAGCCACTAGTGGGCTGAAGCTTGATCCAAGGTTGGTCGCCATAGGAACACAACCACCATCCAAAAATATGGTGAAAGGTTAAGCAATGGGTCCGGTCTGCAAATACCTGTTTGGGTTAAAAGTTGATCCTGAGTCCGAAAAGGTTGAAGATACCTGGTGTATAGAATTGCAGCCCTAAAGGTTGATTCAAAAGGTGTTGCTTCAAAATAAATGCCTAAAAAATACACAAGTTACAAATCTGCCACTGTCAATTATGTCTGGGCTGTTAGTTTACTTAGCAGTAAGTTCAGGGGGTGATTTTTATTTTATTGAGATGGCAGAGTATGAGGAGAGGCAGTCTTAACCATTTCTTTCTATATGTACTCCGCAAAAATGGTCCACTTCTATAGAAAAAGAAAAAGCTTCTACTGGCTTCTATTTGCAATCCTAATAATTCACTGCAGTGTGTGTATGCTTTTCATGGAGATTGCTGTCAGAAAGAAGAGCTCTCTCTCTCTCTCTCTCTCTCTCTCTCTCTCTCTCTCACACACACACACACACATACACACACACACTTATTTACTTACTAGATATTAAATACACATAACACCCTAATGTGAGTGGCAGCAATGCACTTAACATCAATAGGCACCCAAGTACTTGCAAGACCACCTCCCCCAATATCAGCTACCTGAGACCCTATGATTGACAGGTGAGTCCTTGTTGATAGTGCCACCTCTGGGGGCTACCTGCTTGGTGCTGGCCTGTGACAGGGCCTTTCTGGTGGTGGTTCCCCATTTGTTCAGTGTCCTCTTTGGTGGTGGTGGTGGTGTGTGTGTGTCCGTCTCTCATTGTTGACTTTTGAGAGGAATTTGATGGGTAAAATGTATTGTTCCTAGCAACCCTGAAATCACTCGTTGAGAGAATGCTTTTTAAGTGGTTTTAGAATGCGTTTAAAAATGTTTTTTTATTGTTGACGGGTCTACTGCCTTGAGCTCCTTTGGGATGAAGTGTGGGAGATAGATAGATAGATAGATAGATAGATAGATAGATAGATAGATAGATAGACAGATGATAGATAGATGATAGAATTCTAGTTAGAGACCCTTAGTTGAGAGGAACACTCTGAAGTTTTTCTTTTCTGTCCATTCCCAGAGTTGACCAGTGTAATCCCATAAGATTTTACCTTACTACCCCAAAACTGCATGCTCTGTTACTGAATCCAGAATCAATTCACATTTTTGCATCTTGGGTATTTGTGATGGCCCACTTAAACTTGGGGAGCTGGTGTGATGCTGGGTGGGTGAGCTCTGAATAGGGAAATTCAGGTCAAATTACTCTACCTCCATAAACTTCACTTGGAGGCCACAGATAAGCCTTTGCTACCTTGAGGAGACAGTGATGCTGACCTAACTTGCTGGGTTGTTTTAAGGATTGCAGCAAGATAATGTGTATGCTTCAAGCATTCTGAGAAACTACCTGAATGTCAAGTATGAATGTCAAGTCCTAATTATTATTGCACCATCTCCAGCCTCTGCCTTGTGCTCCCATTTTGCTTTTGCTTCTCTACCTTAGGTAATGGATACTAGGGATCATTGTAGTCTTTGTTGAATTAACAATGCAAATCCTTAGCTATTTCATGGTTTAATAGTTTTCCTAAAGAATATATGTTTGCTAGGCTGTATGTTTGTCTTGAGAACATTGCTCTTCTCTGGAACAGCCTTCTTTGCATCACAGTGTTCCAATGAACAGATGCTATTAACACCTCCCAGTTCTTCCAGGAACCAGCTCCAGTCATGTACCCAGCCACATATCAACGTACTGTCACTGTGTCTTCCCACAGCACTTTGGAATTTTCAAAATGTTTTACCATCTAGATGTTTCCAAAACCCACAGTAGGGCAACATCTTTGTTAAAGGTAAAGTTAAAGGGACCCCTGACCATTAGGTCCAGTCGTGACCGACTCTGGGGTTGTGGTGCTCATCTCGCTTTATTGGCTGAGGGAGCCGGCGTACAGCTTCCGGGTCATGTAGCCAGCATGACTAAGTCACTTCTGGCGAACCAGAGCAGCGCACGGAAATGCTGTTTACCTTCCCACCGGAGCACTACCTATTTATCTACTTGCACTTTGATGTGCTTTCGAACTGCTAGGTTGGCAGGAGCAGGGACCGAGCAACGGGAGCTCACCCCGTCGCGGGGATTCGAACTGCCCACCTTCTGATTGGCAAGTCCTAGGCTCTGTGGTTTAGCCCACAGCGCCACCCGTGTCCCAACATCTTTGTTAGGACCAACCCAAAAAAGTCACAAGCTTTCAAGTTCTCCAACATTCTTCATCATCAAGCCTTTTTCCATTTCTGGATAAAAGTCTGTTGACTTTGTTGTGACTCTTGAGTTGTCTTTGGGGTTTTATTCTTCTTCTAGGCCAAGGTTTCCCAACTTTGGATCTCTGGTTGCTTTTTTGGACCACAACTCCCATGATCCCTAGCTAGCAGAATCAGTGGTTAGGGATGATGGGAGCTGTAGTCCCAAAACAGCCAAAGATCAAAGTTTCGGAAACCTTGTTCTAGGCCAACACCTGTCATTTATGTCAGGGGCAGGAACCTGTAGTCCACTATATGTTGTTGGACTTCATATTCAACCACAGACAGCATGACTGATTCTTGGGGATGGTGGTATTGTAGGTCAACAGTACCCAGAGGACCATAGGTTTCCCATCTCTGATCTATGTGATGATTGCAGAGAAGACAATCTTTTGAGGCAATGCAATTGTTCCACTGTACAGATCTCAGACCAGAAAAGACTGGTGTTCCCAAAGGGTTATAGTTCTGCTTTACATACAGAAGGTCTTAGCTTCAATCCCAAAAACCCGCAATTAGGGCCGGGAGAGAATCCTGCTTGAAATCCTGGAGATATACTGCCAGTTAATGTTGGCATTATAGGGACACGGGTGGCACTGTGGGTTAAACCACAGAGCCTAGGACTTGCTGATCAGAAGGTCGGCGGTTCGAATCCCCACGATGGGGTGAGCTCCCGTTGCTTGGTCCCTGCTCCTGCCAACCTAGCAGTTCAAAAGCACGTCAAAGTGCAAGTAGATAAATAGGGACCGCTCCAGCGGGAAGGTAAACGGCGTTTCCGTGTGCTGCTCTGGTTCGCCAGAAGCAGCTTAGTCATGCTGGCCACATGACCCGTAAGCTGTCTGTGGACAAACACCGGCTCCCTCGGCCTATAGAGCGAGATGAACGCGCAACCCCAGAGTCGGTCACGACTGAACCTAATGGTCAGGGGTCCCTTTACCTTTACTTTAATGTTGGCATTACTGAGCTAGACAGAGCATTGGTTTCACTAATTCTAAGACATCTTCCTGTGTTCCTGAGCCTTATAGTAAGTCCACAACAGAGGTGGGGCTTGAACTCAGAGCTCCCTGACCCATTTATTGTGTTGTCTGCTGCAATTTGCTTGCCCTGTAGGGTTCCTTATGCAACTATTTTTATCTAAACTCATAGGCTATATTTTTATTTCAGTCTTCCTCCAGGGAACTCATGACAACATACATGATTCTTCCACCCACCCATTCTCTTTTTTTAAAAAAAAATATTAAAAAATATTTGTATATTGCAATTTGGTTAAGAAAAAAAGAATAGCAATTATAGTGCAATAAAAGTCCTACGGATCACCAGTTAACTATTATGGACAATGTTTTTTTTCTTAATTGTTTGCATAGCCTGAAAAGTTTTCAGCAAATGTTTGAAGGTTATCATGTAAGGCGTTTGCTGAATCTCTACTGGAAGAGCACTTCACGGGAGCAGGCCACTTGCCCTGAAGACTTGATTTGGATGAAAAATAAGCCTCACCAACTCCAGCGACAACCAGCAGTGCCCTTGCTGGTGCTCTCAGTGATCAAGCTGGGGGTATAAGGGTTCAGGTAGTCCCAGAGGGACCCTGGACCTAAGTTGCTTAGAGCTTTGTAAATTAATTCAAGAACCTGGTTCAGTAGTAGATGGGCTACCAGTGCAGTTGTTTTATCCATGGTGTCACATGTTGGCAGCCATCCAGGTGGATAGCTCAGTGGGTTAGAGCATAGTGCTGATAACGCCAAGGTCACAGGTTTGATCCCTGTATGGGACTGCTGCATATTCCTGCATAACAGGCGTTTGGACTTGATGATCCTCAGAGTCCCTTCCAATGCTATGATTCGATGTGCCCCCATCTGTTATCTCATCACTGCATTATGCACCAGCTAGAGCTTTGGACCAGACCCAAGGGCAGCCCCACATGCTGCAATTCTTACAACAGTCCTGGGAGGTAGTTAATTCTGAAAGACAATGACCAGTCCAAAGTCTGACCTGGTATAAGAAAGGATTCCTCTTTGTCCAGGTAGCTCAGTATGGGACTCAGGAAGAGGTTTCACCTTCACTGATGATCTTATCATTTTAACTGGAGAGATGCCAGAGGGTTGAACCTCAGACCTTCAGCCTGTAAAGTCTGGGATCTATTTATTGTTTTATTTGTATAAGATTATTTACCACCACCCCTTCACTACACAGAACTATAGTCCCATATGGAATTATAGAATTGTAGACTTGGAAGGCACCCAGAGGGTCCTTGGGTCTGTTTCCCTGCAATGAAGGAATCTCAGAGCCAGTGTGGTGTAGTGATTAAGAGCGGTAGACTCGTAATCTGGTGAACCGGGTTCATGTCTCCGCTCCTCCACATGCAGCTGCTGGGTGACCTTGGGCTAGTCACACTTCTCTGAAGTCTCTCAGCCCCACTCACCTCGCAGAGTGTTTGTTGTGGGGGAGGAAGGGAAAGGAGACTGTTAGCCACTTTGAGACTCCTACGGGTAGTGATAAAGTAGGATATCAAATCCAAACTCTCTTCTTCTTCTCCTCCTCAACTAAATCATACATGACAGATGGCAATCTAACCTCTGCTTAAAATCATCCAAGGAAGGAGAGTCCACCACCTTCTGAGGGAGTCTTACCATCCGAAAGTACTTACTAATGTTGGGGTCCTACCCTCCAGAGCAACAGATATAGTTACCATATGTATGCTGTTGACATATCTCCCCCCCTCCCAAAAAAGTGCCTAATCCTAAGGTCATCAGCATGGCACCCATGGGTGCAATGAAAGCCTTGATCAGTGTCTCCATCATGAGATGGCCAGAGCAGTAACTTTCCTTATCCTTTAAATCCTACATAGAGCTGAAGGAGGAAGTTGGAAGAGCTTTTGTTTCTAAGCACTTTCCAATGCTCAGATCAGCAGCTGAACAGAAAGGGGAGAGATCTGGGTGGCAGAGAGACAAAAAGAGTGTCTGATGGAGTGGAGGCAGGGGGAGAAAGTGGGGTGCTAGGGAACGTAGGGGAAGAGAGTATGCCATGCCAGGGAGAAGTCTGGCATGTACATGCAGGCACAAGTCTGATCCAGTAAAACAGATCCTCTTGAAATTGCATAGTATTATACCCCGGTCAGATGACTTTGATCATCTCAAGCAGCCCTCCTGACTGTCCCACAGCTTTTTAGCGTAGTGGCACCAGCACTTTGGAGCTGGCGCAGTCCCCAGTGAAATGGGACAGGCACCCACAAGTCTGATATTTTGCTGCCTGCACACAATGAGTTTCGCCACTCATTTCCAGAGATTTAATTTGATTCGTTGTTAGTCATTTGTTCTGTACTTTATGTTTTTATAATGTCTTAATGGTTTTAATGATCTATATATTGAATGAGCCGGAAGTTTATAAAACGATGATGATAATGATGATTATACTGGGTTAGAGGAATGAATGGTTTAGCCCAGAGGTTTTCAACCTTTTTGAGTCCACAGCTCCCTTAACCAACTACTGTACATTCTTTCTGTGGCACCCCTGTAGGGCTCAGGAGCCCAGTTATATCAGCCCTTGCCTGCAAAGCTAGCAGCCTCTCACCCTTTTCCAAACACCCTCCCTTGTGGAGTGTTCCCTCAGCCTCCTCTCCTCTCCCTTCTCCTTGGGAGTCCTCTGGGTAGTTGCTGCTGCTGCCACCCCTGGTCTCTGAGCTGCCCCCCTTGCCCCGAAGAGAGGGGCCCCCCAGAGGCACCATTCACCTGGGGAGCTTATAGCCAGGACTGCTGCAGTAAACAGTTGTGCAAGCCTTTGGGAGGCATAGACGTGAGAGGGCATCAGAGGAGGGAGAGAGAGAGAGAGAGAGAGAGAGAGAGAGAGAGAGAGAAAGAAAGAAAGAAAGAAAGAAAGAAAGAGGGACAGAGGCCAGTGCTGTCCACAGCACCCCTGACCATCATTTAAGGCACCCCAGGATGCCACGGCACACTGGTTGAAAACCACTGGTTTAGCCTAATTCAGGCTTCCTCAGACTCAGCCCTCCAGATGTTTTGAGGCCACAATTCCCATCATCCCTGACCACTGGTCCTGCTAGCTAGGGGTCATGGGAGTTGTAGGCCAAAAACATCTGGAGGGCCGAGTTTGAGGAAGCCTGGCCTAATTGTTAAGATGAGCATTCTCAGTTAAAAAGATCAGTGCTGCTGGAACACATTGAATCCAGTTAGTTCAGTATCCTGTGCCTGGCAGTGGACAGCCAGAGAGGCCTATAAGAATGGCATGAACACAAACTGCCCCCTCCATCAATAGCATTTAGGATGAGTCCACACCTGTGTGCATGTATTTGTATTTATATTTCTACCCTACCTTTCCTCCAAAGACCTCCGTTATTCCCACAGCAGCTCTGAGAGACACTGAGCTCAGATATGACCAGTCCTAAGGTCCTATGACCCACTTCTCTCACATCCTAGTCAGACAATGTGGTGAGACCCAGGCAGTTGTCTCTCAGGATAGCGTTGGGTGATGCTGGGCCTGAGTGGTTCATCAGGGGTAGGCTTTGGAAAATTGGGACTGTTCCTGGTATTGAAGGAGCTAACTAGAGCACATGAGTCTATGAGCTGCCAGCCCGACAAAGGGCAATGTGAATTTTAGCAAGCGATTGGTAAATCAATTTCGGTTTTCCCATTTTGTTCCAAGTCCTAAATTCAGTTCTCCACATTTCCACATGAGGCTGTGATTAAAAAATATATATCAAGCCCGCATGAAAATTCACCAGCACCTTTCTGGAACTTTCTCCTAACATACACACCTTTGCACACATTTCTTTTTTTTCAGTGTACTTTCTCCTAATATATTAATGCATTTCTGTAAGCTGGATTCATTAATATATGCACTTGTATGCACGCTTAACCCCATGCATATTTGATTTCATATACATCACTTGGCAAAAATGTGCAGAAGTGTGGATTTTGAAGGATGGTTGTTTTTCTGTTTCAAGTTAGCTGGGTCCCACCTTTCAATATGAACCGGATCCAATTTCTCCCCTGCCTCCAGTTGTGGCTCGGTGGTACAGTGTATGCTCTGCATTTAAGGATGCTGGGGTCTACCAGAAGCATCATTAGACTCTCCTGTCTGAAACCCTGGAGAGCTGCTGTCAGATACTCAGTGTATCCATTACGGAGCATGATAGATGGAGGGTTTGACCAGGGATAAGGCTTCTTCTTGTGTTCCAGTGAAAATTCACTCTCGCACGAACACACTGCAGTAGTTCTTCAACAGCTAAAGCTACACTGATCACATGTACCTCTGCAGGTCCCAAATTCCTTCTTTTGGTTTACTTCCTTCCATTCTAGTCAGGTGCTGTGATTTGATTTGATTTCTTTTTGCAGGAATAATAATAATAATAATAATAATAATAATAATAATAATAATGTCAGTTCTATACCACTTTATATTTTTAAGGGGGAAAAAACCTCAAAGCAGTTCTCAACACATTAAAACGTCAAATGAAACAGTCCAGAATAAAACATTACCGAGGAAAGTCAGCCATGACATACATACGCATTCAAAGCAACTTAATTTACAGGAAACTAAAATATTGTCGTAAGGATTTCAAAATAATTCATTACAAAAGAGGTCAACTACAGATGTGCACATTTAGCACAGCAAAGTGGGCAAAGAAAGAAAGAAAGAAAGAAAGAAAGAAAGAAAGAAAAGATCTTAAACATTTCGAAAGAAAGCATTACTAAAGGAAGTCAAATAGAAAATATTAATTGGATAGAGCATCTGTAAACACCACTGCCTTTTAAATTCTACGCGCAGTGTTATGGGCACAGCCTGTGTTTGGTTTAAACAACTGTGCAATGGTTTGAATACATCTGGGTCCTTCTTTGAAAAACTGACTCATGACGGCACATTAATTTTTACTCAACCATTAGGAAAATTTGCTCAGAAAGCTTATGTCCTCAGCTGATTCCGAAGGATTCTATGCTGAATTGTGTATGAAACGAGGGATGCGGGGGAAAGGGTTATGTTAGGTGAAGTGCTCAGTTGGCTTGCAACGATAAGTTATTGAGATTCTTGTGGATAGTCATATTGAATAATCCATGTGAAGGAAAACGCTGATCCTAAACCTTCGCTGCCTTGTGGGATATCTTCAGCAGAATAAAAGGCTAAGGGGTAAATCCTGCACAAATCAAATAATGAAGGGAGGTGACAAAACATACAACATCCTCAGGTAGACCCCGAGTCGAATTGGGCAGCCTCACGTCATTGTGGGCTGCTATTCTGAAGTGCCAAATTGGTATCCGAATAAAATCTTATGGTCTATGTAGTCTGTACACTCCTGTTTGGGAAAAGCAAAGTATCTGCTTTTTTCTACCTGTCTTTACAGAGAACAAGTTTGGAGGGATGGTGGCACCCGATTTTTCTTTTAAAGTTCAAGTAGTACAGCAGGGGAACTGTGATTCAAATGGAAGTGTCAAAGGATGAAGTTTCAGGACTTGGTTGGCTTTAAAAAATATTTGTTTGTTTACAACTTTGCCTGTGTGCCATTCAATTGATATTGCAGTACTTCAGAGAAAATGCTGCTCATCACTAAAGTCAAGCTTTGGACCAAAAAGCTAGAAGATTGACAATTGGTATTATGTTGGCTAAAATAAAAATGAAAGCCAGTGTGGTGTAGTGGTTAGAGAGGTAGACTCGTAATCTGGGGAACCGGGTTCGCGTCTCTGCTCCTCCACATGCAGCTGCTGGGTGACCTTGGGCTAGTCACACTTCTCTGAAGTCTCTCAGCCCCACTCACCTCACAGAGTGTTTGTTGTGGGGGAGGAAGGGAAAGGAGATTGTTAGCCGCTTTGAGACTCCTTCGGGTAGTGATGAAGCGGGATATCAAATCCAAACTCTTCTTCTTCTTCTTCTTCTTCTTCTTAAAGGATCCACAGAAAATGTGGGGAATGACAGGTCTGCCAGCTTAACTTACTTCACCTGTAGATTGGCAGAAAGTATTTTCTCCATTCTGAAGGCAAGTAGCAGGTACTCGAAGGAAACAGAAGCTGTAGAAACCCAATGTTAGCCTCTCACATAAGTAGGCCTTCTTCAGCAAAACCTCCAAGTATCCTTATTTTCCAGGGACAGTCCCAGATTTACAGAAGCCACCCTGGTTTCTGATTTGATCCTGAAATGCCCCACTCTCCTTTAGGACATCTCTATTTTCATTGGAGAAATGTAGGAGGTGGATATAGTAGGACGTCCCTATTTTCATCAGAGGAATGTTAGAGGGTATGGAGTTATCTGACTCCAAAGACATCTGAAGGCAGCCCTGTATAGGGAAGTTTTTAAATGTCTAATGTCTAATGTTTTATTATGTTTATATATATGTTGTAAGCTGCCCGGAGTGGCTGGGCCAACCCAGTCAGATGGGTGGGGTATAAATAGTAGCAGTAATCATTATAAGCTCACTGGAAGGACAGATCCTGAAGCTGAGACTCCAATACTCACCTCATGAGAAGAGAAGACTCCCTGGAAAAGACCCTGATGTTGGGAAAGATGGAGGGCACAAGGAGAAGGGGACAACAGAGGATGAGATGGTTGGATAGTGTTCTCGAAGCTACCAGCATGAGTTTGATTAAACTGCGGGAGGCAGTGGAAGACAGAAGTGCCTGGCGTGCTCTGGTCCAGGGGGTCACGAAGAGTCGGACACAACTAAACGATTAAACAACAAGAATCATTATAATCATAATAATCATAATAATTGAATAGGACGTCCCTATTTTCATTAGAAAAATGTTGGAGGGTATGTGGGCAGGCAGAGTCTAGGGCAGGCTTCCTCAAACTTGGTCCTCCAGATGTTTTGAGACTACAATTCCCATCGTCCCTGGCCACTGGTCCTGCTAGCTAGGGATCATGGGAGTTGTAGGCCAAAAACATCTGGAGGGCTGAGTTCGAGGAAGCCTGGTCTAGGGTCCGTACTCTCCAAAGGGAGTACCATGATTGGTAACGGTGACCCCATTTTTTCTAATGTTTAAAGCCTGGTACTTGGAACCAGCTGATGAGTGCTGAGAGCCTTCTCCTTAGAAGCAGGCTCTTGGTGTGATCTCAGCTCAGCCTTTAGATGGGCTTCGCGAGCCCCTTTTAAGTTGGCACCTGATGTCACAATGATATATGGTGATTGACAGATGGATGACCCACCCACTAGTTAAGGTTGTCCGGAAGACAGAGAAAGGATCTGTTTTAGTTTCTGTTTTACTCTGAATTCCACTGAATACTGCAGAACAACAGTATAACAGGGCTGTTGTTCTGATGCCTTCCTTTGCAGGCTTCTGAATAGCATTTGGTTGTCACCGTGCAAAGCAGGATACATTCAAAACCTATAAGAGAAAAGAGCCAGAGTGTTGTAGCAGTTAGAGTGTCAGACTAGGACCTGGGAGATCTCAGTTCAAATCCCCACTCAGCCATGAAGCTTACTGAGTAACACTGGGCCAGCCATTACCTCTCAGCCACAGGGCTGTGATGGGAGGAAGGGACCGTGTACATTAGCTTGAGCTTTTTTGGAGGATATATTGGGCTATAAATACCATAAAATAAACAAGTCATTTCATTACATCGCATAGCATGTTTCTGTCCAGTATTCCATTTCTGCTGATGCTTTCTGTCCATGGCAAAAGATGGTTTAATTGAAGAGAGGCAATGAAATGTACTTGCAATGTCCTTAAAGATCTCACCATGTTCTTAGTACCAAAAAGGGAAATGAACTTGTTTTTAAGTTGACAACTTAAGCGCTTCTCATTCAGGCTGAAGACTTACGTCCATTGCCTTTCCAGGTTAAACCCTTTCTTCTTTCCCCTCCTCCTTCTTTTAAAGGCTGATGAAAATACAGTGGTTAGCCACCGACCTGGAATTAAATGCCTTAATAACATTCGTATTTCTTCTCATTTGCAAGTAACCAGAAAACAACTTGGGATGCGGGTGGCGCTGTGGGTTAAACCACAGAGCCTAGGACTTGCTGATCAGAAGGTCGGCGGTTCAAATCCCCGCAACGGGGTGAGCTCCTGTTGCTCGGTCCCTGTTCCTGCCAACCTAGCAGTTCGAAAGCACATCACAGTGCAAGTAGATAAATAGGTACCACTCTGGCGGGAAGGTAAATGGCATTTCCGTGCACTGCTCTGGTTCGCCAGAAGCGGCTTACTCATGCTGGCCATATGACCCGGAAGCTGTACGCCGGCTCCCTCAGCCAATAAAGCGAGATGAGCGTCGCAACCCCAGAGTCGGTCATGACTGGACCTAATGGTCAGAGGTCCCTTTGCCTTTACCTAGAAAACAACAACTGTCCAGTGTCCAGTTTGTGTGTGTACATAGGAATGGTCCATGAACAGTGTTTTAAGTCAAGCAAACGATTTACATTCTTAAAGGAGGAAAAATAAAATCTGTTCACCAGGCTAACAACGTATGGATGGGTTTTGCTTTCTATTTAGTTTGAAATATGATGTATCTTTTGATCTTCCTGCATTGCAGGGTATTGGACTAGATGACCCTCAGGTCCCTTCCAACTCTACAATTCTATAATCTCTTCTCCCCACTTTCACATACGTTCCTTTGCCAAATAGTTTTGGATCACAGTGAAAGTCAACTTACGAGTGCATTAGTCACAATATAAATGATCTTGCATTTTGACAGGGGATAGAGGCAGTTGCACCATTGCCAGGGGAAATGGGTATTTTGCTGACAGCTGACTTCTGATGAGAATTGGTGTCGCTCACAACTTTTGACTTTCGTTAGCGAAAGCACAGAAATCTTACGTAATGAGATTATTGGCGTATATAAGAAAGTATGCTGGAAAATGCGCCGTTTGACATGATTGCTTTTCATTAAGTGCATCCTGCTTTTGAAAAAAGAGATTAAAGGATTGAAATGCTACTGCAAGAAAGGAGAAAAGATGTTAGTTGAATATTAGTGCTTTTGGTGCTCAGAATGGATTCATTTTGGGTGGGATGGAGACTCTTGTGCTGTCGAAGGGTTCAGCATTCAACAGGGGAGCTGAATGGGGAAGAATTGTAGCTCAGAGACAATACACCTGCCTTGTAGGTTCAACCCCTGGTTTCTCCAGGCGGGGCTGGGAAGATCTTGGAGAGCCACGGTCAGTTAGGGTCGGCAATCCTGAGCTAGATGGATCTAATGATTCGACTCAGTATGCAATAGATCCTTGTGTTCCTTTGATCACAAAGCTGGAGACAGTCCCTTGAATGAAATTTATTTATACCCATAAATGTCTGAGGCCTAGTTCTCATTGAGGTGGACAACCAGTGCCCACATGACTACAAATTGCATGTTAGAGCTCCAATGACAGGATGCCCCTCCATACACAAAAGCTTGCTGAACATTCTAGTAGGGAGAAAATGTTTAGCCTAGTCTGCTTTCCAGTGTGCAGGTATTCTGTGTGTAGGTTTTGTTTTGTGCTTTTGCTGAGGCTGGTAGGAGTCTTTATGCTGTTGATTCCCTCCCAGCCATGGATCCTTCCATTCCTATTCTGACTGTCAGGGAGAAATGTTTTGCTGCCCTCACTCTGTTGTCGCTTTTGCCCTCACTCTGATTTGGCGTTTAAGATGGCACTGTGAGAGTGTGAGCAGGAGAAGGAAGGAAAGTTTCTTCTCAGCAAAAAAAGAGGCATTGAAGGGTCTTGGAAAGGAAGGAAGGGAGAATGAGAGAGAGAGAGAGAGGAGCAACAGGGGGAAATTATTAGTGGGAGCAGGAAAAGAGTTGAATGGAGACTGTGCAGTTTTGTGAAATATTTTGCTCCCTCCCAGGCCTTTCCCACCTCCCCCCTGGCCCTGTCACTCAAGCTTTGACTTCCTTTGGGAACTTTCAACAATGCTCACATTGATTTTCTGAGTTTGTTCTGTAGGTCTAACATGCTTGCGGTGAATTCACCCATTCAGAATTTCGGAGATTGCTGCAAAATAAATTATGTCTCCCTGCCTCTTCCCCCGTACCTGCCCTTGAGCAGAGCCACCCTAAATTCACTTCACTTTGGAGTAATGGAGTAGCAGCTAATTGTCTTCAGTGAAGGCGCTGCAGTCAGAAAGTGGTGACTCAAAAGCCATGCTTTGTCCTTTTTATCAGATTTGCAGAGCAAGCGATCCAACTTCCATTCTGGTTTTAAACAATAGAAGTACACGTAAGGGTGAACGCAGAAGCAACTTTATAAGTGTAATAATTAAACAAACTCAGCACATTACAAGACTTTTTTCCTCTCTAGGGCATAGAATGTGTGTAAGATGTTTGTCATACTTAAAATGTTCTTTCTAATATGATTTGGGTCAGAAATATGAATGTTTTGCTGGAAAAAAATGGACTTTTCTGTAACAAGGGACAAGAAAATTTAAGGTTTTCTTTTTACTATGTCAGATGTAACAAATCTTATAAACAGTCTCTCCCCCCTTGCTTTTTCTGTTTTTCTGCTTTGTTCTGTTCCAGAAGATGAAAAACAACCCCTAAAACAGACATTTAACATGAATCTTACTATCTAACAAGACCATTGATCCATAAAAGGAAAGCAATAAACAATGTACTGTACTGTAAAATCAATACAACAGTATTGATGATTTAAAAATATATATGAAAATGTGATTTTTGCCCCCTTACCTGCGCTGATGATAGCCATTATTTGGATGGGGGGTCGGGGTCCTCTTCCAGATTCAAAATTGGTGACTCCTCTCCTGCCATTCCTTCCCTTGCTTTTCTTTACACCACTGCCACCTACAGAAGGTGGGCTTACCTGCCTTCCAGCTGGTGGGTGGGCTTACCTGGCTACCTTGCCAGGTAATGGGGAGAGGGGATGGGGCGAGGGCCAGTAAAGGGCTGGTGCTCTTCAGCCCAGGCTCACTCTGTTTTCCTAGCAGGTTCATCGCTGGACTTCACTCTTGGTTAGGTAAGTGTTCCTCGTCGGGGTTTGGGGCCACGGTGTGGCCTGCTGGGCCTCCTGCAGCTGGCACTTCTTCCACAACTTTGGGGGTGGGATGGGGGCCATGGTGTGGCCTGCTAGGCCTCCCGCGGCTGGCGCCTTCTTCCCCTGGCAGTGGAGGCTGAATCGCGGCCACACAGGCGGTATTGCCTAGGAGCACGCTCAGCTTCCAAGACAAAGTTCGAAAACTGGAACACTCATTTCCAGGTTTCAAGTGTTCGGGTTCCAAGTTGTTTGTGAACTAAGCTGTTCAAAAACCGAGTTACCACTGTATTATGCCAGTCTGTAGTGTGGGGGGCTGTATGTCAGACAAGGCGAGAAGTTGGTGGCCATGGTAGATATTGGTGCCAATGACAAGGGAAAATGTTGAGGTGTGGTGCCAAAAGCCTAAATTCAATGTGAATACTTTCAAGGTGGATTTCTCTGAAATGCTACCTGTTTCATGTGCAGGACCAGCTAGATAGATGGCTGAGGAGTCTCAATGTGGGGATGAGATATTGCTGCTCAGAAGAGGATTTGCTACATACTAGTTCTGGATTTGCTACATACTGGGGAATTTTTTTTTAGAAACCTTCCGACACCTGGGAGCAGTTTTGGACAAACGTCTGGTGTCAGGTGATATATTTCAGCAAGCATTTTAAGCAAGTTTTGTAATGTTATGGTTAGTTCTCACAGAATTGATCTTGTCTGTATCTTATAACCTTGCTGTACATGGTTTAGAGACCATGGTGATAATGGGAATATAAATGGTTGGAATAAATAAAATTAATCAATTAATTGACACAAAGTAGGCAAAGAAGGTGAATTTAACTATTTCCTCCTGTGTTGTGCCCTGCCTGACAGAATTCCTTCTCTAAAACTGATATTTGCATTGGGAAGAAATGAATGGCAATGGAGATTTTCCTTAGGATTTTAGCTAGGGAGGAAAGTGTTAAACTATCTTTCTATGCCTATTCTAATCCTGTTGATTATCTCTCTCTCTCTGGCACACAAATACATAATTTGCAAAACTTTTCACTTGCACTCTGACTAACCCAGAAAGGTGTCGGTTGAACTGAAGAGTGTTAGGCCCTGGCCTCAGAGCCTTTTGAAAAGGTCACATGGGGCTCAGAGGAGGTGAAGCCCAAGAGAGCCTCTCAAGTCCTCTTCATTGCCCAGCTGCAACACAGCAGCCCTGAAATGCTGCAAGCGGGTCCCCAGACAGAAGGGAACCTGGGATGCACTCACACAATTGCTTTTAATTCCCCCAGAATGCCTCCATTCACCTTTGTAGCAGCAGCCAGCACTCTCTCCGAGCCTCCCCCAGAACCTCAGAAGAGTGCACTGGTCACTTACAACTCCAATCCTAAACTCCCAGCATATGCACCAGCTCCTAGCGGCACAGCTCTTTTGGCCCCCCATATGACCCCCCAATGTTCAGAATGGTCAGAGGGTGGAGGAAGCTGAGTATAGCATGGTTTCAGTGGCTGGCTCCTCCTCCTGCTACCATGGAGGGAAAGGAGGTGGAAGCAGCCCCTAGCCAGTGGTCACAGTAGGAGGAGGCCATTTGTGGAGTTGAGCGAGGCACAGTGTGGGTTCAGTGGCTTCTCCTTCTCCTCCTGCCATGTAAGGGGAAGCAGTCCCCAGCCAATGGCAGAAGAAGGAGGAGGAGGAGGAGGAGGCTGGGTGTGAAAGAGGAGGAGCCTACTGGTGCGTTCAGCTCTGCCCTCTGGCTCCTTCTGATGTCCTGACTTCACACATCATGCGCCATCACACCATTGTGCCTGTGTCATCATCCCCCTAATGTTCTCCACAATTTGTCACCTCTCCCTCCCAGTAACCTGAACACCAAGAGCCTAAGCGCATGGGGATTCCAAAACCTGAGGTTGGCAACATGCACTCTTCAGCAGTCACTAAGATGCAAGGACACAGTTGTCCTCTGGTCTAGTTTAGCCCTTGAAAGTAACAGCGTTAGGAGGACAATCTCATCAGGGTCCTGATGCTTCTGGAGGAGTGTTTTGTTCTTTTCTGCTTTGTGGCATTTCCTTCATTGAATGCTCCTGCCAACCTTACACCAGTACAGTGGTACCTCAGGCTAAGTACTTAATTCATTCCGGAGGTCCGTACTTAACCTGAAACTGTTCTTAACCTGAAGCACCATTTTAGCTAATGGGGCCTCCTGTTGCTGCCGCACCGCCAGAGCACAATTTCTGCTCTCATCCTGAAGCAAAGTTCTTAACCTGAGGTACTATTTCTGGGTTAGCGGAGTCTGTAACCTGAAGCGTATGTAACCTGAAGCGTATGTAACCCGAGGTACCACTGTATTTGTGTCTCCCGCTTCCAACACCTGCTCATCCACTTTGGATAGAATCAGACCAAAGGTGAATTCAGGATCACTGTTCACTTTATTTCTCGATGCTGTCACATTCACCTCACACCCTGATGGAGGGTTGTGTGCCCCTTAGGTCCAGCTTCTGGCATGTCACCAATCGCGTTGGAGTTAAACCACCGTTCTTCTGGCAGCTAGCAAATTGGGAAGCTGGCATCATGCTGCAGTGGTGTGTGTGCTTGGCAAAGTGTTAGTTTGCAAGAGCATTGAAGTGACTTTGAGGTTCCGCATTTGCTGATGGAGTTTTCTGGGGATGAGAGAGATGACCTTGGGTTAGCAAGGAACTTCTCTGCGTGCAAATCGGGCCCTTGCTCGAACCAGGGTCACCCCCAACATTCCCATGACAGCAACAGAAGCTTGATTAGGTGTGCATTAACTCGATTAGAAGGTCTTCAAATGTCACTTTCAAAAGGCATCTGGGAAGACCAGCCCAGGCAGGTTGCAAGATTCAGAACCACTTTCCACGCATGTGTTTCAAACAAGGACCTTGGGTGCTGGGTGACCTTGGGCCAGTCACACTTCTGTGAAGTCTCTCAGCCCCACTCACCTCACAGAGTGTTTGTTGTGGGGGAGGAAGGGAAAGGAGAATGTTAGCCGCTTTGAGACTCCTGAAGGGGAGTGAAAGGCGGGATATCAAATCCAAACTCTTCTTCTTCTTCTTCCTTGAAGGCTGGGTGGCATATGCAGCACAGTCCAATTAAACCAAGGTCAAGGATGAAGAATCAGTCTAGATCCAAAAGTGTTCCAGAGACAAAGTCGGCCAACACTCTGCTGTTGATATCATAGGGAGTTCAGGCAAGGCACAGCAAGGCAAAGCACCGAGGAGAGAGATACCCTTGTTGTCTCTAGCAACTAGAAGGCTTAAGAAGGAGGCCTCTTATACTATGGGCCTGCAACAACAACAACTGGCAGTGCAAGAGTTATTGGGGATGTCTTACTCTTGAGTAGGCTAATGCACCATATCATTTCTCTTTAGCCTGGACCCAAAACTTTTAATACTGGTGATCTTGAGGCTTTGGGTTGTGGTTCTTAATCACAGCTAGTAACCCAAGGGGTCCTAGATACTAAGAAGGAAGGCAATGGATTTTGGGAGGTTGATTTTAGTTGTTCCTTTGAATCAGGTCTCCAATGCAATATACGTGAGCGTCTTGAATTTTAAGCATTTGGTTTCAAACCATATCTTAACTTAATAAACTGGCATTAATAAAACCCTTCACTGTAATGTTTTTTTGCAGCAAGTTCAGGGGGAAAAGATACTGATGTAATTTACATCCACATGCTTGGTATGGGACAATTGCTGATAAGATGGGACAATTTTGGAACACTCTGTCCAGTAGGGAAACAAGCAAGCCAAAAGCTATCCAGTATTTCAGACTTGGCAAAAGGTGCATCGATTTTTCTTTTCTATAGGACATTTGATGAGTAAGTTGGTGCTTTGGAAGTGCAGTTTTGATAGATTAGGATGCAAAGTGGCCTTTAACTCTCAGTGGCAGGAAACGGGAGTAGGATCTGATAGCAAAGAAAACTGCTGCAGTTTTCATAATGTGTAAATGAAAATAAATGGGCACTTCTACTGGATTCAAATGTTTTATGCATATATATGTGTGTGTGTGTGTAGTTTATGTGTGTGTACACACACATACAAACAAAGAAACAAAGAAACAAACCACTAATAAGAAAATATCAGAATGGTTCACAACAACTGTCCATAAAACCATCTATTCAAAACTATATTTAAAAAGTTAAAATCAGAAATTGGCTAACTACTGTATTCTCAATTGCCTGCATAGTTGTGAACAGAAAAGTCTTCAGCAGTCATTTAAAAGTTAAAACAGAAGGCACTTACTAAATCTCTATTAGCAGAGTGTTCCAAAAATATTGGGCCTTGCCAGCTCAAGGGATGACCAACAGCACTCCTGCAGATGATCTCAGTGATGAAGCTGGAATATAAAGGTTCTGGTAGTCCTTGAGGTACCATGGACCTCACTTGTTTAGGGCTTTATAAAATTAATGCAAGGACCTTGAACCTGGCTTGGTAATAGATGGGCAGGCAGTGCAGCTGCGTTAAGAGTGGTGTCACTATTACTTCTCCAGATGCCTTCATCAGCAGTCTACGTTCTGCACCAGATGGAGCTTCCAGACCAGACCCAAGGGCAGCCCTTCATAGGGCACATTGCAGTAATCCAGCCTTCAGGTTAAAGCTTAAGATTTATTTAAATATGTTCCCATCTGCAATATATATTAAGTGCAGTAATATACCTTGTGAGACATCTTTGAGAGAAGAAAAGTCTAAGGAGTAAACCCTGAACAAATTCAGAGTGGATTGTCTAAGACGGTTGGATGGCATCTTGTACTCCTCTTTCCAGCAACTGTGGCAGCCAAGCTGGTGCCAAACGTATTGCTATGCTTTTGTTTGGAACACATCAGTGAGACTGAGAGGGGGTCTTGTTGTCTGGACAACCCAAGACCTCTATACAAACTGCCCAGGCTTGCACCCCAGAGAGGTCACTTTGGTGGTGCTGATGACATGGGAGTTCCTGGTCTCTGCAGCCCCAACTGGTACTGTGACTCTCCAGTGGTTTGACAAAATCACGGAGAAGAAGGCTGTGGATGACTGCTAGCCACAATGGCTATATTCCACCTCCAATGTTAGGGTCTGTATGCCTCTGAATACCAGTTGCTGGGAGTGACAGGCAGGCAGAGTGCTCTTCTGCTCAGGTTCCCAAAGACATCTCATTGGCTCCTGTGAGAACAGGATGCTGGCCAAGTTGGGCCATTGACCTGATTCAGTGGGCTGTTCTTATGTTCTCGCATTTTGTGAGTCACTGATGAGGTGGGTGGGCACAAAAGCCAGTGCCATTTTGGCTATGTCACAACAGTTATGGAACACCCTCCCAATAAAAGCTGTCAGGATGCTGTCAGTGGCTCCCGGCTGGTTGCCCAGGAAAGTACAAAGACAAGGAAAAGTTTCTTATAGCTCTTTTGTATTTAAATCTTTACACAGAGAGGCTATAGGACCCAGCCTCTTGGATAATGGCGTTGTCCCAAGTGAATCTGCACCCCCAGTCTCTCCCACTTCCTTATTCCTCATTCTTATTGTCTCCTCTACGGGTACTGCTACGCGTCCTCTGTCTTTGAGCTCTTTGCTCTCCTACTTTTAAGGCTCGCCAGGTTCTGGGAGATGGAGGGTCTGGAATGCTTTCGAAGGACAACGTGTCAGCAAGGTGTTGCTGTGGCTCTCCCATGATTTCCCAACTTTCCCCTTCATCTGTCTCTGAGCTGCTGTCTCCCTCAAACCCCTGTTGCAAATCTATACAGTCTTCCTCTTTCTCCTCCCTGGAAGGGTCAGGATGGGGAGGCTGTCTCCACCATTCCTCCTCTGCCCAGCCCCTGACAAAAGCCCACTTGCATCAAATGCTGCTCACCATTTGACAAGCAATACATATTTGGTTCTATAGGAAAGATTTGGGGGATAAGTTAAGTTTGGGATGTTGAAGGATATGGCTTGAAGTTATCCATATGTAAAGCAGCATTTCTGATGCGGATGCAGTGGAGATCTTTGATGCTGTGTGTTACATATTTAATATTTGGTGTTCACATTTCCGTAAGCTGTCTTAGAGGTCCCCTTGGGAAAGAGAGGACACAATATTTCAGAACATAAATAAAAAGCATTGCAGTGGTGTTCAACCACCTTATTTCTTCAAGATCTCTATTATTCAGTCAAATTAATTCACCCTTTGTTTTATTACTCATTCCAGAATTACTTGTTGCTTTGTTTCCTGAAGAAGCCTGGATCACTAATCAAAGGAGATCTCACATAGTTTCTTCTCTCTCCCTCTTCTCTCTCCCATTAGGGAGAAGATGCCATTCCACCATGTCACGGCTGGGCTGTTGTACAAGGGGAACTATCTGAACCGGTCACTCTCAGCTGGCAGTGACAGTGAGCAGTTGGCCAACATCTCAGTGGAAGAGTTGGACGGTAAGGATGATTTACCAACAAGTTGGTGAATCATGACGATCCGTTTTTAAAAATTAAATTCTTATGACCTTGCAAGTTGTGAGTTGAAAGATATGCATGGGATGGGCCAGAAAATGGTTACTTTGGTAGTGTGTCTGAAAATTTAAAATATTCACTTTTTAAAAAATAATAATTGTGAGATCGCTGATCACAGGAACTTGATTCCATCTTCCCATGCATCTGTTGAAGTCCAATTGAAGATGGCATAAGGTAACTCCTCCCACGGGCCTTTGTCAGATCAACAATCTGGGAAGCTGCAAGAGAATGCATGTTGGAACAAAAAACCCCAACTCTCTTAATTTCATATATGCACTCATGGGGTCTGAACTGGAGGTGAGAGACCAGAAGCAAATCCTTGGGGTCACAGTAGACATCTCAAAGAAGATGTCAACCCAGTGTGCCATAGCAGTGAAAAAGGCAGATTTCATGCTAAGGATCCTTAAGAAAGAAATTGAAAAGAAAGCTGCCAATATCATCATGCCATTACAGTATGGTACTGTCATGGAGTTCTACTCAATATTGATTCAGAGCGGACTCCATTGTATTGTTAGCAGAATAAAACACATTGCAGGATTCCCAAAAATAGACCAGAGGCAATTGTATTTCATCCAGCAGAGCTTTCCTGCTACTGAAGGCAAATGAGCATAATGGTCACAAATCCAATACATTCAGGATTGGCACTGTCCATAAGAAATCCAATTGCAGCAGACTTAACTTAGACTTACAATAACTTATTATAAGTCTAAACCTTAACACTGTACATAATATGTACAGAACACCACAGCAGAAAGAGAAAGTGAAACCCAGGATCCTTCTGGCCTTACTTTTGTAGTCAGCATGACCTTGACAGAAAGAGATAAGAGAACCAGTTTAAACCAGTTATACTGAGCTTCTCTGAAGGAATAACCCAAACATCACAAACCTTCTGCTTGTTTCTTTCACACAGAGAAGCTTCCAAAACCCTCTTGAATTAATTAGAATAGGGAAGATCTCTACGTATCAGATCAATACTTTCTGTACTAAGAAATGCAAACTGACAGATACGACCACATTTGGAGAACTTATGTACAGTTATGGTTGCCTCACCACAAAAAGGATCTTGTAGAGTTGGAAAAGGTTCAGAAAAGGGCCGCAAAAAATTATCAAGGGGATGGAGCAACTCCCTTACAGATAAATGTTGCAGAATTTGAGAAAAGGCGAGTAAGAGGCAACATGATAGAAGTTTAGGAAATTATGCATGGCATGAAGAAAGTGGATAGAGAAAGGTTTTTGTCCCTCTCTCATAACACTAGAACTCAGGGACATCCAATGAAGCTGAACGGTAGAAGGTTTAGGACAGATAAAAGTAAGGACTTCTTCATGTAGGCGCAGGTCAATTCTGTGTCCAGGGCAGCTGTTTTCAGCTCCATCTGGTATGCAGGCTGAGACCCTATCTGCCCACGGACTGCCTTGCCAGAGTGGTGCATGCTCTAGTTATCTCCCGCTTGGACTACTGCAATGCGCTCTATGTGGGGCTACCTTTGAAGGTGACCCAGAAACTACAATTCAGAATGCGGCAGCTAGATTGATGACTGGGAGCATCCGCCGAGACCAAATAACACCAGTCTTGAAAGACCTACACTGGCTCCCAGTATGTTTCCAAGCACAATTCAAAGTGTTGGTGCTGACCTTTAAAGCCCTAAATGGCAGAAGGAATGTGTAATTAAGAGGTAAAGATGGATGATTGTCAGAGAAGCTGAAGGAAGTCCAAAAAGAGAGAATTTGTTTGTTAAAAATTGGATAAAATTGTATATTCGTGTTGTAAACCAATAAAAAATTATTACAAAAAAAAAATAAAGCCCTAAATGGCGTCGGTCCAGTATATCTGAAGGAGCGTCTCCACCCCCATCATTCTGCCCAGACACTGAGGTCCAGTGCCTAGGGCCTTCTGGTGGTTCCCTCACTGCGAGAAGCCAAGTTACAGGGAACCCGGCAGAGGGCCTTCTTGGTAGTGGCGCCCGCCCTGTGGAACGCCCTCCCATCAGATGTCAAAGAGAAAAACAACTACCAGACTTTTAGCAGACATCTGAAGGCAGCTCTGTTTAGGGAAGCTTTTAAATTTAATAGGTTATTGTATTTTAATATTCTGTTGGAAGCAGCCCAGAGTGGCTGGGGAAACCCAGCCAGATGGGTGGGGTATAAATAAAAAATTATTATTATTATTAGTAGTAGTAGTAGTAGCACATATTTAAACTATGGGACTCGTTCCCTCAGGAGGCAGTGATGGCCAGCAACTTAGATGGCTTTAAAAGAGGGTTGGACAGATTCATGGAGGAGAAGGCGCTCAATGGCTACTAGCCATAATGGCTATTCTCTACCCCCAAAGTTTGAGGCAGCAATGCTTCTGAATACCAGTTGCTGGAAGCCACAAGAGGGGAAAATGCTGTTGTGCCACGTTCTGCTCCCTGATTTCCCACAGGCATCTGGTTAGCCACAATGAGAACAAGATGCTGAAGCAGATGGGCCTTTGGCCTGACTCAGGGGACCATGCTTATATTCTGATGCTATTTTCGCAAGCAGAGGCAGCCAGGACTCCTTGACCTCCCTGAGATGCATTATTTACTTGTAGCTGTCCAAATGTTGGAGGAGACTTTTGAGAGTCCCATGGACTGCAAGAAGATCCAACCTCTCCATTCTTAAGGAAATCAGCCCTGAGTGCTCACTGGAAGGATAGATCGTGAAGTTGAGGCTCCAATACTTTGGCCACATCATGAGAAGAGAAGACTCCCTGGAAAAGACCCTGATGTTGGGCAAGATGGAGGGCACAAGGAGAAGGGGACGACAGAGGACGAGATGGTTGGACAGTGTTCTTGAAGCTACCAGCATGAGTTTGACCAAACTGCGGGAGGCAGTGGAAGACAGAAGTGCCTGGCGTGCTCCGGTCCATGGGGTCACGAAGAGTTGGACATGACTAAACGACTAAACAACAACAGCTGTCCAAATAATGCTGAACTCCAGGTCCCATCACCACCCAGCCTTTGCCCATGTGAGCTGTAGCTATTGGGAATTGTAGTTCTGCAAGATCTGGATAGCCACAGGTTTCCCCACCCCTGTTTTACACAATTTGTTTATTAGTATTAGACAACAATCCAGTGAGGTGGGACATGAGAGCTGCGCATGACCAGTCCCTTCTTAATTTTTACTTTCAGACAGGGCAGGTGTGTAGATGTGAAGGCAATGCTTCAGACCTGACTTCCTCCATTCTGGTTAATCTTACAGAGAGTTTTGGGTATGAATGGGTTCTCTTTAAGGGACACCTGTTACACACACACACACACACACACACACACACACACACACGCATGAACACATTCTGATGCCCAGTTCAGGGTTTGTAGATGGGCTCGACTCCTAGAGTTGGTTATGAACAGAAATGTGTCTTTCTGAATGAGTTTCCATAGTGCAAAGAGGCATAATGGATGCTCTCTCTGATAGCTGTGTTATAAAAACTGTGAGTGTGAATTCAGCACATTGGTTTCTGCCTTGTCCCCACACCCACCCCTGCTTGAGTTGCATGAAGTATCTGTGTACGTGTGGGGTTTTGTTTTGTTTTTTGCATAATGTCGCTAGAGCTTTTTGCTAATAGTCTGTTTTTCTTCACCTGTTAGACAATCAGTTTTCTCATGGGAATTCCCAACACATTTTTTTCCCTAGCACAGTTTTTGTTGCAATCATAGCTTCCTGGTGATGTCCCAGTCTTTCAGCTAAGCTGAAAACATTTGCTTCCTAGGGGCGCTTAAAAATGAGAGGCAGAAAGTTCCATTTGTGTTGAAGGTGATTTGGATTCTCTGAGATCTCTATAACAGCATGCATGCTTGTTCCCCTTAATACTGGCTGAAGTAAAACAAAAACTAGAAGGATGATCTCTCTCTTGAACTTTTTAGCAGTAGTTTTGTTCTATTTATAACCACCTGAGTTATCTTTCTTGCTAGCAGAGCAGCCCATAAGCTTAAGGGCTCAGCAGGGGCTCTAAATGCCTTCTCCCATGTCAAATGGTGCCAAGTCTCAAAACCAAACTTCACCAAATGAAACTTTAGCTTAGGGTCCAGTTCAAAGGGTGGTGTACTCTTTCTCAGCAGCCTTCCTTAGTACCAGTAGTGTAGTGTCAGTTACCAGTGCCCAGGGTGGGCACAAAAGCATGTGCACTACCCAAGTGGGTGCCATCCTAGCCCTTGCCACCACTGCTAGAGCAACCCCACCCATACCAGAGCAATGTGGTTCCACACTGAGCTGCCTGCCTGCCTGCCCACACAGGGGGGTGCCCAGCTAGTTGGTGTGGCCCTTGGTGGGTGGAGAGGAACACCAGCTGTACTGGGGACGCGTGTGAGCACCTACTTTGTGCCCTCTCAAAATCTGTGTGCCCGGGGCTCACACAACCCACACTATGTCCCCTGCCTAGTACCCCCACCTGCCACATCCCTTAAGCTCATGGAGTATAAGACTATACAATGCCACTGGTGGGAGGCTTTCTTATTTCAACAAGATTCCTCAGTGAAGATTTGCATCTTAGTAGGTATCTGTGTTTGGTTTTAAAAGATTTTTGCATATGCAATTGTGCTCTCTCTCTCTCTTTCTCTCATTGTGAAATTGCTTCAAGATGTCATTAATAAAAATTATAAAACTGCCACATCTGCAAGAAGCCTAAGAGAGACCCATTCCCCCTGACGTTCCAATGTTCTATGTGGTGGATATTGCTTTGTAAAGATAATAATTCACTTGTGTGATCCCCTCCTTACACTCTGAAGAAGTATAGCATGGGCACAAATGGACCCAGCTGAGAGTGAACTAGGGCAGAACTGATCACTCTCGCCTGGGAACAAATTGCAGCACAGCCAAGGCACTCAGGCAATCCAGTTGACAAAGGTCAGTCATCTAGGTGATGAGTTGTCTGATCTAAAGCTGGCTTAAAGATACAGCACACTGCACCCAGGTCATTGAATTGTCCACGATGGTGAGCTGGGTGTGTTTAAACAGCACAAACCAAGGACAGGTTCAGCCATTATAAACCTCAGAGTTTGATGTCAAGGCTTCCCAAACTGGTGGCTTTCTTGGCTCCTTGATGAACTGAGAAAGTTTCCATGGGCCTCAACCCAATCCTTCCAAATGTAAACAAAATAAAGTCAAGGAATATCAATATATCATCAACATTTCTTAGCGCTCAAGCACCATGAAGGAAGGAATACGGTAGTAAAGCAAGTGTAAATAATGAAACCATACTTTTTACCTTCTCTAATGAGATGGAAGGACCTGATGAGCTTTGACAAGTGTGTGAATACTGGGCTGGAGGTTTGTGAGTTTGTGTCTTAAGTCTAAGAATACCGTTGTATTGTGGAATTGTCGTATTTGATACAGAAGTTCCCTAATGGCAAGATAGGTGCACTCTGCACATGCCCATGCCAGTTATCTATGAGAATCTTAGTTCCTTATTAATTTTTTTTGCACTATACCTCATGAACTTCTTTACCAGCCCAGGCCCCTTTTGACCCCTGCACAGTCCCATCAGCCATAGAGGTTGCCGCATCAGGTCAATGCGCATCTAGTCCAGCATCCTGTTTTAACAGTGGCCAACCCTAGTCTAAAGCTTCTAAAGTTCTTGTTGTGTGTCCAGGTCCCCAGGGCCACCCCAATAACTCACACATCACACAGAATTTTTGTTTAAGGTTTTAGGCATCATTTTGGCCAAAACTTTATTAAAATACAAAAATGTGAGTGGTCGCTTATAATAATAATAATAATAAAAAATTTTATTTATATCCCGCCCTCCCCAGCTGAAGCCGGGCTCAGGGCGGCTAACAACACTAAAATAGTGCAACATTATAAAACATCATAAGAATTAATTAAAATCAAAATTGATGGCAACCATAAACTAAAGTATTGTAAAGATTGCCAAAGGAGGGAGTCAGGCTGTGCCCTAACCAAAGGCCTGGTGGAACAGCTCTGTCTTGCAGGCCCTGCGGAAAGATGTCAAGTCCTGCAGGGCCCTTGTCTCTTGTGACAGAGCGTTCCACCAGGTTGGAGCCGCAGCCGAAAAAGCCCTGGCTCTAGTTGAGGCCAGCCTAACCTCTCTGTGGCCTGGGACCTTCAAGATGTTTTTATTTGAGGACCGTAAGTTCCTCTGTGGGGCATACCAGGCTTAGGCATTGGTTGCGACTATCTGCCCCCACCATGGGGGACAGACTGACATTCCGCACGATGCGAAAGTCAGAAAAGGGGAATACACTTGGGGGTAGCGACGGAGCAGGGAATCTGCCCTCAGCCCTCCCCAAATGCAACCAGGAGCTCATTGCTATGGCCCGAGCCCCCTTGACAGAGTGGACAAGCAATAGTTAGCCCCCGATTCCTTTAACGGAATCCCTTGCAGCAGCAGCATTAGAGGGGCATGCACAGCCAATCCATGCCCCTCCACCAACCAAACCATAAACCAAAGCCTAACCACAACCTTACAAGTTGTGACGATTTGCTACGCAGTAGGCAAAAACCAAATGGCCCCAGCCAATCAGCCAGATGGACAAAATTCCTACCGGGCCCCTGCCCCAAGAGCAGAGGACCCCATGACAGACATTGCAAGGTCAAAGCGAACAACCCTAATTCTAGGGAGGGGGGGACGGGCAATCCGATGCACGGGTGAAAAGAGGAAGCCCTAGCCTCGTGCAAGGAGTTTTAGCGTTTCTGGCTGTCAATCAACAAATGGCAACATTAACTTCTTCCCAACAACAAGGGAAGCCCCAATTGCATCAGTGGCCAACAATCAATTAGCCCGCCCCCAACTTTGGAGTGTCCTGGCGGCCCCCACCGCAACACATGCTCTCCATGAAGGAGAACACGCTTTAATGTTAGTATATGAAGCCCTTAACAACTTAGGAGCAGTCTACTTGTGAGATCATTTTACTGTATATATGTCCATTGCTTCGATCTGCAAAAATGACACTGTTAGAGGTACGAAATAATATTCATTCTGCATTTGTAAGAAGTTGATATTTTACTGTGGCAGCACCCACATTTTGGAATTCCTTGCTTTTTGACATCAGGCAGGTTTCTCCGCTGTACTGTTTTTAGCACCTACTCAAAACATGTCCATTTAGACAAGCCTACTGTGCACATGTGTTTTAAATCTGTTTTTAGCCGATCACTGGTTTTAGTTACTATTTGAGTGTGTTAAATAGCTGCTTTAAACTGTTTTATTTATGATTTTATTGATTTATTCTTTTTTGTAAACCGCTTTTACAGTCAAGCAGTATATACATTTTATGAAAAGTTGGCAACCATTGAGCTAGTAACTTGAAACTTGCCATGCATGATCTAACTGATGGCATCCGCAGATATGCCAAATTTCAGGTGCCTCTGATAAAAATTGCCACAAGTATAGGAAGTTTAAGAATATTGAAAATGGACGTGCTGACCATTTTCACTCGTTTTCTTAAATGGGCATTTTGTATACCTCACTCCAATTTTGGTGAGAGCCTTACTGATGTACATTATTTATTGTTGCCAGGGAAGGCAAGCCTTAATTCATTTTCTGAAGTTCCAAGCAGCGCTTAAAAATTACTCAAGCTTTTATTGCCCATTAAATCCTATGGCACCAACTACCTGCGACATGAGACACTTGAAACATATTTTTTGGGGGGTGGGGGACTTAATTGTTTGTGGAGGGCACCACCTAGTGGTTAACATGTGCAATACTTGTTGCTTGGCTTATGGAATAGAACAGTGTGGTGCAGTGGTTAGATGAAAAGTTGCTAATGTTTGTTTGTTTGGCCAATCGGGGCATCTGGGAAATTCAGAACCTGCTGTGGGCATGGCATGCAATTCCTGCAATGGCACCCACCCACACCTGCCACTCACAGCCCCACACTTCTAATGACTTGTTAGCGTTCTGTTTCATATGGTTTTTTAAAAAATCATTCTATAAACTGGAAATGTCACACAGCTAATAATTGAAAGAACCCTGAACATGCACTGGTGGCATGAGAGATTATGTAAACAGAGGGGGGTGGGTCTTGATTCCTTAGCCAGCCCATAGAGAGAGAAGAGGCAGCAGAGATTCTGAGAATCAAAGAGAGAGTTTTAGTGCAGGTAATTCTGAGACGGGATCTATTTCTGTGCATTTTGGGGTGATGTTCCTGTGGGAGAGAGGGGGAGATAAATGGTGGAGTGGATTTGTGCTGGTAGAAAAGAGAAGAGGAGATTGAGAGTTCCTTCAACAGGAATTGATTGGGGGGCATGATGTGTGTGTGGAGTTGTCCTTCGCAGGAATCCTTTTGTGATTAGCCACCCCCAAACACATTTTCTGGTATTTTCTGGTATTGCCTATGGCAGAATGTGCCCACAGGCCCGAAAAAGGTGTGTGTGTGGGGGGGGGGGGTTAAGTCAAATCTGCCAACCTAGCAGTTCGAAAGCACGTCAAAGTGCAAGTAGATAAACAGGTACCACTCCGGCGGGAAGGTAAACGGCATTTCTGTGCGCCGCTCTGGTTTGCCAGAAGCGGCTTAGTCATGCTGGCCACATGACCCAGAAGCTGTACGCCGGCTCCCTTGGCCAATAAAGCGAGATGAGCACCGCAACCCCAGAGTCGGCCACGACTGGACCTAACAGTCAGGGGTCCCTTTACCTTTACCTAAGCTTCTGAAAGTAATGGGGCCCCATATGTCCAGCTGTCCTTTCTCAACAACAAATTGTCACTGTTTTTTGTGTTGAATATATGCTATATGGTAATTTATGGACCTAATAGGTATCTAAAGCCATTTGCACATAACAAAACATGTATTTTATCAAAGTAATTGTTGAACTGAAATACAATTAAGAAGAAGTATATTAATAGCGAATTTGGGGGGGGGGCAAGAGAGTGGGGCAATAAGCTATAGCTTGTGTTTAGCTTATATGTAAATCCGGCACTGAATCCTATGCAGGTTACTCAAAATAAGCCTTGACAAGACTGGGCAAGTTCCTGGGCAAGATTGGGCAAGTTCTCCATGCTGCAGAGCCAGCGTGGTATAGCGGTTAAGAGTGGTGGACTTGTAATCTGGTGAACTGGGTTCGCGTCTCCGCTCCTCCACATGCAGCTGCTGGGTGACCTTGGACTAGTCACACTTTTCTGAAGTCTCTCAGCCTCACTCACCTCACAGAGTGTTTGTTGTGGGGGAGGAAGGGAAAAGGAGATTGTTAGCCGCTTTGAGACTCCTTAAGGGGAGTGAAAGGTAGGATATCAAGTCCAAACTCCTCCTCCTCCCATTCTTCTTCTTCTTCTTCTTCTTCTTCCTCCTCCTCCTCCTCCTCCTCCTCCTCCTCCTCCTCCTGGAGCCAGCTCGCAGTGGTGAATTGGTTTTGTTTCCTGGCATAGGTACACCCCATTGTCCGTTTGTTACCCTGGCTGCTAGATTTTGGAGGTGACTCCTAAATCCAATGTGTGGCAGCTGTGAAAAGGGAAAATTTCATGCCAGGAATCATTAGGAAAGGAACTGGGGGGGGGGGGGAGACCCTGCCAATATCATAATGCCATTATACAACTCTATGGTGTGATAGCATTTGGAATACTATGCTCCAGAGCTAATTACCCTCAAAAATTTAGTCCTAGCAATGCCATTTATTATTTGTAGCAGTATGAAAGCATTTGGATTTTGATTTGCCTTTCCCCTAAACACATACCTTTTGAAAGAAAACTCTTAAAAAATCAACACACAACGAGGTGATTTTTAATTGATATTAAATTGCGTAACTCCAGAGTAAATTGCCAGGTTGAAACTGACATGCCATCCATAACAGGTGTCTTGGGAGGATTCCGATGTGCGTTAAGGGTTTCTATTTAAAACTGTGCCATATGGGTAATGATGTCTACGTCTGAGCAAATTAATTCAGGCAGCCGGAACACCACTTCAGCTTAAACGCCTGGCAATTCTTGCACTGCCTCAGACAGGTTTATGCAAACTCCTTTGTCTCGAATGCCCCCCTTTGCTCCTTTTAATATTGCAAATGGCTAAAAATGCGGTTCACAGATTGGAAATATATCTAACGGTGAATGGGATCATCACTGCTGAGTCACCCCTACAGGAGGCATTATAATAATGGGCTATTGTTGGAAAGGATAAAGGAAGGAGGAGAGAGGATAATAAATATATGTTGGGAAGGAAATCACATAATTACTAGGTGGGCTTTGGGTGAGTTGGGAAACTGCAATGATGCATGCAGCCCCAATGGGCCAAGATGGGTCAGTGAAAGGCAAAGCCAGGGCTAACAATATTGGTATTTATACAAGCTAATGGTGAGAGTATTTGGATTGCCATTGCAACAAAGCAGGTCCCAAAGCCGTTTCTTGGGAGGTGGAAGCTCAGAGTGTGGAAGCTCAGAGGCAAAAACTTGCTCAGGAAGTATGGAAGCTCAGAGGCAAAAACTTGCTCAGGAAGTATGGAAGCTCAGAGGCAAATAGCTTGCTCAGGAAGTGTGGAAGCTCAGGGGCAAACAGCTTGCTCAGGAAGGGTGGAAGCTCAGAGGCAAATATAGCTTGCTCAGGAAAAGAGTGCAGGCTGCAATTGTATACAGTGGAGGGTGATTCATTAGCACAACTGGGACACTGCCCCTATCAACCTCAGCCCATCCCCAGCCAGCCCTCCACTTACCTGTCTTCTTACTTCTGACCAGTACAGACATGGTCATGCCTATACGCTTCCTCCTCCTTTGTGGATCTCCTTCAGTTTGCCAAGCACAGCGGTATCAATCACGGTTGCCACCATCTAAACTCAAGGCAATGAAAGAAAGACTGTGACCCCTGTTCCAGTCAAGCACAAACACTTTGAAGCCCTTGTAGAACTTAGCAGAAATGAGGATCGGACAAAATTAGCTGGCTCTGCCTGTCATTGGCTCTGCCACCACCTACAGTTGGTCTGCCTATCTTCTGCCCCACCAGCCCCAATGGGCACCATTGGTGGTCAGCAAACTGGGGTTACAAGATGACAATCTTCCTCACTCTGGCAGTGTGTCCTGAAAACATGTGCTCTGTTTTGTCTTACTCTGGGTATAGGGCCTTCCGGAACAGCAGAAAACAAGCTTGCGTCATCTTCCATGCAAAAGCCCTTCAGGTATTTGAAGATGGCTATCGTGATACTTCTTAGTCTTCTCTTCTCCAGGCTAAACATACCCAACTCCCTCAACCATTCGTCAAAGCCCCCCTTTATGAATGTTGTTTATCTGGAGAAGAGAAGATTGAGAGGTGATATGATAGTTGCCTTCAAATATCTCTAGGACTGTTTCATGGAAGATGGAGCAAGCTGAGAGGAGGGCCTGAACTAGTGGAATCAAATGGCAAGAAAGGATTTTTCAACAAAACATTTGGAAGAACTTCCTGGTGGTGAGAGCTGTTCAACAGTGGAATGGACTACCTCAGAAGGTGGTGAACTCTCTTTCATTGGAGATTTTTAAAGAGAGGTTGTGTGGCCATCTGTCAGGTATTCTTCAGTTGTGATTTCTGCATTGCAGGAGTTTGATGACCTTTGAGGTCCCTTCCAACTCTAAAGTTCTACAATTCTATGATTCTACATCAGGAAGGGAGGAAATGTCAGGGATGAGGGCGGTCACTACTTCTCTTGTGAGAGTTTTTAAGGGTGAGGTGTGGTTTTTTTTTTTTTTTTTTTTTTTGCAAAAGTACCTTCATGGTTATAGGGACTGTAAGGCAGGTACGTGAATTTGGGCCTCTCCTTGTGCTTTGTTCTAGGATCAAACTAAGAATTCAATCTGTAAGAATTCAATCTCTTATCTTCTCATAGCTGCTCATAGCTTTCCCTTTTGGAAAGTCGATGAGAAGTTTGTCCCTAAAGGAATGGTATTACAGAGTCTGGCTGCCGACGCCAGCTGGCAAGTTACGCAGCAGTGCAGACTGGCTAGGAGAGACATGGAGCATGACGCATTTGAAGCAACCTGGACACCCTTTCTTGCATTTATTAATTCCAACCCAGGGGGACGCTAAACTGTCTCTACTTCACCAATCATTTTGGGAAGGATTCTTGGGTTGAACTATAAATCTATATGTGTGAACCTGCTTTGTTTATGTACATTGCATAAGGGACGTAGGAAGGTGCCTTATATTGAGTTTAAATCTTGGCCCATCCATCACAATATTGGCCACACTGACTGGCAGCAGCTCTCTGGGGTGTCAGTCTAGGTTCTCTCTCAGCCCTAATGGGAGATGTCGGGGATCGAACCTGGAAGCTTCTGCAAGTAAAACAGGTGCTACAGCCCTTCCCCCACAAACTGCATGATTTGTAGACAGCTAGATGTGGAGCACACTAGAGCTGGGTGATCTATCGATATATCTTCCAAAACCAGTTTGAAGTCCATATCGTGGTATAGGTTTCATTATTTTCGACCTGGCAATATATCACCAATCATGATGTGAGTGTGTGTGTGCACGCTACACAAAAATCATGATGCAGGGAAAACTGTGAAACCAGCCCATACCTCTACATATTTCACACATCATGATATATCAGTATATCACAATATACTGATTTCACACATCATGATATATCAGTATATTGTGATGCTTAGCTGGTGATATATTGCAATGTTGAAAGCCAGATATCACCTAGCCCTGATGTTCACCTCTACAGTACATAGTTCCATCCTTATTTCAGATGTTGTGATATTTTGGTATATCACAGTGTTTAGCTGGTGATATATCATGATGTTGAAAAACAGATATTGCCCAGCCCTAGTCATGTCCTTCATTTTCAATGGGTCTACTCTGCACAAGACTAGCATTAGATACAAGTCATTGAATGTGGTCTAAGAACTCTGCAGTTCTTATAGGTTTGTGAGTCCCTCCCCCCCCCCGTTTCCTTAAATGTTGATTACAGAAATGAATAATGCACCGAGGGGAACAAAATGCAGCCATTTTTAAATGTTTTATTTACAAGCTGTGTCCCCCCCCCCCCCGCTCCCCCAGCCGGGATCATCTGAGCGCTTAACCATGCATTCCCATTCTCATTTTAGCACATCATTGAATATGCATCTGAAAGCTATGATCTGTACCTGTGACTAAGGTCCTATATAATTAGGAGGAAGTGTTTTTTATGTCCCACAGTGATCTCAATAGCAGACCTCTCATAGCAAACTCTTTTCTTTTTATAGTCTTGCGTTATTAAACTCAGTGTGACTTGACAACACTTTCCTCTGTATTGCTAAAAAGGACTCTGTGCACAGAACCACAGGGTAGGTTTTTGATGCTGAGTCATTCAGAAGGTTTTGGGGTTGTTGTTTTGTTTTTTTTTAAAAAAAAAATGCAAGTCATTTATTAGTGTTCATGCAATTTTAATGTAGGCCTCTCATTATTATTTTTCTGCATCTCACTTATCACAATACTGCTGTTGTGGGGTGGAGGCAGTGGCGTAGCGTGGGTTGTCAGCACCCGGGGCAAGGCAAGTAATTTACGCCCCCTAACCCGTGGATTTGCGCCCCCTAACCCTAACCCCCAGATGTTGCGCCCGGTGCGGCTGGCCCCCCCTGCACCCCCCACGCTACGCCACTGGGTGGAGGCTTTCAAAATTGACTTTGTGGCAGCAGCTCTGGAAGGGGATCTGGCTTGTTTACATTTTCTGTCTGGGGGGTTTGTTCCCCTGATATCCCCAGGGTGCATATAGGTTGCATCCAAGGCTAGTCGTAATCAGAGCAGACCTGTTGAAAATTCAGTGGGTCTACACAGAGCATGACTTAGTTTAGGGTTGGCATACATCTGGAATTTCCTGGACAAAGCCTTGTTCTCAGCATCTGGGTGGAAATCACTGAAATGTCTATGAAAACCCAGACATACGGCAGCCCATGACGGAAGTGTAGATCTTGGCGAATTTCATTAAACTGAATTTTTAGATTTTGCATGTCTGGATTTTCGTTTTTTGAAATATGGCAATCCTGACTTAGTTGGATGCAACCCAATGTATCTTACTTCCATTTGAAAAGCTGTGTGGTCAGAGAGTGGTTTAAAGACAAAGAACCCAATGGAGGCTGGTTCATTAGGGTGAATGGGGCACTGCCCCAACCTACCCACCTTCTTAGGTAAAGGTAAAGGGACCCCTCACCATTAGGTCCAGCCGCGGAAGACTCTAGGGTTGTGGCGCTCATCTCGCTTTATTGGCCGAGGGAGCCGGCGTACAGCTTCCGGGTCATGTGGCCAGCATGACTGAGCCCCTTCTGGCAAAACCAGAGCAGTGCACGGAAACGCCGTTTACCTTCCTGCCAGAGCGGTACCTATTTATCCACTTGCACTTCGTGCTTTCGAACTGCTAGGTTGGCAGGAGCAGGGACCAAGCAATGGGAGCAATGGGGATTCGAACCACCGACCTTCTGATCAGCAAGTCCTAGGCTCTGTGGTTTAACCCACAGCGCCACCCGTGTCCCTACCCACCTTCTTACTTACAGCCAATTCAGGAAGTGGCACTGACTGTGAGCTTCCTCCTCCTTAGTCTCAGTGTTGCCCTTGGGGAATTAATTGGCTGTGCCTGTCCTGGGCTCCACCTCCCTTGTTTCCCCTGCTTTCTACCTTACTAGTCCCACTGGGCACCAACCATGACTGAAAGACCCCTCAGAAGGGCTTGAAATTCCCATCAGTGGCACCAGAACAGTAAACTGAGTAGGCACACAGCTAACTGCTCACAGTCTTTCTCGCTATGGTGAGAGAGATATTGGGGAAGTATCTGACAATACAGTGGTACCTCGGGTTAAGTACTTAATTCGTTCCAGAGGTCGTTCTTAACCTGAAACTGTTCTTAACCTGAAGCACCACTTTAGCTAATGGGTCCTCCCGCTGCCGCCACACTGCCAGTGTACAATTTCTGTACTCATCCAGAAGCAAAGTTCTTAACCCGAGGTACTATTTCTGGGTTAGCGGAGTCTGTAACCTGAAGCGTATATAACCTGAGGTACCACTGTATAGATCTGGTAGTGCAAGAGAGTGACAGTGAGGGGAAGCTGATGAAACGGTAGACCTGTGGGGCAGAATGAACTCGAATAAACTGCATGAAAGAAGGGAAGAGGGGTGCCAGTAGCTCAGCAGAGCTTGAAATGCATATTCCATGTGTTTTTTTTTGGGGGGGGAGAGGTCGCCCCTCTGGTCCAGTGTCCTCACGTCCTTCCAAGACATTCTTGAAGTTACTGCAATGCCTTAATTGGCTTTCATATCCCGCCCCCCTTTTCTGATTCAGTTAGCATTAACTTAAACAAATTACGCCTTTTAAATAACACGTTTTAAAAAATCAATTTTGCATGGTCTTCAGTCAGTGTTAATAGGGTTAGAGAGTTGCTGCAGTTAAGCTCATGCCAAGTTTATTTCTAGCATAAAAAGTATGAATGAATTTTGGTGCAGGATTGTATGCCTTCCTCACGGGCTGATACTTTTGTTTCAGTGTATCTGAAGAAGTGTGCATGCACACGAAAGCTCATACCAAGAACTAACTTAGTTGGTCTTTAAGGTGCTACTGGAAGGAATTTTTTTATTTTGACTATGGCAGACCAACACGGCTACCTATCTGGGCTGATACAGTTTACAATTAGGGTTGCCACGTGTCCTCTTTTTCCAGAACACATCCTCTTTTTCAGGGGTAAAATTTCTGTCTGAGTGGATTTTTTAAATTTGCCAAAATGTCTCTGACTATACTTTCTGGATGAGATATTGACATAACTGGTGGATGAAGACTTGCTTTCCTCTTCTCTTGAGGTTGTCAGTGGATGGACAACTGCAGCATTAGCAGCAAACATCTTCCCAATGTAGAACGGGTTACTTGGTATTCAACTTGTGGCTGAAGACTTGCTTTCCTCCTCTCTTCTCCTGCCCCACTCAGCAATATATCACAGCTTCTATAGCCTACAAGGTAAAGGTAAAGGGACCCCTGACAGTTAAGTCCAGTCGCGAACATCTCTGGGGTTGTGGCGCTCATCTCGCTTTACAGGCCAAGGGAGCTTCCGGGTCATGTGGCCAGCATGACTAAGCCACTTCTGGAACTCTGACACCAGAGCAGTGGACGGAAATGCCATTTACCTTCCCGCCAGAGTGGTACCTATTTATCTACTTGCACTTTTTGGTGTGCTTTTGAACTGCTAGGTTGGCAGGAGCTGGGACCGAGTAATGGGAGCTCACCCCGTCGCGGGGGGTTCAAACCACTGACTTTTAGATTGGCAAGCCCAAGGCTCAGTGGTTATAGTAGCGGTATTTAAAATGAGAGTTGTCATAGCGTCCAATTTTTTGCTTTTCAAAACATGGCAGCCCTATCTTATACATGGGGATGCCTTATACATAGAAAAGTACAGTATAAGGAATAAAGTGGTATCTTGAGCAATCTGGTCTTGGGCTGTGTATATACTTATATGTGAGTAGCAACACCTTGAACCTGACTCAGTAGCAAATTGGCAGCCAGTGAGCATCCTGTAAATAAAGTGCTATATGATGGCAGTAGTAGTCACAAGCAAACTAATGTCCAGCACCAACTAAACACATTACAGTAATCCAGCCTTGAGGTTGTCAGTGGATGGACAACTGCAGCATCAGCAGCAAACATCTTCCCAATGTAGAACGGGTTACTTGGTATTCAACTTGTGGCTGAAGACTTGCTTTCCTCCTCTCTTCTCCTGCCCCGCTCAGCAATATACCACAGCTTCTATAGCCTACATATAGTAGAGGTGTTTAAAATGAGAGTTGTCAGAGCGTCCTCTTTTTTGCTGTTCAAAATATGCCAACCCAAATCTGTGTCTGTTATGAGCATTGATGTCTGCATTGCTTGATCTGATGGAGGCTATTTTTTCCCTACCTTCACTGTCAGAGGTGATGTGCCTCTATTACCAGTTCCTGGGGTTATTCATTGCCCTTTTGGTCCTGTCTGTGGGTTTTTCTTGAACATCTGGTCGCCACCATGAGATCAGAATACTAGACCTGAGGGGTTTTTGGCCTGAGCTAGCAAGGCTTTGCTTGTGTTCTTGAAAGGTAACAACAGTGTTGAGAATAGCAGTGCGTGCTGGACATCTAGGTTTCTTAGTTGAACAAAAGTTGAGCAGTATGTTTTGGCATTTAATACATTAATAGAAATAGATCATGGAACGTGTTGGTTTTACTTTACACTGTGTGTGTTAGGCTGCGTTTGGAGGACTGTGATTAAATTTAGGGTCACAAAGTAAAATGATCTTGCATCGTTACAGGGGGGGGGAAATGTAAGGAAATTGCTTATTGCTATATTTAATACCTGAGTACATTTTAACTAAGACACATATAGATATAAATGGATAGAGATATAAATTTCATTCCAAAGTTCATCCTTGTCAGATTTGTCAGACACAGCATTCAACTGGCCACTGGTTTAATTCAGATGAATGAGCAAGGCATTTTGCTATGGCCATAAACATCAATTAATTACCTCTCCTGTCTTAATTATGATGGGCTTCTATTTCTAAGTGTAGCTTGCAAGCAGGATTGAGACATGGAGATTGCTAAATCAATACAAATATCAATTAGACTCAACTTTGTGGTCCAATTAACTTCATAATGCCTCTAAACGAAGTGTGAAAACTGAACTGCTGCATTAGCAGCCTTCTGCCATAGAAATAGACCAAGAACTCTGGCCTCCTGTTCTCCACATCTCCATCACAACAAGCACTGTGATGAAGAATATTATGTGGCCTGTTCAGATGGATTTCTTTTAAGACAGCAATTGGGGATCTGTAGCCCTCCAGATATTGTTGGTTTACATCTTGCTTCTCACCACGGATCAGGTTGGGAGGAGCTGATGGGAACAAGTGCAACAGCTGTAAATCCTCCAACCAAATTTTAAGCAGATGTTTGTTTGTTTTTTTAAAAATATTTTATTCAATTTTCAAACATAAAATACAAAATAAAATAGAAAGTCACATACCAAACACATAAAATCCCTTCACCAAGGAAATAACAAACGAAAAAACGTACAATTACACCAACAAACAATATAAAAAAGAAAAAAAAGCACAACTGTTCATAACTCTTTTTTTGTATAACTATCTGGACTTCCTCACATCTCCCTACCCTGCGTTCTCTGTAATAAAAATACCAGCAAATTATTACCTTGTTTCATTTCTTATTTTATACCTCTCAAATGTTATATTTCTAGACTTCAAGTAATCTTTATCAATTAGTTGTAACTTAGATTGAACATAATATTACTTTAAGTTTCGATCTTTTCTTACATATCACCTAGTTTTCTATATCTTTCAATCGAGTTACTGGAACCATATTTTTCTGAATCATACCATTTCTTAACATTCATACAATTTATACTGTTTTTGTAGATAGTCCTTAAACTTTTTCCAATCCTCTTCCATTGTTTCTTCTCCCAAATCTCGGATTCTGCCAGTCATTTCGGCCAGTTCCATATAGTCCATCAAATTTTAAGCAGATGTTTGAAATCACTCCCCTTCCCTTATGATTGAGGTGTAAATTAAAATTTTAATTATAAGTTGATGTGTTGACCTAATGCTGAAGGTTCATATCACAATATATCACCCTTTATAAAATGCATTGAGAGAGCAATACTTGGAATGTATTTTGGGGAAAGATGGGGGAAAGTCTGACCACAAGTCTGAAGGAGGCACATTTTTAGCTACAGTTAGGCTTTTTTTCTTTAAAAAATGTTTAGGGGTACTCTCATTTTCCTACTCATATTGAAATACTGCCCTTAATGAGGCCAAACTTAGATTCACAAAATGTTTAGGGGTATGTGTACCCCTGCGTCCCCCCAGAGGAAAAACACACACACTGGCTACAGGTACTGATGGGAGGAGGAAATCCTTGAAAAATGGGTGCTGCGTTCTGAATTTAAAGTCTGTTATATGTTTTAATTCATTCAGGTTTCATTTTTGTTCAGATCTGCGCAAAATCATTTCATTTCATTTGAATATTGCATTTTAATGTTTGTTAACTCCACACTCTGCACACCTGCAGTTCAGGGAGGCAGGGAAAAATAAGCTTGAAAGACTGTGACGAAGAAAGAGAAGCAGTGCCGTGTATTCCAATGTCGTTGAGGCTTAGAACATGGATGTTTCCTCATGCTGACAAAATTTGATTTGATTTGATTTAAGGCGAGACATAGGGCAGTCCCTGTAAGAACATGAAAAGAGCCCTGTCTAGCTCAACATCCTGTTCTCACAGTAGCCAACCTGATGTCTAGGAGAAGCCCACAAACAGGACCTGAGCACAGTAATGCTCCTGTACCCCCATGATTCCCAGTGACAGGTATTCAGATGCATATGACCTCCAGCAGGGTTCCTGTTGGCATGAGTTTGACAGCAGAGCTTTTTAAACCAGTGCTGGACTATCACCTTTCGATGCTGTTGTGACACCCTGCCTTTAGCAGAGTTCATCCTCCGGTCTTTTCAAACTCTACAATTCTGACACCCCCCCCCCCCCAGGAACTGGCATTCGGAGGCATAATGCTTCCAACAGATGAGATTGAACAGAGCCTGTACCTTTAGTGATCCCTGTAGCTGCTGGTTTTAGAAGCTATTATTTGACTGAAGGCGGTGTGTGTGTGTGTGTTGTGGGCTTTCTTAATGTCCCTGCCCCTAATTTGAGCCATGCTCCATATACTGGGGCTGCCTTCTAAGTCCACTGTTGATCCTTCCCCCTCTAAGCTGAAGATAAGAGCGCTATCCTACTTTTTGTGTGTGTGGCAGAGGGTGTGATTCACTCATTGGAACAGAACCCATTTGTACTGTTCCTGAATTCTCTGAAGATATTTTTAGATGCCACCAGTCAAAAATATTATTCCCTTAACAGCCTGTTTACAAGACTTGTGTACTGCTGCTTTTTTGCTTGTTTAACTGCTTAATTGCTGGGTTTGGGCTGCGATTCGTGGAAGTAGGGCAGCGACTCAACCCAGTTGCTGAAGTGCAATGCAGTTGCATCTGAATCTGAGCAGATCTCAGTAAGGTCATTCCCACTGTGTTGTCAAGGTTGTTGCATTGTGTGGGGGGAGACGAGCTGAAAGCTGCGGCAAACTGTGAACACAGAACACCTTAGCTGGATTACCAGATGGAGCTGGTTGACAGCCGTTCCTCACAGAGGGAAGCATTCACCACCCCACAGAGCCCATTGCTCAGCACATGCTCTACAACTGAGCTGTAGCCCTTCCTCAGTTTTTGGGAATCTCAGTGCTGTTGCCCTCATGTCCCTGAAAACACCTCATCTCTTCCATACCCAGTTGATCACTGCAGATACCACTTGATCTGGTGGTCCATCCTGTACAACAGAGGAACATGGGACTTGCAGTGTGATGGCGCCTGCCCTTGGGAATTCCCTTCTGTTAAATATTAGACAGGTGCCATCTCTGTTGTCTTTTTGGCACCTACTGAAGACCTTCCTCTTCCGACAAGCCTTTTAAAGTAGAGAACTTCCCCAGCCTGTATCTGTGTTGGAATTGTCTTCAGGTGTTCTCCTGATGTCTGTTGATCTCAAGATCCAACCAGCTTCAGCCCATGCCATGCCAAATCCTGGCCAATGCAGCCATTGGATTCCAATTGAGGTTCAGATTTGCTCAGAAGCAATTCAGTAGAACCAGGAGTGAAGCTTACCCAGCAAAAGCTGCACACAGCTCATTGTAACTGAACTGAACCAGTCAGTTTGTTAATGAACAAAGCCTAATGGCATTATTAAACAGTATGAAATGGAATTACGAAGAGTTATAGGATTCACAGGAAAGGAAACAAAGTTACACATTATGAAATTTAAAGCAGCTTAAAGCAATTGGATATAATGTGTGAATGGAACTAATAAATAGCATTGGCAAAGCAATCAATCAGAGTAAATGGCATAATCTCCTCCTAACAACTTCCAGACCATCTAGTAGTAAAACAGTTCTACGTTCCCTTTCATATTAGATCAATAAAATTCACAATTGCCAGTTTGGGGAAGCCTTGTAGTCTTCTGCTTGAGCAAAGCACGTGAAGTTTTTTACCATTACTTTTATCACCTGTGTGGGCAGATCCACCTAATGCTCAGACTATGAATTAGCGGGGGGGGGGGGAGTGAGCAACTGGGACCCCTGCTGTACCAGTGGCTCTCCATGCAGAGCCCTTTAACACACTTCTGTGCTGCTTTGCCAAAGCATGATATGCTTTTGCCTTTGTTTAGGTTTAATGCCCAGAGCGGCTACATAAAAAGCAAGATGTGGGAGTTTGAGGGGGGTGAGGTCCCAGGAAATGGATGAGCAGAAGAGAACAGAGCCTAGGAGCAGCATGAGTAAAACTGGGGTGGCTGCACTTAGAGCCAGAGGGGAAATAGAATCATAGAACTGTAGATTTGGAAGGGACTTTTGGGATCATCTAATCCAACCCCTTGCAATGCTGGAATATGCAGCTGACCCATATGGTGATCAAATTTGCAACCTCGGTATTATCAGCAGCATGCTCTAAAATAAATTGATTCTTTGGGGTGACCCTCAAGTAAGGGAACATTGTAGAATTGCATGATCAGGTGAAGAGAACTACTAGGCCATTATTATTATTATTATTATTATTATTATTATTATTATTATTATTATTATTATTCTATACTACCCTTCATCCGAGGATCACAGGGCAGTTTACAATTTAAAAACACATATAGATAGTATAGCAACAAACAAAAACAATACCCTTCTCCCAGTTTCAAAGGCCATAGATTGTTTAATTAGCCAAGGGAGAAGAGGAACGCTTTCACTTTATGCCTAAAGATATTCCGTGAAGGTGCCAAGCGAGCCACCCTGGGGTGAGCATTTCACAAGTGGGCAGCCACCACAGAAAAGGCTCGCTCTCGTTGTTGCCACCCTCAGATGATGATCACAGGGTCCAGGTCGGATCATGTGGGGAGAGGTGGTCCTTGAGGTTTTATGGTCCTGAGCCATTTAAGGCTTTATGGGTCAAAACCAAGTGGATGTAGGAAAGCCCTACACCTTGGAAATTAAAATAGAAATGGGGTCCTGTGATGAGAAGGGGATTTCCAGGCCGTGGCAGTAAGGGTCCCACGAAGAAATCTCTGAGGTCACTTGGTGTTCTGAGGTTCCTAGGAAGCTGAGGAAGGAGACAGGTGACATGTGAATTCATTCTGCCTCAGATTCCAATCTGAATGCTAGTTTAACTAGAAGAATTTCCAAAATTAATTCCAAAATTGATGTAGAGATTTCTATGCTTTTCAATCCCTTTTATTCTTTTATTCTTTTTTGCACCATTTCCCTCTTACTGATGTTCTAATTATGAAACACTGCCAGGGAAACAAAGCAATCAGGACGCGATTGTATGTGTGATTGTATCAATATTCCTTCCGGGTGTCATTTTGCCGGAGAGCATTTTGCAAGAGCGCATGTGAGCATCAGTTAAAGACTGCACAAACCCAACCTTGATGTGATTGTATGCGTTCATCTGACACTCAGCCAGGCTTGCCTCTTCACCTGTTACAGAGTAAAGGGCTCTTGTGTACCCAGTTCCAGTGCACTGGTAAGTCAAACACAAAATGACGTCCATAGTGGAATTGTGTTTAATCATTGTTTGTAGGGCTGTCAATCTTTTAATAGGTACTTGCTGGTTTGGTATGTGTAAGGCTGTAGGAAATGGCAGCTGGTTCCCTTCAGCTATGTTTTAATACAAAGGGTACTCCGGTTGCTAAGAGACCAGTACTTCAGGTTTGGACATATTCATGCATACTGGATCGCTTATCTTGGTGAATTGGATATTGACAGGACCGACGTCAGAAATAATAGTTGGGGGCAGGACAGAGATAACGAGTGGGAGCTGCAACAAAATGTGACTGTGTACAGGATTTCAGGCACAATCTTCCATTTCCACCTGGTTTTCTATTCCCAAACAAACAGCTAGCATTCCAAAACCAGTGAACATGCTCAGACTCACTTGGCTGTTTTAAACATACTTCTGCAAACCATTGTGATTTCTCAAGCCTGCTGATACCTTCCTCTTGTCTTCAGGGATGATAAGTAGCAGCCTGAGCATTGGAAATAATTGAACTCAGGTTACCTGATCTCCCATTTCTAGAAGGAGGAAGAATAATCTTTTTCAAATATATGTGCACTCTGCTGTTTCAGTCTGAGCGTTTCTGTTCCTTAGTGGATTGGAGGTGGAGGTGGTGGTTTAATTTGTGCTGTGCTTGGAGTCCTCAACCATGCTATTTTCCTAATTAAAACAGGATAAGGCAGGCAAGCGATTATACATTCCTTGTTGTACAACAGTGGAAGTGTCTCTTATCAGGGGTGTGGGGGAAATCACAGAAGGGCTGCAGCTCAGTGGCAGAGCAGCTGCTTTTCAAGCAGAAGGTCCCGGGTTCGATCCCTCACATCTCCAGGTAGGGCTGGCAGAGAGACACCTGCCTGAAAACCTGCCAGTCCGTGTACATAATACTGAGATAGATGGACTTAATGGTCTGATTTGGTAGACGAAGAAGAAGAAGAAGAAGAAGAAGAAGAAGAAGAAGAAGAAGAAGAAGAAGAAAAGGAGGAGGAGGAAGAGGAGTTTGGACTTGATATCCCACCTTTCACTTCCCTTAAGGAGTCTCAAAGCTGCTAACAATCTCCTTTCCCTTCCTCCCCCACAACAAACACTCTGAGGTGAGTGAGGCTGAGAGACTTCAGAGAAATGTGACTAGCCCAAGGTCACCCAGCAGCTGCATGTGGGAAGCGAACCCGGTTCACCAGATTACGAGTCCACCGCTCTTAACCACTACACCATGCTGGTGTAGATAAGGCAGCTTCCTGTGTTCTTACAGTATTTGAGGGAGCTGGGGGGCCCTAAAGTTTCTGGGCACTGCCATTCAAATGGTGTGCTTGCATTGCATCATAGAATTGATTATGCAGCCTGGGGCTTACCTACCCACCCACCCCCAAATATTTTATTCAAGTTGGCACCCCTGTATGTTGTCCTTCTTAGCTGGGTGTTCACAGGACAACAGATCAGCACCCAGAAAATGAGCATAGGCATGAGCAAACCTGTCATTTTTTGTTTGTCTCAGTTTCTCATTTTTCCCCAATCTAAAATTCAGTTCTCCACATTCCACATCAGTTTGTGCATATTAGGAAAAAATACATTTTTTAAAAAAAAGCATGTGAGGAGAAATTCACACTCACATGCTGGTGAATTTTCAGGTGGGAATGCTGAGAACTGAATTTAAGATTTGGAAAACGAGAAACTCAGAGAAACAGCAATTGACAGATTTCCCTGTTCCTTTGTTTGAGCCAAGAACTGCACCGGAACAATTTGGAAAGGCAAAAACTGAGTAGATCACTAAAATCAATCTGCGCGCAAGTTTGAGTGGTGCGGATTAAGCCAGTTTGTATCTAGCAGCGTGGCAGAAAAGCAATTCTTTCTCAGTAATTTCATTTGGAATCGGGACTCATTAAATTCTTTGGAAAATATCTGTCAGGCGAGTGCCAACCTTAAGGTTTCAGAGCCTGGTTTTGCTGCTGCTTCTCAGCATTGAGAGAGGAGTCCAAGAAAGATGTTAGACAGATGGGCAGTGCTGCCTAACCCAGAAAAACATTGTAAATAATACATAGTGTTTTCTTCCAGTTTTATGTCTCTCCCCACCCTTGCCACCAGCCATAGTTACAGTTATAGCTGCTGGAGAGAAACTGGTCATGTGAAGTGATACTTTTACTGCCTCCTCACAAAATTCATTCTGTGGAAATGACAGAGAGCATGCAATGCTTTCATGGGGACTGCTGTGCTGTCTGAACTGTTTATGCTGACTGGTAGTGCCTCTCCAAGATTTGAGATAGAGTTCTTTCCCAGCCCTACCTGAAAATTCTGGGGATTGAACCTTGGACCTGCTGCAAGCAAACAGATGTTCAACCACTGAGCTACCTCCCTTCCTAATTGTCTCTGCTTGCCAAGAGCACTTCCCTATCCCTGGTAAATCATTGCACTCGTGAATGCCCTGATTTTATTTTACAGTGGTACCTTGGTTCTCAAATTTAATCCGTTCCGGAAGTCCGTTCCAAAACCAAAGCGTTCCAAAACCAAGGTGTGCTTTCCCATAGAAGGTAATGCAAAATGGATTATTCCATTCCAGACTTTTAAAAATGACCCCTAAAACAGCAATTTAACATGAATTTTACTATCTAACAAGATCATTGTTCCAGAAAATGAAAGCAGTAAACAATGTGCTGCAGTCACACATGTGCCACACAGTCACAAAAAACAAAACAAAAAGAGCTGCAAAAACAAAAACACAAAATAAATAGCAAAAACAGCATAACACTCAAAACGGAACACATTCGGCTTCTGAAACAGATTCTCAAACCAGAACACTTACTTTCAGTTTTGCAGTGTTTGGGTTCCAAGTTGTCCGAGTACCAAGGCGTTTGAGAACCAAGGTACCACTGTATTTTATTTTCACCTCTATTACACTTTTATATGTTGGTGTGGATTTCGCTCTGTCATTCTTTAGGCTCCAGATTCTTCCCCAGAGAGCGCCCACAAGTTAAATCCCTTGCCTATGGCACAAGGAGGCGAAATCTCTTGGGTCATACCCTGAGACTTGGCAGACTTAACACATCAGGGAAAAAAGAGATGCTTTTGTTTGGGCCAGCAGAGTCCCTAGTTTACTAGAAACATTGGACCGAGTCTCTAGGTTCTGTTTTGAAGCCTAAACTCCGTCACGAAGAGCATGTTCTGCCAGACTCCTTCAAAAGCTGCAGCCGTGACTCAACCCAAGCCCACTCTCTGCTCTAAACATGATACTGAGCCCTGGTAGGAAATCATCAAAGCCCTCGCAGGCTGTGGAGCTAAACACAGGAGCTTCCCTATGGGCATTTTGAAAATCTGAGATCCTTCTCAAACAAGCCAGAACAGTGCTAAATCATTGACACACACAGCCAATAATCACAACCAGATTGCAAGATAATTGTTCCCCATAAGCAGTGAAGACAGAGCTCCAGAACTCCACTGATTTGAATTTTCCATTATTGTTTGGCTTCCCTTGAAAATGCTCAAGGAACCTCGAGTTGCTTTTTCAAGGCATGGTAGCTTTCAGATCGACATTGCTTGGGGAAGCAGTGGAGGAGGGAACAGGCTTCCCTTGCAACATGACAATGGCCCAAGGCTACAATGTGTGCCATGAGTCTCAAGGCATCACCTGGTGCAGTCATGGAATGCCAGGTAGAAATGGATGAGGAGGGGAAAGAGGAGGATGAAATGGGGGGAGAACAGTTAACAGAGCCCAGAGGAAGTGGGTCCTTCCTAAACCCTTCTCCTTAGTCTATGAAAACCTGGGGAGTAAGGAGATATCAAAGAATGTGTCAGGTGGACCTCACTGGGTTGAGCATTCCACAGAGGGGGAGCTGCAACTGAAAAGACCCTCTCTCTTGCCTCCAAGCCCCCCTCAGTGGGCGGGCTGGGGAAAGGTTTCCAAAGACCCAGGGTATGTTCACATTGAGAAGAATTCCTTTTTAAAAAAAATAAATAAATAAGAAAAAAGAAAAAATAAGAAATAAAAAACAGTTAAAAATAATTCCATCTTTACATCACTTATCTTTCATTTACTTGTTTCCCGGACCTCCTCATACCTCCCTTTTTTGTATTCCAGTTCAATTTATTAGTTCAGCAATTCCTTTCCCTCCTTATTATCCTGATGTTTAATCTTAATATATTATAACATTAAATTTTTACCTATTAAAAATCCAATTTTTCCATATTCTTTTAAACCATTTCCACTAGAAACCACTTAACTTCAATCCAACATCATTCTAGAATTCATTAATTTTGCAATGTTTCTTAAGATAGTTCTTAAATTTCCTCCAATCTTCTTCCACCGACTCTTCTCCCTGGTCTCGGATTCTGCCAGTCATTTCTGCAAATTCCATGTAGTCCATCACTTTCATCTGCCATTCTTCCAGAGTGGGTAAATCTTGTGTCTTCCAATACTTTGCAATAAGTATTCTTGCTGCTGTTGTAGCATACATAAAGTAAGTTCTGTCCTTCTTTAACACCGATTGGCCGACTATGCCCAGGAGAAAGGCCTCTGATTTCTTCAAGAAGGTATATTTAAATACCTTTTTCAATTCATTATATATCATCTCCCAGAAAGCCTTAATCCTTGGGCACGTCCACCAAAGGTGAAAGAATGTACCTTCAGTTTCTTTACATTTCCAACATTTGTTATCGGGCAAATGGTAGATTTTTGCAAGCTTGACTGGGGTTATGTACCACCTGTATATCATTTTCATAATATTCTCTCTTAGGGCATTACATGCCGTAAATTTCATACCTGTGGTCCACAACTGTTCCCAGTCAGCAAACATAATGTTATGTCCAACATCTTGTGCCCATTTAATCATAGCAGATTTCACCGTTTCATCCTGAGTATTCCACATTGAGAAGAATTCCAGAAGAGATTATGTTATCACTATCAAGGGAAACCCTTCTCAGTTTGCAGGGTAGATGTAAGAAGACTAGGGGTTTAATAATAATAATAATAATAATAATAATAATAATAATAATAATAATAATAATAATAATTTATTTATACCCCGCCCTCCCCAGCCAAGGCCGGGCTCAGAGCAGCTTACAAGCAATAATAAAAACAAGATGAATGATTACAACTTAAAAACAAAAATAAAATACAACATTAAAATAATGGAACATTAAAATATTAAAATGTAGCCTCATCGCAGGAGGAGAAGGAAAAGAAAAAAGAAAGAGAGGGAGGGAGGGAGGGAATCAAATTGGCTCCAAGCCAAAGGCCAGGCGGAACAACTCTGTCTTACAGGCCCTGCGGAAAGAAATGAGATCCTGCAGGGTCCTGGTCTCATGAGGCAGAGCGTTCCACCAGGCTGGAGCCAGAGTTGAAAAGGCCCTGGCTCTGGTTGAAGCCAATCTAACTTCCTTAGGGCCTGGGACCACTAGGGTGTTGTTATTTATGGACCTTGAGGCTCTCCGTGGGGCATACCGGGAGAGGCGGTCCCGTAGGTACGAGGGTCCTAGGCCGTGAAGGGCTTTAAAGGTCAAAAGCAGCACCTTAAATCTGACCCTGTACTCCACCGGGAGCCAGTGCACCTTGAAAAGCACTGGGTGAATATGCTCCTATGGCAGAGACCCCGTGAGGAGCCTCGCTGCAGCATTCTGTACCCGCTGGAGTTTCTGGGACAGCTTCAAGCTTTTGGTGGTGCTCTCATACCAACTGACTAGGGCTTGTTTGTCTCTACCTTTAAAGAGCATGATGCTTTTAATTCCCTTATTTGGTGGTCACAGTCCCTGTCTTTGCTTGCTGTTTTTTGCTCCTTTGACTAGTACAACTGAATTTATTAATTTCAGTCACAGACCAGTTCCAGCTCACATACAATATCAGGGAAGTCATAAAACACGAAAGGGATACATTTTAATTTGCAGTTGGGTATAACAGGGACAATACAGATATAGCAGCAGTTAAAAATATATAAGTTAAATCTTAATCACTAAAATATAACCTAAAATTGTCATTTAAGGCCTTTGACCAGTATTATGCTTTATTCTGTTGGTCATTTTGTATTTGAGTTTTATGCTGGGTTGGATTTTTAACTTTCTTTGTGGATCTGGGGTGGGTGAGCATTATGGCAATAGGTTTCCTTTTTGTATGATGCCTTCAGAACTTGTTTAGTGAGGAACTGAACAAATATAAGTAATAAAAAAAAATGGGGGAAAACGTGGGAGGGTGTTTTGGTTCATTCATACACAATTAAGCCATTGAACACATCTGTGTTTTCAAGCCAATAATATTTGGACAATTGGGGAGCAGGCCTTGAACCCAACCTGCTGTACTAAATTCACCTTCAAGTTCTTGGAACTGAAAGCTTGTTTTAAACGTGTTTGGTCTCTCTCACCCAGTGAAACCTTTTCCATCTTGATCTCGAGGACTCGCTCAAGAGATGGAATAGTGCCACTGTTCCGAGCTAAGAACTTAACCAAGGGAGCGTATGGGTTTGACTCCCACGGGAAATATGGCTCTGTTGAATTGCATCTCGTTGTTCCATTGCATCTGCGTGTTCTGCCACAGAGTTGCCAATCTCCTTTCCTAGAGAGAGAGAGAAGAGACTGCGAAGCAATCTGTTTTATTAGTCTTATATATCAAAGATGGGGGATTTATTTTGACAACTTATGTGTTTAGTGTACCTCCTCCTTCTATGGCCTTGAGCACATGCTTAACTTCCAGATTGACTGTGCTTACCAAACATGCTGCCGTCCTCTTGGACTTCGTGATCTGTAGCAAGCATTTGAGATGAGTTTCTGTTGTGGTTATGAACAACTTCTAAGCATTTCCCAATCTGGTGCTCTCTGGATGCTTTTGGGCTACCAACACTGTCAGTCAGCATGGCCAGTCATCAGGGACAATCAACCCACTCTCTCATCATTTAGAAAAACTTCATTCATTTGGCTCCCTGAAGGTTGCTGGTGTTCACTATTTGTAACCAGCTGCTGGCTTGAAGGCATTGTTATAATTATTATTACCCACCCCTCACCACAATGAGAATTCAAAATTAAAAACCGTTAAAACAGAGTATAGTCACAGGAATTGGGTGGTTGCTGAAACCACACATCTCAGGTGTCAAACAGGTGTGTCTTGAGCATTTGCCAAAAGTTGTATAGTAAAGAAATCAGAAACACCTTTGTGGGAAGGTTATTTCAGAACTTAGGGACTACCACAGGAAATGCTGTCTTCTTGGACACCACCACCAGAACGTCTGAGGGAAGTGGACCAACAAAGAGGACTCCCTCTTCTAATCTCCACCCCTGGGAATCCCCTTGCCTTATTTTTGAGTCAGAAAGTAATTCTAAAGGAATTCAGTGCACAACATTTCTCTCCCTTCGCTGCAGAAATCCGCGAAGCTTTCCGAATACTGGATCGCGATGGCAATGGCTTCATTTCCAAACAAGAGCTGGGGATGGCAATGCGCTCCTTGGGATACATGCCTAGCGAGGTGGAACTGGCAATTATCATGCAGCGCCTTGACATGGATGGTGAGTCCCCTTTGCTTTCATCATGGCGTTATGTCAAGGGGGCGGGGGAGGACTGTAGTTCCTTTGCATTCTTCACATCATTTCCATGCAGAAAGTCCCAGGTACCATCTTCGGGTGCAGATGAGAAAGACCACTGTTTGAAACCCTGGAGAGCTAGATGGATCAAAGGTCTGGATTGATCTAGGTTCTCCATAATTTGTGGAGAGGCTATCTGGCTGAAGGAATTTGGGGTGGATAGCAAGGGAAGCAACTGGCTTTGGGGAAACAACCAAGGTTAGGAAATCCATGAGTGAAGTGAGATGAGAATTAGCATAACATGATTTTCTCCATGATGCCTATGTCTGTTCAAACTTCTAGAAGCAATGCCTAAAGCTGCTCAAACTTTTATCATGCTTACAATGAAACTCTTCATATCTAGGATTAAACTCTTGGTTCCAGTTGACTTAATCTGGTGTCCTTTCTACATAGTATGTTAGTCCTCTAGTTTCTCTCTGCATATACCGTGTTCAGCATATGAAGCTGCATAAATGTTCACAGAGGACATAACCTCCATCTGCGCAAAATTTAGCAGTCCATTGCATACAATGGACTACTCCCCTAATATCAAGAGTATGTAGAAGCAAAGGAGAGAAAAATGCTGAGAGCACTGGTGGCTGGTGGTTGGGCAAAAGACAGAGAGGCCAACAATAGGTGGAACCAGAGTCAGTGTTAGGTGGAGAGAACCAATGATGGGCAGAGCCAAATCATTCTAGTTTTTCCCCCCATCCTCCTCCCTGTTGAGTTTTACCAGGGGCAGTGCTGAGACTAAGGAGGACGAAGTAGACAGCCAGGACCACCCCCAGATGGGTTATAAGTAAGACGGCAGGCAGGTGGGCTTGGAAGAAAGATGACTGACGTTGGTGGGACAGCTCCCCATTTCCCTTTATGAACCAGCCTGGCTGAGAAATCTCTGGCCAGATATTTCACTTGTTTCATTTTCTTGCTTATGTAGCTGTGGAGGTCTCGGTCTATCATGGGAGCTAGGCTGGTGAAGGAGGAATGGAATGAGTTATAATAATTAATTACACTCTGAGGAGATCCATTGGAATAATTGGACCTTAGTCTTGTCCATTAATTTCAATAGGTCACCTCTTGAGTAGGAATAACATTGATAAGGGGGGGGGGAGCATTGGGTTGCAGCAGACATTTTTTCAACCTAAATTTTGCTAAATACAGTGGTACCTCAGATTACGTACGCTTCAGGTTACAGACTCCACTAACCAGAAATAGTACCTCGGGTTAAGAACTTTGCTTCAGGATGAGAACAGAAATTGTGCTCTGGCGGCATGGCGGTAGCAGGAGACCCCATTAGCTAAAGTGGTGCTTCAGGTTAAGAACAGTTTCAGGTTAAGAACAGACCTCCGGAACGAATTAAGTACTTAACCCAAGGTACCACTGTAGTGGTAATTATAGGATCTTTTGATTATGAGTGCCACAATATATTGGTGCATTTATTTCCCACTGAATTGGGGAGGGGGGCAGGGGGCAGGAGCAGGAATTCAGACCAAAGCAGCTATTTTCTATTGCAAAACATTTGCGTCCATCTTTTCAGCAAACAGGAAAAGCTAATGGGGGTGCAGATGGTTCGATGCATGCTGTAGGTGACAAACGTACCAATCCATGCTGATTACTCTGTGCTCATTTCCAAGTACAACTCATTGGTTTTTGACAAACAGTTTCCACTGGCCTCAGGTGTTGCTTGGTAGGTTCATACATCTGCTTAGCTATGGTGCTTTAGGTTTTGTAATGGAATTGGAAGTTTCATAACAGAATTGCCTTTCATCTCCCTTTGGTTCTGCAGTATGATATATGAGCTCTCCTTCAGGTTGGGTTAGATGACTGGGACTAATTTTATATTAACTGTACTGACTATTCCACCATGTCCAGGCTCAAATCAAGGTGCTGGTTTTACTTGTTCATTGATATATGTCATCCTTCAGCCATCTGTTTCCCAGGAAGGTTTGCAAGGAGATACACAAGGCACATACAGAATCAACATAACAGATTAAAATTCAAAAATGAACAACCATTACAGATAATAGATCTGCCAAGGGGAGGGACATTTTTTAAAATCTTCCTTTCATTTTCCACCATCAAAGGCATGAGCAAAAAGATATAGTAGTTGACCCAGCAACTGGAGGCTTGCAATGTCTTGAGATGGATAACCTTGAAGAAGGCAGCACTCAGCAAACTGGAAGCCATCACAGGCAATGTCACCTCAGTCAAAATTGCCCCTTGCACACCACAGAGCAGAACAGCTCTGTGTGGGTGGAGCTGCTCCTTCAGATATCTGGAGCACAAGTCATTCAGTCCATGCATCCATCCATCACTTTGGTATGGACAGTGACCAGTATTCAAAAATAAACATTTTCCAAATACAGTGGTACCTCGGGTTAAGTACTTAATTCGTCCCGGGGGTCCGTTCTTAACATGATACTGTTCTTAACCTGAAGCACCACTTTAGCTAATGGGGCCTCCTGCTACCGCCATGCCACCAGAGCACAATTTCTGTTCTCATCCTGAAGCAAAGTTCTTAACCCGAGGTACTATTTCTGGTTAGTGGAGTCTGTAACCTGAAGCGTATTTAACCCGAGGTGCCACTGTATATAAAACCATACCAAACCAAATAGAGCACCATGAGAAACTGATTGCTGTTTCCAGTAGCATCTTAGAGACCAACTAAGTTAGTTATTGGTATGAGCTTTCATGTGCATTTTGTGTGAGCTTTCAGTTACCTACCTGTAACTGATTGCTGCTAACTGCCTTATGCTGTAGAAACACCAGGCATTGATGGTAAAAATAAAAAGTTTTCTGAAATTAATTCATAGAAGCATAGAATTGCAGCATTGGGAAGTCCAAGGATCATCTAGTTCAAACTTCTGCAATGCTGTTGTACATGTTTGTCCAAACATAAAATAAAAAAAATAAAAAATAATACATGTACAACAAAAGGATGGCAGAGTTTTTTCACTATGATTGCATGTGGTTCCATTGTTATTTAAAAGAAAATTACCCAATAAAGATGAATGAAAACAACAACAAACTTCTGCAATGCAAGAATCACAACTAAAGAATCCCTGACAGATCACCATCCAACCTCTGTTTAGGAAATACAGTATTAGTGATTGAGAGTCCACCACCTTTCAAGATACAGTGGTACCTCGGGTTAAGAACTTAATTCATTCCGGAGGTCCATTCTTAACCTGAAACTGTTCTTAACCTGAAGCACTACTTTAGCTAATGGGGCCTCCTGCTGCCGCCGCGCCGCTGGAGCACGATTTCTGTTCTCATCCTGAAGCAAAGTTCTTAACCCGAGGTACTATTTCTGGGTTAGCGGAGTCTGTAACCTGAAGCGTATGTAACTTGAAGTGTATGTAACCCGAGGTACCACTGTAGTCCGTTCCACTGTTGAACAACTCTCACCATCAGAAAGCTATTCCTGATGTTTCACATTGTTCAAATGCCTCCTGTGAAAAAATTGGAATTCTTAGTAACATTTCAGCTTTAAGTGGGAATATTGTAAGACCCAGAGAACAATAGCCTGGTATTTATAAATAAAACAATTCTCTAAAGAAATATTACTACTCTTCAATGCCAATGCTAATAATTTTCCAGGAATAGTGAATGAAACAAACCAAATTAAGAGAGAGAGATTTTAGTTCAATTATATTGTTTTTCTTCATTTCTTTCTGTATGTTATATAAGTATATGTTCTTGCTTAAATAAGTAAAAAATAGATTCAACGTATATAACATCATTAAACAAAAAATGTGTACACAGTATACTATATGCTTACCTAGGATTATTGAATATTTCATTGAGATACTATCCTCATACTCCTCTCAAGGCAAAACAGAATAAACACCACTTCCATGAAATGTACCGTAATTTATAATGACTTTGAGTTTGTATTCTAATGTGATTAATCATTAATTATGAGAAGCAGATGTTGCAGACATGCAGCTGAATAAAGCTGGCCGCTGAGTCCACCAGGAATTTAAAGTGAAAATCCATAGTGCCTCATGTTTGCATAATATTGCATAATATTACAGAGACATATGGATCTGTTCTATAGTCTAAAAAAGAAGGATGTTACTCAGAAGGGTGTTTACATTCTACAAATGTAAAATCAATGTAACTTCTGAAGTGTTAGCAGGCAACTGCACGTTCCTCTCCTGCAGTTTCCAGCAACTAATATTCAGAAGCACGTCTTCTCTGAGAGTGGAGGGAGAACATAGCTATCATAGCTAGTAGCTGTTGATTACCTTATCTCCCACAATGCAGAAAAAACTGGGCCAATCCTTGCTCTAGGGCAAGAGTTCCCAAACTTGGGTCTCCAGCTGTTTTGGGACTACAACTCCCATCATCCCTAGCTAGCAGGACCAGTGGTCAGGGATGATGGGAATTGTGGTCCAAAAGCAGCTGGAGACTCAAGTTTGGGGGGAAATGCCCTAGCCTATGCATGGAGGGTGGGAAGGGGTCCTTTGAAAAATAAAGCCCCCCCCCCCCAGCCAAAACAAATGTGCAAATAAGGAACCGGGAAGTAATTGTTCAGGCTGCAATTTGATTTGGAGTGGGTTGGCACCCACCTTAATTCATTTAACTTTATTTGTGGCATATCTCTCACATTCTCTTTTTATCATTGCATTTTCAAGTGATCTGCCGCTGTGTAAATTGTCTTTTACCGCGTTGTCGCTTTACATGACACACAGTTGCTGGTAATCCAAAGTGTCGTGTGACTGATAGAATCTGACTTGATGTCCCTCCGCAGAAGGGAGGAAGGTGCCCTTCCTATCTTTCTGAAAGAGATGCTTTGGAAGATAAGAGGCTCTGCTCTTCTGCAGATCTACTGCCTCTCTGTCCAGACCAGGTCACAAATAAAACCGAGTTGAGAGCTCAGTTTTTGCGCATTATACTTGAAAGGCAGGGCATAGCTTTTGGAATGAGGGTGGCCAACATTTCTGCATCCCCTGAAATGTCCTCCCTCCACTGTGTCTGTGATTGTTGTTTTTCATGTAGAACTGTTCAGACATGTGAGCCCTCCCCTAAAATCTGAAGCAGGGGTGAGAAACCTGGCCTACAGAGCCATTTGGGGAATCCATGCCACCCACTCCTGGGCAAGTCCAGGGCTGGATTTAGGTTTGATGAGGCCCTAAGCTACTGGAGGTAATGGGGCCCTTTATATGTCCAGCTGTCCTTTGTCAACAACAAATTGTCTCTGCTTTTTGTGTTAAATATACGCTATATGGTAATTTATGGACCTAATACAAAACACTGTTGCGGTATGTAGGTTTTATTTTATTTGTTTTTTATCTTATATTTTGGAAATGTACATCCAGGTTTTTTTCCTTTAAATGTTTTGGGAGACCTCAAGAGAGTGGGGCCCTAAACTATAGCTTGTCTAGCTTATATGTAAATCCGGCAGTGGGCAAGTCACATGACCTGCACCACAATCTTACCCTGAAAGAGCACTTGGTGGGGGAGCATGGCGCAAGCACAAATGAGAGCACAGTGCCCAAAATGGCTGCTGCCATCTTGTGTGAAAAAAAAGTGGATGTCCCACCTTTTCTGGGATACTTGGTGGATGCGCAACTGGTGTCATGCATGACAAAATCTAATAGTGAAGGGAAACGGGTGGTGCCACCCCAGCTGTCAACTCTGTGACAACTTGACAGGTGGCTTGTTCCACACACCTGTCCAAGTTGGACCATGGGGGAGGGGGGTGGGGAGGCCTGATAAAGATTTGGTTGCTGCAGCCAAACAAATTCCTCAGCCCTGGTCTTACATAAAGTGACTAACTATGTAGTAATGGGTAACGGTTATTATGGGATACAGTTATTATGGGATGCAGCCAAAACTCCACCCTTCATTTACTTTCATTTTCTTAGGCAGGTGTGTGGCCCTATTCATCATTTTTTAAAAAATCACTTTTTGCTGGGTCTTCAAAAGTGAGTCACCCTACCTTATATTAATAATGCAATAAAGCGATAAAGAGGACCTCTTTAACAAATTGAAATTCTTTCCCCCTCACCACTAGTAGAATGAAAAGCATTCACCAACACAGATAGAACTAGGCCTAATAAGGCACCGGAACAGTCATAAACTTGCATAAACTACTTGCATAGCCTTGCATAAACTACTGCCCTCAGTTACAGGTCCAAGATGTTGTAACCCTCAGCTGATGCCCTCTTTGGATTTTAGAACTACCCCAATTATGTACATATTATCCACTCCATATTACTTTGTGACACATTGTATCCTTCTGTCGGAACCTAGTTTGGACAAGACTGTGATTTTGCTTTCCTTCAGCAACAATAACCCCCATAACGGCATGTTATGTAATAGCTGGAAACACTGAAAACAGCTGCAGAGCTCATTTGCAACCTTTGCCGCCTGTTACACGATTTTGTGGAATATTAAATTGCTTACGGTTTACGGGTTGTGTGTGGTCCAAACTCCTTAATGCCCTGCTGCTCCTCGTGGCATTTTGATCTGTCGCTGACCACACAGAACCAACATGTAGAGAGGGGGTTGCACTGGCAAAAGTTGGCATTGCTGGATGATTTTATTAATTTACCTTCCACAAAGTGTATGATGGAAACTAAAAATTAGGGTGAAAAACAAAAATTAATTAAAAATGAACTCCTTTGCAAGTACAGTGGTACCTCGGGTTACATACGCTTTAGGTTATATACGCTTCAGGTTACAGACTCCGCAAACCCAGAAATAGTGCTTCAGGTTAAGAACTTTGCTTCAGGTTGAGAACAGAAATCGTGCTCCGGCGGTGCGGCGGCAGCAGGAGGCCCCATTAGCTAAAGTGGTGCTTCAGGTTAAGAACAGTTTCAGGTTAAGAATGGACCTCTGGAGCAAATTAAGTACTTAACCCGAGGTACCACTGTATATAATGCTACTTTCTCTCTCTCTCTGTTGAAACATATTGAGATGGTTATTTAAACAGTTGATCTCAACTGATATTAGTTTTGCAGCTATAGCAGAGCAGGGGTTGCCCCACTCTGCTTGCCAAGTCCTTTCTGTTCCCACCCACCCACATCAATTCCCTTGGATTAATGCATTGATCCTTCCCGTTCCCACTCCATGCAACTACTTACCTCACTATTGAATTTCCCAATCCCATTTCCGATATAATTTTGCTCTTCCATTCTGCAACCATCCTTTGAACCCCTTCACTCCCATGCCCATGATTTCCCCTTCTTTCTTTGGACTACCCCTCAGCAGACAAACCATTATAACCTCCTGCATTTTCCTGCTCCCACACATTGCAGTTTGATACAAGCTTAAATAAAGCAGGTGTGGAAGGATGGGGTGAGGTGGGGGACACTGGAAGGTGTCAGTTTAAAGCAAAGTTTTGTATACTGAGAAGGGAGTTGGGAGATGTTCTGTTACATCAGCTTTTTGGCATTAGCTTCTGTGTAGGGTTGCCGTGTTTTGAAGAGCCAAAAAAGAGTGCTTCAGGTTAAGAACTTTGCTTCAGGTTGAGAAAAGAAATCGTGCTCCGGCACCGTGGTGGCAGCAGGAGGCCCCATTAGCTAAAGTGGTGCTTCAGGTTAAGAACCGTTTCAGGTTAAGTACGGACCTCCGGAACAAATTAAGTACTTAACCCGAGGTACCACTGTATATAATGCTATTTTCTCTCTCTCTGTGGAAACATATTGAGATGGTTATTTAAACAGTTGATCTCAACTGATATTAGTTTTGCAGCTATAGCAGAGCAGGGGCTGCCCCTCTCTGTTTGCCAAGTCCTTGCTTTTCCCACCCACCCACATCAATTCCCTTGGATTAATGCATTGATCCTTCCTACACACTTCAGATACTTCAGTGTATCTGAAGAAGTGTGCATGCACACGAAAGCTCATACCAAGAACTAACTTAGTTGGTCTTTAAGGTGCTACTGGAAGGAATTTTTTTATTTTGATTGTGGTGGTATAAGAGTGCTTTAAATATATGGTGTGGATGTGGCCCTTTTACTGGATTAGAATAATAGAATCATGGAATTGTAGAGTTGGAAAGGGCCACAAATGCCATCCAGGCCAACCCCCCTGTAATGCAGAAACATTTCACCCCATGTGGGCCTCAAACCAGCGACCCTGAGATCAAGAGTCTCATGCTCTACCAAGTGAGCTATCCCAGTACAGTGGTACTTTGGGTTAAGAACTTAATTCATTCTGTAGGTCCGTTCTCAACCTGAAACTGTTCTTAACCTGAGGTACCACTTTAGCTAATGGGGCCTCCCGCTGCTGCCGCTGTGTGATTTCTGTTCTCACCCTGAAGCAAAGTTCTTAACCCGAGGTACTATTTCTGGGTTAGCGGAGTCTGTAGCCTGAAGTGTCTGTAACCCGAGGTACCACTGTAGTCCAATGAGTTTTCACCACTTCTTAGTTTAAATACATTTTTAACTGGCTGTTGATTTATTGCTGCATTGCTTTATTGATATTTTTTTCCTGATTAGCTTTACCTGCTGTCTGCTTTTAATTTGTATATATTGTGTTTGGGTTTTATATGATGATTTATCATTAATTTACTGTATCTACGAACTGACATTCTTGGAGCAGCTTGCAATATATTTCAATTTCGGATGCAACAAAATAGATGAGAGTGTGATGAATGGAGCAAAAGCATCTGCAAGTCCCCCCCCCTTAGGTATTCCATATGCTAACTCCACTTCTGAATCTGGGGGCCAAGGCAGGCCACTAAGGAAACAGCAGCTGTAGAAATCCAATGTTGGCCTCTCACATAGTGGGCCTTCTTCAGCAAACCCTCCAAGTGTCCCTATTTTCTAGGGACAGTCCTGGATTTACAGATGCCATCCTGGTTTCTGATTTGATCCCAGAATGTCCCACTTTTCCTTAGAACATTCCTATTTTTATCAGATAAATATTGAAGGGTATGCGACCACCTAGCCAAGGAGATAAATACCATATTTTTCCATGTATAAGACATTCCATGTATAATGTTTTTTCTTTAAAAAAAATTAGGCAAAAATTGGGGGATTGTCAGTGAATGCAGAGGGGGGCAGTTAGGCAGTTGGGTGATTGGCAGTGGCAGTGGCAAGCAGACGGGCAGGTGAGCAATTGGTGGTGGTAACCTCCCCCCCCAAAAAGAAACTCAAGGGTGATCTCTTCCCCCCAAAAACTCAACAACTCAATAAATATTGATTTATTTAATTTTGGGTCCAAAAAATAGGGGTCGTCTTATACATGGGGGCATCTTATACACTGAAAAATACGCTAACTTGAAGGCAGCTGTCAGCAGAAGAGGAATGGTGGAGACTGCTTCCCCAACCTGACCCTTTCAGAGAAGAGGAAGACAGTTCAGAATTACAACAGGGGTGAGGGAGGTCACAGCTCAGAGGCAGATGAGGGGGAAAGCTGGGAAATAATGGGAGAGGAGGAGGTAGAGGAAGCACCAGGAGGGCGACAGCTGAAGGACACAGTGTCTTTAGAAAGCATTCCAGACCCCCCCTCCCAGCGAGCCTTGAAAGTAGGAGAGCAAAGAGCTCAGAGACGGAGGGCCCTCAACAGCACCCATGTGATGACAATGACGAATGAGAAAGTGGGGGAAAGGAGGGGGTGGAGAGTCACTCGGGACAATGCCATTATCCAAGAGGCTGGGTTCCAAGCCTCCCTCTGTAAATATTGAATTAAAAAAAGCAGATGGTAAGAAACTTTCCCTTGTCTTTGTACATTCCTGGCAACCAGCTGTGAGAGATGCTTTCAGCCACCTGACAGCAGCCCTGTACAGTGGTACCTCGAGTTAAAAGACACTTCAGGTTACAGAGGCTTCAGGTTACAGACTCTGCTAACCCAGAAATAGTACCTCAGGTTAAGAACTTTGCTTCAGGATAAGAACAGTAATCGCGCGGCAGCGGTGCAGCGGCAGCGGGAGGCCCCATTAGCTAAAGTGGTCCCTCAGGTTAACAACAGTTTGAGGTTAAGAATGGATCTCCAGAAGGAATTAAGTTCTTAACCCGAGGTACAACTGTATAGGGAAGTTTTTAAAAATGTTTAATGTTTTTATATGTGTTGGAAGCTGCCCAGAGTATCTGGGTATGTCTTCAGCTGTGGCCATAGGTGAACTGGAGAACTTGCTTCCACAAGTGACAATGATGGCCACCACCTTGGATGGCTTTAAAAGAAGATTAGACCAATACATGGATGAGATGACTATCAATGCTCTACTACCACAGCTGGAGGCAGCAGGGCTTGTGAATACCAGTTGCTGGAAGCCACAGGAGGGGAGAGTCTTCTTGTGTTGGAATCCAACTTACTGGTTTCCCACTGACGTGTGGTTGGCCACTGTGAAAACAGGATGCTGGATTAGATCGGCCATTGGCCTGATCCAGCAGGATCTACTGATGTTCTCATGTAGCTGATGTCTGTGACAATCTTGGCTCCTAGTGACAGATGCAAAGAAGCTACTAGGGAAGCAAACCACCAACAGACCTCATGTTTCTCCTGCCATCGTTTTCTTATTAATTCTTCCCCCTGTTCTTAGTTCATATCTGCACCATTACTTTCCCCCAGATATCCTGGGAAACAGCAGTTTGTCCCAATAGAGCTACTATTCCCAACACTCTGAAAACGAGTACAGTTCCCAGAAGTCTTTGTGGGGGAGCTATCTGCTTTAGAACAAGCTGGGAAAGCTCAGTTGGTAGAGCATGAAACTCTTAATCCTAAGGTTGTGGGTTCAAGCCCCATGTTGGGCAAACAATTCCTTCATTTCGGGGGGGGGGGGGTTGACCTTTGTGGTCACTTCCAACTCTACAATTCTATGCTTCTAAGTATGGTGTGGGTAGGATCTTAGCTCCCCTGGCTGCAATTTGCAGAAAGATGTGTTATAAATTTGTGCCACAAATTAATAAAAAAAATCTCTTAGCGTGGTATTGTTAATAAAAACTTCTTGTTGTTGTCTGCCTTTCTTTCCAGGGGATGGTCAAGTTGATTTTGATGAATTCATGACAATCCTTGGACCAAAACTGGTGTCATCAGAAGGACGGGATGGTTTTCTGGGGAATACAATTGACACCATATTCTGGCAGGTTGGTGGCAAAGTTGTGCTCAAAATGAGAAGATGTGAGCATTTCTGAGAAGTTATCTTTCTTTTCCTGATCCCCATTTTCCAATGTGTTTTTGTTACATGTTGAAGAACATTCTAGTGGATGGATGTTAAAAGTGAGAGCTGTTTTTCGGCAGTGAGGGGCTGTAGGCTCCTGAATGCAGCAGGGAACTCTAAAACAAATACTGGGGAATTTTCTGAAAAGGGCAATGAAGATTTTGAGTGGAGTTAAATTCAGGCTTGTCTGTGCTAACTTCCTTGTGGTGCTGTTTGTCTTCATAGGTGTCTAGGGGGAAACCCCTGAGATGATGTCAAGTGATATATAATAGGGGTGGAATCCTACATAGCCCTAAGGTTGCATTCACATAACAGTTTATTTTGTTTCTCTATATGCCAGGCAAAAACATGTCTTTTTTCATTAGGTCTTTGGCGTTTAATTATCTGTAGCCTCCTCGGATGGATGAGATGTTCTAACCCTGCTTTTTAAAAATAGGATTGTCTTTTAGATTTGCGGCTTTTTTTAATGCTGGTTTTCATGTATGAATGTTTATATATTGTCATTTTAAGTTATTTTGGTAAAAAACACTGCCAATAAGTTTAATAAATAAGTAATAAGCAATGTCAGAGAGTAAGTAAACCTATATACCATTTTAAAGCTTGCCACATGCCCTACAGCAATAACTAAACTGTTTATTTTCTGGCATACAGTAGAACCTCGGTTGTCGAACGTAATCCGTTCCGGAAGACTGTTTGACTTCTGAAACGTTCGGCAACCGAGGCGCAATGGGCTTCAAAGTCCATTGAGAAAATAGAGAACCACGGTTCAGAAGCCGTTCGACTTCCAAGGCATGTTTGAAAATGGAAACATTCACTTTCAGGTTTTTGGCATTCGGGTTCCGAATCATTCGGCTTCTGAGACGCTCAAAAATGTTGAGCTTCTGCAGCCATGGGCTCTCTGTGACAGTGCTCCTTACATGCCTACTCTTATTTGGTCCACAGTCAAAAACCTCATACCTTCATGAAGTTCTTCCCAGTGTTCAACTGGAATCTCCTTTCTTTTCAGCAATAAAACTGCTAGCAGATTTGCAAAGCTAAGTAGGGCCCATCTGGTATGATTTCAAATTCAGTGGGGGGCTGTGTGTTGAGATTCCTGCATTGTCCCTTCCAACTCTACAGTTCTACGATTCTAAGGGACACGGGTGGCGCTGTGGTCTAAACCACTGAGCCTCTTGGGCTTGCCGATCGGAAGGTCGGCGCTTCGAATCCCCACAATGGAGTGAGCTCCCATTGCTCTGTCCCAGCTCCTGCCTACCTAGCAGGTCAAAAGCAAGCCAGTGCAAGTAGATAAATAGGTACTGTGGCAGGAAGGTAAATGGTGTTTCCATGCGCTGCTCTGGTTTCTGTCACGGTGCCCCGTTGTGCCAGAAGTGATTCAGTCATGCTGGCCACATGACCTGGAAAGCTGTCTATGGAAAAACATCGGCTCCCTCGGCCTGAAAGCGAGATGAGTGCCACAACCCCATAGTTGCCTTTGACTGGACTTAACCATCCAGGGGTGCTTTACCTTTATCTTCTACGATTCTATGAATCCATTGGCTTGAGTCCTCCCCTCTGGAGCAGCAGAAAACAGGTTTGCTCCATCTTCCATGTGACATCCCTTCAGATATTTGAAGAAGGGTATCAAATCACACACAAACCCCAGTCTTCTCCATGCTAAACACCCCCAGCTCCCTCCATAATTTATTATGTGGTTTGGTTTCCAGCTTTGATCTATGATTAGATCTCACCAATATTACCAAGATCTGTATCAGCACCGTGTAGAAGAGTGAGGATGGCAGGCATCTCTCTCTTGTTCCTCTTCATTAGTAAAATTGAAGCCTGTTAGTGCGCACAAGTGCATTAGCGGGGGACTGCATTTGCAAAATAACGCGCATAAAGTGCTGCCCTGGTATGGTAATTGTCACCTTGGGATAAAGCCCAGTTGAGTAGCTGTTACAATTAGATTTGTCACCTTACCAAATAAAATGTAATTGCAAGAGCCCAGCGGCTAGGCTTTCCTATACAAGACAGAATTGCATGGGGAGGAAAATCCTGTTAGTGAGAAGAGTTCTGAGGACCTGTGGGCTTCTAGCCATGATGGCTATGCTGTGACTCCGCAGTCAGAGGCAGCAAAGTTTCTGGGTACCACTTTCTGGAAAATGCAGGAGGGGAGATTGCTTTTGTGCCCAGGCCATTGGCCTAATCCAGCAGGCTCTTTTTATCTTCTTATAACATACTGGTCAGGATGCTAAACAGGAACCCTGTTATCTCTTTGCAAGAAGGTACACCAGGCTCCATCAGCCCAAGGCTACACAGTAGCTAAACTATGCAATGGTATAAGAGCTTCCACACACTATTTATAAAAACAGATATAGGTGGTGTGAGAACATATAGCCACTTTGCGGATGCTGGATTAGATTGGCCTTTCACCTGATCCAACAGGGCTCTTTATATGTTCTCTATTTAAAGAATGATGGGCTTTTTTATGTTTTACCATATTGGCCCGAATATAAGCCACACTTTCCCCCCCTCCAAATTCCGACCATGAAAAGTTAAAGTGTGGCTTATATTTATGACCTTACGCTGCTGGCAAAGCGGCGCGACTCCCTGCTTCTCCCCCCCCCCCAATAAGCAGCCCGGGAGCATGGGGCGATGACACACCACCTGCTCGCAACTCCCAAGTCTCCGCTGAGCCACCGGAAAGAAGGGGAAGGGAGGAAGGCTACTGGCAAAGAGGTGTGGCTCCCCCCCCCCCGAGCAGCCCAGGTATTGTCTTTTTTCTCTCCCCCCCACCCTCAATTTTAAAGGTGCAGCTTATTTGCAGGTGCGGCTTATATTCAGGCCAATACGGTATTTGCAACTCTTTGTCATGCATACTACAAGAGAACTTAAAACCAAAGACACACAAGCAAATACATTTTTTTCTTTGAGTAGGGAGATCAAATTTTTTAAAAATGAAGCATTTCCTCCTCTGCAGAGACCTCGAAGGCTCTCCCTCTAACTGACAATCATGCTTCCAGTACCAATCAGTTGATTGGTGGTTGCGGCAACCCCCTTTGCAAGTTGCCCAGTGTCAATCCCCTGGAATCATGGCAGCAGGTGATGGACAAGTGGGTGGGACTGTGGAGGTGGCCGGATCCAGTTCCTCACTTCTGATGTGTATTGGCACACCCACCCACGTGATTTCCCCAGCCAAAATACAAAAGGAAATTATCCATTATATTCAACTTCTATAATAACCTTCTCCATCTGAAATGTTTGTGGATCAAAATGAATTGATCTTGTCTCTAGAGGCAAAATAAATAGCACACGATGGGAAGCACTAATGTGAAGTGTCAGCAGACGCAAGATCATTAATTATATGCCCTGCATTTGGCCTATAAAAGGAGCATCTTTGCTCAGCTATTTTTATTTCCAAGCTGATTTAAATGTTATTTCAAAGCTGTGTAAATCTCCGTCTTCAGAATGGAAAGTGAACCAAAGTGGGCATTTTTCTGCTGCTGCTGCTGCCGCTGCTATAATTTCTGAGAAGTTGCCCATCGCCTCTTTTTAATCAAATTCAAACCCGCAAAAGATTGAGTTGTTATGTGCTGTGAGTAGTTCATTTTGAAAGAGGGGAGGATGGCTGACCACACAGGCAAGTGGACCATTTGTTTCCACTAGGGCTGAGTGCCTGATCTGACCAAATCTCCAAATGAATTGGGCCAATTCCGGGAAAATCCAGGCTTTCCCTGAGTCAACCGTACATAGCCCTAAATTGCCTTGGGCTATCTAGAGTGGCCTGAGCCAGTCAAGCGGTGGTGGTCAAGCAGAATCAGGCATCCTCTCCTTCCCCAATAGCCTCAGAGGCAAGAAGAACAAACAATTCGTACTGTATGGCTTTTTATTCAGTCATCTGGTTGCAAGACAAAGGATCCATGTCTCCATGCATAGGAGATGTTGGCTACTCTGAGTTCCTCCTCTTCCATCTCCCACAGCATCCTGGAAACCTACAGGAAGTCACAGGAGTCACATCCCTCTGTATTCTCTGGGTTTTCTTCCCCTTTTCTTTTTTATTGGTTTCCACATATTACATTACAATACAGATGTACCAAAGCCAACACCATTTCTTCCCCATCCCCTCATACATTTACATTTCCTCAATCCATCATATTATTCTTTTCTCCTTCCTCCAACTTCCCTCCGCCCCCACTCGATTTCCTCCACATTATACAATTTACAATAAACTTTGCATTCTACAATCTTCTCAAATCATCTATATATTCTCATTATCTTTCCTTACTAATTTTTCTTCCATCCAGTACTTCACATTTTAATCTAGGCATATTAGCATATCTTTTTTTGAGCACTATTTTGCCATATATTCATCAAAACATTTCCACTCTCTCTGCGTTCTCTGTTCTTGAAATCAGAGGGACCTTCTAGCCCTTGGACTAGGAGGGTCTCCCATACTCTCCAGGGAGGTCCCTGCTGCCTGCTCTCTAATTCCCCCCTCCTCATTCTCCACTACCTCATAACTCGGGATTTCCTCATTCAGCTGGACATCATCCCTGTCTCCCTCTGCTCCTGAAACTGCTGGAGATGGGGAGGGTGAAAATTCCCACTCCTCCTTCTCTTCTGAGAGGAGCCGATCAGACCGAGGGCTCATTTCCCATTCCTCCTCTTCAGTCCAGTCCCTGACAGGCAGGAAACAGTGGCAGGTGGGAAGAAGGGAGCCTGGTAGGCAGAAAGAAGAAAGTCAAGTGGGCAGAAAGAAGGAGACTTTGTGAAAAGGCTTAGGAGGAAGGAGAAGAGAAGGACTGGATCTAGACACATAAAAAAAAAATTCAGGAAAATGTGTTGGAAACCTCATAATGGGAAATCGTGTTTCCGAAAGACTGAACTCTACAGCGCCATCTGGTGTCACATTGTTATAACACATTTATAACACTCCCCCACTCCCCTAACGTATCTGAGTCCAATGACTTGCCTGCCTGATTGCATCTTCCAGGGAGGAGGGTATTTTTTTGGGGGGGTGATGCCTTTGGATGTGGGGTGTTCCTTTGCAAGTGGATTTTCTGAAGTGTAGGTGGGTTCCCACAAGGCAAGACACAGTGATAACAGCAAGAACCTTTATTGAACTAAGAGACCTGGACAACAGGGGCAAAGCAGCTGCTTATATAAATTTCTGAAGGCCTGGGCCACTCCCACTCCCAACGTGATTGGCTGTCTAAACTTCCAAGCTGCGGATCATGACTCAGAGTTTAAGGGCCAATGGTGGAGGCCCAATTCCTGAAATGTTCTGCGATTGGATATCATGTATCGAATCAGAACACGGGGGCTCAGAATCCTTAGTCCAGACTCAAGCTCAAGCAAACACAGACCACTGACAAAATAAAAAAAATCCTTCCAGTAGCACCTTAAAGACCAACTAAGTTAGTTCTTGGTATGAGCTTTCGTGTGCATGCACACTTCTTCAGATACACTAAAACAGAAGTTGCCAGATCCTTCTATATAGTGAGAAGGTTGGGAGGGGTATTACTCAGAAGGGTGGTGGGAATGGGAGATTGGCAGATAGCTGAGATGAGCCTGTTGACGACTCTTAACGACTGTAATAGGTCTTACAGGAAAAGGCAAGGGGTGAGAAGGTGAGAAATGGCTTAGTCATGTATAATGAGATAAGAATCCAATGTCTCTGTTCAGACCAGGTCTCTCCATGGTTTTAAGTTTAGTAATGAGTTGCAATTCAGCAGCTTCTCTATCTGTAAACAGACCACTGAAAACATAACATATTCCATCTCACCTTTCCTATCCATTGACTGCCCCTCTTTCCTTCCTGATGCCCTGAAGCAGCACCCTCCCCAACAATCGAATCCTCCGCTCCATGGTTACTGAGCAAATTATTCAATTGGGGAGGGGGGGAGGCAGTGTGTTTCTTTGCAAGCAGGGTGCTCCTTAGGGGACTCCTCCACTCACCTGCAGTACAATCCTTTGCAAGTCTGTGAGAATTGAAACCAACTGCACCCCAGTAGATGCAATGTCTCATACCCTCTTCTAACCATACACTGGATTGCAGCAAAAGAAAAATATTTCTATATTTGGAGCTGGAGGGCATTTGTCTTTCATCTCTGAAAGGGTTTATCAGCACTAGGAAATATTTCCTGCATTTTTGCACACCATACAATGCTATCTCTTTGTGTGTGTGTGTGATACATTAAAAATTAGGTAAAAATCAATTAGGTATTGCAATATGCGGTATATGGGTGTCTCTGTGGCCTAAACCACTGAACTTCTTGAGCTTACTGATCGGAAGCTTGGCAGTTTGAATCCGCACGCCGGGGTGAGCTCCCATTGCTCTGTCCCGGCTTCTGCCAACCTAGCAATTGAAAAGCACATCAGTGCAAGTAGATAAATAGGTACCACAGTGGCAGGAAGGTAAACGGCGTTTCCATGCACTCTGGTTTCCATCACGGTGTTCCATTGCACCAGAAGCGGTTTAGTCATGCTAGCAACCTGACCTGGAAAGCTGTCTGTGGACAAACACCAGCTCCTTCGGCTTGAAAGCGAGATGAGCGCCGCACCCCATAATCACCTTTGACTGGACTTAATCGTCCAGGGTTCCTTTACCTTTCACATTATGACCCCATGCATATTTATTCAGCTCAGAAGCAGTCTTCTATTTAGTGAGATATCTCCTGTTGTTCACCGTCTTAAAAAGATGTTAAGAAATGGCTTCTGCCGGAAGTTTACTCTACTAACAAACCTCAGATCTGAAGTGGTGGTGGTGAGTGTTATTTTATTTGTGCCATCTGTACCATTTAGAAGGCAATAGCGTATCATGTTGGATTTTTGCGTGACATATACATGAAGTACAGTGCAGAAAAAAGCCTTGGGGCAATGAAGACTAGTGTAGTAAATATGCTTGTTTTCCCACTATGGAATAGTGTTGTAGTTAGAATGCTTGGACTAGAACCTGGGAGACCAGGGTTCAAATCACTGCTCAGCCATGAAACTCAATGGGTGACCTTGGGCCAGTCCCTGTCTCCAAACCTAATCTACCTCACAAGGTTGTTTTGAGGATAAAATAGGAGGAATAGAACCATATATGCTGCCTTCAGCTCCTTAGAAGAAAGTGGGAATATACCGTATTTTTCGCCCCATAGGACGCACTTTTCCCCCTCCAAAAATGAAGGGGAAATCTGGGTGCGTCCTATGGGGCGAATGCAGGCTTTCGCTGAAGCCTGGAGAGCGAGAGGGGTCGGTACGCACCGACCCCTCTCGCTCTCCAGGCTTCAGGAAGCTCTGCACAACCCTCGGGAGACCGGCTCCGAGGGTTGCGCAGAGCTGCCTGCAGGCCCCGGCTCAGCACAGCTCTGCACGGCCATCGGGAGCAGGGCGCTAAGTCCCGCCCCGCTCCGGATGGCGGCGCAGAGCTGCCTGCAGTCCCGGGATCAGCGCAGCTCTGCGCAGCCACCGGGAGCCGGGGGCGAAGCCCCGGCCCGCTCCCGATGGCGGCGCAGAGCTGCCTGCCGTCCCGGGACTGCAGGCAGATCTGCGCCGCCATCCGGAGCGGGGCGCTAAGTCCCGCCCCACTCCAGATGGCGACGCAGAGCTGCCTGCAGTCCCGGGATCAGCGCACTTCTCCCCATCGCCAGCCCCACAAGCTTGGGGGACAGCGGGGAGGCAGAGCGTGCCTTCCCACTGTTCCCCGACCTGGTTCTTCCAGCCCCGCACCTGGGGGGGAAATAAAAAAATTTTTATTTATTTCCCCCCAAAAAAACTAGGTGCGTCCTATGGGCCGGAGCGTCCTATGGGGCGCAAAATACGGTAAATGTGAGAAATGAATAACAAAGATTAATGTAGAGCTGAATTACTAATATGAAGTAGACACTGCTAGGAGAGTAATTGCTGTTTGAGATCTATAAACATATTTGAGAAATAACATTTGCATGGAAATTTCCAGTTCTTTGAGAAGCCATGAGTGCTAAATGGTGCCTTTTATAATTTCTTAGTTGATTTCCAATTAAAACTTGCAAGTTTTCTCCGTTGGGAATTTCTCACGCGTCTGGACTAGAAAGTGAAGACTTTGCAAGATTATGTGTTCCCTTTGATTTGGAGTAAATCCAATTTCAGCATCCATTGAGATTTGAAATTTGGAGGCAGGGGGAGGGACATGCATGCAGGATTCTTAGATCCTGTAACTTCTAAGTCATCCCAACTGTTTTCTCCTTTTCATCTTATTTTTTTCTTATTATTTTAGTTTAACTCTATGAGGTTAATTGAATTGACATAAGATTAGCATACAGCCCATTCTCTACTGGGGCATTATCATGCTACAGAATTGGCTTAATAACATGCATCAAGGGGCTTGGGTTTCTATAAACCTGGTCCAATAAACCTTATCTTCCTGCTAGAATCCAGAAAGTTTAATACCAAGTAACCCATTCTATGGGACATGTGGGTTAAACCACAGAGCCTTGGACTTGCCGATCAGAAGGTCGTGGTTCGAATCCCCGCGACGGGGTGAGCTCCTGTTGCTCGGTTCCTGCTCCTGCCAACCTAGCAGTTCGAAATCACATCAAAGTGCAAGTAGATAAATAGGTACCGCTCTGGCGGGAAGGTAAACGGCGTTTCTGTGTGCTGCTCTGGTTCGCCAGAAGCAGCTTCGTCATCCTGGCCACATGACCCGGAAGCTGTATGCCGGCTCCCTCGGCCTATAGAGCGAGATGAGCGCCGCAACCCCTGAGCCGGTTACGACTGGACCTAATGGTCAGGGGTCCCTTTACCTTAACCCATTCTATTCTGGGAAGATGTTTGCAGCTAATATTACAGTTGTCCATGCACTGACAATCTCAAGACTGGATTACTGCAATGGGCTTAGTTGGTACAGGACATAGTGGTTAGTTTGCTTGTGACTACTACTGCCATCACATATCACTTTACTTGGAGGATGCTCACTGGCTGCCAATTTGCTACTGAGTCAGGTTCAAGGTGTTACTACTCACATATAAGGATATACACAGCCCAGGACCAGATTGCTCGAACTACTGCTTTATTCCTTATACTGTATTTTCCCATGTATAAAGCGCACCCATGTATAAGATAGGGCTGCCATGTTTTGAAAAGCAAAAAACTGGGCGCTATGACGACTCTCATTTTAAATACTCCTACTATATGGAGGCTATACAGTAGAAGCTGTGATACATTGCTGAGGGGGCAGGAGAAGAGAAGAGGGAAGCAAGTCTTCATCCACCAGTTATGTCAATATCTCATCCAGAAAGTATAGGCACAGACATAGGCAAATTTGAAAAATCCACCTGGAAAGAATTTTTACCCCTGAAAAAGAGGATGAGCACATCACCCTATAATCGCCTTTGGCTGGACTAGAAGATGCCCTAGAAGATTGTGTTGTTGTTTTTACTTTTACTATGCATTTTGTGGTTTTATATTTTGATTTTATTCTGTGAACTGACCTGAGACCCCCGGGTTTAGGGTGGTATATAAATTCAATAAATACATACATACATACGTGTGTGTGTGTGTGTGTGTGTGTGTGTGTGTGTGTGTGTGTGTAATATTTTTGAACCCAAAATTAAGAAATCAATATTTTAAATATCAAACAGAACAACTTTGAACTTTTTTTGGGGGGGGAGAGGTCGCCTAAAGTTGTTGAGTTTTTTGCAGAGGTCGCCCAAAGTTAGGGTTGCCAAAGCCCGAACCCCTGTGTATTCACCATCTCTGTAAAGGACATCCCCCAATTTTTGACTAAAGAAATTATCAAAAATGTTCTCTTATATGCAGAAAAATATAAATACCCAGCTGGTCACTGTGATTCTCCCAAAGCTCAGAAGCCTGCTCTGAAGTCACTCAGCCTCTTCCTGATATACATGTGTGGTGCATGCTGCATTTCTGCTTGAGGAGAAATGGGAATGGGTTTCCCCACACCCCCAGTGTCAGTGCCATTCCTCTCTTACCTGCATTTTCAGCAAAGCAACAGCTTCCATCCAGATCTCAAGAGATCTCATGCACTCTTGTGAGGTTTTGGCAAGATCTCATGACATCCCTCTGGAAACCAGCGCCTCTGCCAGGGCTGTTTCTCCACTGGCAGTGTAGGTGGGAGCAATGGAATAATAATAACAAATAAATAAATAAATAAATAAATAAATAAATAAATAAATAAATAAATAAATAAATATACCTCGCCCTCCTTGGCCAAAACCAGGATCAGAGCGGCTAACATCAAATATATAACATACAGTCATACCTCATGTTACGTCCGCTTCATGTTATGTTCCTTCAAGATACATCCTGTGGTGACCTGGAAGTACCGGAAAGGGTTACTTCCGGGTTTCGCCGCTCGCGCATGTGCAGAAGCGCAAAATGACATTACACACATACGCAAAAGCGACAAATTGCAACCCGCGCATGCGCAGACGCGCCACTGCAGGTTGCATTCTTTTCATGTTGCAAACAGGCCTCCGGAACGGATCCCGTTTGCAACCAGAGGTACCACTGTATTGAGATAAAATCAGGCAATCAATTAAAATCCATACTAAAATAAAATCAGTATCAAAGTGAAATCCAGTCAGATGGCAACCCGCAGATTAGGGTTAGGGACCTTAAATGCTCACCGGCTTAACTGTTTGTACTGATTTTATATGAGCCTGTGAGAAAAGTTGGGGGGCCAAATTCGTACAAGTTCTTATAAGGAGAGAGGGGGAGTCAGACTGGACCCCGGCGGAAGAGGAGAGGAAGGTTCCACACCTAAGGCTCCTGCAGCTCAAGGCAGACGCTTCACCTCACCTCCTCAGTGGGTTGATTCTGCTGATCTTACATGGGACAGAAGAGTAAAAATCAGCATTCGACTGAAGCAAAATTTCTGGGGAACTTCTGAGCAGGAGCCTTAAAAGTGTCGTTTCTTGGTTTTGTAGGTGATTTCCCAGAGGGTCACAGGACACCAGGGATTAAGTTCTGGAGCATAATACACCTGCCAGGGCTTTAACTGCGTTGATACGTGGTCTTGTCTGCCTTTGGGGTCCTCTGCCGTGCCTTTTATAACCTGAGTGAAACGTCACTCAGCTGATTCAGGTTGCTGATGTCAAAACTAATCAAAATTCTCCCGATTTCATAGCAGTGTGTTTGCATGCAATACATAGCGCTGCTTCCCATCACGGCGTCTCCTCTCTAAATCCTTCTCTCGCTTGCAATGGTTATTCTTTTTTAAAGAAAACAAGCAAGCCAAGCACACCTGCATTAGGGCTCCATTTGTGTGTGCTATGCTGTCAACTCCTCCCCCCCCCAAAAAAAAATGGTGTTTGAATTTTCTAAGGATGCCTCATTCTTGCTTCAGGTAGCCCTCCCTTCTCTGCAGCAGCACCCGGCATAGTAATGAGGCGGTTACCATGGAAATATGAGCATGACTTGTTCTGCCGTGTAGCTCTTCTGATTTTTATGAACTTCTTTCCAGCTTCTGGAAAGCTTCCTGTGGAATGTGTGCGATAGCCCCGGAGATGAGAGCACTGCAATGCAAAGTGAAATCTCTCTCTCTCACACGCACACACATAAACACACATATGCACTCCATTATTATTTCAATGAGGCTATTTTAAGGACAGCAAAAGGGGGTTGGGGTTGGAAATGAATTGACTACAGGAATTGTTTTAGTTAGGAACACAGGAAAAATAGGAACCTGCCTTACGCCAGACCCATTAATACACCTAGCTCTGTATTATCTCTACTGATTAGCAATGGCTCCCCAGGGTTTAAGGGGAGAGCTGGAGATAGACCGGAGCTGGGGAGAGATGGAGATGGACTTTTGCTTGCAAGCCAGAAGCTCTACCACTGAGTTGCAGTCTCTTCCCCCACCCCCCGCAAAACCCCCCAGCCAAGACCAATGTATTCCCTTCCCCAGTACAGTGGTACCTCAGGTTAAGAACTTAATTCGTTCTGGAGGTCCGTTCTTAACCTGAAACTGTTCTTAACCTAAGGTACCACTTTAGCTAATGGGGCCTCCCACTGCTGCCGCCACACGATTTCTGTTCTCAACCTGAAGCAAAGTTCTTAACCCGAGGTACTATTTCTGGGTTAGCAGAGTCTGTAACCTGAAGCGTCTGTAACCTGTAGCGTCTGTAACGTGAGGTATCACTGTATGCCTGAATGAACGTCTCCACCCCCATCGTTCTGCCCGGACACTGAGGACCAGCTCCGAGGGCCTTCTGGCAGTTGCTTCCCTGTGAGAAGTAAGGTTACAGGGAACAGACGGAGGGCCTTCTTGGTAGTGGCACCCACCCTATGGAACGCCCTCCAATCAGATGTCAAGGAAATAAACAACTACCTGACTTTTAAAAGACATCTGAAGGCAGTCCTGTTTAGGGAAGTTTTAAGTGTTTTATGTTTTATTGTGCTTTTAATTCTGTTGGGAGCCTCCCAGAGTGGCTGGGGAAACCCGATGGGAGGGGGTATAAATAATAAATTATTATTATTATTATTATTATTATTATTATTATTCCCCATCCATATCTTGTAAATGAGGAAGCTGACTTATACTGAGTCAGTCCATTGGTCCAACTAGTTCAGTATTGTCCACACTGGCTGATAGACAGGAAACATTCCCAGTCCTAAGTAGAGAATCTGGGACCTTCTGTGAGCAAGAACCACCAGCACTTAATACTTTTGTCTGAGTTTTTCTTTTCTTCCATAAAAAGAAATCTAGATTTGGAAGGGACCTCAAAGATCATGTAGTTCAATCTCTCTTAGTAAAGGATCTGCAAGGCAGGATGTAGATTCCCTGACAGATGCTTAAAAAATGCTTAGGATTGCAGCGTAAGGCTGCCCAGTCTTGACCAACTTACCTGGGAGTAAGCTCCATTGAATACAGTGGGACTTCTTTCTGAGTAGACACTGTAAGACTCCATTTACAGCAAATGACTCAACACTCCCCGTGTTTCCTAAAAACAAATAAATGGCTCGCTGTAGAAGCATGTAGTTAAAGAATTTAAAGAGGATTGGCTACATCTTCCTCCAAAATTATAAGAAAGGCTTCATATGCCAGCTTCACTATTTCCTTCTGTCAGAGTTGCTTCTAGATCCTAGCTCACAGAGGATCACGCTAGCCAGCGATCATTAAATAAAAGTCTTTATTGAGTTACAGTTTCCATTCTCAAGCTGCTGCGTGCAACTCTACGTCTTATGCTTAGATCGGCGTAGCTCCGTCTGAGTCTCCGCCCCTTGTGCACCAACTTAATATCCTAGCCCTGCTCCACCTTTTCCGCCTGACTGTTCTTCTCTGGGTCCCTCTGCCCCCCGGGGTCTCTTCCGGGATTCTTCTGACGCTGACCCCCCGGACCCTCCTGTCTCCTTGCGCCGGGCTTTAGGACCTGGCTCCCTTTCCGGGCTGCCTACTGCGTCACCTTCCTGTGTATTTGAACTTGGCGCGCGCGCCCAACCTTCCACCTTCCGTCTAACCGTCTCTTCGCTCCCCGATGGAGGTGTGGCCACTCCTGACTCGTGCCCTCCCTCCTGTTGTGAGCTGCCAGCGCTTGATCCCTGGCGCCCTTCCTCTTCCCTGCTCTCTGGCGGTGACGCTGGTCCCGATTTCCAACTGCTCCCCTCTGAGTCCCCTCTGGCTCTATCTTCCTGGGGTGTCCCCCTAGTCTCCCCCCTTGCCCTGGCTACTGGTGCTCCTTTCTGTGAATCTTCTGATTCACTGGAAAGACTCGGAGATCTCGGGTCGTCGTCATCACTCATCTTTTCTTCTGCCTCCTCCCCCTCGCTCTCTGTTTCCTCCCTAGCCCTCGCCTCTGCTCCTGAACCCCTGACACCTTCATTTAGTGCAGGTATTTTTCTCTCCAGTAGAAACAGGACTTTGTTTTTGCACCTACACACTCACACACTTTTAATTGTTCTCCGAGACATGGAGGGGAGGAAAAAGGAAAACCTGGACATTTCAGGAGCAAATCAGAAACCAGGATGGCTTCTGTAATTTTGGGACTGTCTCTCGAAAACAGGACACATCTTTCTTTACAACACTCCTGTGAGGTAGGTTCAACAGAGAGGTTGCAGTTGGCTCAAGGTGACTGTATATGAAATACAGTGGTACCTCGGGTTACATACGCTTCAGGTTGCAGACTCCGCTAACCCAGAAATAGTACCTCAGATTAAGAACTTTGCTTCAGGATGAGAACAGAAATTGTGCGCCAGTGGCGCGGCAGCAGCAGGAGGCCCCATTGGCTAAAGTGGTGCTTCAGGTTAAGAACAGTTTCAGGTTAAGAACAGACCTCCAGAACGAATTAATACTTAACCCGAGGTACCACTGTATGTAGAATCGGATGCCCTATTTTCATCAGAGAAATGTTGGATTGCCTGCAAAATACCTGGTCAGCAAGAACAAAATGGGCCATCACCGGGCCACAGGAATTATAGCAATTGTTCCTCTACATTCCAGGAGCAATTGTGTGTTTGTACATATTTTGTTTCGTGTACCATAAATAGTGTGCATTTGCAATGTCCCCAAAGCCAATGGCTTCTCCTGGGCAATATTGAACTCTCAGTTGTTGAAACGCTTATGTTTTTGTTATATTGATTTCCAAGCTAAGTGAGTTGGCCAACTGAGGATGGAAAAAAAAAAAGTATTCCAGTCTACTGGGCCTGCGACCTTAAATCGCTTCAATTAATGTCTGTCTGAGCATTGGAGTATGCGCTGGCTGGGACTCCCTATGGCCCTGAACAAAGCCCAGCAACAAAATGTTCTGTTGGTCTGCGGCTTTGGGGATTTCGCTTGCCAATGCAAATTGCTCAGCATCTCATCCTAGGTCCCTGTGTTTGGGAAGGAAAGGTTCGTTTACAATGATATTTTTGGTCTCCTGGCTGCTTTGCTTTTGATTGCTGAATAATCTTTGCAGTCTGAAAGAGTCCTTCAGTCGTACTCCGATGACGATGGGGGGGGGGGACAGAGAAGATGAAATAGCTTTTCCTCCTTATGGATGGAGGGGAAGCTGCCTTGATATGTACATCCCCCCCCTTTCTATTAGAACAGGAAAAATGCTTGGGAGGGTAGTTTTGTTTTTTGATTGAGAGTTTCTATAGGGAATTGGGGGTAAAGGTAAAGGTAAAGGGACCCCTAACCATTAGCTCCAGTCATGACTGACTCTGGGGTTGCGGCGCTCATCTCGTTTTATTGGCCGAGGGAACCGGTGTACAATGTCCGGGTCATGTGGCCAGCATGACTGAGGCGCTTCTGGCGAACCAGAGCAGCGCACGGAAACGCCGTTTACCTTCCCGCCGTTTACCTTCCCTATTTATCTACTTGCACTTTGACGTGCTTTCGAACTGCTAGGTTGGCAGGAGCTGGGACCGAGCAATGGGAGCTCACCCCGTCGTGGGGATTCAAACCGCCGACCTTCTGATCGGCAAGTCCTAGGCTCTGTGGTTTAACCCACAGCGTCGCCCACATCCCAATTGGGGGTAGGGGTGTATTTAATTTATACAAAGTAACCTTACAGGTATAAGGTTGATATCTGTCTTTCAATTAAAGATGAAGGTGTGTGACAATGACCAGGGGCATAGCTAGCTGCTCTGGCACCTGGAGCTGTGGGGGCAGTGGGGTGATCCACCCATGGGGGTGCTACTGTGATCCGCCCAGGAGGCAGCACAGTGAGCTGCCCACAGAGTCTGCCTGGCGGACGCAAGCCCCACACTGCCGTAAGACCATTTCTCTGAAATCAACCCCACCTGTCAGTCAGCTGACATTACTGGGTGTTATCAGCTGATAAGCGAGCACAAAATTTAATCCTGCTGGGTGCTGGATTGCCAGCCGATAAGTGAAGAGTTCATTCCTGCTGACCTTGAAGCTGACCTTGTCAGGGTGTTCTCTGAACAATTCATCTGCCATTCATCAAATGCCCGGGTAAACAGGAATGTTTGAAAGCTCAGTGAAAAAGACACAGACAACTCACGGGGGGGGAGATTCCATAAATGGGGAACTGCCACTGAAAAGGCACTGCTATGATATGGGTCAATGCCAAGTGGGCAGCCCCCAGTTGTGGCATCACCAACTAGGGCTCAGCTCTCTATCATAGGGTATGAGATGGTTGATGTTGGAGAAGGTGCTCATTCAGGTCCTTGTGTTCCAAGCCATTTGGGGGTTTGTATGCTAGTACTAACACCTTGATGTAGTGTAACTCTACCTGGGCACCAAATGACAAAGCACTAATTTTAAAATAGTATATTAATAGAGTTCCAAACTATATTGAAGATAGGGATATTATATCAGCTGTAGAACATGTGCCTTGAAAGCAGAAGGTCCAAGTTTCAATACAGTGGTACCTCGGATTAAGTACTTAATTCGTTCCGGAGGTCCGTTCTTAACCTGAAACTGTTCTTAACCTGAAACTGTTCTTAACCTGAAGCACCACTTTAGCTAACAGGGCCTCCTGCTGCCACCGCGCCGCCAGAGCACGATTTCTGTTCTCATCCTGAAGCAAAGTTCTTAACCCGAGGTAATATTTCTGGGTTAGTGGAGTCTGTAACCTGAAGCGTATGTAACCTGAAGCGTATGTAACCTGCGGTACCACTGTACTTGGCATCTCACACCAAAAGGATCTTGGGTAGCAAGCGTTGGCAAATACCTCTCCCTAAGACTTAGGTTTCTCAAACATGAATCCTAATATTGATGTAAAAGTTTTGATGTCTAAGTTTTCACAGTGTGTGTGTGTGTGTGTGTGTGTGTGTGTGTGCATGTGCGTGCAAGTGTGCTGTGCAGACTTTTGCTCCTTGTGGCAATATTTGTGCATTCCAAACTCCTGCCTGGCTCCCTGAACTGATTGGGCAGTCTTCATCCCATCTTGGAAAGGAGGTTATAAAACATCAGAACAAATGCAAAACTGCCAGAGCCAGGTCCCATTTCCACTATCAAATGAAAATGTCTAACTCAGCTATCAGTGCTAGAAAGCAGAAAGCGGTCGTCCAACCACACTGAAGCCATTTGTATGATTCATGGACATGTCCTCCCACCATAGTGAGAAACAGATGACGGTTATTATTTCTTTTTAATGTCATCTGTCACTCCCAGGAGAGAGAGAGATGAGCCTGTCTTATGCACCATTGAAGATGGCTCATATGAGAGCAGATCTTTCTGCAAGTCAACCACCAGGGGCTTGACCCATCTCTCCATTTCATGGCTAACAGTTTGCTCTCGTTACAGAACTTCACCTCTTGCAGATAGGCAGGTGCTAGGACCTTCTGGTATCCCTTTAGGGCAGAAGGGATCCCTTTTGTGTTTTCCTAGGGAGGGGCAGTCCTGCTATGTGTTCAGGGGGTAGACCATTTTCCCCTTGGTCAAAGTAAAGGGAGATCAGTATTCAACCCCAAGGAATGCATTGCTTGTCTTGCAACAATCATTTATTATTTCTGTGTCTTGGTTAACTTGCACAGCTTAAGCATGGCAGTAAACACAGAAAACTGCCATATACCAAGTCAGGCTGTTCGTTACTCCAGCTCAGTATTCTTGACATTGGCTGGCAGCACATCTCCAGGGATTCAGACAATCTGAACATGTGTAGAGGGCAACCAAGATGATCAAGGATCTGGAAAGCTGGCTTTGTTTAGCCTGGAAAAGAGGAGACTGAGAGGAGATAAGATAGCCATCTTTGTTGGAAATGTAAAGAGGTAGATGGTACATTTTATCACATGTGGTGGCAATGCAAAGTTATAAAGAATTTTTGGGAAATGATATATAATGAATTGGAAAAAAATGCTTAAAATAACTTTTGTTAAAAAGCCAGAAGCCTTTTTATTAGGAATAACAGGAAGGGAAATACCCCCAAATTATAAAAATCTATTTATGTATGCAGTCATGGCCGCATGAATATTGATAGCCCAATGCTGGAAAGAGGGGGAAATTCCCATGCAAAAAGACTGGCAAATTAAGTTGATGGAATATGCAGAGATGGCAAAATTAACAGGAAGACTCAGAAATCAGGAGAATAACAAATTTAAAAATGAATGGGAAATTTTTATTGCGTATATGTCAAAGCATTGTATACAAGTTGATACATCAGCAGGATTCTAAAAACATTTGCAGTATTATGATGATAGATAAGAATTATATATATACAGATGAAAAATAAGACTTGGACATGCTTGAAATAACCAAAAATAATGGAACCATGGAGATGATAGAGGGAAGTCACAGGACTGGAAAAATTCCACATTGTGATAGTGTATTGATGTTTATTTTATATGATGTTTGTTATGGAAAAAACTAATATTTTTTTATAAAAAATAAGATAGCCATCTTCAAATATCTGAAGGGCTGTCACATGGCAGAGGGAACAAGCTTGTTTTCTCCTGCTCTGGAGGGTAAGACTCAAAGTAATGACTTCAAGTTGCAAGAAAGGAAATTTTGGACTAAACATCAGGAAGAACTATCTGACAGGAGGAACTGCTGGACAGTAGAACGGACTCGCTCAGGAGGCTGTGGAATCTCCTTCCTTGAGGGTTTTTAAGCAGAGTTTGGATGGCCATTTGTCATGGGTGCTTTAGATGAGATTCCTGCTTGCAGGAATAGACTAGATGGCGCTTGGGGTCCCTTCCAACTCTCCAGTTCTGTGCTTCTATACGTCTATGACTTTCTCAGTCCTACCTGAAGATTAGGAGATGGGAGATGCCATGTGATAAAATTAGGGGACATATTCGGGCATGCAGGTATTTCCGATGAATTTCACTGGTAAATCGTGGAGGAACACAATCATCCATGTGTATACAGGGTGGTGACATGTCTAGTGACATCCACTGTTGTGTCGCATGCCACACCCACTGGTAGGAATTAAACTTAGTGTGGCATGGTGGTATATTGATTTTTTAAACAAAAAACTAAACACAGTTCTGTAATGCAACAGGTGTAAAAGGAATATTGTTAAATGAGAGGGGAAGTGCTGCCATTACAACCAGCAGAACTAACACAGCCATTCCCATTTTTGACTGCAGCATTAGTGTAACATATAAACTCAGCTCAGCAGCATAGCTATGGTTTATTAGCTTTAGCTGTGGTAAGGGGGACGTGGATGGCGCTGTGGGTTAAACCACAGAGCCTAGGGCTTGCCGATCGGAAGGTCAACGGTTTGAATACCCATGACGGGGTGAGCTCCCATTGCTCAGTTCCTGCTCCTGCCCACCTAGCAGTTCGAAAGCACGTCAAAGTGTGAGTAGATAAATAGGTACCGCTCTGGCGGGAAGGTAAACGGTGTTTCCGTGCGCTGCTCTGGTTCGCCAGAAGTGGCTTAGTCATGCTGGCCACATGACCCGGAAGCTGTACGCCGGCTCCCTCGGCCAATAAAGCGAGATAAGTGCCGCAACCCCAGAGTCGGCCACGACTGGACCTATGGTCAGGGGTCCCTTTACCCCTTTACCAGGGGTATATAAGCTTGGTTGCTCATTAACCATGGTTTGTGGTTGGTTTATAAACCACAGGTAATGTTAACCACAGCTTACTGTTGTGTGTGAACCCACAGTCATATTGCCATTTCAAAAGAAGTATCAGACTTTCAAGGGCAAGCTATACACTTAACGTAATGTATAGATTGCTGCTTGCAGAGTGGATGCCAGGATGTTCATTTAGTCTACAGTCAAGGTACCATCATTGAAAAGATCCTGGACCCTCTCAGGATGACCTTAAAAGCAGACATGGCTGTTTGCTGCTTGCAGTTCTAACCGGAATATTGTTTTTCTCTTCTTACTCATGACCTGCCAATTTTCATGCCATCAGCTGCTTTACCACAGAATACTAATCACCAACTGAGGAAGGTGGGGGGAAGCATTTTTCTGTAAGCAAGCAAGTTGGCTTGATTCCCCCCCCCACTGCTGCCCCCCCCCAAAGCACAACCCTGATTGTTAGGCAGTTTACTGACATGATGCTACTAAAAATAACAGCAAACAGTTGCAGTGCACAGTCCATCTTTAATCCTATGTCTTCCGTGATGCTCACCTGGCTGGCCTGTTGAGTTGTAAGCTAGGTAATTTGCAGCTTCATTTTTCTCTATTGTACTTCCTTCTAGAATGAATATAAAAGCAGTGTTACTCATGACAACCACCGTTCATAAAACGGAGTTGTGGGTTATTTTAAAATCCTGTGTTTGGCTACCTCTTGTGGGTATTTCAGGAACAGCTTGCTCATTCTTATTTTTTTCTCTGAAATACGCAGCCTTTACCAAGCAGCTGCACAGTTGCAGGATTTGACCTCTACGTTGCTTAAGATTGTGGGGTTTTTCTCTCTCTCCCCAGACTGAGGATCTGTAATACTCTTGCTTAATAGAATTTATAGAAAAAGGTTTTCTTGGGAAGCCACTGCAAATTCATAGAAAAATGTTTTCTTGGGGAAACCACTGCAAATTCTCAGTGAAAGGTGGTGGACTTTCCTTCATTGGAGGCTTTTAAACAGAGGTTGGGTGGCCATCTGTCAGGAGTTCTTTAACTGTGATTCTTCCATTGCAAGGGGTTGGACTAAATGAACATTAGGTTACTTTCCAACTCTATAATTCTATGCTTGTATAGTGTGCTTATAAGAAAAATTGCTCAGCTCAGGATGATGCCCCCCCCCGAACAAAGCAGCTAGAAACTGCCATTCTGATGAGAAAATTTGACTATACAGTGGTGCCTCGCAAGACGAAAATAATCCGTTCTGTGATTCTCTTCGTCTAGCGGTTTTTTCGTCTTGCGAAGCAAGCCCATTGAAGCATTAGCGGATTAGCGCTATTAGCGGCTTTTAGCAGCTTTTAGCGGCTTATCTGCTGATCGGATCAGCTGATAAGCGGCTTAGTGGCTTAGAAAAGGGGGGAGGGGGAAAAAACAGCAGGAACTCGCAAGACATTATCGTCTTGCGAAGCAAGCCCATAGGAAATTCGTTTTGCGAAGCACCTCCAAAACGGAAAACTCTTTCGTCTAGCGAGTTTTCCGTCTTGCGAGGCATTCGTCTTGCGGGGCACCACTGTATATATAACCCTACCAGACTGTAGTTCATAGTTGAGTGCAGAGTTAAATTATGGAACTTCCTCCCATAGCAGGCTGTATTATCACCAACTTAGATGGCGTTAGTAGATTAGACAAATTTATGGTTGAAAAGGCTATCTGTGGATGTTAGTCGTGTGCTTGGAGGCAGTAATGCTTCTCTATACCAATTACTTGAAAACAGCAGGAGGCAAAAGAGCTCTTGTGATCAGATCCTGCTTGCAGGCTTCCTATAGGTACATCTGGTTGGCCACTGCAAGAACAGGATGTTAGACTAGTTGGGCCATTGGCCCGATCCTGCAGGTTCTTCTTATGAATGAAAAAATTGCTCACATTTTTTAAATGTGTTTGATGATGCATACAAAAGGAAGAAGGTTCCAGGTCTACTCCCAGACATCTCCAGCTTGGGTTGGATGAGTTGGAAACATTTATGCTTGAGAATCTGCAAGAGATTTTGCCAGTTAAAGTGGGCTTTTCTGCACTAGATAGGCTTCAAGGGGGGTTGGGGTAGATGACAGCACCCCAGGGCCACCAAACACATTCTTTGTTTTAAGATTTCACCACCTTCCACAAGCACTGTGATTAGGGGGTTCTTGGTTAAGGTGAGAACATTCTACCCTAGCCCTGTGCATTGTGATCAGATTTGATACCTGTCCTGTGTTCTACCTAGGCGTTATTTTAATTAATAATTGCAACATATTTGAGACTGTCTGTCTGGCCTTCTGAAACAATGGTTTGAGCTGTAGATTGCTACAAAATAATTCAGGATAACCTGGTCCACTCTGTAGTGATTTGTAGTTGCTTGACCTGATCTGAACAGGGCAGGAATCATCCCAAATTGCCCTGATTGAATTCAGGATTTGACCAAATCCTGTGCACAGCCCTATGAGACCATGAACCATTGTCATGCCTCTCTCTTGCCTGAATGGAGGGTGGAGATGGAAAGGAGCATGTGTATAAACCTTTTCCTTTTGTGCAGTAACCTACATTCCAGTCATGTTAGAAGTGGGTCTTGAGACCCTCAAAATAAAATCCTAGCAGAATTGGTGAAGCAGCAAGGAATTTATTGAATACGAAACATTCTTGCAAAAGCAGGTGTCCAAAGGAGGCACTGAGCCTCTTGGGCTTGCTGATCAGAAAGTCGGCGGTTCGAATCCCCACAATGGGGTGAGCTCCCGTTGCTCGGTCCCAGCCCCTGCCAACCTAGCAGTTCAATAGCATGCCAGTGCAAGTAGATAAATAGGTACCACTCCGGCGGGAAGGTAAACCGTGTTTCCGTGCACTGCTCTGATTTCGGTGTTCCGCTGCACCAGAAGTAAATTAGCCATGCTGGCCACATGACCTGGAAAAACTGTCTGCAGACAAACATCAGCTCCCTCGGCTTGTAAAGCAAGATGAGCGCCACAACTCCAGAGTCGCCTGCAACTGGACTTAACAGTCAGGGGTCCTTTACCTTTACCTTTTAAGCTTATATTCCCTATACCTGGAGTGCAGGTTCCCTCCCTTGTCTCCCCATTGGCTGGGTACTGCAAGGTTTACAGTCTATCACAACTGCCTAATTATCCTATTAACATTTCCCTTATTTGATTCTTTATTTCTATGCATTTACATAGTGGCTTAAGTGACAGAGCCACATCCTGACCACTAACAGGTGTAAGCGAGTTCTATAGCTGCTGAAGCTTACAATAAACTGTCTTTCAGCCACAAACTGTCCCATTTATGAACATCCTAACCACAAGAAGTCAATATCTGAGTCAATCTGGACTGCTGACACTTGTCTACTTATTGCAACCACATTCTGACTACAAGCTCTAAATATCCCTAGTTGCCTGGACTGCTGACAGTTGACCAACTGTTTCATTTGTATGTGAGAAAGCAACACCCTCATTTCTCACAGTCATCAGAAAGTTGAGAGTCACATCCTTTATGCCACCGTTTGCCTGTTGCCTGCCTGTTATTGGCACGTAACTCCAGGAAGCCTGGCCACAAGATAACGTGGCCCTCAAACTTTGGCATGGATTTTTTTTTTGGGGGGGGGGAGTAGTTATTCTGATTCAAATATGAAAGGTAATGTGTAGTGTGTGAACGACAATTCAAACTAAGTTCTCATTGACTTCCCACAGTTTGACATGCAGCGGATAACTCTGGAGGAGCTGAAACATATACTGTACCATGCGTTCCAGGACCACTTAACAATGAAAGATATTGAAAACATCATCATCAACGAGGAAGAGAGCTTAAATGAGAACTCTGGCAACTGTCAAACAGAATTTGAAGGTGAGGTTCTCTTGCATATCTCAGGCAGAACAGTTTGTTCAGACCACTGACCAAGGCAACTTAAGTCAACTGTGTGGCAGTCTAAAGGTATTCTTGCATAGGGACATGCCCATCTACTGCCCCAGAAAAACCAGGAAGTCCTGTTTCCCTCCACAAGAACATGGCAGCCATTTTGGGTGACTTGCTCTTGCATGATTTCGAGCCAAGATCTCTCACTGCAATCTCGAGTTGAATTTTGGGTACACAATTTCACATGGGTCATGTGCTGGAGTGGGTCACAATTTCATGGGTCATGTGCTGGAGTGTCGACCCGGAAGGCGTCTTCCCAGATTTGGGCCACATTGTATTGGAGGGTACGTAGAGATGCACCCAGATTTCAGATCCTAAATTTCCAGGATTTGTTTCTGAAGTGAAGGTCCTGGACTCACATGGTTAAAGGCTTTGTAATTATGGGTTGCCTCCAACCCTAGTCATACTCAGAGTGGGCCCATTGAAATTAATGGACATGACTGCTACCGTAGGCCCATTAATTTCAGTGGGCCTACTCTGGGTTGTAACCAACTCAATTCCAAACAAAGTAATTAAAATGGATGGCTGGGCTACATTTTGTATGCTGCGTAATGTGTATCAATAATGATCAAATTGATAAGTACCGTACTTTTCCGTGTATTGGACGAGGTTTTTAGACTCAAAACTCATGTCTAAAAACTGGGGTCATCCAATACACGGATAGTGGCATTGGGGGGGGGGGAGGAGAAGAAGAAGAAGAAGAGTTTGGATTTGATTTCCCGCTTTATCACTACCCAAAGGAGTCTCAAAGCAGCTAACATTCTCCTTTTCCTTCCTCCCCCACGACAAACACTCTGTAAGGTGAGCGGGGCTGAGAGACTTCAGAGAAGTGTGACTGGCCCAAGGTCACTCAGCAGCTGCATGTGGAGGAGCGGAGACGTGAACCCGGTTCACCAGATTACGAGTCTATCGCTCTTAACCACTACACCACACTGACTGGTTGGCAGCTGAATGGCTTCCCCCAATGCTGCAGCAAGCAAGGAGCAATTTGGGGGCACTGGCTAGGGGCCCACAGCTTCTCACGATGCCGCTGTGCACAGGGTGCAATCTGGGAATTCTGGCTGGCAGCACACAGCTTCCCCTGATGCCGCAGCAAGCGGGGAGTGATATGGGGCGCTGACTGTCAGGAGGGCAACTTCCCCCAATCCCACTGTGCATGGGAAGCAGTCCCTGGATCGTTTCCTGAACGCTGCGGCATCAGGGGAAGTTGCCCTCCAACCAACCAGCCGATGCCGCTACACAGAGGAAATGATCTAGGGGGTGTTTCCTGCTCACAGCTGCGTAGGTGGAGAGGCTCAACAACTTTGGGCCATCTCCCCTCATCTTCTTAATATTGAGTCCCCCAAAATGGGGGGGGGTGTCTTATACATGGGGGCGTCTTATAGACGGAAAAATGTGGTAACTTTAAAACGAAAAGGTCATTATGCTCTCTCTCTCTTTCTCTCCTAGTGCATTCTCAAAAACAAAACCGACAGACTTGTGTACGGAAAAGCTTAATATGCGCTTTTGCTATGGCCTTTATTATCAGTGTCATGTTGATTGCAGCCAACCAGATCCTCCGAAGTGGCATGGAGTAGCCATATAACACTGTGAAACAAAAAAAAAAAACAACGATCCACGCATGCGCATGCTGTCCGGTGAACTTTCTCCCTGATCAACTTTAAAAACAAATGGGAAAAAAGGAGGAGAGATCGCATGGGTGACGGAATGGCGGATGGATAAGGACAGACGGTTCGATAGAGAACCCCAGGCCAGCAGCGTACCTGTAAATCAACTATATCCTCTTGGCAGGGACATAAAAGGGCTGTCTTAATGCTTTAATGGTTTTTGTTTCCTAACGCAATAAAAAAACAACCCAGAAGAGCCCTGAATTTTTCATTTTTGATTTTTTTGGCGTGGTGGCAGGAGATCGGAATGAGGATTCACATTCACCCAGCGGTATTTTGTGGCCACCCAGAAAATGCGACACCAACTGGAGACAGTTTTGCCGCTAGCTATCTTACAGAAACTCTGAAGCATATCTATATCTATATCTATATATTTCTAATGGTTCAGCTTTCCCAGGAAATTGAAATCTATACCACCATAGTAAGCTTAAAAACCATCCATTTTTGCTTCTCTTCGTCTGACTTCAATGGTTCTGTTTAACCCCGCTGGCATTGCGGGGGATTGTACAGGGACAATCAAACGCATAATTAACGAATTAAGCAGTCCGGAGGATTTTGTTCATTTGTTAAATATAAGACCGTGGCCCACCACCATTTTGCTTCTTTTAAAAATTATTATTGCACTCCCCGTGTCCACTGCCCATTTTTTTTTCCATCAGGGGTTTTTTAAAATCAGATGCATCACCCTGGAGATTTAAGGCCAATGCAAAGTCTTCCTACCACATTTTGAAACAGTGCTGTGATAGGCGCCTACTTCATAAATGGCTTCATATTTAATGTACAGTCAGTCTGTTGACCTTCCTCTAGTCCGTCTTATTCAAATGTTTCGGAACCTAGTCACCATTTGCTCCTGTTTTACAATGCCAATCCATAACTAGAGGAAATACATTTTAAAAAATATAGAGAGAAGAACAAATGATTTGGGGAGCGCAATAGCAGGCTCCTTAGGGTCTAAAACCCCATAATGGTTTGTCAGGGGGTTTATTGATCAGAACCTGGTAGTCTGATATATGACAGTCCAGCATCCTGTTCTCTCAGGGGCTGGCTAGATGCTTGTGAGAAATCTGAAAGTAGGACATGAGTGCCACACATCTCTGTCCACCTGCGTTTTCCAGGAACTGATATTCAGTAGCACAAGCTCAATGGCAGTGGCATAGCCGTCATGGCTGGAAGCCATTGACAGCCTGGTTTTATAGCTGTCGAAAGGTTTCTTCCAAAGTCTGGTTGAGGCTTTATAAGGAGATGAAATGTCTGCTCAATAGGACAAAACTGTTTTGTACATCTGGGAAATGAAGGCCATTGTAGACGTACATTTCCTTTTGAGAAGCTGCAGTCGTAGCCAATGAGTTTTGCCCAGCTGTTCAGTTCAGTAGTCTGAAACCTATTGACCTGGGAGTAAGTCTAACTGGTTTCCAAAATCCATGGAGGGAGAGGGCTAGAGATGGCCACCAGCCATGATGTCTGTGCCCTGCCTCCACCGTCAGGGAAACTATGGCTCTGAATATCAGTTGTTGGAAACCACAAGAAGGGAGCGTGCTCTTGTGCTTGAGTCCTACCTGAGGGATTCCCACGGGCACCTGGTAGGACACTGTGAGAGCAAGATGCCAGGCTGGGTGGACCGTGGGCCTGATCCAGATTCTTATGTTCTTCTGAACCATGCCAGGAGCTGAATGAACCCATTGACAGGAGCAACTTTCATTTCCGCAGAACAGGTATTGCTCAAAAGTGGTGACAAAGATGGAGTTTCAAACCACTTCTCATACCTAGGTGTCTGTTGAGTAGTTCCCAACTTAAAGCTACAGTGATATACCAGCTTTACTGGGAGTAAGCCTGACTGAAAGATTTCAGTCGTCTTCTTTTTTTACTTAGCATCCCCAATAAAAACATAAAAACTATTAGGTATATATATAAAAATGTAAACATATGGATATTATACAACTAATTATACTTATATTGACAAAATGCCTCCTTTTCAGGCAGTCAGTGCACCTGTGCAAATGTAGCCATTTAAGGCATGATATGAATGGCTGAAACAACCCCCCCAAAAAATTGGTGTTATTCAATCATAGTAGCAAATGGGAATAGTTTTAAGGAGCAAAATTATTAGCAACAGTAGAAAGAAATGTGTGTGAATGACCCTCCTCCACATTGGCCATAGTTTTGTCCTCACTGGGAATATTAGAAAACCTTTCTCGTTACATTCTGTGTGCATTGTGATCAGATTTGATCATAACACAGTTTTTGCATGGGGCTTAGTAATTTTACACCTCCTCCCCTAAACAACAACAACCCAGTTTGATGTCAAAACACAGTCCGACACCAATGTAATAGTAAATTTATAAAACCTAAACTGAGACAAAGATATTCATTCACTTTTCCTGCCCCAGCTGTTCCATTATGTGGTTAAATCCAATTATCATTGCTCAAACCCTGATCCTGCACAGGTGTGGAAAAAAGGTTGCAAAATCAATTCATTCTTGCTTGGCCAAACTAGTCTAGAGTTGAGCCTCACTGCTGCAGAAGTATCACAGTGCTATTGGGAGAAGTTATAGTTCAGTGGTAGGCAATATCATTTGCATATACAGGTAAGCAGAGCTCAGAAGGATCTACATCCAAGACCCTGAACATTTACAGGTCTGTGTAGACTCCAGAAGATGGAGGAAGGGAGAGAGGGATGGGCCAACCAAGGGTCTAGATCAGTTTCAAGAGCTTGCATTCAGCATATCACCTGCTTAAAATTTAATTGCACCCTAGGTTACTATTGATGAGGTTTTTTGGGGAGGGGGGTGGAGTAGAAATGTCTCATCGCAGCCAGCTTATCTCATGTTCAGCAACGTCCCTAGAAAGATATTTTGTCAGACGTGGAAACATGGGCAGGCCCAGTGTACTCTTCGTCTTAAGCACATTGTAAGTGTTTCTATTTATTATAGAAGATAGTTTCTTAGAGTATAGTTATGTCGCCGGGTCAGGTTGTTCTGGTTTATTCTAAGAAGTATAAAGATTTTGTATTAGAACTGGAGGGGGGGAATGGTTTGTTACCCCATTAAAGCCTTTGCCCTATTCTCACAACTGAAGATTCCATTGTATGCATGGTGGGGTCAGGGAGAGTCATGCTGCCCCCTCAAATTCCACTCATTTAGTTGAAGACCTGAATTCAGCCTGTATTTCTGTATAATAGGGCTGTGCACAGCCATCCCAACTCAGAGACTTCCATCCCCGAATCAATTTAGAGGTGTGTGTCATGTTTAGTTACGGTTTGTAAAAATCCTAACTAAACATACAGTCAGGTGCTGGGGAAGGAAAGGCTCCTTTCTCCCCTTTCCTGATTGAGAGCAAAGAGACAGGGTGCTTTCCTCCCCCAAAAGCACCCCACAGAATTGAATCCTCTGCTCCACAGCTGTTCCCTGAAGGGAAGGCACTTGCGAACAACAGAGCCCTGCAATATAGCTTGTCTTTCTTCCCTCCTCACCTTGCCTCTCCTATCTGCCTGACACCCACACCCACTGACATCTCCAGACCACCCTGTGCAACCAGCCCTCACCTGAGTCAGTACAATTTGGTTTGGGCTTCAACCCAAGCTGGTGCACAGCCCTACTGTGGCAGATTGCCAGGCAGGTTTTCCAATTGCATGCAGGTCTTTGGCTGAATGTGAAAAAGATTTGGACCTCGGACAGCAAAGACCACCTCTCCCATTGAACGTGTGAAAAGGGCTCTCGTCCATTTTCATTCCTTCGATTCCAGCAATGTTCGTTTCCTCCTATGTCGACAAAACGTTATTTCAAACAAAAGTGCAGGGAAGGTGGGAATGGTGGCAAATAAACCTTGGTACAGATAAAATCAAAGGAATAAATTTTGAAATAATGACCCCTTGCATGCTACCTTTTTTAAGAAAAGAACTTATTTTAATATATACACACATTATATATTATTGCACTGTACAAAGTATATAAAGGGAAGAAACTGCCATATATCCTGCCTATTTAACCAAACAGCACTGTAAATAACTTATCTGTATAAAAAAAAGTCTAATTTTAATCACTTATGCAATAGTAATAAAGTTGCTTTCTTCTTTTGAGTTCTGGTATCTTTCCACCACCCTTCTCTTTCAGTCATGAGTAGGGATGAGAGAGCAATTTTACGCAGTTCACATTGAAACCTAAATCTGTTCTCCAGAACAACTGGCTGGCATGGGAAGGGACCCAGTCACAGAAGATGACTCACCAATGAGGACAGGTCTGCAGATAAAAACATGGTGGATGACAGAGCATCACTCCTGGTCCAAACATAATCCAGAGACAAAGTCAAGGAACAGTCCAAGGTCAACATTACAGGAAGTTCAGACAAAGTACAATACATCAAGGCAGGGGAACTAGAACCAAAGAGCTGTGTTGTTTCCAGCAACTGGGAGGCTCAGGAGCGAGCCTCCTAAAAACAACCCTAACCAGAATGAATGAATGAATGAATGAAACTTTATTTGTGTCAGCCATAGGCCATGGCAACAAAAGGACATTGTGATATACACAGAACAAAATAAAAAGTCAATTATATGAAACACCATTTAGGGGCCTGAATCAGCAATCAAATAGTGGACCTTATTCTGATTGCCACAGCTAAAAATCTTGCAGCCTTTGCTGTCATCTGCTCCTCTTGATCTGCCAGGAGAAAAGAGACTGTGGCAGTGGTTGGGCAACCCAGAATGGACAATAAAAGAGGGGTGATAATCTCTTCCCTCAGGTCTTTGTAAAGAGTGCATGCCAGGGGGGCATGTGCCACTGATCTGGTGCTGACATCTCCACAGGGACATGAGCGGTTTGTGTGTAGATTCTGTTGGAATCGTCCCTCAAGGACGGCCAAGGGTAATACATTCAGGCTTGCTAGGGTAAAAGAGTGTCTATGTTTTGGAATTGCAAGGTTGCCCTAACCAGAGCTGCTGGCAGGGATCACTTACTCATGGGTAGGCCCAAGCAGACCAATGACTCTGGATCTGTAGACACATTCTGTGCTGTAGCTCTTTCACCCAGACCTAGCACTCTCAAGGACTGGGAGGGAGCTCTCACATCTCCACTGACAGTTCTTGGGGTTCTTCATCAGAGATCTACCTGAAAGGCTCTTCAAGGAGATCTTCAGCATTGGATTGAGGGGACCCTGCCTGTTCTCAAGGTCCTCAACCTGTGGGCAATCTGGTTCATTTATGTCTGGCACCTGGTCAGAGCTAGGCATGACACGGGAGGAGCAGAGAAAACGCCTCAGCCCATACCTATGATTCTGTGGCAGTAATGGTCACATTGCTGCAGTGGCCACCAAACCAGAGACCTGGTGGAATAGAGAACAGGGCAGGGAAAAGATAGTGCAGAAGTCAAACTTACTAACAACTTCAGAAAGCAAGCATACTGATGGAATAACTCCGCGGTAGTCCTGTCTACCCCCCCCCCCCATTGGTGGTGCAGGCAGAAGTCACTAAGTGAACATGACTAGGTAGATCCAGAGAAAGAGAGAAAAGTGTGGTGCCCACCATGAGACACCGCAAAGGGGTTCAAGAATGAAATACAATCTATTGGCTAATGGAAACAAATCTGGGAAAGGTCCACAACTTCTCATGCATGTTCAGTCCCCTGATGGAAAAGAGCAGGCTTCCTCAACCTTGTCCCTCCAGATGTTTTGAGACTACAATTCCCATCATCCCTGACCACTGCTCCTGCTAGCTAGGGATCAGGGGAGTTGTAGGCCAAAAACATCTGGAGGGCCAAGGTTGAGGAAGCCTGGAAAAGAGTGGTCTTCTGGAGCACCAATGCAGTCAACATAGACTGTGCACCCTAAGCAGTATTGTACCACTTTAAGTCATCATGGCTTCCCACAAAGAATTCTGGGAAGCGTAGTTTGTTCAGGGTGCTGAGAGTTGCTAGGAGACCCTTATCCCCCCCCCCGAGCTTTAAACTCAATATTGTTTTAAATATAAAGTATGAGTGTGGCCCTGGTATTGCCATTGCCACTCTACTTTTATATTTATTTGCATTTCTAAGCCACTTGGAGACCATTGGCTAACAAGTGACTAAGAAGTCTAACTGATAAAAATAATAATAGGCACTTGCCTTTATTTCTAAGTTAGCCCTTTATTCAGAATAGTGAGAGTATGTACAGTGGTACCTTGGTTTAAGAACAGCTTAGTTTATGAACAACTTGGATTAAGAACGCTGCAAGCCCGGAAGTAGGTGTTTGGGTTTGTGAACTTTGCCTTGGAAATGGAATATGCAAAAGCACGCCTTGGTTTAAGAACACTTTGGTTTAAGAATGGACTTCCGGAATGGATTAAGTTCGTAAACTAAGGTACCAGTGTGTGTGTGTGTGTGTGTGTGTGTGTGTGTGTGTGAGAGAGAGAGAGAGAGAGAGAGAGAGAGAGAGAGAGAATGTAGGCCATACAACTTGCATATAAAAGACTCCACCTTAAACCCCAACATCTCCAGACAGAGGCGCCAGCTTCTCCAGAAGATTGAGGGGGCCCGCTGTGACATTACATGGCATTGCAAGGAGTCAGGGAATGCGCTCTGAAATTTGAGGGGGCACTGTCCCCTCAAAAAATAGATTGAGGGGGCCAAGACTGTCTTGGCCCCTAAGAGTCAGCCCCAACAACAACAACAACATCAATAATAATAATTTATTATTTATACCCCGCCCATCTGGCTGGGCTTCCCCAGCCACTCTGGGCGGCTTCCAAAAGAATATTAAAATACTGTGATACATCAAAGTCTCCAGATACTGGATACATGCAGATTATGTCTCCAGATACTGGAGACCTGGGTGGTTTCTATGCTATCAGGGGAGTACATGCTATCAGGATCCAGACTCACCTGTTCAAAAGCAATAAACCCATTAAAAGTAGCAGTTAACCACCAGAGGGCAGAATGAGACAGTGAATGGTCAGTGTGGGACTGAAACCCCTCCTGTCTTTTCCCATTTATACACTTTGCATCATCAGTGTTTATCATACATATCGATAGAAATGTGATAGATTATACACTGTAATTTGTTAATTTCTGCATAATGTGCATTATTTCATTGAACCATGTTCAATTATATTGAGCTCTTGGGTACATTCTTCCGCCTACTCCTTGCTTGCTGGAACGTGTATCTTCAGGGCAAAATACTTAGAAAAAACAATAATAGAAGAATTATTGTTGAAATACTATGTCAAGAATTAGTGCCGTTAACTTACCTTCAGGAAATGATGTTCCAAGCAGAAGCAACTGTTATTTCCCCACGTTGGGTGCAAATTGTGGGGAAATAGTCAAATCCTAAAATAATATTTGCTTTCATCCTGTGGTTCCATTAATTTTCCTGTTTTGCCATGAAGACTGCCTTGGTGGTTTTTCATTGCTAGATACAGTAATGATGTTTTGGAAACTGCTATTTGATGCGTCTTCTGTATTTGAGTTTTTCGTTTATTCAATGAAAATTCTAAAACTTCTGATTCATGGCTGGGGGAAGATAAATTCAGTTGAGACCAACACACTGCCTACATTTTAATATTTATTTCAGTTGCTGACAAAAAAGCACTGAATGTATTTATGCACCAAGGCTGAGGTCAACAAGAGAAGGGCATTCCTTTTGACTTATAGCCCAAAACTGAACTCTGAAAAGCATGCAATAAATTCCTTAGAGATATCTTGGAAAGGAGGCTACAAAGACTGAAATGCTGGGCACCAGATAGCTATTTTCAGACCTATTCAATTTCACCCACATTTGTAATGCAGATAAGGTAAACATAATCTCTTAAAGAACAGAGCAGAAGTATTTGTGACTTATTTATTGGCACAAGAGTAAAAATCAGGACAACTTAACAATCAGCTTCAGGAGTTAAAACATAAGTTGTTAAATACGCATCAGTTGCTGCATAAGATGGCTCCTTTAAGTAGAAAAGCAAAACTCCAAAGGAAACAAAATAAAATTGTCTTGGTAACCCCAATGTATAAACCAGGTTGGGGTTTATACATTGGACCCTGTTGATTCTCCTGGGTGTGACTTTTGAACATGACTCCTGTTCTAGTTGTGTAACTTGGGATCCAGGTGCAAAGATACAATATTAGCAGTGCATAACTGGACAGGCAGAAAAAAACTTGACAACCAGGATTCACATTGTATGAATGAGAGAAGACAACACTCATCAGTTTGCTAAAATTTATTTGTAGCAATACAGAAGGCATCCACAGTTTCTGTATACACTCACCACCAGTTTGAAAAATCCAGGAGAACATGGGAAAGAAAGGGAACTTTTTTTAAAAAAAGACTATATTCCTATTTTAAGGGGAAATAAATCTGATTGATCATTATCAGATCTATCACCCATTTGATCCATTTGCTTTAACACAGGGAAGTGGGGACAGGAAGAGCCATTTTATGGAAACATCAGTCACAAAGACCTTTAGAGCATCATCAAAGTCACTCTTCTTTTTTCTAAAATGAAAAGTGGCCATGCAGACAACTTGCATATAGCAAACAGGTCAACTAAGGGCATCTTTATGCAAGGTGAGTCTTGCCCAACCATAGTACAACAAAACAAAGCAAAATCTTTTGAGTTCCAACATTTCAGGGCTGTTTACCTCAGCCATGCCATTTTCTGCTCACAGGTGAAAGCTGGATAAGTCATTGCCTGATTGTTGTGGTGGGTACTTCCAACTCCCATCAGCATAGCCAATTGCCAGGGATGATGGGAGCTGGGTGCCTTTCCATCTCCAGCAACAGCTCAGACATTTACTTTAAACTGTGGACAGCCACTGCTATCACCGCCACATATTTTTGCCTTTGGGGACCATAAAAGTTATACCTTTGAGATGGAGGGTGGAGAAGAGATGCACCATGACTTTTGTGCATGCCAATAAATACACACCAATCCAGGAAAAGCAGTCAAAACATAACCACTCATGGAGGACCACCTGGAAACAAGCCATGGAGACCAAGTCCTATGAAGAAAAAGTTGAAAGCCTTGGGCATGTTCAGCTTGGAGTACTGATGATTGAGAGGCCCTCCTCCATGTCCCCCTGGCCCTAATGTACAGTAGTGTCTGGTACTCATGCGTGCTGGTATGGAAAAAGGACAGGAGCCCAGAAGTGGAAGCAGAGTCAGTGAGAGGCAGAGCCAACTAATTCTAGTTTGGTCCCCAACATCCTCCTCCTCCCTGCTGGGGTTTACAAGGGCAATACTGAGGCTGCGGAGAAGGACGAAGGACGCTGACAAGCAATGCTCCCCCCATTGACTGGATCCAAGTACAAAGGAAAACAGGTGGGGTGGCAAAGGGATGGCTACCATAGGTGGCTGCTCTGGTAGTTGTGCCCCACCTATGGAATGCCTCCCACCAAGAGGTTTTCCTGGTTTTTACAACCATTCCAAGGCCTTTTGGATTTTTGGATCTTGTGGGCAAAATTTGCTCCTACAAGCTTTATAAGATGATAATATTATTGGTAAACTCTTCATGACAGTTGAGGAACTTATCCCTCGCCGAAGAATTCATGCTTTTGAATTATGGTGCTGGAGGAGATTCTTGAGAGTCCCATGGACTGCAAGAAGATCAAACCTATCCATTCTGAAGGAAATCAGCCCTGAGTGCTCACTGGAAGGACAGATCCCGAAGCTGAGGCTCCAATACTTTGGCCACCTCATGAGAAGAGAAGACTCCCTGGAAAAGACCCTGATGTTGGGAGGACACAAGGAGAAGGGGACAACAGAGGACGAGATGGTTGGATAGTGTTCTCGAAGCTACCAGCATGAGTTTGACCAAACTGCGGGAGGCAGTGGAAGACAGAAGCGCCTGGCGTGCTCTGGTCCATGGGGTCACGAAGAGTCGGACACGACTAAACGACTGAACAACAACACATCCCTTAGAGACTACAAATGGATTGGTGATATCAAAGAATAGCTAATAAATGAGCCATTTTCATGTGTTTTAAAGGTCAGAACATACAACCAAACTGACAGTAAAGGGGATCTGGCTAAATATTAGGCAGGACTTTCCAATTGCTCAACTTGGAAAAGTCTGAGAATATGGTACTCTCCTCTCATTTGCTAGAGGTTTCTCAACAGTGGCTGGATCTATCAACTGTAGAAGCAGTTTACATGTATTGGCAAGGAGTTGGACCACATTGCTTCCATTTATTAAATATATTTAAACAATTTATATACCACTTAACTACCTAAGTCTCTAAGCAGGTACCAACTGAGGGACTAATTTTAGGGTTCTATTGAGTTTCAAGCATCTATCTTAGTGTTAAGTGTTTACTCCTGAGTAGGGATGGAAGTATCTGCCAATTTCAGTTCTTTCTGTTTTTCATTCCCCCCCCCAGCTTAAATTGTGTTTTCCATATTTCTGTAACAATTTGAGAGAAAGAAAGAAAGAAAATCATGAAAATCTTTCAGCATTTTGGTGTAAGTTCTTCCTAATAAACACATTTTTTGTATGCACTTTTTGCAAGCAGCTTCTCCCAATAAAAAGCATTTTTGCATGTTATTTTTACTAGTATCTTTATTTCTAATGCACAGATCCCACCAATACATGCATTTTTGTAAAGATTGTTTGGTTGGTGAACTACATCACAAAATTTGGAGAAGTGCAAATTTCAAAGGACGGCTGTGTTTCAGTTTTCGTAATGCTGCGGAAAGTGCAAATCTGGATGATTCGGCTTTAGATGCAAGTTGAATCAAATTTCTCCCTCATCCCTATCCTGGGTGTTTACTGAATTGGGCTAAATGTTGCTGAATGTTTTTGGAATAGCAGCTAGGCCTAATCTGTTATTGCTTAGCACAACTTAGCGCAACGTGACACAAACTGAACTCTTCTGAAATAAATCATGCCTACAGCCTTGCTTTCTCTTGAAGTAAGAAATGTTTAGCTTAATGCACGAGCACGCAGAGAGCACATCTCAGCAATGGACAATTATCCTAGTAGCTTTGAAAGAACATTTCAGCAAAAAGGCTCCAAAAGCAATTGATGTGAGAAAGTCCCTGCCTGCGGGGATGCAATGTGGGACTGGGCACTTGACCACTTATGGGTTCCATGGATGGCAGGGCCCCATGGATGGCAGGACCTAAGGGAGTAGCTTGGGGGGGTGTTGCCAGGGTGATGGCCCTCGGCACATTTTTCTGGGGGGCACTGCGCCTTTTGCTCCTTACATCAACCTGCCAGCCCTGTGTCACTTTGCAAGGCTGGGATCTGATCTGAATGAATCACCTGGTAAATCTTTCACATCAGATCTCAGACTCACAAAGTAGCTCAGGACTGGCAGGGTGGCATGAGAAGGATGCAACAACTATGCATCCTTCGATCCCAGCCTTGTCCTTGCTTAGTGAGGCTGGGATTGAAGGATGTGTTGCTGTTGCGTAATTTTCACACCACCCTGCCAGACCTGAGCTGCTTTGCAAAACTCGGATGATCCAAGGGCCATGTCAGCCGAGCTCCCCACTACATGGGCGGGCAGGTGGTATAGCATGGCCCTGCTTGGCTCCGATATGGAGGGTTCATGTCGTCTGTGAGGGCTGGGCTGCCATTGTGGGTTCCATTCACCCTCTACACCAGGCATAGGCAAACTCGGCCCTCCAGATGTTTTGGGACTACAACTCCCTAGGTAATAGGACAAGTGGTCAGGGAAGATGGAAACTGTAGTCCCGAAACATCTGGAGGGCCGAGTTTGCCTATGCCTGCTCTACACCCTGTTCTCCTGGTGTTTGTGTGAGTGCCCTGGACACTGGCAAACCACGCTATGCCACTGGCAGGGCCCACTGCTGATGTCTCTCATGGTTGCCCATATATATATATATATATATATATATATATATATATATATATATATGCTTTCGTAGATTTTCACGGGTACAGGAATGCAGGTTTTGGTGTCTTCGGGTGTCTTCCTGTGTAAGAGTTGGGGTGTCTAGGCGACGTTTCGACGAGGTCTCACTCGTCATCTTCAGGCTGGTGCTTTCGGCTTCTTGTTACTGGAACAGAGCTCTGTTCCAGTAACAAGAAGCCGAAAGCACCAGCCTGAAGATGACGAGTGAGACCTCGTCGAAACGTCGCCTAGACACCCCAACTCTTACACGGGAAGACACCCGAAGACACCAAAACCTGCATATATATATATATATATATATATATTCCAAATCTATTCTCTGGAGAGCACCAGGCAGTTCAACTGTTTTTTAAAAATTAAATAAAGCTTGAAGGCATTGCAGGGAATTGACATGATGCCCTTCAGCTACCTGGCATCCACCACTTCCAAACAGGGCTCACAGAAGCTTCCCTTGCCTGCGCTTTGGGGGCTTTGCAATTGGGCAATATCTTCCGCCCACATTCTTTTTCTTACATCTCAAGTGAAAGGATTAGTGTCATCCCCCCCGCCACCCGCCGGAGCAATGAAATCTAAAAGTAGGAATTGGAGAATGGAATTAAAATATCACTGAGCTGCCAGAGGGATACAGAAGGCCTGACAGGTTGGAAATGTGACAATGTGACAATGTGAAAATGGCAAAGTAGTTAATTTTAGGGCTCACAGCTCTGCAAAGGGCAGAACCTTTCAACATGTCTAGGGCAGAAAAAAAGTCCAAGCATTAGCGTTTACCACTGCCTTGCAGGTTGCTAGTAAATAGTCCAGGATTATCTCTTAAACTGACCAAATGATGTTAGGAATCTCCATGTGTTTGCATGAAATATTCCAGAAAGGGCTGCAGACATAATTGTAAGATGAGGGCTGCTGGGTCAGGCCAGTGGCCCATCTAATCCATCATCCTGTTCTCATGGTGGCCAGCCAGATACTGGTGGGAAGCCCACAAACAGGATCTTGATGCTCCCTACCTGTGATTCCCAGCAACTGGAAATTTCTCCCTCCGACAGTGGAGGGAGAACATAAGCCATATAGAGCCTTCTCCTCCCTGAATCTGTCCACTCTCTTTTTAAATGCACCCAAGTTGGTGGCCATCCCTGCCTCCTATGGGAGTGAGGTCCATGGTTTAACCATGGACCGCATGAAGAAGCACTTTCTTGATCTTCCAACATTCCAGTGAATTTTCTCTTGCCAACTCTTGTTTGCCTTTTCTCTCAATTAAAAAAGTCTCAAGCTATGCAAGAGGAGAGAGATGATATGTGTGTCTGTGAAAAGGAATATTTCAGGGAAAGGCAGAGAAGGCTGAGGACAACTAGATGATTAGGGCTGTGCACTGGATTTGGCACATTCCTGAGGCAAATCAGGGCTATCTGGAGGGATTGGGGCATTGGACGAGTTGGTTCAGACAGCCACGGATCACTGTAAGTTGGGTTGGATGGCCCAGGTGAATCCATAGATGGCAGCCAGCCATAGATCCATAGACAACACCAGTCCTGAAAGACATACATTGGCTCCTAGTATGTTTCTGAGCAAAGTGTTGGTGCTGGCCTTTAAAGCCCTAAACGGCCTCAGCCCAGTTTACCCCCATCGTTCAGCCTGGACACCAAGGTCCAGCCTTCTGGCGGTTCCCTCCCTGCGAGAAGTGAGCTTACAGGGAACCAGGTAGAGGGCCTTCTTGGTGGTTGTGCCCACCCTGTGGAACACCCTCCCATCAGATGTCAAGGAAATAAACAACTATCTGACATTTAGAAGACATCTGAAGGCAGCCCTGTTTAGGGAAGTTTGTAATGTTTGATGTTTTATCCTGTTTTTAATATTCTGTTAGCCCAGAGTGGCTAGGGAAACCAGCCAGATGGGCAGGGTATAAATCATCATCATCATCATCAGGCAGGTCATCAGGCAGAAAGGAGAGGCAGGCCCAGCGGGGCAGGGGGAAAAACTGCAAAAAGGCCAAGACCAACCTGTCATTACTGGCTTCGTCTTCCAGGTGAAGGAAGCCCCAACTTCCTGCTGGCCTGATGCTTTTACCACACAGGATGGGCCCATATGCTTAACAGTTGTTCCACAGATGGGTCAATCCTGAAGGGTGTGGGTGACGCTCCACAAGCAGGTTTCCTTTAGGAATGCTGCTTCCAGAGCATCACCCACACAGGACCAGTCCCCATCACCAGCACAGGATAGACCCTCCCACCAGAAAATTCAATTCAAATTTCATGGAAAGAAGAGATCCAAAGGACTGGGAACTTTGGTTCTGTGTCTCTCAGCTGTGAGCCTGAAGTGACTGTCAACAGACATTTGCAACACAGCAGGAGAGTCTGTTCTTCATTCTTGGGTAGCACACCTAAAATAGTTCTTCGGCTCTGAATCAGAACATCTGGTGCTGAATCAAACATTTCCCTCTTTTAAGAAAAAATAAATAAAAATCCCCAATATCAATTTATCCTAACTAGGAAGTGCAGTCATACATGGTGGTACCCCTAGGACAAAGTTGTAGTTTCTGCAAACCATTTAAGGAGAAATTGGGGGGGGGACTGCATGAAGGGAGGTGTTGTGGAACAACCTGCCAGCTGAATTTTTTCATGGAGTGGGTGACAGTGACATCTCGTGGCTGCCAGCTGCTATTGTTTTTCCTCCTTCACAGCAGAGCAGGAAGCAGACATACTCTCCTCACTCATCATCACGCAACACGGTCATGAAGCCAACCAAAATGAGGCCAAAACTTTTAGAGCCAGTTGGGAATTTATTTATTTTCAAAGCTGCTGGAGCTCTAGCAAATGCCACTGGGGGCAGAAATGCTAGGCTCTGGCTGTGCTTGGTTTTCTTTCAAAATGTCACAGTTTAGGGAAACAGTTGGAAGAGTCAGGATGCATTCAGACACAGGGAATGTTGCTTTAGCTTTCCTGATACAATGCCAGTGCTTCTTTCCCATTTTCTCATGCTCCTTTCATACTGCAGTACCTGCTGTGTTACAGAACTATTGCTTTCTGAGCAATACACTGACACGGTGTGCTAAATTTTGCACACATCAGCCTGTTTTGTGAGCTGCAGAAATGAACATCATTGGACAATATTTCCACTCCCTCACCCTTTCCGCATGTGCATGCTTCGGTTCTCCCATGAGCCCCCCACGAAAACGGCAGGGAAGAACTGTATGCTAGTATACCACCCCAAATTTTGTCATTTCATTCATGGTTTTCTGGTTTGCAGATGTAAACTTCCACTATGTTCCACTAGCGTTCCAAAAGTGACTTATACACTGCGCGCAAACTCAAATATGCTACAGAAAGTAACAGGGAAAAGTTACTGTGTTTTGTGTGAATGCAGCCAGAGTTAGGCCGAAAGAGAGTGACTGGCCAAATACCTCCTGGCAGGCTTTATGGCTGACCAAACTTTGGAAGGAGGGGGATATTCTTACAATTTCCCTTCCACTGACTGTTTATGTTCTTTTGATATTGCGACTTTTGGACAAACAAACAGGCCTGGTCTTTTAAAATAAAATTGCCAAACAGCTCTTTTAAAATAAAATGCGCACACAGGGATTTGGAAACCAAATGAATGTGCAGACATCTGAAGATAAAAGCAGCCTTGCTTCCAGATGAAAGTTCTATCTTCCCAGTGGTCAACTGGATGCATCTGGAAAGCAACTGGACTTTCACATTGAACGGTCCGTTCACAAACATCTGAAATTCTACTGATGCCCCCCAGCAACTGGTCATTGATTCTTGAGGTTACATAATTCCCTTCCAAAGCTATGTAAGTTGGTGGTCTTCACTTAGGTTTGCCATATGTCCAGAATTTCCCGGACATAGCCAGTATTCGGTCCTCGTAAACAGCATCTGGGCGGAAATCACTTTAATGTCCAGGAAATTCCGGATGTAAGGCAGTCCATGTCAGAAATTCTACTTCACTGTATTGTCTGGCAGCAGCTTCCAGAAGTTAATTATACTGTGTGTCACTTATGTAGGATGACCAGGTTTTGTGGTGACCCCATACCCCAATCAGCATGGTCAATGGTCAGGAATGATGGGTGTGTATTCTAGAAACATTTGGAGGGCCACAACTGCCCTGTCCCCACACAATGATAAGAAGTAGTTTCTTACAGCCAGCGTGGTATAGTGGTTAAGAGCTCTTAATCTGGTGAACCGGGTTCGCTTCCCCGCTCCTCCACATGCAGCTGCTGGGTGACCTTGGGCTAGTCACACTTCTCTGAAGTCTCTCAGCCCCACTCACCTCACAGAGTGTTTGTTGTGGGGGAGGAAGGGAAAGGAGATTGTTAGCCGCTTTAAGACTTCTTAGGGTAGTGATAAAGTGGGATATCAAATCCAAAACTCTTCTTCTTTAGTCTAACCCAGCAATGGGAACCTTTGGTCTTCCAGATGTTGCTCAGCTGCAACTCCCACCAGCCCTAGCAAGAATGGCCAGAGATGGTAGTTGTTGTTCAGTAGCATCTGGAGGTCCAAATGTTCCCAGCATGTGGTCTAATCTGAATTTACTGACCATCAGCTATATTAGATGGCTTAGGAAATGGAGAAAATGTTCTCTAACCATCAGTGACCTAATCCCTCTTTTTTTAAGGGGTGTGTGTCCTCAAATCCTTCCTTTTCTTACACCCCCAGATGTAAATCTGTTGCTAAAGTCCTTTATCACTAGCTCCTGGTTAAGGAAGAAGATTGCCCTCCAGAGCCACAGACATGGCATAGCAGAACATTTCTGGTCTCTAAAGCACAATTGCACAAAATTAAACTAGGAGAAGCAAAGTTAATCTGATTATTGCACATTTAAAAACCACTCAAACACCCAATTAATCATTGTTGCTTTGGGTGGGGATTTGTCATGAAATTATTCCTTCCCATCCCTCTTGGCATGTTCGTGCAAAATAGCACACTTCTCTTAATGACTGGGTGAAGGATGAAGTGCCAATGCCAAAAAGGGCCTTTTTGTAAGTTCTGCTGATTGCAGTAGTGCATGGTTGGCATTCAGGATGTCCCCCTCACACATACATCAGGCTTCACAAAAACAACAACAGCAAGTTGTGCTTAGTATGGAGGAAAAGGTTCTGCAAGAAGCTTATGAAATGTGCCTTTAGTAGTCCAGGATTCTCCCCAAAGTGTCTCAAAACCAACTTGAAGTAGGATTGAAGGAATATTTCTAGGGATCCTACAGCAACTGTGGCCTTCACAGTTGATATATCATCACTTGCGAATACCTCCTTCTTTGATTCTCCTGCATCTTCTGCGGGCCCATTTGGAGAAAGTAATATTGCTCTGGAAAATGTTTAAAGCATTTATTACAGTTCTTCAGCAGAAATGCCAGTTGAGTGCTCACGTAATGACAACTGCAGACCTAGAATGTTTTCTTCCAGCTGGTTGAAGTCAGCAGAGAGATAATCAAAGTTCAATAAATAATTATTTTTTTGAAAAAGAAAGAAAATATTCTCTTCCCTTAAGAGTTTTCCCTGATATTGTGAACAGAGCAGAGGAGATGGAAGGATGTCTACCCTTGTGAAAGATCTGAATTCCATCAGTTGTTGAGCAACGGAGAAAGGGCATTCTACTTGATGAAATTCTTAATTGTCCACCTTTGTCCTGTGCAGCTTCGAAGAATAAGATCCATACCTGACATGCCTTTATTCTCAACTTCCAAACAGCGGCCTGTCCCTTTGTTTAGAATTGCACCGTTCTGAAAAAGAAAGGGGAAAGAAATCAATGTATGGAACCATCAGTAGGGATATTGGAGAATCCCAACAACAACTACAAATAAACAGAGATTTGAATTGTAAGTGTTGACTTATCCTATTTCTGGAACAGTAAGCAATCCAATGCATATGATTGGTACACACTGTTTGTTGTTGCGTTCAGTTTGCAAACAACACATGATGGATTACATCAACCTAACCTTAAATATCTGTGTCATGTTATTTCACCATGAGATGAATAATGTAGTTTTTTTACAGGAGATGAACTGCAGCAGAACAGAAACAGAGCTGCATGTAACAAATATAGGGCAGAACGGGAAAGGATGTCCGTTAGCCATCAGTCTAACTTAAAACACACACCCCATATGTGACGCAGGTGGCGCTGTGGTCTAAACCAATGAGCCTCTTGGGCTTGCTAATTGGAAGGTTGGCGATTTGAATCCCCATGACAGTGTGAGCTCCTGTTGCTCTGCCCCAGCTCCTGCCAACCTAGCTGTTCGAAAGCACACCAGTACAAGTAGATAAATAGGTACCGCTGTGGCGGGAAGGTAAATGGCATTTCTGTGCACTCTGGCACTCATCACATTGTCCCGTTGCACCAGAAGCGGTTTAGTCCTGCTTGCCACATGACCCGGAAAGCTGTCTGTGGACAAATGCCAGCTCCCTCGGCCTGAAGCGAGATGAGCGCCACACCCCACAGTCACCTTTGACTGGACTCAACCATCCAGGGGTCATTTACCTACCTACCAATTACCACCCCCATTGGGAGACCCAGAGGGCACGTTCAGTGGTCTCAGAATCCCAACTGGAGGACAAGCAAAGAAATTTCTTCCACTTAGCTGGCTGGCACCCAGGCTGGGAGCACTCCATGCTGCAACTCTTTGTTGTTAGGGCTCATGTCTAATGTATCTTGAGCAGGAATGCTTGGTATGAAAATATACCTAGATGTCTGTTGAAGTATGAACCAGATTCCACTAAATTCTTGTGCTTAGTGGGAGCCAACCCAAGGCATCTCACTGGCTGCCCCTGTATGCCCCCATGTCCCCCACACCCCAAACTGGCTTTACGGGGTTCAGAAGAACCCTCAAAACAGCACACAGGGGAGGAGAAGGGAGGTTGTTTCATCAGGCATGCTGATGGAACCATCACCTCAACATGATGCCCTGTGACACTCTCTGAGAAATGATGGAAGTCACAAACCTGTATGAAACTCCAGCGCTTATGGAGACTGCTCTTGACCTTTTCACAGTCCAGGAGTTGTGGGAATCGGTTTTTCATATTATCCACCAAGCAGCGGGTATCAGGCAGGAGTGTCGTGGTCCCAAGAGCACCCAAGTGAAGATACCCTTCTTTGGTGTAGCGGGCAAGCTGGATGGGAATAGGTGGAGAGGGAAAAGAGGCCGGGTTAGAGTCATGAATCTTATCTACTACAGTCCCAATATGTCTTAACCCCTGGTTTCTCCCTGAAGCTCACACAGATTTCCTACGCTCACAACAGCCCTGTGAAGCAAGTTCAGGGGAGGGACAGAGAGCACCTTGAGGGGGAATCTGAACCCAGTACTGCACTAGCCTAAGGCCAACACCCTAGTCAGGACATAATAACAAACTGAAAAAAAGAGAAAGGACTGGCAGCAGGAGGGAAGGGGTCTGCTTTATCCTCTGTCTAGAGCAGGAGCTGGAAACATTTTTCAGAGAAGGGGCCACATTCCTGTCTGGGAAAGCTTCTCACAGCCAGATGTCTGTGGTGGGAGAGACCAGAGGCAAAAGCAGGCAGAACAATGAATGTAATGTTGACCGTTGTTCAGAAGCCTAGCTGCCACTCCCACCCACAGCTCTCTCTAGTCTCGATCCAGGCAAGCAGGGGATGTTATCATGGCTGAAGGAGACATTCCAGTTAGGCCAACTCTAGGGGACCAAGGTGTCTTTGGCCCTCTCAATATTTGGCCTCTTGTGCATTACGTGTGCATGATGTCACACACCACAGCTTCAGCACCCGGCTACACCAGAGGGCTCGGCCTCCTCTAGAGGACACAACATTGTGCACCGGCCTGGGCAATGTGAGGAGGTGCTGTGGGGACCGGCGTGGCCTGGTGCAGGGTCGCACTGTCCTGCACAGTATTGGGAGGCACTGTGGAGACTAGCACAGCCTAGCAGAAGGCTGCACCAGCCTATGCAGTATTGAGAGATTTGTGTGATGTCACACACAAATGGAACATGCCAGGCCCCCTCAATCTTGGGGGCAACCTGGCACCTCTGCCGCCAGTCAAAAATACTTGAGGCACATATCAGGGTCAGCGAGTGGTGGGGCCCAGAGAGAGTTCTGGGAGCTAGACAGAGGGGCCTGGAGAGTGTCACAAGGCCCACAAAGTCTGAGGTTTCCCACCCTTGTCCTAACGATGAAAAAAAAAAGAGCTACTTGATTGAAGAAACTGGTGGGTTGTTGTTTTTGCAACTATACCCCAGTAATTTTTGTCCTTGGAGTGATGTGGAGTGTGGAAGGTCAAAAATGTGGAAACTCCCCAGCTCCCTCCCCAAAGGTCTGGGTCCATTTCCAGATGGGTCTGACTCACTTTGAGCTAGACCAAATTCACACTTTAACATTTAGATCAGGGTTCAAATTGTGTGGTCGTCCCCACCTGTTCTTCCTCCAAGAAAGAAAACTTCACCTTACCTTGGGAAAAGTGACTACAGGTAGGAAGGGGTCCTACATAGGATAGGCCCCACAAAGTCTCTTTATTCACGCCCCCCAAGCTTTTAGTCTTTTCTTTTTATTAGGAAAGTTATGCGACGACTGTCAAGGAAGAGGGAGCCACACCTCTTCCTAAGCTACAAAGAATTCTAGGAATTCTTTTATCATTTTTCTTGGTTTCAGATTTGGCCACATGGGGCAGATGTACACTGCAAATTCCCCTGAATTCAGATAGCTGCTGAGATCACATAACAGTTAGCTCGTGTGTATTCTAACCTGTGGCCCCCAACCATGGCATGGATACAGGATGGCTGTGTGGTTCTCCTGTGGTCCTTGATCAAGACAGACATCTTTCACCTTGTTGTTGCGCAGCTGTAATGAAGGCAAAAGACTAATCACTGCATAGATCATTGAAGAATAATCACTCATAATGCTGTGTACAGAGATGCACAAAGGCAAACACATAAAACTGCTTTGGGACTTTGGTAGGCATCTCAGAATTTGGGCTTGTCCTGTCCATGAGCGTGCTGCATATCTTGAGTGTGTGGTGACTGAGCCAAAACCAATGCAAATGGATAGTGGATCAGGATTGCAGATCATATGGTCTAATAAAGCCTGAAACAGACTACTGCTCCATAGCTGCAATTGCTGCCCAAACAGTGGAGATCCTTAAAGGAACAGAATAATAGAATTATAGTATCGTAGAGCAGGAAGGAACCCCAAGGTTATGTAGTGCAATGCAGAAATCTCCACTAAAGCATCCCTGACAGATGGCCATACAACCTCTGCTTAAAAATCTCCATTGAAGGAAAGTCCACAACCTTCTGAGGGAGTCCATTCCACTGTCAAAAAGTTCCTCCTGTCATAAAGTTCTTCCTGATGTTTAGTTGGAATCTCCTTTCTTGTAACTTGAAGCTATTGGTTCAAGTCCTACCTTCCAGAGCAGGAGAAAACCAGCCTGCTCCATCTTCCATGTGACAGCCCTTAAGATATTTGAAGATGGCTATTTTATCTCTTCTTTTCCAGAATAAACATACCCAGCTCCCTCAACATTCCTCATAAAGCTTGGTTTCCAGACCCTTGGTCATTTTGGTTACCCTCCTCTTCACATGTTCCAGCTTGTCAACATCCTTACTAAATTGTGGTGGCCAGAACTGGACACAGTATTCCAGGTGTGGTCTGTCCAACTCAGAATAGAGCTGAACTATTGCTTCCCTTGATCTGGACACTATACTTCTGTTGATGCAGCCTGGAATAGCATTAGTTTTTTTGCTGCTGCATCACACTGTTGACATGCTAAGCTTGTGGTCCACTAAGACCCCTAGATCCTTTTCACATGTATTACTAGTACATGAATAATTCACTAGCAGGCTGGTACTCAGTCACCTCTGAGCAGTTCCTGACTTCTGTTTTTGCAGGAAGGCAATGGGGACATGGAGGCCCTTTAGGGAAGTCTGGTTCAAGATGTGCTGCCTATGGGGGTCCCAGTTCAGAGGGCTGTGTACCAAGGGGCTTCTGGTTGTTCCTCTTTATTAGGGATGCAAGAATGAATTATTTTCCATTCCACTCAGTATTTGACACAAGCAGCACTGTCTCCATTCTGCTGCAGTCCATCTTCCACTCAAGGCTACACTTATCGCTTGCTGTCTGCAATTAATTATGTAAATTACATTATCATTGCATTATTCCATCCCATTCAGTCAATGCAAAATGGAGTGAAAATGCAATCAATTACATATCATTTGTGGACTGAAAGCAACCTCACTGGATTTATTTCCACTACTCCCATTTCCATTTTTGTTGAAATTCACTGAAAATCCAACTCCTAATCTGGTTGGATCTTTCTCATATACCTGCCAAGCAACTTGGCTGTGGCTTCCCATTTATCTTACAGGACATTGATTATTTCATTTTTTAAAAATTGTCTTGGAATAATGTTTACAAGCACCAACAATGAATTCCAATTACAGCATAGTTAAAAGAATGACCAAGATTTTCCTCCTCCCCCTCCGCCCACAAACACACCTTTAAAACATTAGTTGACACAAATTTGGTTGCAATCCTAATCATGTCCACTCAGAAGTCCTACTGAATTAAGTGGTCTTACTCACAGGTAGGTGTGGCTAGGACAGCAGCCTTAGTTGCCTTGGAATCATTGACATGGGTACCAACAATGGTACCCGTGTAAATCATGCTTCTAAGTAAGAGACAACAGGTGGAGAAGGTACCTAGATCTCTCTTTAGAGTATTGGGAGAGCAAAACCGGATGCAGAAACCAGACTGGAGGGAGCGCATAGCATGTTGCAAGTTTCTAAAGGTGAAGCATAGGTGGGAAATTGGATGGTACCTCCCTGTACTCTCACCTCCCTGTTGTCTTTCCTATTTTCCTGTCTCTCTCCACCACCTACTTTTTTAATACAAATTTTATTTTTGCATCTGCTATTTTACATAAACAAGCAAATTAAATACATAGATATATAATACCTTTTGACTCCCTTCCCCTATTGTGGATCTTAATATAATGATTTCCCCCCTCTGCATCTATTTCATGGATGATTTCAGCCCCATTTGAAATTGTAAGTGAGAGGATTTGAATTTTCACAAAAACCACATTGTGTTATTTGGACATAAAATCCTAAGTGATGGTTTGCATTTGGAATGCACTGTCAATGGGAAATGATTTATGGGTTGAGTTAGTTTTGTCTCTTTCCTTAAAAATGAGAGCATCACCGTCTTCCTGAGCAAACAGCATTAGTGGCAGGATAGGTGGTTCAAACACTTCTAAAGGATGGGTTTCCCTGGCAATTTCCCAGGTGTAACAGAGAGTTTATCTGAGGTGCAATTAAATGCACTGTAACTGAAATATGGGGTGAATGCAATTAGATCAAGTAATGCCCACCTGATCCCCTCCAATCTGAAAGCAAGGAATATGGCAAAAGATTATTGTGACCAGCCAAGATAATTCTAAGAATGGTCTTAAGAGAGTTAGGCACTTTCAGAAATCCCCCATAGATCTCATTAAAAATATTGGAAACAAACAGAAACATGTATTCAACGTGAATCCCTAGAATGGGTTCAGTGTCGTGCTTTCCTCTCCTAATTACCTCTCCATATGCGATGGTGTTATTGTATCTTCTCATTTCTGGGTAGACGTGGTCTAAGTACCATTGGAAGTTCTTGCACTTCAAGCTTTTTCTGAGTGCTTTTCGCTCTGAAACATCTCCGATATCAATTCCAGGATTCTGAAAGAAATACATTATTGGTCCTCAAAAGACTGGCGTGAGGGCCCCAGTATGGCATTTTGGAATGTAATTCAGTGGCTGTCTGATTCACACTGGGAACTAATTTGAACCCTGATTTAGGAAAATCAAAGCTTCATGCCATCCCATGTCTTTTTGTCTTTTTGTCACGACTTAGTGAAATCTGAAGTCATAGTAACAGCTCCTGAATGAACAACACTTGCCAAATTCCAGACAAATAGGTGTGCAGAGTTTTGTGCTAGGCACCTGCAAGAATGGAACATTCTGAGTGGGACATGTTTTTAATGGAACCGTCTAGGTTGTTCTTGTTCTTGTTGTTTGCATAAGTGCTTGAAATTTGCAAGCATGGCAGTCATTCATTTTTAAAATGGTTTGAATCTGAGTTATAAAGTATTTAATGCTGCCAGTATGTTGTCCTTTGTCATTAATTGTTGTTTTTTAATTATGATTACATATTTTGCCTTTTGTTTTTTTGTTGCAAGCTACCTTGGGATGTTTATTGATGGGAAGCTATTTAAATTTAATAAGTAATAGTAATGAGGATCAGGTTATATGAACTCCCAACCTACTGATGCCCAATTAGCCCTATACAAAAAGGGTTTAGGACCAGGATATCTACAATATAAACTCCTCCCATATAATACTGTATGCAATGAATTAGTATCTATTTGGTGCATCTGACAGGAGCATGGGACAGGGGCGTTTTTAGCTGTTATCCATAGATTGTGGAACCAGTAGCATAGTGGTGGGGACCGGGGGGCTGTTGCCCTGGTCACACAGTTGGGGTATTTGTGCAAAACAGGCAACCCCCCACAGAGATCCCCATGATTGTTCTCATGAGTGAACCTATGTAACTGTACCTCCAGTGGCAGGTTCCACGCAATGTACACATGGGACTTGTAGTCATCCATCCACACCTCGGCCACCCGCAATGCGTTCCTCTTTGTGTAAAAGCCAATGTTATTGTTGTAAGGTTTCTTCTTGCGCTCAATATGGGCAACTCGAGAGCAGGGCAGGACTTCCATGCTGCCACCGCAGAGCCATACCTAGAGAGGGAGAGGGAGAGAAAATGGGAGACAGACAAGGAGTATGTGGAAGCCAGGGAAACCAAGGCAACATCTATGACCAGCTGCTTCACAAGAGGATCATATCTTATGGTCACCTGGCGCCTTCATTAGATATCTTTAGGTGTCAGGAGAAAACATTCCTCTCCATCAGGCCTTTGACTGATTTGACTTAGATCCAAATGTGAAGTATGTATAGCACTTTGAGTCCATTGGAAGAAAGGTGGAATAAATCATCACCATCATAATTTTGATGGATCTACCTTGAGTCCCATCTACACTATACATTTATAGCCTCTATACATTTAACAGTCATGGCTTCCCTCAAATAATTCTGGGAATCATAGTTTGTTAAGGGTGCTGAGAGTTGTTAGGAGGATCCCCTCCCCCAATTCCCCTCACAGACCTCCAATTGCCAGTATAATGATGATGATGATGATAATGATAATCTATACCCCATTTTCCCCCTGATGAGGCACAGGGCAGCTTACAGATAAACACAAGAATTGCTAAAAACATAGAGGAAATAAACAATCATTAAAAATAATAATTAAGCATTGATAAAATTAAAGTGTTCCTCGAGAAGGAGAATTTATGGGTAAACCACTCCAAGAATTGTAGTTCTGTGTGGGGAGTAGGTATCATGGTGCTTTACATGTGTAGTGCAGATTGGGCCCAAAACACAGAAGAAAAGTATTTGTTCACCCAGGCCATTACTTATCCTAATAAACAGTCAGCCCCCGGTCTGAATCATCAGAGCACTAGGAGGTAATTATATGCCATTATAGTTGATAACAGCAATGGGGATGTAAGAACACTTTTACAGTAATTTTTCTTTTGGGGGGTGGATATGGAAAAACTTGCTTCATTTAATTACACAGTTGGAAAAGGCCATCGTGTCAAACCCTGCTCGGTGCAGCGTTTCACTACCGCATCCTTGAAAGGTGGTCATCCACGCATTGCTGACAAACCTCTCATGAGGGAAAGGATCCCACTTCCAGAGACAATCTGTTCCACTGCTAAACAACTCATACCAGTAGAAATATGCCTATGGATACTAGTTGCTGGCAATTCCAAATGGGCAGAGCGCTGGTGAACTCAGGTTGCCAAATAGGCAACTCATAAAGCCCATATAGCAGAGGGAGGAAGCCAACTCCCCCCGCATCCCAATTGGCTCAAGGACCCAGCTGAACCTTCCCCAGCAACTCCCCAGGGAAAAACCATTCAGAGTCTTCTTTCCGGGGGCAGTTGGGGTTGGGCAAATTTGCTCCCACTTGAAGGTGGAAGTAATGTTGTGGCTAAGAACACCAGAGAACTCTGAATGAAAACAGAAATGTGAGCAGACATTGAATACATTCAGCATTTGTTTTTGGTGCTTTGGGGCTGCAAGAAATATGTAACTGATTACAGCCCCCCCCCATTTGCATTGCATTTAAATAAATGTTTCTCAAACTTGGGTCTCCAACTGTTGTTGGACTACAACTCCCTAACTAGCAGGACCTGCAGACCAACAACAGCTCGAGTTTGAGAAGCACTGATTTAAATGAATGGGGTGGTATAAAGAAAACATAACTTGAGTAATTCATGTAATTTACGTAATTTTGTCACAGCAGAGAGTGAGGTGAATAATATACTTTTCACAAGAAGATGCATTGCCGAGGGACAGAAACAGTACTGTATTCCACAGGGCTGAATGGAAAGCAATGTTTTCTTACCTGTCCAATTGTGGCATCTTGTCAACAGTAAAAAGCCTACCCAATAGGAATTGCATCCTTTGTTACTACACAGGAGCAATTCCTAGTGAGAATGTTTTCCTCAGAGACTCTAGATCAATGTTTCCCAAACTTGGGTCTCCAGCTGTTTGGGTCTCCATCATCCCTAGCTAGCAAGACCAGTGGTCAGGGATGATGGGAATTGCAGTCTGAAAACAGCTGGAAACCCAAGTTTGCAAAACATAGCTCTAGCCTGAGATATTTCACCATCCACCAACAGATAGCAAGAGGGGGAAATGCGGGGAAGTTTCTTAAAAGTTCACTGGGAAGTCTCAATCCCCATGCAGCTATGTTTTAATCTCACTCATAGCCACCCAAACAAAGAAGTCTGTGTCTTCTCTGATGCCTCAGCAGCGGTGAGTCTACTTGGTCACCAAAGCAGAAGGCAGGAGCTCATGGGAGTTGTAGCTTGAAACATCTTGAGGGCATCAGCTTGAGGAAAGTTGGTGCATACAATACTGAGCTAGATGGACTCTGTACAAAGCAACTTCATACATCCCTAGCAGTTAAATGAAAAGGGGTGGGGACTCACACCTTGAGATGAAACCTATTAATCTCCAATCCAGCTCTGGCCAGAGACCCTTAACATGCAGTGAAAGGAGAGCTATGATTTCCAGCTGAGTGAAAGTACTCTTAACAAGTAAGAATTCAATTAGAGGGTTGGAATTGGGTTTTTCTGTTCACCCGAATGCAGATGGCACCTCAATTTCTGCTCACACTTAACCGAGTGGAAAGAAGGAGCCTTAAATCCCAGGATCCTGAAAGCCAATCTAATTTTCTATAGACCCCATGTTCACCTACTGCTTCAAGAGAAAGGGCAGTGTCAATCTATTAGTCAGTCTATCAGCTCTGATGATGAGAGAATGAATGCGGTATTTAAAGCTGAACATGATGAAAAAAATGATTAGAAGGACAGGGAATTGAGAGCAAGACATGACTGAAATAACAGGAGGTTATGGTGAGCAGAATTATCTCAAGCGGGAGTTCTCTCTGTACCGTTCGGAATCTGCCCCCCCCCCTCTCTCACACACACCTTGTTATCAGTTATGTCATTTCTGGATGTTTTTTGTGTTACAAGACTGGTTCTAAAATCTATTTATTTCCTGCTGAATGTATATAAAAACTAGCCAACTGTACAAAGGTGAAACGTACACGTGTTGCTTTGCCTGCTTTTGCCTGTCATGACCCCAATATCCAGCACTGAACTGGAAACAGAGATGGAGCACCAAATGGGGAGTCAGAGCATGTTCAGGGCTCAGAGCTGATAGTGGAAGAGAGGGAGACCATTGCACCTGAGGTGACTAGACAAGAACTAGGCCCTCATGAACATCTTTCCCTGAACACGAAGAACCAGGTGCCTCCCACCATGAATCAGGAGGTTAACAGCACCAGAAGGGAGCCTATGGAGCAAATAATGGTTGGCCCTTTAAGGCACTGAAGTCCTCTCAAGGGTTTGGATCCTGGAGGAGGTAGGCTGGAGACAGACATAGAAGGCTTCAATCTATCCCCAATCATTGCAGGGGAAAGCTTCTCACTTGGAGCTGTCCATGGTCCAGCAACCTTCAACCAGCCTCACTATTTTCCCTGTGGGTTCCAGGACTGGACCACAAAATGACATTGCCTCTGGCCCCACCCATTTGCCTAGATGGTTAATGCAGTCCTTGGCCTGAAAAAGTTCAGCACCCCTACTGTAAGATACAAAGTCATGCATCCACCACCTCTCTGTGCAAGACTTAGTATACTCAATAGGAAACCTCTAAACTGGATTGTGGCCTATTCTTGCAAATGAATTCTCAGCAGAACCCATTTATTGTATGTAAGTTTCTAGTGTACTGGAGATAGTGGATTCTGAGTTCACTTTTTGGACACCCTGCAATAGACAATTACCAGACCACAAAGTTTGGCCTATGCCCTTGGTAACTTCCCTGGGTTGTGCTGCTGCTTCTTCTTCTTCTTCTTCTTCTTCTTCTTCTTCTTCTTCTTCTTCTTCTTTCCATGCAGAAGAGGGGGAAGAGCTGTAGCTCAGTGGTAGAGTATCCGTCTTGCATGCCAAAGGCCCAAGGTTCAATCCCCCGGAAACCCACTGCTAGTCCATGTGGGTAATACTGAGCTAGATGGGCCAGGGATCTGACTCAGTATAAGACAGCTTCCCATGTTCCTGTGTTCTGATATCTAGGCTATCAGTGTTGCTGCTTATGCAGCTATAGTGGCGCCAACTCTTCCCAGGAGAAAAATAAGCAGAAACAGGATTATCCCAAGGTTTTCAAAAGTTCAGAAAGCTATTTGGGTGGGGAGGGGACTCTCAGGGACACCCCCCCAAAAAAAAAACACCAACCATGCACTAGCAGATGAACTGCAGTAGAGTGGAAACAGTGGTGCATGTGGCTAATCTAGGGAAGAATGAAAAACGATGCCTTCTTGCATCCCTAGCTCTAGGTCAGGTTAGGGAAAACTTTGTCTGGATCTCCAGAGAGCCACTGACAATCAGTGCAGACAACCACTGAGCTATTATGAGATCACACTCTTTCTAGGGGTTGGGCAAAGGCATCCAACAACTGAGGAATCCCAGTAAATGTTCACCTTTAACACTCATCCACTTCTATTTGCGCTGCTGCTTTTTCCTGGGAAAACCCATGCTTTAGTGCCAAATTGGAGCAAGCTGTAATCAAGTTTTTCACGGATTGCTGTTAGTTCTGATTTAGGGGGAAAGGTAAAACTGATTGAATCTGTGCCTGGAAAGTACAGGACAAGGAGAAAACTGCTCAGACCCCCCCCCCTCTTTCTAAGCCTGGAACAAGTAGAAGTATGGACAAGTCTTTACTATCAGAGGACTCCTCTAAGAAGAAAAGTAATGCCCCTTCCCAAACTTCAGGCCAATCACAAAGACAGGATCACTGACAAGCAGTAAGCCCTTAATGTTACATTTTACAAAACCCTAATTTTTATTCAAATAAAATTCAATAAATCAAACAGCTTTCAATGCATTGGTCTGCCTGTATCAATCAGTGCTTTGCACTAAGTCTTCACTGTTTTATCTCTCCTTACCACAGAAGATTTGACTGTGGTGCTGTTTTGCTAAATAAGCAACGGATCTCATGCCTAAATGTCAGGAATAGATGGGATAACAGCTCTGAGCATAAAATGTGTCTGTCAGCTGGCAGAAACTGAAGTCTCTTAGAAATCAACTAAAGTTCATGGCACTTTGAAGAATTGCCAGGGAGGAGAACTATGTCAGAAAGCAGCCAAGATCCGGGGCGAGGAATGGTTTCAATTATTTTGTTGTGGGGAGCGGGATTAACTTTTCTATTCCAGCACTTCATATGGAATATTTATTGTTTTAGTCGTATTATGCTGCCGTGCCAAGAGTGACTTTTTCCAGAAGAAGAGGAAGAAGAGGAGGGAGAGGAGGAGGAAGAGAAGAAGAAGAAGAAGAAGAAGAAGAAGAAGAAGAAGAAGAAGAAGAAGAAGATTTTGAAAAGTTTCTTGTTGTTGCAAGAATGAAAACTTTTGGCAAGGATGATGCAATTTTTTGAATTGGGGGGTGGTTGTAGGGTAATAAACGTAGAGGGTTGGTGTTGTGTGGTTCCTTTTTGTGACAAAACAGGCAGCTTTTCAAACACCAAAGCACCAGTGATGAGGAACGTAAAGGAAACATGCTGATGGCTGATTTTATATGCAACTTGGTCACAGGGGTCACGTTAATCTATTTCATCTGGTAAGATAAGGTACTGTATGTATTTCCTTATTTTATCCACCTGGCACCCCCCCCCCAAAAAAAAACCCCAGCAGACTAGCACTAAATGCAAACAGAGGGATGACTCTAACATTCTGTGTCCACCAGCACAAGCACATCCATTGTGGATGCTTTAGCTGAGATTCCTGCATTGCAGGGGTTGGACTAGATGACCCTTGGGGTCCCTTCCAATTCTACAGTTCTATGATTCTTGCAGTAGCAGATGGGAGAGTGTTAATTTTGTATGATAGAGCACTTTGCAGTAATCCAGTCTCATGGTTTACTTGTACATGAACTGTAGAAAGCCATCACCACTTGAATTACACAGAAGAAGCAGAAAGGCTGTTCGGAAGCTGTAGTAACTCTTTGCAACTGGAAGATGGAAAATCTATAGTGGCCATTTAAATATTCTCCAAGTCCTCAGATGAAATGAAATAAAATGATGTTTTGATTTTCCTGATTTTCTTTTTGCTACGGTAAAGATATTGGAATAGATTAGATTCACTTTATGAAGTAATAAATACATTGTAAATGGATGTCATGATGGCCACTTGAGGAATATATTGATCATAACAGCAGCCATGTAATAGGACATAGTAGATTGGTTTTATTGGAATTCAGATATTTGTTTAATTACGGAATGATAAGCAATTAAAAGATGCTAATAAAATTGAGTGCAAAGTATCTACTACAGATAGGGATACCAGAGAATTTCTGACAAAAACAGAAATGGGGGGGGGGGCAATTGCCACTTATTCATCCCTCATCCAAATCAGAAATGAACCCAGTGCAAATAATAATAATAATAATAATAATAATAATAATAATAATAATAATAATAATAATAATTTTATTTATATCCCGCCCTCCCCAGCCAAAGCCGGGCTCAGAGCAGCTAACAACAGTAAAATGATAAAACATTCTAAAATCATTTCATTATAAAATTAATTCCAATCAAATTAATGGCAACCATTGGGCTAGAAGTTCTGTGAGGATTGCCAAAGGAGGGAGTCAGGCTGTGCCCTGGCCAAAGGCCCGGTAGAACAGCTCTATCTTGCAGGCCCTGCGGAAAGATGTCAAGTCCCACAGGGCCCTAGTCTCTTGTGACAGAGCGTTCCACCAGATCGGAGCCACAGCCGAAAAAGCCCTGGCTCTGGTTGAGGCCAGCCTAACCTCTCTGTGGCCTGGGACCTTCAAGATGTTTTTGTCTGAAGACCATAAGTTCCTCTGTGGGACATACCAGGAGAGGCGGTCCCGTAGGTATGAGGGTCCTAGGCCTTATAGGGCTTTAAAGGTTAAAACCAGCACCTTAAACCCGATCCTATACTCCACCGGGAGCCAGTGCAACTGGTATAGCACCGGGTGAATGTGATCTCGCAGCGAGGACCCCATAAGGAGTCTCGCCACGGCATTCTGCACCTGCTGGAGTGCAGTGATCAGTGTTTGCTGTTGTTTCTGCTTTCAATCCACAAACAACACACAACTGATTGCTTTTGCCTCCACTTTGCCTGCTTTGCCCTGAAATGAATGGTGTGGGATAACGTAACAACAATGCAATATTAATAACTTCACCACGGTAGGCAATGGGGCAGATAATGTAGTTTCTGGAAGAAGATGAACTGCAGCGGAACAGAAGCAGTTGTTGCAGGCAAGAAATATAGAGCAGGATGAAAAACGGCACCCTCTCACATCCCTCTCCATAGGTCAGAATGAAGCACCCATTTTGAAAGGTGCAAACATTCAAAAAGCAAAACTGTCATAGGACATCTTCACATTTGGCAGACATACATCCTGGCTTGGGTTTGACCCACATTGCAACGATGTATGCAGTAACGCTTTGCGAGAGATACCATCTGCCTTGAAGATCTGAAACTTTACTGCTCCCCCATTCAATACTTCCAAGTGGAATATTATTAGTATTACAAGTACGATTTCCGCTGTCAGCTATAAAGGTCGCTTTCTTCTCTCTTTTCTAGCCTGCTCGAGGAATGATATGGAGAGCAGTTGTTTGAAAAGAAAGGTCCTGCTGCAAAAAAAGAGAGAGAAGTCTGCTCGGAGAAGGCTTTCAGATCTCTAATCATTCCAGTATGCTAATTCCAGGCATCAATGGTCACCCCAGTAGATGCTGATTGCCTCTTGAACATCGTCTCTATCAAAACATAATTAATCTGACCAGTGACTCTACACAGCTAATAGCTTAGAACCAATTCAAGATTTGTTTAGTTGATAAAAGCTCTAATCCTTTTGCAGAGCACGAAGGGCAAATATTCTGCAGTGGTTGCGCCACATATTCAAGCCCTAGCAGTCAGCGTTTTCCTGTTTTACCTTTTTCTACCTCCCCTGATGTGACAATGGATACCCCCATCAATAAAAGATATTTATCCCACAAGGAATGGGTCCCTTCTAAGGAAATGTTTCCCTCTTCCTCAAGGTGATGGACTCCTTCTGAGAGACCTTAATTGTCTTCAACAGCAGGGGAGATGTCATTATGGGAGTGGGACACAGTTATAATGTCCCCAAAAGTTTCATCCACCATTCTCTCTACCTTTCTTACTTTCCCGGGTCTGCCACCTTGGCCTCAAGGGAATAAACCTGTTCCCAGAGAGCCAGGAGCTCACTGCACTTTAGGAATACCCAATGAGGAGACCGTCATACATATTGCAGATAATGCAAATCACTTCCAACCTTCGTGTTTCTTTGTTTTAGTTTTTGAGAGTTTAGGATTTTGCTGGGCAGAGTGGGGTGCCCTGGCAGCTCTGCTGCTGAACTCACACATCTGCCTAACTCACCTTGACCCTTCGTCAGCTGGGGCTGAGACACTTCATCAGCCAGGACTCCCTCTAGTTGCATGGAGGCACCATTGGAGGAAACGTCTGGAGCCTTCCAGTTTGGGTTCAGAAGGGAATTGGTCCCGGTCACCCTGGAAAATGACCTTGTTCAAGGCAGAGACTGCAACTCTGCAGCTGCTGTCAGATCTCTCTGCTATTGACCATGGTATCCTCCTGGATTGCCTCTGCACTGTTTTACAGTGGTTCCACTCTTACCTGCAATGACTGGCACCAGAGAATAGTATTGGGGGACTACATGAGACATCTTGGCAGCTTAGCTTTGGGGTACAGTAAGACCTGATTCTGTCCCCAATGCTATTTGACCTCCATATGAAACTGTTGGGAACAGTCACCAGGGGATTTGGGGGCACAGCGTCATCGGCATGATGATGTTTTTTCCATTAAATCTGAGTCAAGAGAGGCTGTGTGTAAGCTGAACCACTGGCTTAGTTTCTAGGTCTGAGAATTGGGGAGTCTGTCTGTTCCAAGCTGGTAACGCCACATGGACTTCAGATGAGCTGAATATCATCACAGAGTGAAAAAAGTGCCCGGCTTCTATTTCTGAACATGACACTATTCAAAGTACAACCCAGTCATGTCATAAATTCAGTGACACATCATTGTATTATAAAAATGATAACAGGGCATCATTGTTACTATAAGTGCACCCGGCAAAAATGTTTTACATGAATATAATAAAAGCCAGATTCATTGTTCTGGTGGGTGGATGGGATTCAAAAGGGCTGCTTGTGCATCAGGTATAATGGAAAATTCACATGCAGACTCATCAGCTATTTATATCCTTTGGCATTTATATATACGCTGCAGATGAGATATGCCTTTGTTTCTCAGGCAATTATCAGGTACAAATTAATTCTCCTCTTAACATCTCCATGTTGATATGGCTCCAGCACTTTTGCTGATTGTTTTAAGCCTTCTGCATGTGGCCAATTCTAAATTTAACCAAAAAGAAAAAAGAAATTTGTTTGATTGTATAAGCAACTTTCCAAATTTAATCTTCCAATCACAACTCAAGATGTGTGGGTGCATGGAGGGTCTGATCTGTCTCGTATTTGGAGCTGGAGGAAAATGACTCCCCCCTCCCCATATGGATTTAGGGGAAACAGTTCATCTCTCGAGCCTAGTCAAAGCTGATCTGCCCCATTGCTACTACATTTAATGTTGCCTGTTCCTTGATAATTCCTTCACTTGAACTACTTTCCCTTTGACTAACCTCTCAACCTAGGCTGAATTTCTTCAGCTTTGGTAGGCTGCAAACACGTGACATTGTATTCGAGAATCAAGAGAGACTCAGTGCTTGATTTCACTATGTAACCCCCACAATCTAGATCTATGGCTTATTCTTTGCCCTTCCTGGGAAAAAATGGTTTGATTCCAAAAATAAAAGCTCGTTTCAGATGGATTCCTCATTGTCCCATAATGTGTCCATTTGGAAACAGGTGAAAACAAATGTTTGTGGGGTGTATGCGTATCCATACCTGACAATGTTGTTGGGGGGGGGCTTAAAACAAGACTGCAAGAAGAGGAAGAAGAAGAAGAAAAAGAAGAGTTTGGATTTGATATCCCGCTTTATCATTACCCTAAGGAGTCTCAAAGCGGCTAACATTCTCCTTTCCCTTCCTCCCCACAACAAACACTCTATGAGGTGAGTGGGGCTGAGAGACTTCAGAAAAGTGTGACTAGCCCAAGGTCACCCAGCAGCTGCATGTGGAGGAGCGGAGACGTGAACTCGGTTCCCCAGATTACGAGACTACCGCTCTTAACCACTACACCACACTGGCTCTCAATCACCACTGCAATCACCACCTTCTTCTTTATTCACTTGGAGAATGCACAGGGAGGGAAATACATGGGTAACCTAACTGAGAGGAGGGTTTTCAAATGTGTATCAAGTCACCATTCCCTTCCTGGTGAAGGTCATGATCTGTAAGCAATCTAGATTGGAAGCATCATGTTGAGGAAGAGCATGAATGATTCCAGATTGAGGAAAAACTACATTTTTATGCTACACATGGGTTAGTGTTTACATAGCCTAGGTCTGAAATGAGAAGCTTCCTGAGAGCCACTGAGTGAAATTTACTACGACTTTTTTTGCAATAAAGATCCTAAAAATGGCACATAATACATCACAAATCATATTTCTAGAGTGATGGCATGAGAGGAAGCAGTGGAAGGATTCCAGTCTTATTGGCTCCTAACTTTCATTATCTAATTGAAAGCTTCTCACTGACCTTAATTCCAAGCTCTATGTTCTCTCCACCATAAACATCCATTCCTGGGTCAAGAAGTCCAATTTCTCCAAAGAACTTCCGGTTCACCACAAAAGAACAGCCTATCATAGCTGGAGTCCTAGAGGAAAAAGTAGGAAAGAAACACAAAACTTCCCATTATTTTGGTGGAGGAATCCTAGAAAACACAAGTTCATTTAATCTAAATCGTAGTTTTCAATTCATGATCGGTTGATTCACACACCTCATAGAATCAAAGAGTTGGAGGGAGGGATTGTAGGGCTTTGGGACTAGATGACCCCTGGAGTCCCTCTCAACTCTCTAATACGTACTGTGATTGTATGAATTTAATTCAGCATTGTTATAATCAAATACATTTTCCTTAATTTTCATCCAAGAAAACTGAAACACCAACACGGACAATTGTATTGGAGAGGCTGAGCTGACACCTCCAGCCCCACTCCTAGTTTGTATTTTTTTCTTGTTCTAAGAGACAGCAAGATTTATTTTACGCTGCAGATTTTACTAATAAGACCGTGGAAATGACTGGAATCTCACAGAGATGGATGGCCAACTCAAGCTTGATTTTAAGACACACTGCAGTGCTTCGTGGCTTGCTATTTAAGAATCCAATTTCACTGACTTAAGTTGTAGCATGATAACGACCATAAGCTGAAACAATTAATTTTCAAAGTGATAATAACATTAGAGGTGCCAGACTCTTAACAGCTCCATTATTCGTGATTACGAGCAAGAATTAAGACAAAGGGGAAAGAGACTGGCTTCCAGTAGAGAACAAGTTAACAAAGACTTTGGAAGGGGCTTGGCTGTGGGGGAACAGAAAGCAGATGTAAGCTGGGCTTTCTGTTTGGGAGGAAGATGTATGGCTAAAAAGGGAGTTGTTAGGTGTGGTATAGTGGTTAGAGTGTATAACCAGGACCTGGAATAATAATAAAAAAGAAGAAGAAGAAGAAGAAGCTAGGGCCTGGAATAAAGGTAAAGGGGACCCCTGACCATTAGGTCCAGTCGTGGCTGACTCTGGGGTTGCGGCGCTCATCTTGCTTTACTGGCTGAGGGAGCTGGTATACAGCTTCCGGGTCATGTGGCCAGCATGACTAAGCCGCTTCTGGCGAACCAGAGCAGCGCACGGAAACACCGTTTACCTTCCCGACAGAGCGGTACCTATTTATCTGCTTGCACTTTTATGTGCTTTCGAACTGCTAGGTTGGCAGGAGCAGGGACCGAGCAACGGGAACTCACCCCGTCGCGGGGATTCGAACCACCAACCTTCTGATTGGCAAGCCCTAGGCTCTGTGGTTTAAGCCACAGTGCCACCTGCGTCCCATAGGACCTGGAATACCAGGGTTCAAATTTCCACTCAGCCCTGAAGCTCTCTGGTTGACCGTGAGCCAGTCATTGCCTCTCAGTCTAAGCTACCTCACAGGGTTATTATGGGGATTAAATGAGGAGGGGGAAAACCATGAATGCCACCTTGAACTCCTCAGAGAAAAATGTGCGATATAAATGCAATTAACAACAACAACAGCAACAACAACAAGTGCAAGCCGAACAAACTTGCTTCTTTATGATTGGTTAATCCATTACCATTTACATATATAGGCGGTATCTAAATAAGGGCTCACCCATACTTCTTTTTGTGCTGTCTTGCACCTGAGATTGAGGGGGGCTGGGATGCATCGTGCGTGTCACACACATGTGACATCACATGTTTGTGTGATGCCATATGCACAATGCACACGTGACATCATCAGGAGGAGGCCAGGCATAGTGGAGCCCACTGCGGCGCAGCTCCCTCTTTCATGCTCAGGAGGAGCCGGTGACTGAATTGCACCATGCTCGGCTCTGTGCTCTGTCTCCTCCTGCCCTGAGGGAACCAAAAAAACCTCTGCCCCTACGAGTTGGTGCACCCGATGAGACCCATCTTCAAATATCTAAAGGACTATCATATGGAAGATAGTGCAAGCTTGTTTTCTCCTCCTCCGGAAGGAAGGACATGAACCAGTGGGTTCAAGTTGAAAGAAAGGTGATTCTGACTAAACGTCAGGAAAAACATTATGATAGACGAAGAGCTGTTTGACAGCAGAGAGGACTCCCTTGGCAGGTGGTGGACTCTCCTTCATTGCAGGTTTTTAAGCAGAGGTGGGATGGCCATCTGTCATGTGGAGATGCCTGCATTGCAGAATGTTGGATTGATGACCTTTGGGATCCCTTCCAACCCTACAATTCTATGAAAGTATTTTACTGAACGAGATTTAGCCTCCCATTCTCTCGATGTTAATATGCACAGAAACACATGCCCTCTTCATAGCATCAGTGGTACCTCGGGTTAAGTACTTAATTCGTTCTGGAGGCCTATTCTTAACCTGAAACTGTTCTTAACCTGAAGCACCACTTTAGCTAATGGGGCCTCCGGCTGCCGCTGCACCGCCGGAGTACGATTTCTGTTCTCATCCTGAAGCAAAGTTCTTAACCTGAGGTATTATTAGCGGAGTCTGCAACCTGAAGCATATGTAACCTGAGGTACCACTGTATTTTGGGTGTGTGTGTGTGTGTGTGTGGAGGTGAGGAATCCCCAATATTAAAAATCAGAACTGTTCTCTTGCTCAGACCATCTAGTATAGTCATCATGTGATCCAGGAAGAGCACAATGAGGTCTGAAGATCTTCCCCCATTGTAGGCACTCATGGTCAAAACCAGAAGAGACCCCACAGGATCAGACAAAAGACCTCCCTAGCCCAGCATTGCTAGTCACCAGCCACATGTTTTCCAGGAAGCCTGCCAGCAGGTCACAAACACAACACCCCCCTCTATCACAACACCACTATCAATGCCAACAATCTTCATGGCAGAGGAATCAGGGGCGCAGAACCAGCACAGTGAAGGCAAGCGATGTTGGGGAGACCATCCTCCCCCACTCACATTCAATTTATTTCATTTCATCCACAAAGAAGTTTCCAGTTCAGAGGTATGGATGCCATCTGTCCTAGGACCTTTGTGCAATTGACTGGGCTGCTGTAATTTCTTCATTTCCACCTAGTAGGCTATTATATAGTAGACCAGTGGTTCTCAACCTGTGGGTCCCCAGATGTTGTTGGACTACAACTCCCATCATCCCTGAGCTCTGGCTTTGCTAGCTAGGAGTGATGGGAGTTGTAGTTCAACAACATCTGGGGACCCACAGGTTGAGAAAGACTGTAGTAGACTAGTATGGTTTACTTTTGCAAACATACTTTTTTTGGGGGAAAACAAGCTTTCATTGCAGCTAGCCCAGAACCTCCTGCATCTACACGTCTGAAATTTGGCAAGGTTAATCCCTTCTTTGGGGGCTACTATATCAACAGGTTCTGTGCACATGTGTGAAACAAGCCACAGAGTTATGGTCCATTTGGTTCCCCAGTGCAAGTCAATGGGGAGTCTGAAGGTTTGGTGTTCCAACTATTGCTGTGGATATTGGGTCTGTGGCAAGCGCTCCTTCCCCGAAATCTTAATTGAATAAGGCCAATCAGAAGTGCTGAAGCAGGCTCTGGAGCACAGCCTTGGTTAATACTGTCTCCCAATGTGCAAACACAGACCGGGTGCATAAATTCTCCTTGCTGTGCACCAATAACCTGGCTTAATTATCTGTTTCAAATGGACTTTTCTTCCTACTCTCACTAACAGCTTGGGTATCGGAGAAGCAAATTAAAAACACCAGAGAAGATCCCATAAAAGAGCTGTTAGATTAAGTGTATCTCCCATCCTTAATTCTGCAGGAGTTTAACAAGCCTTTACATATATATATATATATATATATATATATATATATATATATATATAATGAAGCACGGGTCTTAGAAGCCTACTCTTATGGATGAAATTCATTCTCCAGGCCTGCAAGCTTTTCAGACCTGCTTTAAAATGATGTTGGTGTATTTATTAGTCCAAGAGGAGTCCAGAAATAGAACCCCTTCCAGTTTAGAAATTGCCTAAATGGTGCAGAGAGCTGATTGGCCAGAGAACAGGAGATTGACAGAAATATCTCCAGAAACCAGTCTCCATAAGTTTATATGGGAGGATGTGGGTGTCTGTGGACCAGGAAAGAGTGGGGCTTTGAGATTGTCACAGAATTGTAGAATTGTAAGGGGTCCCAAGGGTCATCTAAAAATGTTGGTTGTCACTTCACCAGGTGAGACAATTCTCCAGTAGCAGAGGCACAGCTTCTCCAGAGGATTGGAGAGGCCCGAGTGCAACATCCTCTGAATATTGAGGGGGCCTGGCCCCCTAAAGACATATATGCAGGGGGGCAAAACTGCCTTGGCCACTTAGAGAAAATGCCTATGTCCAGTAGACCTTTTTGGCCACCTTTCATAGACATCTGAAGGTAGTCCTGTACTGGGAAGTTTTATAGTGTCTGGTGTATTGTGTGTTCTTTTGTGTGTGGAAACCAGATTGGCTGGGGCAACCCAGTCTGATGGGTGGGATACAAGTTGTTGTTGCTGTTGTTCCACTGACTTAAAGCAGCCCTTGGTGGGACTCTTCCAATAGCGCTAGGCCTTGGGCACAAGAAACTAACCACAATTACCTTGAATTTCTGTTTAACCCTCAAGAAAAAGGGGCATTTTCGCTGGCCAGGTTTAATTCAAATCCATCAAACCTCCTTTGGGGAAGGTTCTCAGGCAGGGTGGAAGGAGAAAGAACTTGTCCCTGTGAAGACCACCTGGTGGAAACCCTTACACATATGGTTCTTAATTGTAAACTATATGCTGATCTCCATCAGCAATTTCTAGATCAACTCTGTATCCCCAAATGGAAACCAGAGTTGGAGGTCATACATTTTCTATTACTGGGGAATGATCAGCAGCTCACCAAGTTAGTGTCTACATATCTCTATTTGGTTTTTTGTTGTCGAAATACACTGCAGACGTCTGATCTCCCTGGAGGCCTAAAGATGTGACAATAGACTGCTCTGCCTCCTTTCTTTTAGCAAATGTTTTGTGCCACTGGGGAAGTGGTAATTCTGTATTGATTTGTTTGGGATGTTTGTATGTGATGCCAATGAAAGGTTTGATGATGATGATGATGATGATGATGATGATGATGATGATGATGGATAACACTAGGTACTGCTTGGTCTACTAAGCTGGAATGTAAGTTCTCCAGGAAGTAGCCAGGTGGATGGGTCTACTCACACGATATTTCCTACATTATCCAAGTCAGTGGCATTATTATTTAAAGGATTGTCTAGTTCTAGTTGCTTGACATTACTCTGAATGCCAGGCTGTAAAAAATAATGACAAAAATAAGAGTGGCTGGACAGGCTCCAGCAGTGGGGCCTGCCAGAGTCAGGAGGTCTTGACAGGTGCCCAAGGATGCCAGGGGCTGACATGAGCTCTGCCTGTGCCAAAAACATTTATGCCACCTTGTAAGCCCTCTACATTCCCTCAAGAGTGATTTATTGCTGATTTCCCTACAGATAATGAAGCCTGAGAAAGGTTGCGTGTGTTACGAGATTTTGGAACGGCAAGCAGAGATCAATAACTGAATATTTTAATATACATGGGGAGAAATGATTCAAGGGCTGGAAAATATATAGCAGATGACAGGCGGAATATGTTCCCGCTCCTTAAGTAACTGAACATTGAGAAATTCAAGGAACAGATAGTTTAGAAGGGAGAATATATGCAGGTCCCCTTTCAGATATAAATCTCGGCTGGCTGTGAACAGTTTGGATATGACAAGTGGAAAGGGGCCAATGTAGCAGGAGAATAATGCTGGAAAAACGTTAGATCTTTGGCACACAGACGAAGCCTGCTGGGATCAGCTGAGCTACAAAGTTCCCAGTGGGGAGCTGTGCAGCACAGCCCATCACCGCAGGCCTGCTGTCACCAACCATCAGCTGATTGGCACTGACAGCAAGCATCCCTTGACATTGCCAAGGGGCTCCCTGCTGTTCTTTGGCAGCATTATTATTATTATTATTATTATTATTATTATTATTATTATTATTATTATTATTACAGTGGTACCTCGAGTTAAGTACTTAATTCGTTCCAGAGGTCTGTTCTTAACCTGAAATTGTTCTTAACCTGAAGCACCACTTTAGCTAATGGGGCCTCCCACTGCCGCCGCGCCGCCGGAGCACGATTTCTGTTCTCATCCTGAAGCAAAGTTCTTAACCCGAGGCACTATTTTTGGGTTAGCAGAGTCTATTACCTGAAGCGTCTGTAAACCTGAACCGTATGTAACCCGAGGTACCACTGTATTTATTAAATTGGTATACCACCCTTCCTCTGAAGATGACAGGGTGGTTCACAACATAAAAATATAAAATGGGGACACTAAATACACAATAAAGCAAAAGCAGACCAACAAGGCCCCCTCTCACAAACGCATTAAAAGGCCTAGCCCTAGATAAACGTTTTCACCTGGTGCCTAAAAATATGTGATGAAGGCACCAGGTGAGCCTTCCTGGCCATTCCACAAATGGGGAGCCACCACAGAAAAGGCTTGTTCTCATGTTGGCTGCCCTCTGGATCTCTCATGGAGGAGCCACACAAAGAAGGGCCTCAGGTGATGATCACAAGGTCCAGGGGCATTCCTTGAAGTAATGCAGTCCATGTTTCCACCTGTACCCACACCTGAGGCCAGGTACAAAATCCGGTGTGGGAGAACTGGGCATGGCTTGGGGGAGATTATTATTGTTTATAATAATAATAATTTATTATTTATACCCTGCCCATCTGGCTGGGCCTCCCCAGCCACTCTGGGTGGCTTCCATGGAAACCAAAAATACAGTAAAATATCACACGTTAAAAACTTCCCTGAACAGGGCTGCCTTAAGATGTCTTCTGAATGTCAGGTAGTTGTTTATCGCTTTGACATCTGCTGGAAGGGCATTCCACAGGGCGGGCGCCACTACCGAGAAGGCCCTCTGCCTGGTTCCCTGTAGCTTTGCTTCTCGCAATGAGGGAACCGCCAGAAGGCCCTCGGTGCTGGACCTCAGCGTCCGGGCAGAATGATGGGGGTGGAGACGCTCCTTCAGGTATACTGGACCGAGGCCGTTTAGGGCTTTAAAGGTCAGCACCAACACTTTGAATTGTGCTCGGAAACGTGTTTTACTTATTTACATCTATTTGACACTTCTTCTTTTTTTTACAAAAGCGACCCACTCTGAAACCAAGTATTATTTATTCAAAGAATTTATATACGGCTTAACATCCATAGTCTCTAAGTGGTTTACAAAGAGACACCTTTGAGAAGGCCTCTTCTCATGTTGCCATCCTCTTGGAGGCAGCACAGTGAGAAGGCCATGGACAAGAAGTGCAGGGCCTGAGTAGGTTCATGTGGACAGAGATGGCCTCCTTGAGGTATTGGGGTCCTGAGCTGTATTAGGCTTCATAGGCCAAAACTGGCACTTTGAATTGAACCTGGAAATTTATTGGAAGTCCATGCAATTGTGACATGATTGGTTGCACATGCTTAGATCATCTTGCCCCAAGTTAGCAACTTGACCACCTAACTCTCCACCAGCGGCAGTTTCATACACCTTCCAATACAAAGTGCCCCAACAGCAGGGCATTGTCTTTTGGTGCTGCACTCCTGTGTGAGTCACATGACCCATATGAGATCCGCCCCCAAAAGTGATTTTTTGGGGGCACAGCACCTCAAAACACTCATTTTGGGGTGTTGTGCAAGATTGCTGCCCCCAAACACACACTGCCATCTCAGAGCTTAATGCTGTTCTGAAGTGGGGACAATGGAACCCTCTGTTGATTCCCAATGATGGTTTTTCTATCTCTATTCTTAATTCAGAATGACAAAGCCTGAGGAGAACAAAGGCATTAGTGGATAGATCTTTAATTTCTTTTCAGGGAAAGGGGGGGGAAGCAAATGGAAAATCTCTGCGAAAGCGTCAGGAGTATGCTGCCATTTGCATTTCTGGTCACAGATATTTTTGTTTTCCACCGTGATGTCGGTCAGAATTTAGTCATTTAACTTTTCTGCACCTCAGACTCAAGGCAGCATCCAATCTGTTTGAAGTGGTGTATTTTGCAGTCAGCCCTGGCAACGTTCCAGCAGACTGCAGGCCCTGCGACGACTCAGACACCAAAAAAAGCTGCAAGTGGGAGCAGCATGTGTGCACACAGTGTGGCGCTTTGAAAGGCTGTTAAAGGGGAAGTTGCTCCATCTTTTGAAGGTTGCCCTTTTATCTTCGGAATCTTACAATTCTGTGTTGAATTACAAGCCAGATGAAGGATTTGGGGTGGAAGATGTTGGTGTGTGTGTGTGTGTGTGTGTGTGTGTGTGTGTGTGTGTACCCGGGACATTTAAAATTTGGGACCTTATTCCTCTCATTTCCCCCCTCTTCACATACACACCCACATAACTCCAAATCACTCTCTCCCTTTAGTTCAGCTACAAGGTAACATGTTTCTTTCATGCAAACAGATTTCAAAAAGATTACTGTGGAATATGTGGTGAAATGGATTGCACAGGCTAAGGAAAGAGAGATGGAAAGTGGGGACCACAAGTCAATTTTGCTGAGGTATTCAAAGAGCAAGAGATGACTGTTGGGTCATCATTCTTTTTAGCAACCACAACACATCAGCGACCACATCTCCGAATACCAGGCATGAGAAACAATTTCGCTCCCTCAACAACCCTCCAAGGTACGCTGCCGGGGTCTTATTTCACAAAGGGGAAAGGAGCAAAACATTGAGGGCTTATATCCATGGGGTGGCTCACATGCTCAGGCCTCGGTCCTGTATACCTGAAGGAGCATCTCCACACCCATCATTCAGTCCGGACGCTGAGGTCCAGCGCCGAGGGCCTTCTGGAGGTTCCCTCACTGCGAGAAGCGAAGTTACAGGGAACCAGGCAGCGAGCCTTCTTGGTAGTGGTGCCCGCCCTGTGGAACACCCTCCCATCGGATGTCAAAGAAATTAACAACTATCCAATTTTTAGAAGACATCTGAAGGCAGCCCTGTTTAGGGAAGCTTTTAATATCTGATGAATTATTGTATTTTAATGTTATGTTGGAAGCCATCCAGAGTGGCTGGGGAAACCCAGCCAGATGGGCAGGGTATAAATATGTTGTTGTTGTTGTTCTTGCAAAAGCAGTTGTCTGAGGGGCGACAGCTGAGGTGGGGCTGAAGCCCACACTTCAGATGTTGTTGAACTGCAATTCCCATCATTCTAGATCATTATCCCTGCTGGACTACTAAGGAAGGAGGAGGAATTCTATTCAGTTTGCATTTAAAGGCGCACCTACACAATCTGCACTTTTAGAAACAATGAGAACTGAAACACAGCCATCCTGTGCTTGTGAAAAAATTGACTCGTGAAAGCAAATCATCATCATCCGTCTTCAAAATTTGCACTTCTCTGAATTTCAGAATGCACTTCTTCAGCAACACAAAATGTACAAAGAAGCATCTACTGAGGTAAACTGTCCATAAAAATGCACATGATAGTGAAATTAACATACAAACTTGCATTATTTTAGGGGAAACTGCTTTTTTTTAAAAAGCCATATACACTAGGCAAAATTGCATACAAATGTGTATATTCGGAGAAATTGGCATTGAAATTCATGAGGACTTTTTTAAAAATCGCAAACAGATGACAACTGAACTTAAGCTTGGAAAAACAAGAAACTGAAAGAAACCAAAACTGACAACCTAGCAACATGAAATATATTTTGAGTCAATGCAATCCAGTTCAGCCAAGCCACACAATTATCTTCCATATGGTTTTAAAGCCAAGGCCTCCACAAAACTAGAAATGTGGCAATCCTTAACATTTTTGCGGTCTCCCACAGGATACTTACTGCAACTTACATCCAAGTTTGCTATTTCTGTTGGCTGCCAAACACTCAAATTCAATTGTGTTTTTGGTAAAATAAAATATAATAAAATAATAAAATAAAATAATTATCTAGCAGGATTAAGGCCCTACAGCAGGTGTTCCAATTAGGGTTGTCTTCAAGTTTCCAGGTGTCCATGGGCACCGAGTCTTCCTGAGTCTTCCTCGCTCCTTTTCCTCAGGCTACACTCCTCCTGCTTCTTTGCCTCACCTCTTTCAAGTCAAACTAATATGGCAACCCCCTATTGTGAATTAAAAGCAATACAAACATCTCTCTTTACCAACAGCAAACCCACTGCGTGCTTACTTTCCCTGGTACAGTATAAGGCAGCTTTCTATGTTTCTTCCTAGTGGGCAGATATGTGAGGAGATCAAACATGGCTTCCACTTTGAACTGAGCCTGTAGTAAGTGTGGGTGGTTTTCAACTAAGCCTTGCTCAGAGAAGACCCATTGACATTAATGGACATGTTATTTTCAGTGTGCCTACTGCCGGCAGAAAGGGACGTGGGTGGCGCTGTGGTCTAAACCACTGAGCCTCTTGGGCTTGCCAATCATCAGCAGTTTGAATCCATACGACGGGGTGAGCTCCTGTTGATCTGTCCCAGCTCCTGCCAACCTAGCAGTTCAAAAGCAAACCAGCGCGAGTAGATAAATAGGTACTGCTGCGGCAGGAAGGTAAGTGGTGTTTCCATGAGCTCTGGCACTTGTCATGGTGTTCCATGCACCGGAAGTGGTTTAGTAATGCTGGCCACATGACCCCGAAGCTGTGTGTGGACAAACGCTGGCTCCCTCGGCCTGAAAGCAGAGATAAACACTGCACCCCATGGTTGAATTTAATTGGACTTAACCATCCAGGGCTCCTTTACCTTTACTGCTAGTAGAACCCAGTTCAATAACACCCAAAATGTATTCACTATTCACAAAGTCTTCTCTCTTCTATCACAACTTAGCAAATTCCAGGCCCTAAAAGTATGTTCAGACTGAGCTCTGGTGTCCATGACTACCACAAGAGTAAGTCTGTTTCAGAGAGAGGTGCCTCAGGCAGACCCCCCCCCCATGCCCCTATTTTCTAGTGACAGCCCCAGATTTACAGAAGCCATTCCAGTTTCTGATTTCATCCCAGAATGTCCCACTTTTCCTTAGGACTTCCCTATTTTCATTGGAGAAATGTTGGAGGGTATGGTCTCAGGTATGACAGAAGTAATATATGGAATTCCCAGCATCTATTTCCTGCATGGTAAGAAGCCAAGGTCTCCCTAAGCTTGATACAGGCCATAACCAATCTCCACAGCTCCCTAGTCAAAACCCAGGGGATCTAATTTCGAAGCGACAAAAAAGATTTTCCTAGTATGGTCGCAAAAACTGTGCCTCATCCATTATACATGGGGAACAGGCTGTGCTTCTCTGCATTCATTACTCCATTCCAGCCATCACCATTCCACAAAGAGTACATCATACATCAGCCCAAGAGATGTAACATTTATTTGTAATGTAACTCAGGAGTTGATGCTAGAAAACCAAGTTTTAATATGCAGTGATGTTACTGTGAGTGTGTTGTGTACGTGTGTATTTCTTTTCCTACAATTACTGCTATAATGCCATGATTTTTATTTTATTTTATTTTATTAAAAAACATGTTTATGGGCTCATTTAGATACCCACAATCTTATAACTTTGGTGTTTATTTCTGGTTGACTTTAACTGGTGTTTAAGTGACCCCAATACTTTAACTGTATTATGCAATCACATTCCATACATGCTCATTATAAGGACCAGGATTCATCCTGAGAGATATTGGTTGTCATTTTCTTTCTTTTCATACATTTGTTATTTGTGTATATTCAACAGTGTGAATAGATGCTTAGAAGTGTAAGGCTAGCCAGGAGATTTTTAAAAATAAATATTATTAAAATGAACACATAGAAATAAAGTAGAAGTGATCAGTGTAACAGATAAAAATGCATATAGAAATAGAAAAAAATAAAACAGAGGTACAATGGAGAGGAAAACCTAGGAAACAACTAAGAATGTAATACTGAATTCAACTATCACATATGAAAAGAAAAGAAGAGAAAGAGGAGGGAGAGTAAATTCAGTTCTCAGTAAAACCTCTCCACATATTTATCTGTGGAACAAGAGGTTTAGTGGGCTGTTCAATTGAGTTAGCATAGGAGAAAAACTTACACCATGCTGAGTAAAAATGATCTTTTTTTAATGAAACCTTAAGGACTCTCCATTTGTACGGATGAAGGGCGGTATACAAATTTAATAAAATATAATATAATATAACAAACTGTCGCTGTTTTTTGTGTTCAATATATGCTACAGTGGTACCTCGGGTTACACATGCTTCAGGTTACACACGCTTCAGGTTACAGACTCTGCTAACCCAGAAATAGTACCTCGGGTTAAGAACTTTGTTTCAGGATGAGAACAGAAATTGTGCTCTGGTGGCACGGCAGCAGCAGGAGGCCCCATTAGCTAAAGTGGTACCTCAGGTTAAGAACAGTTTCAGGTTAAGAACGGACCTCCGGAACAAATGAAGTACTTAACCTGAGGTACCACTGTATATGGTAATTTATGGACCTAACAGGTGTCTAAAGCCATTTGCCCATGTTGCCATGCAACCAGTCCATGCAGAATGTAGGGACCCTGTATATAGAAATGAGCAAAACAGTGATATTTTAGGGAGCAGGCTAGCAGGCAGGGCCCACTACTTACATCATAGGAGCCTACACAACACAAAACCCTGTTGCTTTATGTAAGTTTTATTTTATTTGTTTTTTATCTTATATTTTGGAAATGTACACCCAGGGTTTTTTTTCCTTTAATTTTTTTGGGGGCCCCAAGAGAGTGGGGCCCTATTTAATACAACAAAATTCAATAAAGAAGAGAAACCAAAATGAGAAGAAGGATAAGATTTTGGAAAAGATAAAAGAAGGAGAAAAGAAATTGAGATCCAAACCAAAGTCCCAGGAGATTTTGAGAGAAATTAAGTTACATCAGACGCAATATATGGAATTGATGAATCAAGAAATAGAATGGAAGATTAAACAAATGAGACAAAGGACATTTGAATCTGCAGATAAATGTGGTAAACCTCTGGCTTGGCAATTGAAGAAAAGACAAAAATTAAATACGGTCACAAGCCTAGAGGTTGAAGGAAAGAACATTTATAAGCCAAATGAGATTAGAAATTGCTTCCAGGGTTATTTTAAAAAAAATTATACTCACAAGGGTCGGAGAATGAAGGGGAGATAGATGAGTTTCTTAAGAAATATGGATTACAAAAAATCTCTCAGCAAAGTAAAATACATCCGAATCAGAAAATAACTGAACAAGAGATAGAAAGTGCCATTCAAAACATGCAACTGGGCAAATCTCCAGGACCAGATGGGTTGACTTCCAGATATTATAAAACTTTGAAGGAGTGGTTGTTACAACCTTTGAAAGAAGTCTGCAATGAAATTTTAGAGGGGGAAAAGGCGCCAGAATCATGGAAAGAAGCTTATATTACACTCATACCGAAAACAGAGACTGAAAAGACTCAGTTTAGCTTATACCCAAATCCGGCACTGCTCATTCCCCATCTTTGGATAGCCATCAAGTTTCCCTGTTTACTTGGTTGCTTATCTTTTGCATACCCTCCAACACCCCACTGTTCAAAATCGGAATGTTCATTTTTTTGGTCTTGAGCTCTCACGCGAACCAGCCGATATATACAAGAGTGTGAAACAAAACAATGAGCATCATTTGGTCCAGAGATCTGGCATAAGCCAGCTGTCTCATGCCGAAGTGCTGGACCAAAAAAACCAGGATGGATTCTGTGATTCCAGGATGTTCTGCTGAAATCAGGAAGGTTGAGAGGTATGGCTTTTGGGAGAAGTCCACAGCTCAATAATAAAGCATCTGATTTGCATGCAGAAGCTCCCAGGTTCGATCCCTGATATCTCCAGGTAAACCTGGATAAAAGAAAAAACCCTTTTCAAACCCTGGAGAGCCACTTTTTCATTTTCAAACTTTTAAAATTATTTATTTGAAGCTCTGCAAGGCTGTTTGCATCTCAACGCAAAAAGAAGGCAATATAAAGGACAAAGGGAAATGGAATCTAAACAGGGAGCGGGGATTGTTACACACTGTGTATCACCATCATATTATTTTACAACACATCTCAGAAGATTTTGTGGAAAAATGGAAGCATATTGCACATCTGCTTATTTTGCACAGCAAAACGCCACAACTTATTTGTCCAAGTACAGAATTATGCATGCCGTGGTAGGTAGCAGAAACTTTTAACCAAATTGTGGAAACAGAGAGATTATTGCAAGACCTACTTGCTATGCTAGTATCACATTGGGTGAAAATGCTAGCTCATTTTCTGCCCCGGAACTCAGTGTGCACAAGAATCACAAGTTTATTGTATTCAGGGACCATGGAGGCAGAAGAGGCTGTCTCCTATCAAGTCAAACCTATGGATGTAGGAAGGCATCATTTTCCATTTGATCCTATATTCAACACCCACAGCTCTATTCATAGAATCATAGAGTTGGAAGAGACCACAAGGGCCATCGAGTCCAACCCCCTGCCAAGCAGGAAACACCATCAGAGCACTCCTGACATATGGTTGCCAAGCCTCTGCTTAAAGACCTCCAAAGAAGGAGACTCCACCACACTCACTCCACTTCCCCTCACAGAGCTCCAATTCTCAGAGTTCCCTGAAAAAAGGAAAACACTCTGGGAATTGTAGCTTTGAGAGGGGGAACAAGGGTCGCCTAATAACTCTAAGCACCATAGAATTCCCATGATTCTTTGGTGGAAGCTGTGACTATCCAAGCAGTATAATAGTGCTGAACAAGTACAGTGTGGGTGTGGCTGCAGTTAAAGTGTGATTATTCCTGACTTTGAATCAACACATAGAAATTAACATCTCCAAATTTTAGGCAACAATATCTCCTCTCTTGACTGCAGCCCCCCCCCCCTACTGTGATGGCCACCCTACTGTTTTGTACAAGTAATTTGGAAGTAAAGCTCTTTGAATTCAAGAGGGCTCACTCCCAAAGTGAGAACCGAAACACATCCTAAACAACAGAATATCAGATACTATCAGATACAGCAATGCTCATTACACTTGCATTACACAGCTGCTGCAACTGTTCCAATTTGTCTCTGACCTCTAATGGCCTTCTGCACGAGATAGGAAAAAACCCGTTTTCCTATTCCACAGATCATTGTCTTCCAGTTTGTAAATTCTTCCGTGCTCCCACATCAAACACTATCTATTGTGCAATGAGTGGCTTTCCTGAGGCTATTCAGCAATTGTCTGCCACAATTTGGCAGCTATTTGCTCATTACCCCACCCCAGCTCCGACTTGCATACCTTCAGCAAGTTCAGAGCAATGAAATGTGCATTGGAAATCCAGTGCATGGCATTTAGGTGTACTACGTGCTCTGCGGGGCCAGCTGTACCCTTTTGAGAAAGCTTGGCAAACAGCACAAACCTTCGGGGCAGAAGCACAGGCGACGGAGAGAATGCTATCCAAAAGTACAGGCGTGTCACTAGCTGAAGAACAGTCTTGCAGTCAAAACAAAGAATACAGCCACCTGCAGAGTTTTTTCTCTCTCCATGTCTCGACATAGTGCCCTGCTGTAAGGCGCTCAGAATGACCTGGCCACACCAGCACTCTGCCCTCCTGCGACTGGCTTTCAGAAGCGTATCTGCATACTGAAGGCAGAACAACATAACCCAGAGCCGAGGGCCTTCTGGCAGTTCCCTCGCTGTGAGAAGCGAAGTTACAGGGAACCAGGCAGAGGACCTTCTCAGTGGTGGCGCCCACCCTGCGGAATGCCCTCCCATCAGATGTCAAAGAAATAAGCAACTATCTGACGTTTAGAAGACATCTTAGGGAAGTTTTTAAGGTCTGATGTTTTAATGTACATATTTTTAATCTTTTGTTGGAAGCCGCCCAGAGTGGCTGGGGAAACCCAGTCAGATGGGTGGGGTATAAATAAAATGTTGTTGTTGTTGTTGTTGATGATGATGATGATGATGATGTTTAGGGTTATTAGCCCTTGATAGCCTTAAGTCAACATGATTTTGTCTTAAGGGCACATCCGGACTTTCTTTCACTCCATGTTTCGAAGCGTTGATTGTGCTTTAGGCATTGGGAAAGCCTTTGTTTGGATGGAGGGGAGGTTGTAGCCTCCACCTGCCCCTCCTCATTAAGCGTATCTTGTTAAAGGGATCCAGGGGTGTGGATTCTGTCTGATGCCCGGACGTGGGCTAGGACCATGCCACTACCCCAATGGGGTGCCCCTAATTGATGTAAGTCATAGGGCTCCTCCAATTGGTGGTTTACCCTTAGATGGACTCCCTGAAGACGGGCAGGAGTGTAATATAGCCTGGCTTCACCCCAACGCCTAAGCCAAACCGCTCACATCTGTAACCAATAAAGCAGTGGCCTATTTTGAACCCATAAACCAAAATACTTGTGCCCGTGTGTATATTATCCATCAGGGAACTACGGGTTCCAGGGCCTTGGCACACAAATCTCCATGTCCCAGTAGTCCCCCTCCCTTGTGAAAATACACTCTTAACTGCTGAATCAGAGCAAACGGCAATCCACAGAAAAACCCAAATTGCTTTTTGTTCCAATTCAGCATTAAAGAACAGGTTTTCCTGGGGAGAGCATCAAGGCAAAACAAAAGAGCTTGGATGTGGTACTTTAAAGGGTGAACCTCGTCCTAAAAAGCATGGTGCAAAAGGTAGGCATGCATGATCTCTAATCCTCTTTTAGAGCCACTCAAACTGTTGGCCTCCATAACATTTTGTGGGAGCAAATTTCATTGTTTAAGTATGTGCTGTGTGGATGAGCGCACAGGTGCTCCCACTGTCTCAATTTACTAGGGCTATTATCTGTATTTTCTGGGATCTATCCTTTAAAGTAAACTACAGCTATGAGGACCGATATCAGACTGCAAGAAAATAGGTAAGTAAACTGTGGAACTCACTCCCACGGCAAGCGGTGGTGGCCACCAACCTGGGCATCTGTAAAAGAGAGGATTGGACAAATTCATGGAGAATAACGCTATTGAAGGCTACTAACTGCTATTGCTCTGTTCTGCCTTCAGAGTCAGAGGCAGCACAGGCTAACCTCCCCAGGTTACATTCCAAGACCCTGCATGTTTAAGTGCAATCACGTATAATTGAAACACCATTGGAAAAGCCTGCAAACATCCCATTCCGCCCCCACCCCACTGCCCCTTTTGGTGACTTTTCAGGTCACTTCTGGCTTCAGCACAGTCGCATACATATCAAATGCGCCTAAAACATTTCTGCCTGTACTGTTTCTGAATACCAGTTGCTGGAAAATGCAGGAGGGAAGCATGTCTGGCCACTTTGGGAACAGAACGGTGGACCTGATGCACCTACTGTGGCCTGGAAGGTGTGTTATAGAATTGGACAAAAGGATAATGCAATTTTAATGGTACAGTTATGAAATGAAGAAGTGTCAATTATATTAATTTGCAACTATACAAAATTTATCTGTGATGGGCTGCTTGATCCTTTGGAAACCAATATTCTTTTTTTTAAAAAAATTAATTCTATTTATATATTACAAAAAGAATCATGTGGGGTGTGGGGAGTGGCCAGTGACTTTTGGAAGGAGAATTAGGGAGTTATGAGCCTGTACCTATTTTTATCTGTGGACATACTGATGGGGTGGGTGACTGGCTGGCTGGGTTGTTGCAAAAGCATAACAGTTTCTGGCGAATTACTCCCACAAAACACATCTGTGTCTGGAAGAAACACAACTACTAAACAACAACAAAAGTACTATTAGGATCTGCCTCACCGTGGGCCCTTTTTGTTCTGGCATCTAGTGCCATGTTCTTGTCAAGTCAACTTAAGGCAACAAAAATCCAAACAGATCCTTGCCCATTAAAACCCCATTGGCGGCATTATGCATGTAGCTTTTTTCAAGCGGAAGAGACTGCAATGCATTTTTAAAAAGTTTTTTTTAAAAAAAAAAATTGGTACTTTGTCTTCTCAAGATCAGCTTTAATAAATTATCACCCTTTAGCTCAAAATACAACTTTTCTCATGCTTGTGTATCTGTGAAAGCCCACCTGCTGGGAAGCAAAGGAAATATTCACATACTGCTTAACATCTTATTCTCTCTGACATGCTGCATGGTGCTAAGAGTTCATTTGGGGGTAGGTTTATTCTAAATGAGGAATAAACCCCCAGGAATAAATTTGCAAGCCATCCCTGTTTGTTTTAGAAAGGATTAACAAGACCAATATGATACAATGAATCACCATGGGTTCACAGGAGCCCAGAAGGTCAGGTCTCCCTGAAACCTCGTTGAAATAAGCCTTAATGGCCATTGGTTGAGGTGCTATGATGTCATGGAGTGCTCACCTATTCAGAAATGGTCTGTACCTAATTCACATGGCAAAGGACTTCCCTGTGGTTCCTTGCCGATATTTACCGTATTTTTCGCTCTATAACACGCACCCGACCATAACACACACATAGTTTTTAGAGGAGGAAAATCCGTAGGCATGCCACCCGTAGGCATTCCCTCCATAACACGCACAGACATTTCCCCTTACTTTTTAGGAGGAAAAAAGTGAGTGTTATGGTGCAAAAAATACGGTACATTATACTCGTGATGACCCAGTGACAGACAGCTCTGGAGAACTCATTCTGGGCTGCTAGCCTTAACCCACATACCTGGGAGCAAGTCCCATTGAACAAAACATAGTATTAACAATGTAATCGGTTACACAAATTCATGGAACATAATGCTATCAACAGCTACTATACAGGATACCTATGTTCACACTCCACTATTGGATGTGTTATAGCAGTTTGAAGGAATCTCAGGTGGGAAGAGTGCAGTTGGACTCAAGTTCTGAACTAGATGAGTCCTGATGCACCATAATTCTTCTTGTGCTCTTATGAAAATGGTAAACATGCCTAGGATTTTTGCTGTTCCTGTCTTCACCCCCATCACACACACCCAGATAAAATGAAGTTTGCAACATCTGCAGCACTAGAAACGTCACATCACTAATCTACTAATCTGCACAATGGTGTGGGAGGGGGAGGAAACAGATACGCAGAAGCACATTTCAATATAGCTCATCTGCTAAAATGGAAAAAGAAAACAACCCTGCTTTGTTTCATACATCTCTGTCACACAGTCCCAACTCATGCCAAAAAATCTCACCAGGAACAGAGGTGGAGAGTTCTGCCAAGCACACTGTTATGATGAATGGAAGTTGAATTGGGTACGCCCTTTAAGGTGAGGACTGTTGTACCTCCAGCTCCTTCCATCATAATTCTAAAATTGTACACAGTTTTCTCAGGCCATTTCCCCCCCCCCCACTTGATTTGCTCATGTGTAGGTTTCTTCTTTTAAATTAAAAAAAAAGTTGGTTCAGAAATAGCAAATTGAATGAATGGAACAATCTTTTGGAGTCTGCTATCCACTTGAGCCAACCATCTGCTTTCTGCGTCTCGACGTCTTCCAGGGGATGTGTAATATTGATTGGAATCTGGCTCTCTCTCACACACATACACACATGAAATATGAACCTTCTTTTCCAGACAGTTCAAAGCTGGGATACAGCTAGGAACAGGAATGGAAGGACCTGTCCATTTTGGTTCTCATAGTTTCTCATTTCTCCATTCTTCAATTCAGTTCCTCAAGCTTCTACAGCAATTTATTTATTTTTTATATAAAGACAAATTCTTCAGGAACATTATTCAGCATTTTAGTGCAAATTTCTCTCAGTAAAAATACTCCCCCCTATGTACACATTTCTTCTAATATGATGATTTTTTGTATGTTATTTTACTCATTTTTTCATTGTGATGCACATTTCCCTCTAAATTACGCATTTCTGTGACACCTCTGGATCTGTTGTAAGAGGACAGGAAGGTGGCTGAGGACAGACTGAGCTTTGGTGCCCCATTCACCTTAATGGATGAACCTCAACTGGCCTTCCCTCTGATCTTTAACACAAAGTTCTTGATGACACCACTTGCAAGGAAAGTATTTTGCTTTCCTCTTTTGTAATAGATCAAGCAAGCACTTTTCTAGAACCACCACCTGAAGTTCATTTCTGAATGAAGCATTTTATTTGATTCCAGACAATTTGCCCCATGAGAGAGATCCTGTATGCTTCTTCAATCAAAGGAAAATCACTGCACAGACAGTGGGCGAGAAAAATGTGCTTCAAATATACCAGACCTCCTCAGGGGGGTTGTACTTCCACCAGCCGCCATGATGACTCAGCCTACAAAAACATTAACTCTATTCTGATGATCTTATCTTGCCCAAGTCCAAACTTTGGGGTTCATCTGTCTTCCTATACACATGTGATGCTCTAATTTCAGTTTTTTTGTTTCCAACATGGTTGGACAGGCCATGCTAATAGAAATGGGAAAGTTTTCCAGTGTTCTCCTCAGATTGAGCACAGGCTCAGGAGTGGGAGTCTCTTTCTGCCCACTGTCATGCAGTCTAATGGCACACCTCTTCTCCATTTATTTGAATGGGGACAGGCAGGCAGATACTGTACGGAGGGGTTGGATCACAGGGAGGAATGGCAATCTGCCTGCGAAGGATCCATCCCCTCTGATTTTTTCCCAGCAGAGTCTCACTCCCTCCCAGGAGGGAAAGGGGAATGAGGCTCCCAAAATATGCAGCAGAGGCAAAATCAGAGGATGAGGGAGGAATACTCTTATTCTATCCCCATATCTTTATCCAATAAGCGCTTCTTTGTTTTAATTGTATTTGTTTTGCCAAAATCTTGCAATGGCATTCCACTTTGGAAACCAGGGCTGAAAAGATGGTGAACACAACAGACAAATGAAGTAGGTGGGCATTGTGTTTCTTATACTTTTCCTCCCCATGAGTCACTTGAAAGTTGCCAATGATCTTGGTGAACCGCTTAAAAGATTTTTCTGCCTGTTGTAGCAATTGAAATGTGCTGTGCTCGACGATGTATGATTTTAAGCGTATTTTTAATTGCCATTTTTAAAAATTGTGTTTTATGGCGTTACAATCTGTGTTATATAGAACTCAAATTGCAACACAGCAAATGCAATGGAAGTACTGAAAGAAGCAATAAAAATACAATTAAAAATCAAAATGACTATTTAAAGCAGACATGACACAAGACAGCTAACTTAACCTAACAGAACACTGGCGAGTCACAGACCACAATTTGGGAACTCCTGCAATACAGCCCATTATGCACCTAAGTACTTATTCATGTGACAAAATCATCAGACACGTGCCAGTATGCAACTTCTATATAAATGAAGGATTGCTCTCACTCGTAATCCTTTCCTATGGCATACAGCCAACATGATTTTGGTTCAGTTGGTTGACAGCTCTCCAAGCCTGCGGCATCTGGGTTGGATCTGCTTTTTCAACACTCTTGCTAGTCTCCAAATATCACACAGTACACCCCAATCCTTTTACTATTAACTGCTACACTCAACTCACTTTTGGAGTTTTAAGACTTTCAGAACACAAGAAGCAAGATGGCTCCAAGAACAGCAGACTATGCAAGGCCTCAAAAGTGCTAATGTTTCCATTCCATTCAAAGTAATCTAGAATAAGATATTGGCTACATCTTTCACACTTCCTGTGGAAAGTATCCACAATTAAGCTGTTGAAAAATCTGATTGTTCTACTAGAGATTGCATGGTAAGCTGGAAAGGATTGTTCAGCCACTTGCCATCTTTAAAGTGTTATGATTTATTCTCATCGTATCTCTCCTTGACATATCCTAATGCCTGCTCCTCACCTTTCCCATCTCTTATGGAGAACAGCCACAGAATCGTAGAATTATAAAGTTGGAAGGAACATTGAGGGTCATCTAGCCCAAACCCTTGCAATGCAGGAATCTTTTCCCCAATGTAAGGCTCGAACCCATGACCCTGAGATTAGGAATTGCATGCTCTGCTGACTCAGCTTTTCCAGAAGAGTTAAGATCTGCAATGGACAGAGGTCAGTAGGAGCTCCATTGTCCCTTCCCAATTTCTCCACTTGTTTCTGGGAGATTGTTTTCTGAATTCTCCAGTCATAAAGACTGGCCGACACACCAATGTGACGAGTAACTTATAACCAGAATCTTAATGTGGGTAAATCTGAATTCACAGATTCTCGTTGAAATGCCTGCTATTTCACATCATGCTGTTCTGCAACCAACCTGATTGGTAGTGAAGGGTCTCCAGCATCCCACCAGTCCTTCGGTGGGCTAATGTACATGCACCACAGTTCCCAACTGTATCCATGGGCTGAATTTTCATAGCGCTGAACCTCAAAGGTGTCCTGCTTGATATTGTCAATAGAAGGAAGGATGACTCTTTTCCTGTTTTCCTGGATCCGTGAAAGAACAGGCTCAGCCCTGAAAAGGAAAGCAAAACAGCTTTGAAGGACGTAGACATATCACTCCTAACTGGGGTGGGAGATGAGGAGTGGCAGCTGCTCCTTCGCTTCTGAAGGCCTACCTGCCCACATCGCCTAGGGCAAATGGTAGGTGCTTGTGGATTACTGCAGCCGTGCCGTGGGGTTTCCCCCAGACAGACCCCTAGGAACGCCACACATCGCTGAATGACATAAGAACGTTGGACTGTTGAGTAAAACGAAATTTCAAATCTAGTACGGCAATAGATTCTGACAGGATATAAATAGAATCATCTATGTATGACATTTGCATTTGAAATGTAATGAGATGCATCAAAATTCCGACAACCTGCACAACCATAACCATATGACTGCAAGGCTTCTTCTTTTTCTTTTTGCGTTCAGGGCTTTTACACAGACTGCTTCAAGGAAGGTACTTACAGTGGCTATGTCTACTCAGAAGCAAGCCCCATTGAGTTCGGTGGGATAGCCCCCCCCCCACCCCCCAATTAAGAGAGTACAGAATTACAGTCTAAATCCGTATTTGGTGTCCGTTTCCCTGATTTGATTTATACACCCTGCCCTTAACAGCCCCCTGTTGTCAACATGCCCCAAAGCTTTCCTCTGCTTTTGGGAAGATGAGAGACCGTGTACTTGAGTCACCTTGAGATAACACGAAATGTAGGTAGCTGAAACGCTAAGCCCTTCAGCAGCATCATGCACTGTTTTCACAAAGCTTTTATGATGGTGTTCTCAGGATAATAATAATAATAATAATAATAATAATAATAATAATAATGCTTTTTTAGAAGCCAATTCTTATTGCGACTGTGAACACTGGGGGGGGGGGGACTTAAGGAAGGCCACATCTGCAATACATTTTTAAAGCACCATTATACCACGTTAACAGTTACAGAGTCAGGGAGCTATTGTTTGTTAAGGGTGGAATTGTTTGGGTTGCTGAAAGTTATGTGGAGACCCCCATTTGTCTCACAGAACTACACTTTCCAAAATTCCCTGGGGAAAGGGATTGATTGCTAACCATTCTAGGAATTGTAGCTCAGTAAGGGGAACGGAGTCTTCTAACAACTTGGGAACTGTTGTTGTTGCTGCTGCTGCTGTTGTAATAATAATAATAATAATAATAATAATAATAATAATAATAATAATAATAATAATAATAATAATAATAATATGTAACAACAATAATAAATGTGTATGCCATCCTTCATTTGTATATCTCAGGGTGGTTCACAACATAAAACTACAAGATAAAAAACACAAAATGCATAATAAGAACAAATCAATAATGCCCTTCCCCCCTTAAGCCAGCATGGTGTAGTGGTTAAGAGCGGTGGATTTGTAATCTGGTGAACTGGGTTCGCTTCCCCGTTCTTCCACATACAGCTGGTGGGTGACCTTGGGCTAGTCACACTTCTCTGAAGTCTCTCAGTCCTCACTCACCTCACAGAATGTTTGTTGTGCGGGAGGAAGGGAAAGGAGATTGTTAGCCGCTTTGAGACTCCTTAAGGGGAGTGAAAGGCGGCATATCAAGTCCAAACTCTTCTTCTCTTCTTCTTAAACTACAGTTCCCAGAAATCTTTCTGAGAAGTATTGACTATTAAAGTAGTATGCATATGATTCTATAATTCTACCCCAACCCCAACTTCAAAATCTTGGTGGAAGGTGTGTGTTTAAATTTGGGGGCCCCTTCATAGCTTCCATTTGGTTCTGAACATCTACCTTGCGCACATACATTGGAATTCAGAAAGGGTCACTGATCTTTTTGAGGTCCCTTCTATATCTTATGGCTTTGAATAAAGCAATGGATTTCCCCATTTAGATTCATGTGCTCCATCCCCATAACAATCTTGGCTGTGAGACTCAGAAGACCTGCTCCCTACCTTGCAGGCCTTTCCCCACCTGACTGATTCCAGCTATGAAAGGTGAGGCTGAAGACCCAGGTGAGCTTCCATAGCCACTGCCCGCCATGAACCACCATTGGCAGGATCAGCAGCAACAGCAGCAGATACATTCCATGCTTACGATGACATTTCATCTCATAGAATCATAGAGTTAGAAAGGACCTCCAGTCCAAACCTCTACAATGGAATTTAGAATCCCTTACGGGGATCGAACCTGCAACCGTGGAGCTGTCTGCACCACATTCTAACCAACTGAGCTATTTATTCCCTTGCTAATTATGCTGTTCTAAATGCACATTTTATATTTGACTTCCTTCTCTGGTGTTTTATTCTGGATTGTTTTATTTGATGTAGGTTGTAAACAGCTTTTAGATACCCCACCCCTTAAAAATACAAAGCAGTATCAAAATGAAATGAACAACAATAAAAACAGCAACATAATCCAAAGCAAAGTCCTGCTGTAATTGTAAAGCTCTCTGTGTAGTAAAACACAAGGGGGAATTCAATGCACCATACATCAAAGAAGCCCTTTCAAAACACAGGAGTTCAGTCAATTATAGTGTCCTTCTTGCTCCACCTGCCTTGCATGAGTGAAAAACCCAGTTCTGAAGAACAAGTGACTTGAGCGATAATAGCATTTAGCTTAGCTCGGCGTACAGGTGCGAGCATTGAAAATAAGCCTTCTGAACACATCCTTCAGCTTTATTGTTCAAAGGAAAGCTCAGGTGACTCCACTCAAAATCTGTCACTCCTCCACCATGCGTGTTGTGTAGATATGCCACTATTTTACTCCTGGGTGCTTTCTGCATCTTTTTCAAGGCAGACAATGAAACATGCATTATAGGCTCACGTGTCACACATATTTCAAGAAGAGCAAAGGAGGTGGAATTTTCTTTTTTCTTTTTTTGAAAAAAAGAAACATAACCTGTTCTGTTGTAAAAACATAGGAAGAGGAGGGGGGGAGCAACACTTCTCTTTCAGCACAGATAAGTAGAAACAGCATAAAGCTCTTTCATAGCCTTGACACAGAAGCGTGTGTGTGCTGTGGAGACATTTTGCAACATGCTGTTGACACAAATTAGTAGTCAATTTATTCTGGACTGTCCATACAGTGGTGCCCGCCCTGTGAAGCACCCTCCCATAAGAAGTCAAGGAAATAAACAACTATCTGACTTTTAGAAGACATCTGAAGGCAGCCCTGTTTACGGAAGTTTTTAATGCTTGATGTTTTGTTCTGTTTTTAATGTTCTGTTGAAAGCCGGCCAGAGTGGCTGAGGAAACCCAGCTAGATGGGCTGGGTAAAGGTAAATGTAAAGATACCCCTGACCATTAGGTCCAGTCGTGACTGACTCTGGGGTTGCGGCGCTCATCTTGCTCTATGGGCCGAGGGAGCCGGCGTTTGTCTGCAGACAGCTTCCGGGTCATGTGGCCAGCATGACTAAGCCGCTTCTGGTGAACCAGAGCAGCGCACGGAAACACCGTTTACCTTCCCGCCGGAGCGGTACCTTTTTGTCTACTTGCACTTTGACGTGCTTTTGAACTGCTAGGTTGGCAGGAGAAGGGACCGAGCAACGGGAGCTCACCCCGTCGCGGGGATTTGAACCACCAACCTTCTGATCAGCAAGTCCTAGGCTCTGTGGTTTAACCCACAGTGCCACCCGCATCCCTCCGATGTTCTGGGTAGAAATAATAAATTATTATTATATTATTATATTGTACAGCATTTCTCCTTATTAAGAACTTAAGCGTTTTATCCACTGCTAGACCCATTCAAGTGAATAGGTGCGGCTAACTTAGGCTTATTACTTTTAATGGGTTTACTCTGAGTAGAACGTAGCTGGTGACAATCCGTAAGTATAGGCAACACCCACCCACCCCTTTACGCCAGGGTTACGTTCCAGGGCACCACACACATCTGTGAAGTCTTATCTATTTGAAACCCCTCTGAGAAAAGCCTGGAAATACCCCATTCCACCCCTTTTTGTGATGTTTCTGGGTCACTTCCGGGTTTGGCACAATGTGCATATGTGAGGCCGCATATGAACATATGTAAATTGGCAGGTTGCCTTTACATAAGTAGAGCACTGTTGAATCAGGCCAATGGCCCAACTAACCCAGTGCCCTATTCTCACAGGAGCCAACCAGATGTCCATCAGAAGACCACAAGTGGAGCCTGAGGGTACAAGTATTCTCCCCACCTGTGATTCCCAGTAACTGGTATTCAAAAGCCCTCACTGAGTCAGAGAATCAGACAATTGTAGAGTTGGAAGGGACCCTGAGGATCATGTCATCCAAGCATAGCCAAACTCGGCCCTCCAGGTGTTTTGGGACTACAACTCCCATCATCCCTGACCACTGGTCCTGTTAGCTAGGGATGATGGGAGTTGTAGTCCGAAAGCATCTGCAGGGCCGAGTTTGCCTATGCCTGATGTTGTCCAACTCCCTGCAATGCAGCAATATGCAGCTGTCCCATACAGGGATCAAACCTGCAATCTTGGCATTATGAGCACCACATGCTAACCATCTGAGGCTTCTGGGGTGTCCGTAGTACCTCTGACAGAGGAAGCAGAACATCGCCACTGTGGCTCGTTGTTTTGTGGGGATTCCCGAACGATAATGACACCTTATTGCTCTCTGGCTGGGGATTCTTGTGCTACAGCACAACAAAAGTGGGATGAAAAACAACAAAACCTGGAACATCTGCGTTATGAAAATCTGCAGGATTGCAGCAGAATGTGACAGGTAAAAGGTAAAGGTAAAGGACCCCTGATAGTTAAGTCCAGTTGCAAACAACTCAGGGCTTGCGGCGCTCATCTCACTTTACTGGCCGAGGGAGCCGCCGTTTGTCCGCAGGCAGTTTTTCCGGGTCATGTGGCCAGCATGACTAAGCTGCTTCTGGCGAACCAGAGCAGCACACGGAAACACGGTTTACCTCCCCGCCGGAATGGTACCTATTTATCTACTTGAACTTTGACGTTCTTTCAAACTGCTAGGTTGGCAGGAGCAGGGACCGAGCAACGGGAGCTCAATTAGAAATTAAGCCAAATTGTCTTCTCCAAAACTTTAGCAAATACAAACGGCGTTGAAAGCATGGCCTTGCATAACTATCCCAGTGCCATCACAAGCATAAATTATCATGAATGCACGTTTATGTCTGGAGAAGTCCCAGGAGAGGCATTTTAAATGGCTTTTTGCTGCCTCCCACTTATTTTTAGTGTGGGAGACTTAGGCTAATGTAACCATTACTAACTTAAAGGGCGGAATTCATTGTTCCACTACTAGAAATTTTCCATCCATGCAAACATTGCAGCTTGACAGGTGGAATTATCTTCCCCCTCCCCCCCCCTTCCCCGGGTTCTGGAGGTTCTCCCACCCACCCCAAGCCAATCTTGGGGTGCATGGGGTGCACCGCAAGAAAATGGACAGAAAGCCCAGTTGCTTAAGCAGAGGTCCTTGCAAAGGGCTTTCACTGGTGGGGGACGTTAGGTGAACCCCATCCAGTGTGTTCCTGGCGTGAGATCATGAGGCTGAATTTGAGGGGTAGGGATGGAGGGGAGAACGTGTTCTTGTTTTTACATCTTCATACAAGCCAACCCAATTTTCACTTCTCCAAATTCTGTGATACGATTCTCCAACAACAGCAACAAATGTACAGTGGACGCTTGGGTGGTGAACCTGATCCGTGCGGGATGCATGTTCGCAACCCGCAGCATTCACAATCCACAGAGGCGCGTCTGCACATGCGCGGGTTGTGATTCAGTGCTTCTGTGCATGTGCAAAGCATGATTTAGCGCTTCTGCGTGATCCCTGAAACCTGGAAGTAACCCATTCCGGTACTTCCAGGTTTTGGCGGGTCCATAACCCGAAAAAACACAACCTGAAGCGTCTGTGACCTGAGGTATGACTGTACATATTATACGGAAATGCACCCAAAAAAATCATGTATGAGTGAAAATATTTTTAAAAAATGTATTGTGTTAGGGAGAATTGCTTGCCCAAATACATATATTATGCAAATGCATTTACAAATGCAGCCTTAAATGGAAACAGACACCCTGGTTGCCAAACAGTGGCAAATTTCAGTAGTGGCCTGTGTGATGCTAAATTTGGCACCCCACCCTGCCAATTCTTTTTATTTTTTTATTTTTTTATTTAAAACCCACCCATCTGGCTGGGTTTCCCCAGCCACTCTGGACAGCTCCCAACAGAATATTATAATTAATAATAATAAAGTGATAAAATATCTAACATTAAAAACTTCCCTAAACAGGGCTGTCTTCAGATGTCTTCTAAAAGTCAGGTAGTTGTTTATTTCCTTGAAATCTGATGGGAGGGCGTTCCACAGGGCTGGGGCCACTGCCGAGAAGGCCCTCTGCCTGGCTCCCTGTAACTTGGCTTCTCAAAGAGAGGGAACCGCCAGATGGCCCTCGGAGCTGGACCTCAGTGTCTGGGCTAAGTGCTGGGGGTGGAGAAGCTCCTTCAGGTATACTGGGCAGTATCGTTCTGGCATCCCCTGCAGTGTGGCACCCAGAGGGACTGCAGTGGTCACACTATCCTGAAGCCACCTCTGTTGCAGGATGACCAGCACATTGTTCTACTAATGAGTTAGCGCTGGGGCCTTAAGTGCTTCACGTACCAGCCTGCTGTGAACTCCACATGTGCGTCGAAGAAGCCAGTGATCTGGCCCAAGGCAACCTTCCAGCCTTCGATGCGAGCTCGGATGAGGCCTTCCCTTTTCTGATTGCGGACCACCTTCACCAGGCCAGGGTATCGCTTGTTGACATACTCTTCCAGGGGCGCCTTCAACTCCTCTAGAATGAGAAAGAGAAACCCAAAGAACTGGAGTGACACAGAGACTTTTGGAGTCAAAGCAGAAGCTGAGATGTTCTCATGTAGGACACCATCTCAATCAAAGTGCCACGTGCCAGACCAGGGTCTGTGCACACCTGGATTGAGAACCTATCATCTTGGCTTCCAATTGCATATTTAAGCCATGGTTCAGAAAATTTTTTGACATAAAATACAAGAATCAGACTAGTCTACAGAACAAGAATAATAATAAAAAACCCAAAAAAATAAAAACCAGGAGAAAAAGAGAAAGAAAATAACTATAAGGCCATTTACCATAGTTATATCATATATTAAAGGTAAAGGTAAAGGGACCTCTGACCATTAGGTCCAGTCATGGCCGACTCTGGGGTTGCGGCGCTCATCTCGCTTTATTGGCCGAGGGAGCTGGCATACAGCTTCCAGGTCATGTGGCCAGCATGACTAAGCCACTTCTGGCGAACCAGAGCAGCACACAGAAATGCTGTTTACCTTCCCGCCGGACGTGCTTTTAAACTGCTAGGTTGGCAGGAGCAGGGACTGAGCAACAGGAGCTCACCCCGTCGTGGGAATTTTAACCATTGACTTTTGATCGGCAAGTCTTAGGCTCTGTGGTTTAACCCACAGCGCCACCCACATCCCTATATCATATATCAGGGTTGCCATATTTCAAGAAGTAAAAATCTGGACAGGACACAGTTGCTCAGCTACTTTGGGGCGATAGTCCAAAAAGTTGTTGAGCTTTTCCTGAGCAATCGTCCAAAGTTGTTGAGCTTTCTTTGGGGGGATGGCAGTGGTGGACGGCGGGCTTCTGAAATCATCGTCTAGGAGGCAACAAGCTGCACAGCGCTTCTGCCGGGGAACAGACGAAATCCCGGACATTTACTATTTAATTAATTTCCCCCCTGGGTGACAATTTAGCACCCACCTCCCAGACATCACCGGAATTTTGCGGTACATATGGTGACCCTATTATTTATCCACACGCAGAGAGGCAGACTCTCACATCTCCAACTTACAAGCATACTTCTTCCCTCACCTTGGGAATCTCTTTCCCCCTTCTGACTGTCTCCTTCCTGTGTCTGTCCTCCTCAGTCCAAGGTAAAGGACTTCTTCCCCACTCACCCACCAGCTTTTCATCTCAACTGCTCTCACTTTTCATCTGCCCAGTCTCTCTTTGACATTCCCAAAACAAGCCATGGCAGGCCATTGTTCAACAGGTTCAGCACTCCATGTCAAATAATATACATTGGGGAAACCCCCACCCATTGAATTTCTGTCTGTTGTGAAGCTGCTAAAAGCGCGGAAGTGTCACTACAAAAACCAAGGGAACAGCAACCCAACCTACTGAAACTGGCTTAATTCAATTATAAATCACTGCTGCATCACAGCAAACTATTTCATTGCAGTTGAAGATGGCAAATTGACTGAGGCATGATTTTCGTTCAATAATTAGAAAAGACGGGGCTAATTTGAGAGAAGCACTAAATCAAAAGTGTTTTTTTTTCCATTTGATGCACTTAAAAGTTATTTTCGTTCCTCACACAAAGTTCTTCGCTGCAGTTAAGGCTGGGAAATATATATTAAGCATTCTTCTGCTCCAGCCCTAAACATTCACCATTTCCATTAGGAAGAGCAGCATAGAAAATAGTTTGTATTTGATGTTCAACATTGGGGAAATCAAATTCCCCATTTTCATTTTTTCACTAAAACTATAAGAGAGGCAGAGACACACACAAAGAGAGAATCCTTAGATCTTCAGAGGTGAAATGAGGGAGAAGATTTAGATACTCATCCATGTAGGAAGCCAGTTGCTATCAAGGCTGTAAATGTAACATAGAGAAAGTGAATAGAGAAAAATTTGTCTCCCTCTGTATGGGAAATGTGTCCAGAAGACAAAAATATATCGAAGAGTTACAGATAGGTAGCCGTGTTGGTCTGCCATAGTCAAAATAAAAAAATTCCTTCCAGTAGCACCTTAAAGACCAACTAAGTTAGTTCTTGGTATGAGCTTTCGTATCTGAAGAAGTGTGCATGCACACGAAAGCTCATACCAAGAACTAACTTAGTTGGTCTTTAAGGTGCTACTGGAAGGAATTTTTTTATATATCGAAGAGTTAGTGATCTGACAAGGCTACCCTTCGTGCCTCTGTTCCTTCTCCCTCCCTCGCTCCTGTTAAGTTTTTTGATGGTTTGAGAACAGTCTTCAATTCCCTGAGGAGGTGAAACCACCCCCCACAGCTGCCTTAATCAGTGGGGGGGGGGGATAATGCTGGGCACCTTCAGTGCCGAATTTACGTATCAGCTAAACAAGCTATAGCTTAGGGCCCCACTCTCTTGGGGCCCCCCAAAAAATAAAAGGAAAAACAACCCTGGGTGTACATTTCCAAAATATAAGATAAAAAACAAATAAAATATCACTGGTTTGCTCATTTCTACATATAGGGTGCCTACATTCTGCATGTGCAAATGGCTTTAGATATCTTTTAGATCCATAAATTACCATATAGCATATATTCAACACAAAAAACAACGGCAATTTGTTGTTGACAAAGGGCAGCTGGACATATAAAGGGACCCATGACCTTCAGTAGCTTAGGGCCTCAGCAAACCTAAATCCGGCCCTGGGTACCTTCTTTGATGTTGGACATTGTTTTGAGAAAGTGAGGCCCTGGGAGGAGGTTGCTAATGGATGATCTGCACGTAGCCAGCCTGGCAAGCCACACAGGCTATCTATAAAATCGGACGGTTTGGGCAGAGTTTCTTTGAAGCTTGTGCACGGACTGATCGGCCGCAGGGCCGTGCAAACTGAGGCTACCTGGGGGAGCTGCTTCACTGCTTCTTGGGGGCTTCCAAGTGGCAGATTGAAGTGCTTGCTTGGTATATATACATTACTTGCTGTTTGAGAAGAAGATCTTTAATCTTCTCACTCACTTGTGTATTTTGTATTGCTTCTGAATCTCTCTCTCTCTTTTTAATAAAGAAAACAACAACCCACCTTGCCTTGGGCAAGACACCCCTCACCCACTGCAACTCAAGAGACATTCAGAGAAGCTGAATGTTAGGAGATTGCAGACAGTACTTCTTCATAAAGTGAACAATTAAACTATGGAATCCACTCCCACAAGAAGCAAGTGATGACCACCAATTTGGATGGCTTCATGAAGATTAGTCAAATTCACGGATGCTACTTGCCCTGACGGCAATGTTCAACCTCGACCGCTGGAAGCTGTTTGCTTCTGAATTCCAGCTTCTAGAACCACACTGGAGGAGAGCGTTGTTGTGCCCATGTCCTGCTTGCAGGCTTCCTGCTGGGGCTTCTAGCTGGCCAATATGAGAACGGGATGTGGACTTCATGGCCCCCTGGCCTGATCCAGCAAGCTCTTCTTGAAGCAATATAAAACCTCTAACCATGAGATTACTTGAGGTGCAGAATTGGGTTTCTTTCACCCCTGGCACCTTTCAACATGCTATTATGAGCATCGAAAGCTGCCCTACAAAGAGAGTGGGACCACTGGTGTATCTAGCTTAGTATTAACCAGCAGTGATGATCCATGATTTCAATTAAGGATCTCTCCTGGCCCTAGTTGGAGATGCTGAGAAGTGAACCTGGTATTTTTTGCATGCGAAACATGCCCTCTATTGCTAATCCAGAGCTCAGTGGGTCTGGCTGTTAACCACCTATGGATTGTTGTGGGTACATTTCCTGCATTGCAGGGGGTTGGATGACATGGGCCTGAGGGTCCCTTCCAACTCTCCAATTCTGATTCTTCCCAAGTCTCATTTCTTACTGTGGAGATGGCTTGATGAAGCCTCTCCTGTTCTGGGAGGGTTTCAGTCAGCACCTGTGTCCACGATCAGGTAACTGTGATATCAGGCGATTGAACGGTGGGCACATCTGACCTGTCAAATTTGGCCCCCAAAAGGGTGGGGAAAGTAACAATCCAGTTCTCCACTCCAGGAGTACGGGAATGAAATTTGTTGGTCCATGAATCTGTTAGAATTCCTGTTCCATGATTGCAGTCATGGGATTTTTGTCTTTCACATGACGTTGACTTGGGCCACACCTGCACCATCCATTTAAAGTACGGTTATACTGCGACTGTTCCTCATCTCCCCCCTCCACTACATCTCCACAGCACTTCTGACAATGAGAGGTATCACCTGTCAATCCGCCTAGAGATTCTCATTTATAGTCAATGCCTTTTGATATTAGGCATCACGTTCAAGTTGCAATGAAATGGCTGGTTTCTGTGTGCTGCTTATCTATTATCCAAGGTGCAATGGATATCAAGGTTCCATGTTATGTATTTAAAGCACTATGTGACCATTTTAAATCTCATGTCTTCCCCTAAAGTAGTTTGGGGGCCATCGTTTGTTAAAGCTTCTGAGGGTTGTCAGGAGACCCCTGTTTCCCTGGAAAGTTCCCTGGAAAGACAGATTGATGTTTAAACCATTCTGGGAACAGCACCCATAACAAGCTATATTTCCCAGGACTCTTCAGGGGAAGCCATGACTGTTAAAATGGCTCATATGGGTGGGAAATTGGCTCTTTAGTTCCTGCACACCCCAAGGTTTTTGTTCCACTCTCTTCTACAAATACTGGTGGGAGAAAAACAATCTCACTGCAGAACTTCAGGAATTATTCCAGTTTCTCTTTCTCAGAGTCTACTGCTGGTAAAGACATTTGCAAGGTCAACATGCTTTGGAGATAAGTGGCAAAGCAGGCTGCTACTTCAAGAGAATGTAGGAATGAGAAATAAAAGGAGTGGTAAACAGCAGAGCGAAACCTCATGGGCTCAGGCTGAGATGGCGTCAAATGAAATGGGTTCAGGGCTCGCACTTTGAATGCGCAGACTTTCTGTGTGTGCAAATAAAGCTCTATTTGCAGGACACAGTTCCCCTCACGCCGCACAGCCATTGCCCCCCATTTATTGCTCTGCCTTTTATGCCAAAGCGGAGATGCAGGAACAAAAGGGGAACGTCAAAGCAGCTGCGTGGCAGATTTCCACTCTGCCCCTCTAAACGGAAGTCACTTCCCTTCTGAGGAAATTCAAAGAGGCAGAGATTATAAATTGTCTCTAAGTCCCATAAGGCTGGTGTTGGGTTTCTTCATAGCATTGTTTTGACATAAGGCAATGCCATTAATATTTCAAAGTGCAGGCTTATGGCGCAGGCTCAGCACCACCCAGGCTGCAAAAAACAAGGTTTAAGTTGTTCATGAAGGAGCAGGAGGCAGCTGAAAGTAGAATGCAAGCAAGATAAGTGGGAATTTGCAGTGCAGTTGGGATCCCAGGTTGAATTCCTGGCAGCTCCAGGTGGGAATGGGAAAGAACTGTCTGAAAGACTAGAGTGTCCCTGTCAGCCTGGCCCCATCTGTGCTATACATTTAAGCATCATTATACCACTTTAAACCACCATGGCTCCCCCGCCCAAAGAATTATGGGAACTGTAGTTAGTTAAGGGGTTGAAAGTTGTTAGGGGGCAACCTATTCCCCTCACACAGTTACAGTTCCTAGATTCCACATGCAGATGGATGCATTGTTAAAGCAGTCTAGAAACTGTAGCTCTCTGAGGGGAATAAGGGTTTCCTACGGTAAAGGTAAAGGGACCCCTGACCATTAGGTCCAGTCATGACCGACTCTGGGGTTGCAGCGTTCATCTCGCTCTATAGGCTGAGGGAGCCGGCGTTTGTCCGCAGACAGCTTCCAGGTCATGTGGCCAGCATGAACCAGAGCAGCACACAGAAACGCCGTTTACCTTCCCGCCGGAGCGGTACCTATTTATCTACGTGCACTTTGACATGCTTTTGAACTGCTAGGTTGGCAGGACCAGGGACCGAGCAACGGGAGCTCACTCCGTCGCAGGGATTCGAACTGCCGACCTTCTGATCAGCAAGACCTAGGCTCTGTGGTTTAACCCGCAGCGCCATCCGTGTCCCTCAAGGGTCTCCTAACAGCACCCTTATACTATAGTTCCCATGATGCTTTGGGGGGGGGAGAGCCACAACTGTTTAAAGCTTTCAACAATGAGGCAATATATATTTGCCTAGGCTTACTCAGAGAATTGATGCTACATTGCATCAGTTGGGGTTACATTCATTAAGAGGCTGATGAATGTAATGTAAATGAATAATAGAGAGCCCAAACTACAGTTCCCAGGATTCTTTGGGGGCAACTAGGACTGCTTAAAATTTTTATAAAATTTTGAAAATGTATTTATTTGGTTTTTCAAATTAAAATTTTGAATATATCAAATATAAATTTTGAGATATATCAAGTATAAATAATAAAAACAAGATTCCAAGGAATCTCCTGGACTTCCACCCTCCCCTTTGTGGGTCCTATTATCTCAGTTCCTCCCGCATCTTTTATGATGATCCAAACCCTTTATCTCTTCCATTACGTCCATAATTCAACCTTAAACTACAAGTGATATTCCAATCCTACTAACGATTTTAACTGTTTACAGTGGTCTTTAAGATAAGTTATAAATTCTCCCCATTCCTTATTAAAATTTTGGTCTTCCTGATTTCTGACTCTTCCGGCCATTTTTGCCATTTCAGCATAGAAGCTAGGACTGTTTAAAGTGATGCGAGACCGCTTTAAATGTGCTAGACTGCTTTAAATGTATAGTGCAGATGGGGCCTTGGTTGACTCTTATTTGTCCTTTGCTCTGGTTCCATGCACTGTTTGAACTCCCTGCCTCCTAATGGACCCCAGCCACCACTGCTGGGTATGAAATTCCCACACCCACCCCACCAAGGTCACCCTTTCAAGCTGAACAAGTTCGGCTGAGGGTTTTCAGTTCAAATGCCTTAACACAAGTATTTCATTGCATTTGGAAAGATGCCCTATCTAGAATTCCCCATGCAGCCGAATGATCCACAGGTAGTCTACTTTTTCTTAATAGCATCTGTGGCACTAGGCGTGGGGAGGAGGGCAGATATATACGTAAGGAAGGAACATATCAAATTTACCCTTCTCATCCCCTGTCCCTAATGCACCCTTCTACTCCTAGGAAGGATGTCCCCTCCTTCAACACCTGGTGCTTCCCAGTGGGTTTCTGCATGGCCAATCCTGTATGATTCCTGAGGCAAGGAGATAAGAGGGAAAAATAAAGAAGTGTGGTTTGAACACAAGGGAATGCCAAGATGCTATGAAAGGCAGCGGACAGTTGCACAACTTGCAGGTAGCTCTGGAGTCCAAGTGAGCATCCACTGGAGGTTGGTCCATTAGGGCAAAGGATGACTACTTTGAGAATGGCCTGCACCTGTTGTCCTCCAAAGGGATGAGCTCACTCACCTTCGTCACTGTTGTCATCTACGAGAATTATCTCCTTCAGCAGGTGAGCAGGTGTGTGATTCACCGCACTGTGCACTGAACGCAGGATGACTGACAAGGCCTCGTTCACGAAGATAAAAATAATAGAAATCTGTGGGAGGTCCTTTGGGTATTTCAGCTCTTTACACCTGTAAGACAGAGAGGGAGCAAAGCAAAGTTAGCCAAAGACTTAGGACTTGGCTACATTAGTCAAAAAACAGTGTTCTGAATGCGTTATAAACATGCAACACCAGATAGTGCTGGGGAGCAAAAAAAACCAAAACAAAAAAAAACACAAGGTGATCCATAACCTTTTTCTTTTGTTATAACAATTTAATTTCTGACTTATTTATAGTGGTTTTTTCCTGTGTGTAGATCAACCCTTAGAATACTTTCTATAACCATCAGAAGCAGAACATCCACAAGAACTGTTATTGCATGGAACCAGGGATGAATGAATCGGCCAGTTTGTTTCCATGTCACTTTTGCCTGTGTGTTTTTTCATAAGTCTGTCCCAATTTTGAGCCAATCTGTTGTTGGTTTTTTAATCCACGTAGTAATTTGCATTTAAATACATATTTTCCAAACCTATTTTCTTGCAAATTACACATTTGAGCAGAGAAACTGCATCAGAACATTTGGGGAGGGCAAAAGCCAGAAGAGAAACTGGGTTCCAATCTGCACATTAGTCTGAGAGATACTAATCAAGTCAGTTCCTGTCTAAAATCATAGCTGAAATCCAATTCCTCTAGTATCCTGGGAAGGACCTCCTGGGCTTCCCTCCTGCATGGTTGCAGGATCAGGTCCAACAGTCAAGCAGGGCTTGCTGGTGGAAGATGTCTGGGAGATGAACCGGATGTAGAAGACTTGGGGAGAGACACCGTTGTTGACAAAGCTGGCTAGTTTCCATTAACCGTAGGGATAATGAACCATCATTTATGTTCCTACAACATGCTAAAGTACATCAAGCATAAAAGAGAAGCAGAAACCTTCCATCTCCTCCTCAGGGCTGCAGTGGATGAAAGGAGAGTACATGAGCTTCAATGCTGCCCATCCTTCTACCACTAAACTATGGCTTAGCATGACATCTAAAACCAGTTCAATGAGTTCACTTCTCACCCTGAGATTTAACTTTGACTGAACTCTGAAGGAGGACAAGTCTAGCAACTCACAGATAGATACCAGGGAACAGGAACTGACCCTCTTAAGTAGCAGCAGATGGGATGCACAGATACTGCATGCAGCAAACTGTATAGATTTAGAATCCTACATGACACTAAGAGCTGTTTGACAGTGGAACAGACTCCCACCGGAGGTTGTGGGCTCTCCTTCCATGGAGGTTTCTAAGCAGAGGTTGGATGGCCATCTGTCACGGATGCTGTAGCTGAGAACACTTTATTGCAGGGGGTTGGATTAGATGACCCTTGGTGTCCCTTCCAACTCTACGATATCCACTAGGGTGTAACTATTGACCTCTAACGACAAAAATGGGGACTAAGGAGAATGTTGGGGGAGGGGATACCTGGTAGGTTTTATCGTATGTAACACCACTGCAGCAATACATCTCTCAGGCAACTCCACTTTTTCCACTTATGCAGTAAACTAAGTGCCCATAAACATATTTCAACATTTGGCTTTTGAATTATGGCAAGCGTTACTGTGCTTTCTGAAGTAAAGCACCTCTGGGGCTTCTCCCCAACAGTTCTATGTGCCTCTATGACTTGTGGGATTAAAGACCTAAGCAGGCAAATGGCCTTCCTGGTTATGGAGATAAACAGCATGCCTGGATTGGACCTCCTTTGAATACTGTTATATTGATGGAAAGTCACCTGAACTATGCCAACCTTTCATGGAGCAGGCCTAGCTACTAGCAGCAGCAAAGGCAACTCCGTTTTAGCAAGTTAATAAATTTCCTTAATGCCTCCACTTTGCATCCCACAGAGATTTCTGGTACCATATTAGAATATAGGAGACAGAAGGATGAGAGTGTTTTGCCTGGAATAGCTTCAGAGCTCACGTTAAGAATTCTTTTAAGTGCTTGCCATTTTAACAGAGAGGTATACTACCATCCTTGTTTGCAAGCAAATTGGTGTGGTAGAAAATTCCCATATTCAAGTGGTCAGGGATGCTTCCTATATAGTTGGCTTAATGAGATCAGAGCACCAGAACATTGCTTGGAGATCCCAATGTAATGTGGATTAATTCTTCACACACAGGTCTGGAGAACCCATTCCAATCAGCATCGGGGTGCTCGTACAAAAGGGGCACAATGGCCCCTTTGAGGTCTTCCCTCTGAGCCCCCCACTCACCTCCCCCTTGCTCATGAAATTTAGAGGATAGCTTCCTTTCTCTCTCTGGAAAAGTACAGAGAGCTGAAGGAGGAACTTAGAAAAATGACACTCTTTCCAACTTCCTCTTTCATCTTTGTGGTCTCCAAGGTGAGAGCAGAGCCAAGCACAGTGTGGCTTCAGTGGCCAGCTCCTCCTGAGTACACAAAAGGAGGAACCACCTGCCATTGAAGACTCGCTGCACTGGGCTCCACACTCGGCCTCCTCCCAACGTTGTGATGTCATGTGCATGACATCACATGTGCACGGTGCACAATGGGCCTTGGGCACAGCTTGGCACCTCTGGCCACAGCTCTGCCAAAGAGTGCATATGTTGCATAGCAAAGGTCTCCCGTTTATGAAGCAAGGCATTTGCAAATTGGAAAGATTTCTAGTAAATAAAAATAACAATGCACACCACCAATTGCCACAAGGTGTTAGCGGTGAGAGGCAAGCCCAAAATAACTTCAAATCATCCAGAAATGCAATACAGCTTTTGTCCACCACCACTTACTCTTCATAATAAAGAGCTATTTGTCAAGTTGCTTTTGATTCCCAGATGAAAACAACCCTCTTTCAAATATCCATTCATACCCAGAGTGTTAGTTATTGCCTCGATTAAAGCGGCTGAGTTGAAGGATGCTTGATTAATTTTCTTCCACACAAACACCGAGATCAACCAGAAAATTAACTGAGCTGTGCATAATTACGCGGAGCATCTGAGAAGTCGTTAAGAGAGAGAGATACTTCAGAGTTATATTTATGAGACGTCCCTTTCCCAGCTTCCCTAAGCTGAACGACATGCTTTGATTTAGATGCTTATTTTCCTTTGTGCTTTGCTCGTTCCTTTACGCCTGCCACCTTTCAAAAGGAAGATATCCATAGGAAGTCAGTTTATGTGTAATTTATGAAGCACCAGGTAAGAAATCTTTCCTCTGAACAAAGATGCGCCTCTCCCCAAAGACTTGATGATGAAATCCTTTGACAGAGTTGGCAGCAACAGAAGCAGTGCCAGAGTTACGTTACATGTAAGGACAGATGAATATGGCCGTTTCAATTTCTCTCGGCTCCTCATTTTCTCAATCTTAAATTCAGTGCTCCAGTTTTGCGGCAACTTACAATTCCCTCCCTGCCCCAAAACACTCCTCATGAAAATTCATCAGCATTCTAGCAGGGATTTCCCCCCCTAAACATACCCATTTTTGTACACAGTTTGGACTAACCTGCATATTTTTGCAAATAACTTTCCATACGCATTTTTCATTCTATTCTCATTAAGGTATGCACTTTTTTGCCCACCCAAATATATGATTTTTTGTGTGCACTTCAGCTGGTTGGAGAACTGCATTGTGAAATTCAGGGAAGTGCAAATATTGGCTCCCCCCCCCCAGTAGGAAGAAAAGACTTTCCCATTAAGGGTGGGGTTTTCCCTGTGCCATTTTGACTCTCAGTCCAGAGCTGCCTACAGGTATCTGCACATATATTGTAGGCTCTCTTCAGGCCTATTCATGCATTCAGGGCAAATGCATGAAGGCTCAACATGGGTGGGTGGGTGGAAATTGGCAAGCCCCACCACTAACATCCCAGTACATGCTCAACACACAGGAGGTAGGGATTCTTGGCTCTTCTTGTGTTGGAGTAGATAGAGCTTTGAGCTGATCTCTATTATGTTCTTATGGATCAGAAGGTTCAGGATAACTCTAGGGCAGGGGTCAGCAAACTTTTTTCAGCAGGGGGCCGGTCCACTGCCCCTCAGACCTTGTGGTGGGCCAGACTATATTTTGAAAAAATAATAATGAATGAATTCCTATGCCCCACAAATAACCCAGAGATGCATTTTAAATAAAAGCACACATTCTACTAATGTAAAAACACTGGGCAGGCCCCACAAATAACCCTGAGATGGATTTAAAATACAGTGGTACCTTAGGTTAAGTACTTAATTCGTTCCGGAGGTCTGTTCTTAACCTGAAACTGTACTTAACCTGAAGCACCACTTTAGCTAATGGGGCCTTCTGCTGCTGCCATGCCGCCGGAGCATGATTTCTGTTCTCATCCTGAAGCAAAGTTCTTAACTCGAGGTACTATTTCTGGGTTAGTGGAGTCTGTAACCTGAAGCGTATGTAACCCGAGGTACCACTGTAAAAGGACACATTCTACTCATATAAAAACACACTGATTCCTGGACCATCCGTGGGCCAGATTTAGAAGGCAATTGGGCCAGATCTGGTCCCCAGGCCTTAGTTTGCCTACCCATGCCCTAGGGTTTGCAATATTAAAAAGATTTTAGGGAGGGGAGACAGAGTCTAATGAGGACTGAGCATGCCCAGTGGCCAGTAAATGCCAAGTTAATGTGAGATGAGGGGATGGAAATCTGCGAGGAGAAAATGAGTACTCTGGCCAAGAGTGCAATATTTTGCTACAGGTCCCACTGAAATGATATATCAATTGGGCCCAAATATGGGGTGGGAGATTAATGGGGGGAAAATGGAAGGAATCAACAGCTTTCTCTTTCTCTCTCCTTTTGTATGGAAAACTATTTGATATGTTGTCAAGAGGACAGGTTAATTTTTTTTGCTTGGTTGAAACTCTTCTTTTATAGCACATTCCTTTTTTAAAATTGTCTTTTGCAGCGTGGGATTTGCAGAACCACGTTTTCTATTCATACCTTAACACACTCTCATTGTTACCTCCCACACGCGGGAAGAATTCACAATCAACCTTCAGATCCATTAAGAAAACTCTATGGCAAAGTTCAAAGGAAGATACCCAAACAAAGAAGTATTGTATTTGCAGGAAGGAGTGGGAGAGAATCAGCAGTGAGAGAGTCTATTGCTTCCAAAATTCTGCATTCTTGTTGAATCTGGGTAATCAAACTTATATAGCTATATTCTTGCCTCGAACGCCAGAAGAGACAAGGCAACACAACAAGGTGTGCAGGGGATGGGATCTATTTATTTGCACCCAATCATGCAGGGTTGTTTTTAAGAACATTTTCCAACTGTACAATTTCCCCATCAGACATCCCCTGCAAAAAAAGGAGAAAAAAGAAAAAGTAGAACACACACAACATACACTTTCCTCCTTAGGAGAGGAGTCAGTAGATCTACTATACCTGTACAGCCAAGATTCATTTATAAGTCTGCCTTAGTTTAATAACTACCAGGCACACAAAAGGGAGTACTTTAAGGGCATGCTATGAAAAGAATGGTGAAGAAAAGGAGGTTCATTCAAAAAGGAGGTGTTTTGTGCTGCTTCTTTTAAGTATGGAAGCTGAGTGAAATCTATTCTTATATAATAAATTCTGAACATGCTGTCCTTGTTATTGCCTGTCATTTAAGTGCTTAATCAAGTACAGTGGTACCTCGGGTTAAGTACTTAATTCGTTCCGGAGGTCTGTACTTAACCTGAAACTGTTCTTAACCTGAAGCACCACTTTAGCTAATGGGGGCTCCTGCTGCCGCCGCGCCACCGGAGCACAATTTCTGTTCTCATCCTGAAGCAAAGTTCTTAACCTGAAGCACTATTTCTGGGTCAGTGGAGTGTGTAACCTGAAGCATATGTAACCCGAAGTACCACTGTACATACAAACAACATGATTAATTCCACCCCCATTTTTTTAACCGCTAATTTTTACCCCTGATTACCACATTTGGTTCGTAACATGCACACACACACATACACACACAACCCTTGCCACTAACCATAGAAGAGAAGAAGAGTTTGGATTTGATATCCCGCTTTATCATTAGCCAAAGGAGCCTCAAAGCGGTTAACATTCTCCTTTCCCTTCCTCCCCCACAGCAATCACTCTGTGAGGTGACTTCCGGGTTAGCGCCATCGGCAATGGCGGTATTCCTCTGACTGAGAGGAACCCGCTCTGTGGAATTCGGGTCGTGCCGCCGCGGCGAAGGCGGAGACCCTTTAAAAATCCCAGGCGGATGAAGCCTGGGAACATGGGATTCGGCTGACACCAGGAGCGCCCCCCCTAACCATAGGGAAACCCCTTTTCAGGGCTTCCAAAGTGACGTGGGGTGAGTGGCGCGGTGTTTTGAATCGACCGCTATTTCTACGGAGTGAAGCCGCGTAGCTGTTGCCGGAGAGCGCTGACTTTTTCTTGTGAACAATTGGATTTCAAACAATAACCCGTGAGTAAACGGAAAATGGGCTCTAAAGTATTTAAAGTTTTTTTAAAAAAATTGGTACTGATCGGGGAAGGCTCAAACAGGAAGTCCGCTCCCCTTTCAGTAAATAAACCGAAGCAAAGAACCTGTTAACTAAGGTCGTGGAGAATTTTATGTAAATGATTTAAATTCCATGGATTGAAACGATCATCAATACTTTTTGTGAAAGCAGGGGACCCTGCAGAAGAAGGTTAAAAATTTGGGAATTGAAGTGCCACTTCCTCAAACCCGGGAGTGGTCTGTGAGAGCCCGCTGACGGTGAATAGAGAAATTTGACAGCTGTTAAGTCTGCTGACAAGATACAAAAGAAGGACTTTGTTTCTACTGCCAGTTTTGGTTACAACTCTATGTTTAAAAGGAAGCAAGGAACTGTTTCAATTTAACATATGGGACCTTTGGGTCTGTGTAGGAAGGAGGGAAAGGAAACTTGAATCGTTTTTAAAGATAAATCCCTGAGAAACTAGTTTTTGACCTTGGACTGTGTAAGGATGGCAGTCGGGAAGGAAATTGAGTGCGAGCTGAACAGGACATTTTATCTCTTGGGAAAGCTGCATGATCAGATAAATGTTATGGCTACGAATGTAGCAATATTGGGAATAAAAATGGGCATTGGTGAAGAAGTGGACAAGAACTCGGTGTGGGAACCTCGGCCAATTGAACAAATTGAAAAACCTGAAAAGGAGAATCTTGTCGTGACTGAAGTGATGAAAGGGGGAGCCGTGGCCCTACAGAGACAAATGGTGGACTACAACTGGAGGCCTTACATGATGGCAATTTGGAGAAGCAAATTTTTGGAGATGGAAGCCTGGCTCGGCCTCGAGAATGAAGGATGGAGAGATCTCCCTGTGTGGAGAGCAAATGAACTCTGGGATATAAATCTGAGCCAGGTAGAGGTCGGAGATTTGGGGGTCTTTGGATTTGGGGATCTTTGGAGATGAGTGAGGCTGAGAGACTTCAGAGAAGTGTGACTAGCCCAAGGTCACCCAGCAGCTGCATGTGGAGGAGCGAAGATGCGAACCCGGTTCACCAGATTACGAGTCTACCACTCTTAACCACTACACCACACTGGGAAAGCAACTCAGAGCTGCATCTGAGCAAAGCCATAAGTTGTCCTTCAAGCGGCAGTTAGCAGGATCACAATCAAGAACAGGAGCCCAGGCTCCAAGGAGGAAGGAGCAGCCAGATCCATCATCACCCAGCAGCACCAGAGGTCAACACAGGACTACCACAGGCCAAGGCCAGCAGCTCAGCAGTTCCTGAGCCCAAGATCCCCAAATAAAATCTCTGGTGCCCATTATCTACAGAAACAGCGCCCCTCTGATGTACCACTGGCGATAGCTGGCTTTCAACATTGTGATATATAACCAGTTAAACATTGCAATATACCGCTATAGCACAATGTCTGAAATAAGGATGGAGCTACGTAGAGGCATTGGGCTGGCTTCACGGTTCTTCCTGCATTGTGATCTTTGGCCGGTGCCTGCTATTGTGATTCGCTGCCCCCTGAAGGAGCCAGGGCAGGGCTGAACCGGCAGGGACTGCAGGAATCGAGAGAAGCGTTGGCTGGCTTCATGGTTTTTCCCACACTGCATGCAAACACACACACACACACCACCATCATCATGATTTGCAATATGTTGCCTGGTCAAAAATTATGAAACTGATTTCATGGTAAGGACCAGAGCCATCTTTCCCATTGGGTTTACTGGCGCATTGCGCCAGGGTGCCAGCCTGCCAGGGAGCTGCGTGGCTTTGCTGGTGGCCTCCCCTTTCCCTCCTGCATGCCCGCCACCTGTGCCCCGTCAACCATATTGCTGGCTGACATCCAGCTTGCCTCCCAAGCCTCCTTGGAAGGAGAGCAATCCCCACAGAGGCTTGGGAAAAGGTCGACAACTCTGGGAAATGGGGGGTGGGGTGCCAGATGAATCTTTGCACCACGGTGCCAGATATGCTTAAGACGGCCCTGGTAAGGATTCTAAACCAGTTTTGTACAATATATCAATATATTGCCCAGCCCTACCCATTAGCCGGGACATGGGTGGCACTGTGGGTTAAACCACAGAGCCTAGGACTTGCAGATCCAAAGGTCGGCGGTTCGAATCCCCGCAATAGGGTGAGTCCCCATTGTTCGGTCCCTGCTCCTGCCAACCTAGCAGTTCGAAAGCACATCAAAGTGCAAGTAGATAAATAGGTACTGCTCCGGCGGGAAGGTAAACAGCGTTTCCGTGCGCTGCTCTGGTTCTCCAGAAGCAGCTTAGTCATGCTGACCACATGACCCGGAAACTGTATGCCGGCTCCCTGGGCCAATAAAGCGAGATGAGTGCCACAACCCCAGAGTCGGCCACGACTGGACCTAATGGTCAGGGGTCCCTTTACCCTTTACCTTTTACCCACTAGCCACTGAAAGCCAGGGATACAAGGTCAGTCTGGCAGCACAGACTATGCGCTGAGAGGGACTTGTCAGAGTAGAGAAGGAGTACTAATTTCTGAGCCTTCTGCTCCTCAAGGAATCAGCAGAGCCTGGCAGGGAGGTAGTGATCTGGGACCTGGAAAAGCAGGGATGAGGAGATGTTTCATTCCGTTTGCATTTAAATGCAAATCTACTTAATCCACAATTTCTGAAGCAACATGTGAACCTTCTAAATCTGTATTTCTGGCTTTTGCTATGCAGTTTTCCAACCATATTATACAATATGTATATAAATGCACATATGAGTGAAAACAATGCACAAGCATGCATTGAGGTAGGGGAAATTGCTCATCATCAAAACCAGAAGGTTGAGCCAAGAACATTTTGGCCACTAGCCCTGGTGACCATGCTCTGCCTCCTCAGTTGGAGACAGCAATGCTTTGGAACAACAGCTGCTGGAAATTGGGCTCTTGCGCTTGGGACCTTCTTGTGGGTTTCCAGAAGGGGCATCTGGTTGGCTGCCGTGAGAACCAGATGCCGGATTAGAGGGTCCACTGGCGTGATCCAGGAGGCATATTTATGCTCTTAATTTTGAATGTCTCAGTCAGGAACAACTATCCTTGCCCAGGCAAATTCTCAACCTGAACTGGAAAGCTTTTGTAGATCTGTAGAGGTGAGCCAACTTTAAGCCCAAGAAGGTGGCGTGATTATACTCTAGCCTTCACTACAATGTGCCTTGGTTTTCTTGATTCTTATCCCCGCAGCTCCTGACAGTATTTATCATCCAATCTACAGTGATGAAACACAAGGTGTATTGCACCTGAAGCAAACGGATTCTGGGGCTAACATCCAGCAATGTTTCCTTCCAAGGTTACTTTGCACTTCTGAGATTCCTTAAGCTGAAGAAAAGGTCAAAACTACTTTTGCTGAAAAGAAAAACACAGGGTTGTTTTTGTGTTATTATTATTCAAGAAAATGGCAGATCACAAAACAGGAAGGGAGGCTGCCAGCCTCCTTGAATCTGTTGGTTTTGCAAATTGCCTAGTGGTTTCTATGTGTCTATGCATGCTTTCAGAGCTATGATTAGATTAATACACAGTTTCAAATAAGCCAGAGGGGGGCTTATCCAGTTTCCCCTGCTAATAGAGCAATTTGAAACCCATTTGAGCTGAATTCCTTAGACTTGTATATATTTTAATCAGATGCTAAGATGAGTTAAGCATTTAGGTTCCCCACCCCTCATTCGCTTTTAACTTCTACAAAAGACTCACATTCTCTCCCCCCCCCCCGAATATATATACATGTAACTTGCTTTCTGAAAGGGAGGGAGAAAACAGAAAAAGCCATGTCTAGCAATATCGTGGCATATTTTTTAACAGAATTAGGTTCTCCCACATAGGCACATTCAAGTCTTCTTCAGACATTCAAAATAATGCAAAATGTCTCAAAATGAGCAGAGGTGCATGGGTGCACAACCAAAACCTCTATGCGCTGCCACTGCTCTTTGAAGAAGGAGTCTTCAGAGAGACTCTGTGTTCAACTAAACAGTCAAGAACCCAGATTGTCTAGGATTCCCATCTGCAGTCAAGAACCCGGATTGTCTAGGGTTCCCAACATCAAGGATGATCAGGAGAGAAGATCAGCATGGGAGGATATGTGCCTGTGTGCACATCTCTCCTAACTTTAAGTTCACACATGCTACATATTACCTGAAACTGGCACGTGGGAGAAACAGCTATGAAAGTGCAAGTGTGGGGGAAACTAGAAATGCCCCCCCTACTTTAGCTTTGCGACTCCAGAGTTTGGCAGGCATGTCTGGCTCTTGTTTCCTTTGCCAAAAAGCACTCTGGGTGCTTGGCTATTGTGGGGAGTTGTGTGTATGGGGGGGGGTATCAGAACAGGTACTGACAATCACTGCCTAGGGCATCTACCCCACCATTTAGTGCTATTGAAGTTGTTGCTATACTCACTATCTTGGCAGCCACTTGCCTTCTAATTTTAAAAGAAACATGTTTGTTCTTGTCAAAGAGAAAAGCATGGCCGTCCTAAAATAGGTTAACCTTTTGATATATAAATTTGGCACTCGCAGGGGGGTGAAATACCAGGCTGTGTGCCGTTCAGAGAGTCTGCGTGCCTGCATTTAGATATACGTGTGTTACGAGAGAGAGGATGGCTCTCTAACAAGGACAAAATAGGGACAGAGATTTGCCAAGTCCCCAGAATACAGGGAGCTGCCCCTGGTAAATAAGGCAAGCTGGAGAAAGTGGCAGAGCTAGGTGCCATCAGCATATCGAGGGCACTGAACACAAATGCTTTGGATGGCAGCAAGCACATTTCAGAACCTGAGAAACTGTTGTGTGTACCACATACAGCCATGCATATACAAAAACCCACACATTCCCTGACCACACTTATTCCTCCCTGCCACCAGCAATTATGCTTCATTCCAGCAGAGGTGAGGCTACATACCCAATAGTACGTTTTTTTCAAGTCTAATTGCCGTGGACAATTGTATCTTCAGCCAGGGAGTGTAACCCTTTCATTTCCCAAATCATTCCTCCATCTTAGACCCCATCTGCACTGCACGTTTAAAACAATATCATGCCTCACAGAGCTACAATTTCCAGAGTGGTTTAACAATCAAATCCTCTTCATGCAAGAATTGTAGCTCCGGGAGGGGCAGCTGCAGAGATAAGAAATGAAGAGTTGTTCCATTGTCTGGAGAGGCCACTTCCTGATTTGCATGGAGAAGCCATTTTCAACAGAGCCCAGCAATCGAAGCCTACAGTTGTATTGATACAGCACTAGGTGTTGAAATTTTGCTCCCCCTAGCAATTTTGCACCCAGGGCAACCACCACTGGTCTGAACTAAACTCTAATTTGTTAATAGCCACCCCCTAGCAGCAACACGCCACATAACAGAGGCATGGGGACCAGATGCTGCAACAAGCCCAGATGTCAATTCTTTTCCCAGGACTTGCCGATCGGAAGGTCGGCGGTTCGAATCCCCATGACGGGGTGAGCTCCCGTTGCTCGGTCCCAGCTCCTGCCAACCTAGCGGTTCGAAAGCACATCAAAGTGCAAATAGATAAATAGGTACCACTCCGGTGGGAAGGTAAATGGCGTTTCCGTGCGCTGCTCTGGTTTCGCCAGAAGCGGCTTAGTCCTGCTGGCCACATGACCCAGAAAAACTGTCTGCGGACAAACGTCGGCTCCCTCGGCCAGTAAAGCAAGATGAGTGCCGCAACCCCAGAGTCATTCGTGACGGACTTAACTGTCAGGGGTCCTTTACCTTTAGCTTTTAATCATGCCACACCCAACCAGAGCCACCCATAGGAGCGGGGCGAAGGCAGGCAAGCTACCCATAGGGGTGGAGCACACCACGGGGCCTCCAGAGTCTGCCAGCCTCCTCCCACTCAGCCACCCTAAAGCTGGGGGAGAGGCAGTGGGAGGACCATTTGGCAGCACAGAGCCTGCATGCACCCAAGCCACTACGTCTTTCCCAGGAGATATGTGTGGCTAGGGCACGCTGCAGGCCCCGTGGTGAGTGCCACCCAGCATTTCGTAACCCCCTTAGTGATGACACCCGGGGCGGACAGTACCCACCGCACCCCCCCTTCCTCCACCGCTGCACCCAACATCTGCACAGCCCTTCCCTAAGGCTAACATTTCTCTTTCTCTCTTTTTATCTCTCCCACCATACATCTAAACAAGTGGATTCTGGTCAATGAAACCTTGTTTGTTTGTTTTTTAGTGCAACAGACTAACACAACAATCTTTCTGGGAGAGGCTTATCATTGAAATCTGTTAAAGGGGGCCAGAGCTTGGAAGAAGATCTGAAGGTAAAGACAAGAAACAGTACTTCTGAGTGGTGAGAGAGGCGTATGATCATGCATAGGAAATAAATCTTAGTTGATCAATCATGTGAGTTCTACTCAACTAAATAGCATACCTTGCAGACAAGGGGGGAAATGTACTTTTTCTTTTTTAAAAAATGACATTCAGGTGAGGGAAGTGTACAGCATAACATTCATCTTAGGAGAGGCATCCGCTCCTTCAAGAGGAAGGAGGTTAGGCTGTATCCAATTTCTACTCAGAGAAAACCCACTGAAATTAATGGTCCTATACTAGTCATGCCCATTAATTTCAGTGAGCAAAAGTAAGTTGGTTTTACAGCCCAAAGCCTTGAAACAGGTTTTGTAAGTAGTTCAGGGCTCTCTCTCTCTCTCTCTCTCTCTCTCTCTCTCTCTCTCTCTCTCTCTTTTGCTTTCTTCAAAGAGAAGCCATTCCCAACATTTAGAGTTCCAAAGGTGGGTGGGAGGGATAGAAGAGCAATTACAAAAGAACATCTGCACAGTTGAAAAATTCAAGGCATGCAAAAATTCAGTTCTGCCAAGTGCATGCAAGCTGTTAGGTTAACAGACCTAAAAATGACTAATGGTGATGTGAGAAGATGCCAGAAAGCTGCCTTGCACCATTGGCCAACCTAGCTTATGTATTCTTGATGCCTGAGGTGAGAACATGAGACCATCCAGGTGTGGTCAGACTCCAAGTTACTGACTATTCTGGCTAGGGCTGATGTGAGGGCCACAGGCTTCCAACCCCTGCTCAACAGTGAGCGGCAGTGGTCTTCCCAGGATTTCAGATGGGAGTCTTTCACAGCAATGCCTGGAGATATCGGGGATTGGCTCTGTGACCTTCTTCCTGCAATGCTCTACTTCCTGCAATGCTCTACCACCAAGACACAAACCTTTCTTCCAGGCTTCGCTACAACCTCAGACCCTGACCAAGCTTTCCCATTTCTCCCCCTTTGTGAGAACCCCTTTGTGAGAAGCTGAGTGCTGGTCTCTCCCAAGGGGAGGGGGTGGGGAACCATATGGGCAGGTGGGTGACTGAGCAGCTATTTATGCCTATTCCACCCCCTCCTGTTCATTGAGCTTCTACACACCCCATAACTCTACAGTGGCGCTCTCTCTCTCTCTCCCTTCGCAAGCCACCATTGCTGGGGGTTATCTAGGGATTTGTCTTGAGTGCAGGGAACCCAACTCCCCATTTTTGCTGATTTCACACTGTAGGATTCTCCTGGCTTATTCATTATCTGTGTCTTTGGTCTGTTTGGCATTCAGTTTGGAAAGGAAAGGCAATTGAATGGCAACCTGAGGCATTATGGAACTAATCTCACACTTGAGTCCCAAGACTTCAAGGTTGCTGGTGTCTTTGTGGGGGTGCTTTTTGGCCTACATTGCTCACCTTGGACAGCAAGGCCTGGGTGCACATTTTGGATTCATGTACCCAAAGCTGACACAGCAGGGAGGGTGAATTTACTCCCAAATCCTTGGCTGGGGAACCATGGAATCGCCATCGCCATCATTATTATTTTTAGATTTTAAGCATCTTTACTGAAAGTTCAAAAAGTGCATAATTATATGTGAGACATAAATAAAAGAGAGAAAAAGAGTAAGAGAAACAGAAGGGAAAATAAAGCGGTGGGGGGGACCCAAAATGGTATATTTTACAAGGTTGTTATTGTACTCCACCACATCTAAACCTATTACAGTATTTGTAAGAATGGATTCCAAATATCATTGAATTTGTCTGTGGCAAGTCTGCATTTATATGCAAGTTGCTCATATGCTGTGAGTTTGTATAAATCTTCAATCACCATAATTTTTTTATTATCTGTACCGCACCCAATTGACTGGGTTGCCCCAGACACTCTGGGCGGCTTCCAGCATACACAAGAACATAACAAAACATTAAACATTAAACATTAAGAACTTCCCTATACAGGGCTGCCTTCAGATGTTTTCTAAAGGAATGTGGCTTCCACATGCCCAGGGGGTTTGAGGGATGCTTCCCTCCTGGATGTTAATTCAAACTCACCTGCCTGTACTTGCATACTTTGGTTATTTATTACCAGGTGTTTTGTTTTGGTCCGTTTCGTTCCATTTCATAAATGGGGCATTTCCACCATTGCATATCTCTTTCAGAGTGTGTTGGCAATGCACCCATCCTCCCCCCATGTTTAAAATAAATAAATAGATCCCCTCACTCAGGGTTTCATAGGAGCTCATGATCCCACTTGGGTAAAGCTTCAATACAACACTCATCTTCATTAGAGCCATCAGGAGTGGATGTCCTCGCCTTCTGTGTGGATTTCCAAATGTTACGGAATGAGACTCCAAGCAACAGAGTACATGCCTACACTTTACATTGCGGGATCGCACATAGTGCTACAGTTCCTAGGGAACTTACTGGCTAACGGGGACCGGCCTGCTTCTCAATGTTATTATTTGGAGGTTCGCGTCCAACCTCAGTAGTCAAGTTTCATTGCTGGGAGGTGGGGCCAGTCCTAATTATAGGGGTGGAGCCGACAATAGCCAGGCAGTCAGCTCTGGAGATCACCCTCCAACTCCTCCTTTAGTTTAATGTTTTCTTGTTTGCAGGTTAACTTTTTCTTCCTGTTTAGCAGGCGCTGCTACGGTCTTTGACTGGTTGCTGTTGAAGGACCAGGAAGAAATTTTCCTGCATTGGCAGGTTTTGTCTTCCCCGTAGCAATTTGTCACAACTTTGGCGGTTTATGGCCTTGGGTGGAATCCTTTAGCCCTTTCTTCCCTATAATGGGAGGGGGGATGTGAAGTGGTGACTCCCCCCCCCCCGCCCACGGCATCGATTCCAGGGTCCCCTCTTCAAAGGGGTTATATAATGGGTGTCATTGGCCATACACCAAAAGGCTGTCAGTGAACTACCCTGCATGCAGGGATATGGGCTGCGCTGCCTGCTACACATATGTCTCATAGTGCACCCCCATATCTCATTTACCCTGATGTTTCCCAGTTCCCCCGGCTGGGGGGCTGGGGGTGGTAAACGCCCAAGGCCTAAGCCAAGGTCTTCCTACATTCAGAAGTTTAATAAAGTTGTGGCCTAATTTAATTCCCTAACACGTTGTCAGAGTCTTTATTACTTCCTTATGATCCCTGGGGGCTGGGGCTGTCGCGGCCTGGTCACACAATTACGATCACACACAACTGGACTGTGCCAAAACTTCCCTCTCTAAAAGCCCTGTGTATTTGTATTAAGTCTTCCCGCATGCTCCCTCACTGAGCTATCACATACCCTCCAACCTTTCTCCAAAGAAAATAGGGCATCCTATTCCATAATAATGATTATTATAATTTTATTATTTATACCCTGCCCATCTGACTGGGTTGTCCCAGCCACTCTGGGTAGCTTCCAACATATATAAAAATACAATAAAGCATTAAACGTTAAAAATCTTCCCTGGGGGGCATTGGGACTGGAAGGGCAGAAGAAAGGAAGCCCACCTGTAGCCCCCCCTATTTATAGGGAGATTAGGCAATAGACTAACATTTCATAGAATTATGAGAGAATGTTGTCTGTTTCGTGACCATTCATTCTGAGGTTTGATGTTGCAGCTTCAAAGCATGTATTGCATGTTGAATAGGAGAAATTCACACCAAAATGCTGATAATTGTTTCATGAGGATTTCTTTCCCCTTCCAAGCACGTGCGCATGCACGCGCACACACACACACTGCAGCAAAAATGTGGAGAACTGGATCAGGGATCAGAAAAATACAAAACCAAGAGAAGCAAAATGGACCGATCCATCGGTCCCTAGTATGAAATGAGGGACTTACTTGGTTGGTCGATAATCTGGTATGGTACGGTCCAGTGATATTTTCTCACTGAGGTAGGAATTGTAGCCATATTTCTCATGCGGTCCCTTGGCTTTCTCTTCCTCCTCAGGGGAAAGCGTGGCAGGAAGCCCACCTTTCCCACGGCCACCATAGCCTTCAATGAGCCCCAGTGATTTGGACAGACCTGGAGAGAGAGAAACAGGATCAGTTTTCAAAAATGGGAGTCAACCGTTGCTTCTTTATCCCAGAATCAAAGATGTAACCCAGGCGTTGCTAAACCTTCTGGGCCTGTGAACACAATTCATCTTTTTTGAGTGAGTGTGTGTTGGGATTTCCACTCCTTCCCCTGGTAATTTCTGTCCCTCACCTTTCCCCAGATCAGCTGTCCCTGATTCACACACACATTTACTTCACTTTTCCAAGTGATTAGGGTAAAAGCAATATCCAACAGAATTAATCTGAGCTTTGAAAAACACAAAGAACTGAAAGAAGGAAGAAATGGCACACCCTCTCTAGGGATGTAAGAAGATTTCATTTTATTTTCCACCTTGCATTCGTCACACACAACATTGTTTCTGTTCCACTGCAGTTCTTCCACCAACACCTACATGATTCATCACCACCACCATCGTCATTTGTATGCTGCCTTTCCATAGGTAAAGTTCTGCTCAAAGTGGCTTACAGCTTATATCTTTTTAATTACAAACATAACAAAAAGCAGCCATGAACAATAAATAAAATGCATTAAAAAGCTCACAACCAAATTGAGGGATTTCCACATACATCATAAGATCTAAAAGTAAACATAAAAAAATAGTATCAACAGCAGCAATGAAACTCCCTAAACAGTACCCCAACTCTAGCAGCCTCAGCTTTTGTAGCTGGAGTCAGTCGGGGCCCTGCCCTTCTGGGGCACTGGAAGCCAAAATAGAGAAATCTCCCAGCTGTGCCCTGCTTTTAATGGGCAGGCCATACCCCCTGACCAACCGGATTGGCTGGCCCGGCCAGTGATGCAGCCGGGAAACCCCAATTATGCAGGTCTGGCCTCTGCGCACATGGAGGGGTCATGAGAGCCCGCAACACCAGCTTCTCTTAAGGTGGAAGTGGCCTTGCTGTCTGCTGTGGAAAAATGATTTGACCTATGTAATGTTCCATTCAGCTGCTGACTGAATATGAGGATTTATATATGTGCCACGGAGCCATAAGTGCCTGAACCCTGTCGAATGACTGAGCCCATGTGTCTGGGCTGAAGTTATTTTTGCAATGGCACAACGGAACAGGGACTCTTAGCAATACTAGAACTTGGGGACAATCAATGAAGCTGAATGCTTGAAAAGTCAGAAGAGGAGTACTTCTTGCAAGACATATTATAATTATGGAATTTGCTCTCACAAGAGGGAGACAAGCATCAATTGAATGGCTTTAAAGAGGATTAGACAAATTCATGGAAGATTTGGCTATAGGTTGTTTTGAATTAAGTCCTAAGGCTGAGCAATGTCCAGTTTTCAGCTTCAGTGATATACTGATATAGCACAATGTCTGAAATAAGGATGGAACTATGGAGAGCTGAACTGGGTAATGTCCTGGCAAATGCTACTCATTAGGAGACACACTTTTACTTACCCAGTTTAACATATTGTTGCACCTGTTGTTTTATAGAACAGAGCAAAAAGGGTGGTAGAAGTCAGGAGAGAAGCGATGGCCAGCTTCATCATTTATCCCACATCACAATTTTTTACATAGCACACACACACATGCATTGTGATTCACGATACATTGCCATGCCCAATATTATGAAAATGTTACCACAACGTGGACCCATTTTGGATGATGCCTCAATACATCACCCATCGCCCTATTAGAGTAGACCCTAAGTCACTCCTTTCTATTAACTTCAATGTTTAGAGGTAATGTTGAATTCCACCCTGGGTTTATGCCTCCCCTGTGTGAGGCAGTATGCTGTTCGGGTCCTGCTTTTGAGCTTAGCATAGACACCTGCTTAGCCACTCTGAGCACAGGATGCTGAGATAGATGGCTCCCTGGCCTGATCCTGCAGGGCTCTAATAATAATAATAATAATAATAATAATTTATTTATACCCCGCCCATCTGGCTGGGCTTCCCCAGCCACTCTGGGCAGCTTCCAACAAAATATTAAAATACAATAATGCATCAAACATTAAAAGTTTCCCTAAACAGGGCTGCTTTCAGATGTCTTCTAAAAGTCTGGTAGTAGTTGTTCTTTTTGACATCTGGTGGGAGGGCCTTCCACAGGGTGGGTGCCACTACCGAGAAGGCCCTCTGCCTGGTTCCCTGTAACTTGGCTTCTCACAGTGAGGGAACCACCAGACGGCCCTCGGCGCTGGACCTCTTATGTTCTTACCTTTATCAGATTCCTCCACTCCACCCCATCTATTATTGGTATCATGATTTAGCTACTTCCCACTGCTTTGCTGAAAAGGGACTAATTCATGGAAAGGGAGGAATTGCCAAGTAAATACCTATCTTTTCAGTGAATGTATCATAGGATTCTAGAGTTGGAAGGGACTTCGGGGATTATCTAGCCCCAAACCCCAGCAATGCAGGAATCACAGCTATGCCATCTCTGGCAGATGGCCATCCAAGCTCTGTTTAAAAACCTCCAAAGGAGAGTTCACCACCTTCCCAAGGTAGTTCGTTCCACTGAGCTAAAATGAATGCAGATATAATGGCCAATTTAAGCTTTCAAACAAATAAATAGGACACAGCATGCACAATACACAAGGCCTTGGACTTTCTGCAACACAAAGTGCTTTTTGCTCCACTCTCTTTAAGGAAAGAGCCAAGGGGCAAGAGCGAGTGTCAAAGAAAGAAAAGCCAAGCACATTAAGAAGGGATGGGAAGACAAAGTAATATTTTATGACATGCTTCACTGTGCATTATAGAGAGCAGTAGCACCTGACATTTTTACATTTATTTTTAGGAGAGATTCACACCTCCCTCATTGTCAGGCACTACTGAGCACTTTGATGGATGATTTTTATTCTTAGCGGTGATATTTATTTTCCCATCGCTTCGGCTGAGGGACCCTGCGACCCCTCCAGGCAGGCCTTTTGTGTCGTTCCTTTATTTCGACAGGAGGTGAACAAGAAACAAAAGAGCGCAATGCCACAAGATCTGGATTCATGTGCTCCCCAATGTGATGTTGCAATGCTGGTGTTCAAGGCACTGTGTGTGAGAGAAAGGGTGGGGGGAGGCAATGTAAGGGACGGTATGTTCACCAATTAAATATGGTTAGAATGCAATCAGTTTCCATACTTAAAAACAAACCGTCCAAATCATCTTCAAGTATATTCTTCTTACCCAAACCTCCAGTTTAGGCCTTCAACTCAAAAACGGGCATTCTGGGGGTTTGGTGTGGGAGAAACTTATACCTATTGCAATCCCTGTTTGGCTCAGTAATATGATGACCCACTGGTGGAGGAAGAGGGGGGAGGGGTGGGGGGAGCACACTCCCCCCCCCACAGTGCGATCCCAGTGAGGTGCCATCGTGGATGCCCACTGCCTGCACTGAGTGCCACGCCCCCAGGACACGTGCCACGCCCCTGCAGGCAGCGTGCCACACCCCCAGGATGCGCACCAGCCATGCCCCCCAGTGCCTGCTCTCCGCCACTGTGATGGTCTAGGGCCCAATCTTTAAAACATTGGTCCGCATGCATCTGCCAGCTGGGCTAGCAGCAGCCCCTCCCAGAGGCTCCTTAAGAGATTTTGCAACATTTTCCAATAGTCATGGATCAATCGGTTGCCTTACACAGCAATTCCAGCTCCTGGAATCCGTGAAATAAGTTCAATGCATCATAAAGCCAGTCCACTCCTATCAGGAAAAAGTTCCACTGCACCACACTCCTTTCCAGGTCATTTCCTCCCCATCCCACATCTCAAAAGGCACCCAGAGCCATTGTCACAAAAACTTAAGTGTTCTCAGGTGAGATGCAACCATTTGGATATGTGCATTCCCATTCTGCCCCAGCCCTGCACGTCATCCCACTCGCCACGCTCCCCGTTGCCAGATCAGCCTGTCAGAAGAGATTCACTAAGGCAGTCAAAGTGTCACTTTGTTTTAAAGTGTATTCAACGGCAGATCCGCAAAACGTAGACAGGTGCTCTTGGTGGGAGGAATATATTAAGTGCCCGGCATCAAGATTGGAAAAGACAATGTGACTCCGCAGTGATTGAAAAGTTGTCTTTGAAATACCTGGCCTTGGAAAAGGAGGAATCAATCCTAAGGCTTCCCTGAAGGAAAATACCTTGATTCATTCGAGTATATAGTGGTTGATGGGTACTTCAATCCCTCCCAAGCTAGCTCACCTTGAAAACTAGGGAGCTTCTGCAAATGGGATTCTTGAAAAAGCTTGAACTCTCAAGCCACCTCTTAAGGATTTGCAAGGAAAATGAGAAAAAACATAAAGGGTTTCAGGCTCCTTCCTCCGCCACACTCCCCCACCAGTAAAGAAACAAAAGGAAGGCTCTTGTGGTTTCAAACAGAGAGGAGTCACTAGCAACAATGTGGACTGACAATGCTGAAATTGGCTAATAATAATATATTTATATGCCATCCATCTGGCAGGGTTGTCCCAGCTACTCTGGGCTACTACATTCTAAGCCATGGATAGGCAAACTCAGGCCCGGGGGCTGGATCTGGCCCAATCGCCTTCTAAATCCGGTCCATGGGCGGTCTGGGAATTGACGTGTTTTTACATGAATGTGTGCTTTTATTTAAAATGCATCTCTGGGTTACTTGTGGGGCATAGGAATTCATTCATTTTTCCCCCTTCAAAATATAGTCCGGCCCCCCACAAGGTCTGAGGGACAGTGGACCGGCCCCCTGCTGAAAAGGTTTGCTGACCCCTGTGAATCTAAGCCTACTACAAAACCAGTTCCTCTGTCAGAAGAGCAACATATAGGAAAATAAACAGAGCCTGCTGGATCAGACCAGTGACCCATCCAGTCCAACATTCAGTTCTCACAGTAACCAACCAGAAAGTCCACAAGCAGTAACCAACCAAACAGTAACCAACAGGACGTCCACAAGCAGGATGTGAGCACAAGAAGCACTCCATTCACCTGCAGTTCCCAACCACTGGGACATAGTGCCTCTGACAGTTGGTAGCCATCCCTGACTCTTGTGGGGGGAAATTCTATAGTTCAGCTGTGTGAAAAAGTACTTTCTTCCAACATTCAGCTTTCTTGGGTGACCCAAAGTTCTGGTGTCATGGGAGATACTAAGAGTCCCTCTTTTATTGGGCCGTTGAGACATTCATTTCATCCCAGACACAAGGGCTCAGTCCCTCAGTCATTCAACTAGGAATGCCAGTGTTCTCTGATAAAAAGGTTTTTATTAGGGTTTATAAAGAAAAATACAAAGATTTTTTATCAAATATCTCTTTTTTCACCAAATTAAAACATTAATCAAAGAAAAGAAAAGAAAAGAAAAGAAAAGAAAAGAAAAGAAAAGAAAAGAAGTTAAAGTGAAGTTCTTTAAGCCCAGGTTCAGACATGTTCTTCAAGGGCTCATGAAAGCCCACCTCAAGAAAGAAGTGAACTTGTATTGACTTCTATGTTATCTTTTATTAAACCACCTCAAGGCAGTTTACAATAAAAATCCTTTATAATACAGTTAGAATTTTAAAAACATAAACCAGCAGTATTAACAGTCAGTACAATTGTTGTAACACACTTAAGGCCTCAAAGTTCTTCATCGTGAAATAACACCCGCACCAGGGAAGAATTAAATCAGCAATACCAGGGAAATCATGTACAGGTGGCCTCGAGCTCTGATGTGCGCTGCTGCCGGGTCTCTGCTCCAGTCCTGCAGTGAGAGCTGGAGGACTGTTGTTTGGCAATCTGATCATGCACAAACTCCTAAAGGCTAACTGCTTAATTCTGCTGACCCATCCCTGCCGAACATATGTGGGCTTGGACACCATAATTAAGTCTCTGGTGCCACAGAGTTGAACGTGGGGTTCAAGGCTCCATTGAGCACCACCAACAACATCATGCTTAGGCATGGTGACGGTAATGATGGTAAGCCCAGTTGCTGGTCATGGGCTCTTCTGCGACCAGGCCCTTGCCCCAGTATGCCACATATTGGTACTGGACTTGATAATTTCCTAGCACATAGGAAGGCAGGAAGCTGCCTTATACCAGTCCGTCAAGCTCAGTATGGTCAACACTATACGACAATGGCTCTGCAGGATTCCAGAGTCTCTCCAGCTCAAGCTGGAGGTGGCCAGGAATTGGAACCTTCATGCAAACCAGGTGATCTGCTCCTGAGCTACAGCTACTGAGCTGCAAAGCAGGTCCTCTGTTACTGAGCCATGACTACTTAGCTATGATGCACTTCCCTGGAATTTTGAGATCAAATGGAAGTTCACCTCGTTATGCAGATTCGAACAGCCACCCTTCCAATCAGCAAGCCCAAGAGGCTCAGTGGTTTAGACCACAGCACTACACACATCCCTTGGTCCTGCACATTATATCATAGGGGTGGCCCAGGGCATGAGAACTTACTAGAGGCAGATTGAAATAGAATGTGTCAAGTGATTTGGTGAGTTCCGTGAGATTCTAGGGCATGCTGCTCTTAACCAGAAAGCATAGACCTGTTGCCAAGTATGGAGCAAATCTTACGAAAGCTTGGAGGAGCAAACCATGCACCCAGCCACTGGTTTTCAAAACACAAGTGAAACAGAAGGATTGTTGTTGTTTATATTAAATAATAAAAAATACAAGAAGCAAAGATAGGGATGTTTAGTGTATCTGAGCACTTATGAAACCCCAAGTTCCCTCCTGTGTCATCCTATCTCCAGATTAACAAAAGACCTGGGGGATGCTGGAGGTTTTGACTCAGATTTATTATACAAGCTTTCCATCTAGAAGCTTCTGTACACCGGCGATTTTTGTCATCGAGAGAGCTCTGAACTTGTCTCTCCTTTTCCCTACATCCAAAATACATGGTACTTCTGTTTGACTGAGTGATGGTGGCACTCTGCAGCAGCACTGAAAAGAAAACACAACCTAGTATTCCTCCATGTGAAGAGAATGTTTATTAAAGAGCTTTCTTCTGTACACTGCAGAAAGTCCACTAAAACTGCTGCTACTAATTACCAGTAGATTATTTAGCAGTCATGTTGTGCCTGATGTTGTACAGATCATATAAGTGACACAGTAAGTGCCTAGAGCTTTTCTGATCTTATGGCATCTTCAGGCAGGACTGGGAAAGACTCCCTTGTCTGAAATTCTGGAGAGTCATTGCCAGTCACTGATTGATGGCAATGCTGAAGTATGTGATCATCCAACCTCTGCTTGAAAACCTCCAATGACTTTACTTTCCCAAAAAAACCACAGTCCTTCCTGTTTGGAATAATCCAGACTGAAATTCCCAAGTTTCAGAAAAGGTTATTTATGTATGAAACAACTGCGGCCCGTGTTTTGTTAGCACCAAAATGGAAAATGAGTGAGGTCCCAACCAAAGAAGATTGGCAGCTTAAGTTGACAGAATATACACAACTTGCAGACTTAATATATAGAATAGGAGAACAAGAAGAACATACGTTTGAGGAAGATTGGAAAATGTTTATTAAATATATGGAAAATAATTGTGTACGCTGGCAGCATTAAGACAAATTCAACAGTGTAAGTAAGTTTTGATGGATGTAATAATGGAAAACTGATTGGTATAGTTTTTCTAAAATATTCAGGGATATAAGGTATGCAAAATGAAGCATGGAAAGAGAAGAAGGTAAGTCACTGATATCTTAAGTATGTAAATGTTTATTTGAAATTGTAAAACAGGTAATTCAATAAAAATCATTTTTTAAAAAAAATGAAAACCTCCAGTGAAGGAGAGTCCACCACCTTCCCAGGTAATTTCATTCCAGTGTTCAACAGTTCTTACCACCAGAAAGTTCTTCCTAATGTTTAATAGGAATCACCTTCCTTCGAATTTGAATTCATTGGTTGGGTCCTACATAGAGCACTGGTTTAATTCACCATAAGGCAGCAATACAAAGCAGGGTTTGTCGCTCAGTGGTAGAGCATTTGTTTTCCAGGCAAAATTTCCCAGTTCCATCTCTGACATTTCAAGGTAGGGCTGGGAATGCCTCCTGTCTGAAAAGAGTAGAGAGCCACTTCCAGTCATTGTGCAAACAAGACTAAGCTAGACGGACCAACAGTTTGGGCATGTGAAGGAAGAAGAGTGAGGGTGAACATAGCACAGCACTATTATCTGCCGCATCTGTTCTGTCTCTTGCATGCACATGTTAAAAGGTGAGGAGAGAAGCTTCTCAGTCATATGGCACCACTTCTGTTATGGCTGAGAGCCTGGTCCATTTCATTTTAGGAAATTAAAGTGCTGCCGCAGTCCAAAAGTGAGCTCTGAAAAACAATCACGTTCAGCATCTCCGAAAGATGTAGAGGAAGGAAGAGGATATAAAGCACCACGCACAAAAACCCTGCCTTAACTACATCAGAGAGCCGGACCGAAGGCTATGGGGCAGTTAAGTGCTTCATAATATTTATCTTCCCTGAGTGAAAGGAAATACAACAATTCATGGCTGGTGGAGACGGAAGGATCAAATTTCTCTCTCCACTCAAGGAGATTAATGTCATAAAAGATCCAGTTACAGATAGGTAGCCGCGTTGGTCTGCTATAGTCAAAATAAAAAAATTCCTTCCTGTAGCACCTTAAAGACCAACTAAGTTAGTTCTTGGTATGAGCTTTCGTGTGCATGCACAAGATCCAAGTCGTCATGCGTCATTACAGAGACACAATGCTAAGTTGTGAAGTAAGGACGCTTTAGGCATTTCCCATGAAATAGGAGTAATAATATTCAGTGGGGTTTTTTTGTTTTGTTTTTTTTAAATGAAAAGTTGGAAGAGTGAGATTTGCTGCAAGCTGAAATCTGATGTCCATAACCGTAGCCAGGAAGAGAGCTGCTGGAGATTTTCTTCATTTTCTTCCTGCTCTTGGGAAATACAGTGGTACCTCGGGTTAAGTACTTAATTCGCTCTGGAGGTCCGTTCTTAACCTGAAACTGTTCTTAACCTGAAGCACCACTTTAGCTAATGGGGCCTCCCGCTGCCGCTGTTCCGCCGGAGCCCGATTTCTGTTCTCATCCTGAAGCAAAGTTCTTAACCTGAAGCACTATTTCTGGGTTAGCGGAGTCTGTAACCTGAGGTACCACTGTACATAAATTATGGAATAATTATGGTAATAATTTGACCATATTTATTTCAATTGCCAGATGAGGGTAAAGCATGGCCTGGTCAAGTTCAACTGCAGCACCACATTAACCTTTGAGAAGCTGCAGAGAAAATGTGGAGTTTGGAAACTTCTCACACTTCTTGCATTCAGCGAAAGTAACAAAAAGAGCCCAACAAGACCAAGAAAAATAGAAGGCAAATTATCTCAAACACGGTCTACGTGAGAGAAAATTATCTATCCCCATCTCAATAGAGATTCTCACAGAGCTAGACAAGGGGAGGAAAATGGCAACCTTGGAGGATCTCGGAGGAAACTGTTGCCTAAAAACAGAAAACGGCCAGTAACAAAAGGCCGCTTCCGTAATGGGTCAAGTAAGAGCCAGTGGCTCCATCCCACTTCTTTGTTTCAGAGGACCTCAGTAGAAGTTGCTTCCTGGTCTACCACTAGAGAAGGACAAGGGCAGGAAATACTGCCTATGTAACCTTTGTTCCATGAAAAGCATCTTGCAATAACTGTTCCTGTACTGGATTTGAGTGTGGTTTTATTCTGAGATCCCTTTGCAAGCCACCAAGGTGATACAGAGGTAGCCTGGGACCAGACAAATCTTTTCACTTGTGATTTGTCTCAGTTTCCCAAACTTAAATCAGTTTGCATTAAGCCAGCATTTTAGTGCTAATTTTTCCTAAAATACACATTTTTGTGGAGCAATAATGCATCTTCTATGTCATCTTCACTACCATTTTATGCACACTTTCTGCTAACATATGCATTTGTGTACACATTGTTTGGAAAACTGAAGTGCAAAACTGTAAGTGGGTCAGGTAGGTGGAATTTAGAGTGTAACCATTGGAGGCAGATGACATCAGATGCCAATGAGATATATTTAATCATGCACCTTCCCGTTCAAACAAAACCCAGACTTCTAAATTTTAAAATGAAAGATGCAGTATCACAATTTAAACAATTTTGGAAATATACTTTAAAAAAACACACCTGGGCTCTGCAGTGCTTCAGATGGGGCAGCGCACTCAGCAGTCCCGCCCAGGGACTGTGGACAAGCACCAAGTAATAATGAATTAAGCCAAATGAGGGGAGCCAGTGAGTCTCCAGATGTTTTTGATTGCCCTGACCAATGTTCTGTGTGGAGGCAATTTTAGGGTAGCATGGCTGGTTTGGCTGCACTGGGTGCTGGGGGGGGGGAGCAGCACAACAGAGGAGGAGCCCAAGAAAAATTGAGAGCCACCACAGTTCAGTGATGAATAAATTTGTGGAGCAGGAGGGTCACAAGTTACTGACTCTTGTAGCATTGTATTACAGTGGTACCTCAGGTTAAGTACTTACTTCGTTCCGGAGGTCCGTACTTAACCTGAAACTGTTCTTTACCTGAAGCACCATTTGAGCTAATGGGGCCTCCCACTGCTGCACCACCGGAGCACAATTTCTGTTCCCATCCTGAAGCAAAGTTCTTAACCCGAGGTACTATTTATGGGTTAGCTGAGTCTGTAACCTGAAGCGTATGTAACCTGAAGCATATGTAACCCGAGGTACCACTGTATTGGCTTAAATACCACACAATGAACAAAGCATCTCAGCAACAAAGTAAGCACATTCACGAAACAGCTTGAAAATACTTAGCCTATATTTGAAAGTGACACACAATAACACACACACACACCCTCAATTCTTATTGACTTTCTCTCTCACACACATGCAAACATATGCAGTGCACAAACACTAATAAACAGGATATAGATGACAAAGAATAACTAATCTTGGAACATATAGGAAATGAATTACAGAGTGACTATTGCAGACTGTCAATACGAGGACCAGTATCCTTTACCCTAATATTTTCTTTTCCTTGTTCAGCAAACTCAAAGGTGAAGAAACACATTAGATGGAGGCCAGCCACGTTCCTCAATGTTTCTGAAAAACAATGAAATCATGCCATTCTGCCCAAACCAATTATTTCTGCACTGGCCTTGTATCACCTTAAACTTGCATGTCACATTTCCAAGTAAGGCTACCTCCCAGAGCTTTTGGTGCCAGAAATCCCTAGTGACTCTGCAAAGTCATGGCAAGCCTGTGCCACCAATAGCAAATGGTTTATTTAGCTCCCAACTTCTGCCTGAAAAATAAATTGAAGAGAGCCAGTTGCAGAGAGGGTCGCATTGTCTTGCAATTAGGGCTGGTAGGACTTGTCAGTTTGGGTTCATTTTTGCAACTAAATTCAAATACCTACATTTCTGCAGCAACCCTCATAGAAAATTATTCAGCATTTTAGTGTGAATTTATCCAACTCAGGCAAAGCCTAAAGGTGTGTGGTGAAATTAGGGGAGCAGTTAAGGCCAGAGGCACCAGCTTGCAAGGGTAATTGGGGAGGGCGACATCATGTGTGTGACATCAAGACATCCCAATGTTGTGTGCATGAACATTGTGGCTCCCTAAGCCAGGCAGAAGCTTCCTGGGCTTTGGGAAGGAGGCACCAGGAGAACATTTAGGGGAGCAGCCTAGTTCTCCTAGTCCAGGCATAGACAAACTTGGCCCTCCAGATGTTTTTGGGACTACAATTCCCATCATCCCTGGCCACTGGTCCTGTTAGCTAGGGATCATGGGAGTTGTAGTCCCAAAACATCTGGAGGGCCGAGTTTGCTTATGCCTGTCCTAGTCCACTGATCACATACCACTTGGCAATTCCCCCCCCCCCCCCGCAAATCAGCCAAATTTAGGCACAGACCTAGTCATTCTTTTGTTTGAGAGCCAGTATCTTTTATCATAAAATGTAGATCTCCTCCGTCCCCATACACACTGAACAATACAGTCATTCCAATTGTTTGAAAGAGGAGGAAGAGAAAGCTGAGGGCAGACATAGCGCGGCGGTGGAGAATTTATGAGGGAAGAAGAAAGGCGGAACACATCCCATTTAAAGCAAAATGATAGTGGGAAAGGGATAATTTACTCCAAGCCCATTAGAGGGTCATTTATAATGCTTTCTGCTTTCTTCCGATTACCAGTAATTAGAGGAGAATGGGGGGGGGGGAGAGAGAAAACAGAGAGACAAGAGTAAAGAAGCAAAAATATTTGTTCGTGGGTAAATTTAAACAACACGGTGCCACCTCCCCCGCAGTTAACACCACCTCACACATTTCCAAAGCACAAGAAGACAGAACTCAGGCATTTCTGCGCTCTGATGATGGATACACGATGAGGAGAGAATTACAGAGCTAAATGGGACCAGAACGCAATCAAGTTCAACCTTTCGCATCAACCCACACACTTCCCCAGAGATTAACCCATGAATACCACAACTGCTCTGTTGTGCTGCACAGCACTGCTCAGCACAGAGACAACATCCTAAGAAGCAGTTCCTGCTTTGTTTTTTGAATTATTATTATTATTTCCCTCAAAGTCAAATTAAGGACTCCAGACAGAATCACCATTTGCTGGGGCCTGTTCCCAATAAATCAAGGATCCCCATCCACCCTCCACATCCAAGGCTCACTCTTATCCACTCCCACCAACCACATAGATAATGAATTCCTGGACAACCCACTATTGGAGAGCAGGTATTTGAACTACGAAAACAATTGTGTGCAGAGGACGGTGACTGAGATGTTCAAGGGTCTGGGAACCAAGCCTTATGAGGAGTGGTTGAGGGAGTTGTGTGTGTTTAGCCTGGAGAAGAGAAGACTGAGAGGTGATATGAAGGCCACCTTCAGGTATCGTAAGGGCTGTCACACGGAAGATGAAGCAAGCTTGTTTTCTCTTTCTCCAGAGAGTAGGGCTCAAACCTATGAATTTAAATTAGAAGGAAGGAGATACCTACTAAACATTAGGAAGAACTTTCTGTTGCTAAGAGCTGTTTAACAATGAAAAGAACTACCTGGTCAGGCTGTGGGCCATCTACCTCTGCTTAAAAATCTCCAATGAAGATTCACTGGAGATTTTTAAGCAGAGGTAGATGGCCATATGTCAGGGATTCTTTAGCTGAGATTCCTACATTGCAGGGAGTTGGAACAGATGAACTTCGGGGTCCATTCTAGCTCTACAATTCTCTGAGCATGGAAGCATTAGAGCTATGTCTGTGTTTTGTGCTCTGACGTTATTCAGAAATGTCCAATTGGCTTGCTTTTTAAAGCTAAACATCTGGAGGTCCTGCTAGCCTTGCCCCCCCACTGAAATCCCACCTCTTCAATTCATCCCTCAGCAACCCTGCCAATAATTACACACCACTCATTTTCTCCTACTGGATAATACTGTCAGCTGCTGCAAATGAAAGCAACTTGCAAATTCCAAAAAGCAGCTGCATTTCAGTTTACATATTGTGCTGGAAAGTGCAGGTTCACCTTTACATGTGAACGGAATCTCCCCCCATTTTGAATCATGGGGAAATTAGGATGACAGCTATGCCACCCAGTCCAACCACTTGGGACCATGACTTCTGTCAGTATCAGGAAAACTATATATGGGTGGGGCTCAGTGTCATTTGTGAGGCAGGGGCAAGGACACCAGCTTTTGTCCAATTATGTGATGCACTGGTCTTGGCCCTGGCGAGAGTCAAGTTCTCAAATCATGGACAGCCTGACAGGTCTGAGGAGATTTTTTACAGGAAAGCTGTGATAGGACTTTCTAAAAACAACAACAAGAAGAAGTGACCTGTTATTATATTACCCCAAAGCCACAACCTTCACCCACCCACCCGCTGTCTCTTGTTAGTCTCTCAGCAGCAGCATGAGAGAAGGGAGATAAAATGTGTTTTAAAAGAGATGAATTGCCTTCCTATCTTCTGGCCTGCATGCTGGATCACAAATATTAAAGCTCCAATGTCAGACAACATTATCATCAAGTGTGTGTGTGTGTATTATAGATATATGTCTATCTATAGATAATGCAACAAAACCAAACACCCCCATCTCCCCCCCCCCCCCGGAAGGCTTTGCTTCCTGCTCTTGGGAAATACAGTGGTACCTCGGGTTAAGTACTTAATTCGCTCTGGAGGTCCGTTCTTAACCTGAAACTGTTCTTAACCTGAAGCACCACTTTAGCTAATGGGGCCTCCTTCTGCCGCTGTACCGCTGGAGCCCGATTTCTGTTCTCATCCTGAAGCAAAGTTCTTAACCTGAAGCACTATTTCTGGGTTAGCGGAGTCTGTAACCTGAAGCGTCTGTAACCTGAGGTACCACTGTACATAAATTATGGAATAATTATGGTAATGATTTGACCATATTTATTTCAATTGCCAGATGAGGGTAAAGCATGACCTGGTTAAGTTCAACTGCAGCACCACATTAACCTTTGAGAAGCTGCAGAGAAAATGTGGAGTTTGGAAACTTCTCACACTTCTTGCATTCAGCGAAAGTAACAAAAAGAGCCCAACAAGACCAAGAAAAATAGAAGGCAAATTATCTCAAACACGGTCTACGTGCGAGAAAATTATCTATCCTCATCTCAATAGAGATTCTCACAGAGCTAGACAAGGGGAGGAAAATGGCAACCTTGGAGGATCTCGGAGGAAACTGTTGCCTAAAAACAGCAAACTGCCAGTAACAAAAGGCCGCTTCCGTAATGGGTCAAGTAAGAGCCAGTGGCTCCGTCCCACTTCTTTTTTTCAGAGGACCTCAGTAGGAGTTGCTTCCTGGTCTACCACTAGAGAAGGACAAGGGCAGGAAATGCTGCCTATGTAACCTTTGTTCCATGAAAAGCATCCTGCAATTTCTGTTCCTGTACTGGATTTGAGTGTGGTTTTATTTTGAGATCCCTTTGCAAGCCACCAAGGTGATACAGAGGTAGCCTGGGACCAGACAAATCTTTTCACTTGTGATTTGTCTCAGTTTCCCAAACTTAAATCAGTTTGCATTAAGCCAGCATTTTAGTGCTAATTTCTCCTAAAATACACATTTTTGCGGAGCAACAATGCATCTTCTACGTCATATGCAACATTTAATGATAAGCTGATTAATAACCATGAATAATGTCAATTCACTAGATAGGCAAACCACTTCAATGGAAGAACATCATACAACATCAGGAAATTATAAATCATCATTTTCTCTCTCTAAGTAATATTGACAATTGCACAATTGCTCAAATTAATAATAGATAACATCAAATATTTGTTCAATGCAAACACAAGTCCTTTATTAGAATGATTAATGAATCATTTAGTACTAAATAGGCAACTGGCTTGAATTACTTCTTCCTTGCCTTCATTTAGGCAAACTTATCAATGAAACTGTCAAAAGAGATTTGGCTGGCAAGCTATGAAAATAATAATCTATATATGGTCGGTAATTTTATCCTTTCTTTCCGTCAGTTGTCCTGGAACAGGCATTAGGGTGGTCACCCTGTAATTTTCTGCATCCCCTTTTTAAAGGTTAGTGTTACACTGGCCACATTCCAGGTTTCAGGAATGGAGGCTGAGCTTTGTGTTGGGATACTAGTAATAATAAAGAGGCCAGAGAGTATACATGGGGTAAAGTAGGACCACTTTAGTAAACTATATCTTAAGAAATGATGCACTTAGTCTTACACAATTGCACAGAGGGAAATGTACCCTGTGTGGGAAATCATCCAAAAATCTATCAAGTTCTGAAGACCACTTACTAGGTGACTTTACCCTACAGGCAGTAAAAGTTGACTCAAAATCTGATTCTTTCCCCTGCCATTCCCCTTCAAGTGAGAAGAGGACATTCCTGATTCTTGGCCCCATGGGGCCACACAACCCCAAGTGAGTGGCACAGGTTAACCCCAAAAGTGATTCATACCCTGCCCCGTAGGTCACAGAGCCCTGTGCAAATCTCTGGAGTCATTTATCACCTGAAGGTGCCTCAGGGTGCTTGCCACCTCTTCCCTTTCCCACCCACACACCTTCCAAGTGACTAAACCAATTAAACAAATCAACCTAATTAATCGATACCCACAACTACACCTACCCAGCACTACATTGTGGAAATATATCCTACTGCTAGCCAATCGCAGAAGGAAGCAGAAGATTCTTGGCCCCCAAACTGGCAACCAGTTATACTCACAGTGCATACTGGTGGGGTGCTGCTTTTGGAAGAAGGAAACTGGGAGGTGAAACCTTAAATACTCTCCCATCCACTCATCTCCTGTGCTGGAATGAGCCAGCTTCAGGAGACCAGAAGTGGCTTCTTGCCAATCTTCTAGTCCCACTGCAAATGAGTTCCCATCTGGACTCCTTTTGGAGTGGGAAAGGGGGAGCATTTGTGTTAGAAGAGCAGCCATTTCACATTTCACTTCAAGAATCCTGAGGTGGGTGCCATCCAGATTCAACAATGTGCCAGTTTTTATTTTATCATTAAGTCCTAGAATACCTTTCTCTTGCACTGCTATTTGCATCAGATTCTCAGCCTCCCTGTGAAAGCTAATTCAAGGCATAGGCCTTATATTTGCTGTGGAGACAGAGGCAAAGAATTCATTCAGCTTATCTGCAATCTCCCTTTCCTCCCTTAGTACACCATTGACTCCCTTGTAAGGTAAAGGTCTAAGTAGCTTCCTAGCTGCTTTTGTTATTCTGATATATCTAAATACAGTGGTACCTCTGGTTACGAACTTAACTCATTCCGGAGGTCCATTCTTAATCTGAAACCGTTCTTAACCTGAGGTACCACTTTAGCTAATGGGGCCTCCCACTGCCGCTGTGCCACTGGTGCACGATTTCTGTTCTGATCCTGAGGTAAAGTTCTTAACCCAACATACTACTTCCGGGTTAGCAGAGTCTGTAACCTGAAGTGTTTGTAACCCAAGGTGTTTGTAACCCGAGGTACCACTGTATATCCTTTCTAAGGAATCATTTCCATTTTCCTCAGGGTGGCACTGTCATCCCCACCCCACCCCCGACACCTCATTCCGCAGGGCAGCATGGGAGCTGCCATCTGGGAGAAGGATCCATCACAACTTAAAAGAGGTGGGTAGTGTGAATGCCAAAAGAGTGCTATTGAGCCCAGGCGGTTCCTTACAACAGAGATGGGAAACATCTGACCCTTAGGCCATTGTTGGCCCCACCAGGGGCTCTAAATTGACCCACAACTCCAAGCCCTCTGTACCTCATCTGCCACTGATGCCTGCAGATTCAAAGAGCAGTGTGAGCAACTCATAAAGCCCTTTCAAAAACAGCTCTATGCTGCTCTTAAAACCTCTGTAAACTGGATATTTAAAGGGCAGCCCAGGGCTCCTGAGGGGGGGGGGCTTTCAAATTGCTGTGTGCTGCACTTTGACACCCAACAGTCAGAGTTTCAAAACAAACCATCCTCCGTTGTCACTGTTGTTGGAGTTTGCCTTATATATAATGCAGTGGAGAGAAGAGATAGTCTGGTAAGATGGCTGGTTGAAAGAATAAGGAAACTTCAGGTTTATTACTCCCGAGTCCTGGCAAACAAAGCCATTCCGAGTATAAGCTTAGAAGTGGCCATCACAGAGTCAGGAGGTTCACAAAAGGCAAGGTCTAACATGAACTGAAGCGACAGCAGGAAGGAAGTCAAGTTGGAGAGGAAAAACCATCTATGGGTAGTTACTCAAGAAGGAACCAGTGAGGGGAGAATAGGTTGCCTTTCTTTCTCTCACCCACCACTGGCTCAGGGCTCTCCTTGCTTGGAGGCTTTTAAGCAGAGGTTGTGTGGCCATCTGTTATGTATGCTTTAGCCTGAGATTCCTGCACTAGATTACCCTTGCACTCCATTCCAACTCTACAAGTCTATGGTTCTATGATTTTACAAACTATGATGTCAGATGACTGCCAGACGGGAAGCCCCACCCACCTGTCAAATGTGCTCCTCCAAGGATGGGGAGATAAGCAACTGGGCTGCTGATCAGAAAAGTTTCCCCACCCCTCCCTTACAATAACCATAAGTAACTTACGGCCCAAACCTAGACAGCATCTTTAAAAGCAGAGATATCGCCTTGCCAACAAAGGTCAGTATAGTAAAAGCTATGGTTTTCCCAGTAGTGATGTATGGAAGTGAAAGCTGGACCATCAAGAAGGCTGATCGCCGAAGAATTGATGCTTTTGAATTATGGTGCTGGAGAAGACTCTTGAGAGTCCCATGGACTGCAAGAAGATCAAACCTATCCCTTCTTAAGGAAATCAGCCCTGAGTGCTCACTGGAAGGACAGATCGTGAAGCTGAGGCTCCAATACTTTGGCCACCTCATGAGAAGAGAAGACTCCCTGGAAAAGACCCTGATGTTGGGAAAGATGGAGGGTGCAAGGAGAAGGGGACGACGGAGGACGAGATGGTTGGACAGTGTTCTCGCAGCTACCAGCATGAGTTTGACCAAACTGCGGGAGGCAGTGGAAGACAGGAGTGCCTCGCATGCTCTGGTCCATGGGGTCACAAAGAGTTGGACATGAGTAAATGACTAAACGACAACAACAACAACTTACGGCCTGTTGGTTTCCCTCCATCTGACCTATGGCCTCCCCTCCTTGGAGCAAACGTGTGACTGCTTTCAAGCCTAATTGCTCCCTTGGGGGGCATTTTTTGGGGGGGGAGGGAGGGTTGTTTTAACCCTCCCAATCTGGCCATTTTGTCTGAAAACTGCATCCAATGAAAGGCTGTTTACAAGCCTAATTGCTTGGTGGAGAGCACTTTTTCCGAGGGGGTTGTCACAGCTGGGGTGAGCTAAAAACGAAGAAAGGTCGTGGAGGTCAAAATGCATTCATTTGCTTCCACGCTCATTTGGTTTCTTCCAGGGAAACTTCTGAAAAGGGCCAGAAAATGCAACTTGTCAACAGAGATCTTTAAAGTTAAATAAAACAAGGAGTGTCTTTAAAAATCATTCTTTCTGCCTTTAAGTAGGTCACTCTGTTTTCGCTATGGAAATCAGAATCTCTTCAAAAAGCAGACTTGGCTCTGCATCTCCCTTATCTACTTAATGCTGGAAGTCTGGGAAATCATCTCTTAAGAGAGGAGGAAAAGCTAGAGCTATGAAAGAAACACATTCAATTTACCCCACAAACACGTGAAGGAAAACTGATTACTTTTTAATCAGATATGCACCTAATTTTCCACTTTTTAAATGTTCTGATTAATATTTTTTTTTTTTAAAAAAAATGTTATTTCAAAGGGAATGGAAACTGGATGGAGTAGCTTTAAAAGATGAGGGGTTCTGTTGGAAACACGGCAACCCTTCTTTTCCATGAAAAACAGCCAACATGGGGTAATGGGTATATGACGAGAATGAAATAGGCACACTCACAAAAAAGAGAAAAACAAGCTAACTAGCACCTATGCATTAGGTATGCTTGAGGGGTTTAAATTCTGGGAATACTAATGTGAACTGACCTGATCCACAGCTCTTGAACTAATGCGCAAATTGAAACATAATTATCTTCCCCATTTTTCACTTCTCTGACGTCTGCTCAGGAAAAAAAGTACCAAATGTCATATTTTAAAATAAAATAAAAGACGTTTTTTAGAAATGCACCCATTAATATGCTACTTTTCCCCCCAAAAAAGAAAACGTGTACTTTGTTAGATATTTCATCTCAACATATGAACTTATAAATGCACTTTATCCTAAAATACACCGGGGGGGGGGTTAGAAATGCATACACTGACGTTTAAATAACGATAATATGGATTTTAATGTAAAATAAAAATAATAATGCAACATTCGCCTGGGGAGCTTGTAGCCAGGGCTGTCGCAACGAACAGCCACACGAGCCTTTGGGAGGCAGAGATGCGAGAAGGCATCAGAGGAGGGAGGGAACGAAAGAGGGACAGAGGCCACTGTTGCCCATGGCACTTCTGACTATCATTCAATGCACCCCAGGGTGCTACAGCACACTGGTAAAAACCACTGGGTTAAGGGCACTCTTTGGTCACCCTACAACTGCATTGATTTGTGGATCTCTAAAAAGGTAAAGGGACCCCTGACCATTAGGTCCAGTCATGGCCAACTCTAGGGTTGCGGTGCTCATCTTGCTTTATTGGCCAAGGGAGCCGGCGAACAGCTTCCGGGTCATGTGGCCAGCATGACAAAGCCGCTTCTGGTGAACCAGAACAGCTCTTATGCTGATCAGTGGGGCCACAGGACACTTATAAGTTCACATGCCCAACCTCTCATAGCAAGGAAGAAGCATTCCTTCCAGTCATTGGTTGATTCAGTTAATATTCTTTATTTCTGCTTTTTTTTTGCAGATCCCCTATGTTGTTACATTTAAATAAATATAGCATTTGTTTCCACCACAGTTATGGTGTCTCAAGTCTTCACCATATGGGCATGATGGCAATTTCTCTTAAAAACAAACTTGGGCAGGGCGTCCCTTCAAATAGAGAACTGTCCTCTAAAATAGGACATATATCCCTGTATTTCATATTCTGGTCCATTGTGAGGGAAGAAACACAACAGAGCAATTTAATGCCAAGCTCCTGGGCCTGAAAAGTTCTCCCTCCTCCTTGAAGCATCCCTTTTATGGTCTGCAAAAGAAATGCAGGATTTGTCAGATGGCATCAGGAGTTCAGCTGTTCCGCACACCATGTGAAATCCTTGTCCCAGTTTGCACTTGGTTTCGGCACAACTTTCGGTCATCATGCCACTTCATTACTGCATTATTTTTAGATAATTGCTACCACCATGTTAGAACGTGGGTCAATAACTCTATGATTTATCGCCAGTTGGAGCAGTAAGAGAGATAAACTATCCAACTAGGAATATAGGAAGCTGCCTTATACTGAGTCAGATTTTGATGCTGTTTGTTGTTTAGTAATGTCCGACTCTTCATGACCCCATGGACCAGAGCATGCCAGGCACTCCTGTCTTCCACTGCCTCCCGCAGTTTGGTCAAACTCATGCAGGTAGCTTCGAGAACACTATCCAACCATCTCGTCCTCTGTCGTCCCCTTCTTCTTGTGCCCTCCATCTTTCCCAACATCAGGGTCCCAACATCCAGGGAGTCTTCTCTTCTCATGAGGTGACCAAAGTATTGGAGCCTCAGCTTCAGGATCTGTCCTTCCAGGGAGCACTCATTCCTTCAGAATAGAGAGGTTTCATCTTCTTGCAGTCCATGGGACTCTCAAGAGTCTCCTCCAGCACCAGAATTCAAAAGCATCAATTCCTTGGCGAACTGCCTTCTTTATGGTCCAGCTCTCACTTCCATACATCACTGCTGGGAAAACCATAGCTTTAACTATATGGACCTTTGTTGGCAAGGCGATGTCTCTGCTTTTTAAGATGCTGTCTAGGTTTGTCATTGCTTTTCTCCGAAGAAGCATCTTTTAATTCCGTGACTGCTGTCACCATCTGCAGTGATCTTGGAGCCCAAGAAAGTAAAATCTCTCACTGCCTCCATTTCTTCCCCTTCTATTTGCCAGGAGGTGATGGGCCCAGTGGCCATGATCTTCGTTTTTTTGATGTTGAACGTCAGACCATATCTTGCGCTCTCCTCTTTCACCCTCATTAAAAGGTTCTTTAATTCCTCCTCACTTTCTGCCCTCAAGGTTGTGTCATCTGCGTATCTGAGGTTTCCAGCTAGCTCAGTATCACCTGCACTGACTGGCAGCAGCCCTTCCTGGAGTTGCCTGGACCCTTTTGCATGAAAAGCAGGTCTCCATCCCTGAACTATGGCCATTCCCATACTTCATAGACCTTGCAGCTTCCTACACCTTGGCCCTCCCTAACCTGCCTTACACCAAGTCATACTTATGGTTCATCTAGCTCCATAGTGTCTCCACTGACTGGCAGTAGCTCTTCAGGATTTCACACTGTGGCCTTTGCCAGCCCTACCTAGAGCTGATGGAGATTGAACCAGAGACCCTCTGCATGCAAGCAGATGCTCAACCACTAAACTACAGCCCACCCTCCCTCCAACTGTTAGAGAAGGAAATCCAATGGGGATTTGGGCTCCTAAGATGAGTTTGTGGGTATAAACAGAACTCTTTGAAGCACAAATTTCCTCTCCTGCCAAAGACCCAGCAGTGAAAGTGTGTAAGACACAATCCCTTAGGGCAGCCTTTCTCAACCTTGGGTCCCCAGATGTTGTTGGACTACAACTCCCATCATCCCTGAACTCTGGGCCTTGCTAGCTAGGGGTGATGGGAGTTGTAGTTCAACAACATCTGGGGACCCAAGGTTGAGAAAGGCTGCCTTAGGGGTTTCAAGAGGTTAGTTTGGGGATCTTGGAGTTCCTTTAACAACTTGGTCTTAATGATCTGCACTACACAGTTATGAATTACTGGTCTCTGCAGCCACGGTGATTCTCCAGCGGTTTGACTCCTCCCCTGGTGGTGCACACCATTATCTGGATGCAAACAGCAGCAATGCTCCTAGGAGTACAATTTCCCCCATTCAGTAGTCTAAGGTTAGCATGGGAATCAGATTTTACCCCCTCACATTGGTCAAAGATTTGGTCCTCTAAACCACATATTCTGCATAGGCAAAGGGGAATTCTTTAAAGAAAGTTCACGGGTGCCTTATGATTCCAGTGTGCCTGAATCATGTTTTGTAAACATGTCTCCCTCCCTGCAGTACTGGTGGGTTTTAGCATACAGGGCACTTACTGCCATATGTAGGGGGACTGTATTCATGTAAATAAGAGTTGAGTTTTAGTGGTGATGGAAATTGATTACCAGCTGAAGAATCTTACTAGACCCTCAGCTTTGCTTACACTCTCTGTTTGTGGGTGGGAACGCTAATGTTCATTGTAAAACTCTGATTACTCATCCGTTGGTCACCAACAGCTTGGTCACAGCTCAGGGTTGGCAGGGTACTTTTACATATGCTGGTTTTACATACAAATTGGTTTTAAAAGGTCTTGTTTATTTCCATATATGAAAAATTGAATCATCAGCTGTGGGTTATTCAGGGAGATATGGATCCAGTAGACTTTGCAGCCATGCGATGGCTACTTGCAACTTATATGGCAAAACAAACACAGGAATGGCAAATCCCATCTAAATGTGATGTTAAATGGAGATTATATTGCTTTGCAGATTGTACACATTGCCGTTGTACTCTCTGTATGCCATTTATCTTGCTGGGTTTGATCTATTCCGAGTTCGTTCTGTTATATGGCTCCATGTATGCTTTAGTCCTCTTTTATCAATAGAATTTTTGCAAAAAGAGTGAACTGCTTGAAGGGAAATAGAAGCAGCAACACACACACACACACATAACACCAGGTACAACATGGACATACTGATATAAAAAGCTAAAAATGATGTGTTCCTTTCCAGGCATCACAGCAGTTTTAATTTCTGTAAACCACCATTGCTTACGAATATAACCATTTTAGATAAATGTATTTATTTAGGATTTCTAGATCTTCTTAGCCCTAACGTGTGTGCCGCACTACCCTGCATGTCAAAAATAGATGGATTAATTGGCTATTCTAGTTAATATTTTCTGACAGTCCAATCCTTTTGCATTCCCCCTGTAATCACCCCTTTAAGTCATCTAATTTTCACATTATTTTCTATGGGCTGAACTACCATCACTCATTGAGCCAGCCCTTTATGCTTCACTATAGCACTCAATAGCTTCAACCACTGTCCTAACAAGTTGTATCAATGAAAAGAAGCTTTATGTCAGACTGCCAATCAATCAGTGCAAGAGCAAACAGTGCAAGCAGCAGTTTTGACTCAAACTTCCCTAGAAAAGAGGCAGTTTCAATAAATTTGACAGATGCTGTTCTTATGTACAGGGCAGATCTCAGACCCATTGAACCTAATGGACATGACTAACTTGGGGGCATTAGTTTCAATTGGTCTATCCTTACTACAAATTAGCTGGAGAGAATGTAATGTATTACAGTCTGCAAACTGATAGGCAAAACTGAGATAGAGCCGTATCCTAACTCCCTTTGAGACAGTCTTAACAGTATGGGCTCCCCTGTTCTGTAAAAATGCTCGTGCTTTGCTGTTTCTTGTAGACGTGCGTCACTCCAAGCACACGGCTCACAGGAGCAAACAGGCAAGGGGTTGTCTCTCTCTGAAAGTCGACCCAATGCATGTTAAGAGAACCGGGCAGGGCTTCTGAATACAGGGCAGCAAAAATGCCTGGTTTCAGCACTGTCCCTGGCAGAATCTCTGTGGACAGCTCCCCGCTCTCCTGCTTTACTGCAATGGGTTATAGCTCCTTTGCCTGGTCAAAGGAGTTTCCAGCACCTATATACGTAAGCACTAACTTGGACCAAACCTGGAACTCAGGAGGCGTTACAGTGCTATTGAGTGGTGTCCCAATTCCTTCCTGAACCATTGGGTGCAAAGTCTCACTCCTTAGAAAGCAGATTCTGACTCAACACCAGGAAGAACTTTCTGATAACAAGAGCTGTTTGACAGTGGGACAAACTCCCACAGGTGGACTCTTCTTCCCTGGAGGTTTTTCAGTAGAGGTTGGGTTGCCATCTGTCATGTATGATCTAGTTAAGATTCCTGCACCAGGTTGGACTTGATAACCTTCCAGCTCTAGAATTCTGTAATTCTATTGGATGCAGTTGCTTTTGTTTTTGGGATGTTCCATGGCCCTCAACTTTCATTACTCAGTAAGAGCTTGGCCAGGAAAAAAAGCTGGTTTAGGATTCTTAGGACTACAAAACCTATGATGCAATACAATGATTAAGTATCTATATATGTGGCGGGTGGAATACACCAAGACTGTAAAGGAGCCTAAATGAATCATCCAGCCCAGACACTGAGGTGCAGCGCCGAGGGCCTTCTGGCTGTGAGAAGTGAGGTTACAGGGAACCAGGCAGAGGGCCTTCTCGGTAGTGGCACCTGCCCTGTGGAACGCCCTCCCAGCAGATGTCAAGGCAATAAGCAACTATTTTACTTTTAAAAGACAACTGAGCTGTTTAGGGAAGTTTTTAATGTTTGATGCTGTATTGTTTTTAATATTCGGTTGGAAGCCACCCAGAGTGGCTGGGGAAACCCAGCCAGATGGGCAGGTTATAAATAATAAATTAGTAGTAGTAGTAATACTAGTAGTAGTAGTAGTAGTAGTAGTAGTAGTATGTAATCACAAAGGCAAGCATAATGGTGAGGGACACCAGCCCATTGAGTTCCACAGAAGTAACTTCACTGCACATAGCAGGTGGAAGTGGAAGGATTTTATAGCAGCATCCATTAGAAGCTTCCAATGAAATGGGCCTGGATTCAAGAAAAGTGTCCAATCCTGAGTCAAGGTGCAAAAGAACTTGATTGTCCTCCTCAACCAGCAAGAGCAACAGAAGTGAGCAAGAACTCAAGCATGCACACATAATACAAAAGCTCAAATAGGTGAGCTATAAATGGAATATAAAGAATTATCCAGCATCTAGATCACAGATGTAAACATACACATAGAAGTCACAAGGTATCAAAACTGCAATAGTTTTTTTTTTTAGTTTTTTTTAAAGAATATTCATCTTTATAGCTGGTGGAGCACATTTTTACATTCTGCGCTACTTAGCCTTGCCTGAGAAAAGTGAAATGGAACTCACCAATCCACACACAAGTGGAAATATACAATACACAATGGAATTCATCCAGAGCATCCCTGTGTGAATTCTTGCCCTTGTGAAGCACTAGCAAGCATTTCCATTCTGCTCCAAACCACATAAGTCTGCAAGCCCCTGATCACCAGAACAATATGGTTGGTGAACAGTTTTCCACTCCCCCCCTCGAAACTCAGAACATGAAATCCATTCACAAGAGCAGGCAGCACTCAAATAATAATAATAAGTAAAACACCCAGTAAAAGATGATAGATGGAAACAAATTGTGCATGCCTATGAGCCTCTCCTTGTGTGCTTTTCACTGAGCATCCATCATGCCTGGTGCCCATGATGCTATAGGGGCAGTTATACATACCATATTTTTTGCTCTATAAGACTCACTTTTTCCCTCCTAAAAAGTAAGGGGAAATGTGTGTGTGTCTTATGGAGCGAATGCAGGCTGCGCAGCTATCCCACAAGCCAGAACAGGAAGAGGGATTGCTGCTTTCGCTGCGCAGCAATCCCTCTTGCTGTTCTGGCTTCTGAGATTCAGAATATTTTTTTTCTTGTTTTCCTCCTCCAAAAACTAGGTGCATCTTATAGAGCGAAAAATACGGTAGCTGTGTTTTCAAAACCATTTGGGAAGGTGGGCATACTGCTGTGTTTGCAATAGGTGTATTTCCCATTAAAATAAAAAATGTTCCGGGGTTGTTGTTTCGTTCAACTTTTGTTGTACTATAGTGCTAGAGCTTCCCACCAAATGACTAACGATAGGACTGGCCCTGTAGTCTCCACTAAAATCAACAATCTCTCATCTTCTGAAAGATTCCCAGTTCCCATTGCAGTTTACGGAATGGCAGCCTGGTGTGAGCTGGTCCCAGTGAAGTTTGCTTTCCTAGATTCTACCTCTTCTTTGTAAAATACAGTTGGATCATTGTAATGGCGGAGGAGCATGTATAAACAAGGATCAACAGGATGATTGCCTCTCCTCTGAAATGCCAAGCCGATTCGCAAAGAAAACACCATTCCGTCCTTGTGCAACCATGCATTAATTTAATGCTCAAAACTCAATAAGAGAACAGCTAAAGTTCAGGCACACCACACAGAAAGTTAAAGGTGGTGGGGTGTTGTTTTTTGCTTTTGTTTTTTTCCAGTGCACACAGCAAACTGCTTTTAAGCTCTGCAAGGAACAAAGCTATCAAAAAACAGCGCTTGGCATCAAGATCACGTCTCAATTTGCAAATCCATAGGGGATGCTTAAGAAGAGAGGGTGGAGCTGGTGGCCTTTGAGTCAGCTTTTAATTAGATCTCTCACCTAGATTCCTTACAACTTCCAACCATGTTCCTGCATCCCACACAGCAGCTTTAAAGCTCCCTCCCTACATCTCAAAAGCGTTGTACCTTGTGAGATTGTAACAGAAATATCTCCACTGTGCCATAAAAAGAAATGTAGCTTGAGGATTTAATTAGCAGCTGTCAGGGGTGACCCATACGTATTGCTGAATTGTTTAACTTGTTCCAAAAGGTACAAATCACTACATTGTGGGGCGGGGGGGGGAGTGATGTTTCAGAAACTTGACATCCCTTCAATCCCCATCTTTTTCTCCCCAACACCATGACGTTTCTGGTAATCAGAAATTGCTGCTCTACTCCATGGACACCGTACATAAAATATTAACACCTACATCACCAACCTGTAAATGAAGCCAATATTAAAATTGCACACAAATAAACCCCACAGGTGCATCAGAGAAAACTGAATAGAGGGGAGGAAACCTTGCCCCATATGTGCCCACTTGACCACTTTGATCTGTGAAACTGACATTATTACAGGTGCCATGTAACGCTCATTCCTCAGCTGTCAATCTTTAACTGTGGCAGAACCTATACACTTTGGAACTCCCTGCCGATTGACAGCAGGCAACCACCTTCACTGCACACTTTTCTTGCAGCTGCCTAAAACATTATTTGTTTAGACAACCCTTGTCTGTGTTTAGACAAGCCTACACAGACATATATAAGGTTAATGCATTTCAATTTTTGTTTTCTTAATTTTAATTCTCTTCAAATGTCCTTCCTTGTTTTTAACACTCTTCCGTGTTGGTGCTAATATTTCTTGTAAACCGCTAAGAGGTTTTACTACAGTGAAGCTGCATATGCGTCTTGTCAAATGGAAACCATAAAGAAAAAAATATCTGAGCGAGTGCTGCTTGCAGAAAGCCCCAAGTCGTCTTCCCAAATCCCTCTGCGTCTTAAGTGTAAAGGGTCAAGTGATGGGGAGCGCCTCTGACTGGGGATCAGTTGTGCTGTGGGCTCTTTAAAACAGAGATTGCAAACATGGGAGTCACGGTGTGGATCAGAGCCCTGGGTGATGGTGCTGGGACAGGAGGCAGATAAGAAGTTTAAAATCCCTATCTGCATCAGGGCCCTGATCAATATGAACCTCCACAGCTGCATCATCATCATCATTATTATTAGCCAAATAAATTTTGTGATTCGCATCTTGTCTATGACCCTGAAACTTTGGAGATTAGGACAATTACCTGCTTCTGAAAAGCAGGTGATCACAACAGGTATTGTGCAAAATCCTCTTGGGCGCCTGCAATACTACTGGTTTATTATTTATATTTTATTTTTACATTTTTATCCAAGCAGCTCAAGGTGGCATACATGGTTCTCCACCTCCGCAATGAATACCCACAGCCCCCCTGTGAAGTGGTCTTCTACTTCTTCTTGGGCGATCACTCGTAGCCAAGTAAGATTGTCTTCCATGAACATGGTTTTAACAGTGAGTTCGTAAGTGACTGTGGAGGCCAATTCTGGCTCCACACGTCCTTCTACAGTGTGGACATGGTTTCTGGGTGGGAATTGATCATGGTGAGGGTTTGCCAAGCATGCCTTCCTCTTATCATGTTCCTCCCTTTCTTCCTGAGTTTGAGTGTCTTCAAAGCCCATGACACCTTTGGTCAAGGCTGTTCTCCAATTGGAGTGCTCACAGGTCAGTGTTTCCCAGTTGTCATTGTTTATACTATATATTTTTAGATTTGCCTTGAGAGAGTGGATGCCGAGGAAGATATTAACAAAAAATTGTTTTACTCTTAGCTGGATACCATCCTATCAGAGATGCCTAAGAAGGAAAAAATTATCCTCCTGGGTGATTTTAATGCAAGAGTTGGGCAAGATTTTTGTCTGCAGCCCCTGTGAGGTACGTTAGGCTGAGAGGCAGTGACTGGTCCAAGGTCACCCAGCAAAATTTATTGCCAAGTAGGATTTTGAAGGACAGATCATGAAGCTTCACTAGAAGGACAGATCATGAAGCTGAGGCTCCAATACTTTGGCCACCTCATGAGAAGAGACGACTCCCTGGAAAAGACCCTGGTGTTGGGAAAGGTGGAGGACACAAGGAGAAGGGGACGACAGAGGACGAGATGGCTGGACAGTGTTCTCGAAGCTACCATCATGAGTTTGACCAAACTCTGGGAGGCCGTGGAAGACAGGAGTGCCTAGCGTGCTCTGGTCCATGGGGTCATGAAGAGTTGGACACGACTAAACAACTAAACAACAACAACAACAAGGATTTTGAACCCAGGTCTCCCAGGTCCTAGTCCAACACTCTAACCATGATGCCGTGCTGCTCAGGCATATTAAGCCTAAAATGGAAGACATTGGGAGGTGATCTTGCACAGTGTCTGGGCACCTCCAGATTATCAGTATTTGGCAAGAGAGAATCAAGTGCCTACTGGAACGTTGGGTATAGAGTTTAAGTGGGTGGAAGGGCTCTGTTGCTCTCAGGGGTACCCATAATAAAATATTATGGGGGCCAGGTAAGCCCTGCCCCACATAATCCATCACATGATGCAGTGCCCACACACCATTTGAATGGGAATGCCCATCAACTTTGTGGGTGCCTGGCCCCCTCAAATATTTTTTTGTAGGGGCTGAAGCCTCCATGGCACCCTCGGAGTTGGTTGGGGGGGAATCCAGAGTTGCTGAGGGGTTTTTTATTCAACGACGAATATTGCACACAGCGCTAAAGCAAACATTACTTCCGGTTGCCAACGACGCCACTGTACACTGCTAAGGCAGTGAAGGAAGAAGGAACTAGCATCGGGGAGGGAAACACAAGATTACTTGCCCAGGATCACTCAACTGACCCGCGATTTACCAGGGACACCCAGCGAGCTACCTGTAGATCACGATTGACCGGTTGGACTTATCTGCCCTAGTACAACAAAACCACTTTTAAGAAATAATAATCTGACCCTCAGTGCTTTGGAGCCAGATGGATTTAAAAGTGTGGGAAGAATGAATGAATACTGGGAAGGCATGTGAACACCCCACAAGTGAATCAGGATAAAATTAAAGTGAATGCCCATTGTGATATAACCATCCCACGAACAAATGTTGACTAAAGGCTGGATATAATGTAACCTCCATGTAAGCTTTGTGCAAGAGAATAAAAGAATGCTCTATAAATAAGTCATCTGGCGGGGCCTTCCATTGAGGCATGGTACTGTTGACTCTGATCGGATGACTGCAACCACTGAAGTCTGAGCTAACACACCAGCCTCCTGCTAGCAGGAGGCATCATGCAAAAGGTGTTGAACTTTCATAAACAAAATCCTGCTAGGTGTCCACAGAACTTCATGTTATATAGTAGCAGACAAATGGCATGAACAAGACTTACATAATTTGTTGATGCAGAACAGCAGAGATCATTCAGTTCGGAACTTAATGGTTAATTCTGTTTTTAGTAGGTCAGCTGATAGGGGGGAGGTGTTTCTTAGCAACCAGGTGGAGTGGCATGATGCTTGCTGAGGTAACATGTTCCCTGATTGGCTATGTAGTTCTGAGGGACTCTTTCCTTTGTATGTTTGTTTGAATGTCTCCCTGCTATCCACCATGCCTGAATTAAATAGGTAAAAACCACTGTTCATTTCTCTTCAAATCATACATTGTTTTTGTTCGGTTTCCTCAGCAAAATCTTATAATGATTTCTTGTATTGTGTTTTAATTTGCTGGAAGCCTCTCAGAGTGGCTGGGGTAACCCAGCCGGATGGGAGGCTTGTAAATAATAAATTTATTATTATTATTATTATTATTTTCTTTCTGGATTCCATCTGGATTGTTAACACACGGTTTGCTTTGTGATGTGACCGTGCGCTCCAAATTCCATCTCTTGTGAGGTACAGCTGCCTAGCCACCCCACTGGTGTTTTTCTACAGAGAAATAGTGTCGCCATCATCCCTGTCTTAATACTTTAGTCTCAAAATGTGGACAATCTAATTTACAGTATTACAAAGTGGGAAAGTGACAGGCTTAAGTCAAGACTGGCCCCCTCCCTTCTGAGGTAAAGCCTCATTATTCATATGCAGCTTTCTAATGCAGAGACATTTGTTGAGGGTTTCAATGGAAATGGATCACACCTATCCCAGAATTCACACATACACACAGGGGGAAAATACTTAGCACATGGTTAAGGTCATAAAATAACTAAGAGAAGAGGTACTTGCTGGATCAAACCAAAGGCCCATCTACTCCAACATGCTGTTCCCACAGTGATCAACTAGACACCCCCATGCGAAGCCCACAATCAGGTAAAAGGTAAAGGACCCTGGACGGTTAAGTCCAGTCAAAGGTGACTATGGGGTTGTGGTGCTCATCTGGAGCCGGCGTTTGTCCAAAGACAGCTTTCTGAGTCATGTGCCCAGCATGACTAAACCGCTTCTGACACAAGGGGACACCGTGACACAAACCAGAGTGCATGGAACTGCTGTTTACCTTCCCGCCGCTGCAGTACCTATTTATCTACTCGCCCTGGCATGCTTTCGAACTGCTAGGTTGGCAGGAGCTGGCACAGAGCAACAGGAGCTCACCCCATCACAGGGATTCAAACCACCGACCTTCCGATTGGCAAGCCCAAGAGGCTCAGTGGTTTAGACCACAGCGCCACCCGTGTCTCCTCAGTTGGAATTCCCTGCAACTAGTACTCAGAGGCAAACTGCATCGACAATGGAGGCAGAACTTGTACACGTTTACTCAGAATTAACCCCCACTCCTTAAGTGCACATAGGTCTGTGGCCCCAGGCATTTCAAAAAAGTGCTCCATAAATCACACCTGAGTGATTATCTTATCAGGACTGGGGGAGAGGAACACATGCTGGAAGCCATTACTCCAGGGTAGGTAAATCTGTTTTACTCCAGGGTAGCTTCCTTTCTATTGCCAAGTTGCTGAAGTGATAGAACATAGTTGCCTCCTGGCAGATTCTCCCTCCCCTTTTGCTACCAACAGACGCAACAAAGAGTGAGCATTAACTTTGCCTGTAGGGAGTCCGCATCAAAAAAAGCAAACGCACAATGGCTGCAGTTGAAAGCTTGGTGAGGTTCTCTAAAGCTTTCTGTGCTTCAGAAGTAGGTAATTGTGTTGGGTTTTCACACAATCACATGCACAGAGATAACACATGTCGAAACCACTGTGTGTACAGATAATCCCCCTCCCAATGATGATTTTAAGTGGGGAGGGGAAGAGGACTGTAGTGAAGGCAGTAGGTATCTACAAAAACATACGAGGAAGGCAGCCACCACACTTCAGAGCACACATCTTACTTCAACTCACGGAACATGTCCTGCTTATTTCAAGCTTGGAATGCTTTGTTAACATCTGGGAGACCTCACCAGACTTCAAAGGAAAAGAGGGTGTGTGCAGGATTTAACATATAGGAGCATAGAATGCTGTCTTCTACCAAGCCAGATCATTGGGCCCACCTAGATCAGGAGTGAAGAAGATAATGGACTCCAGATGTTGGATTATAGCTCCCATCATCTCTGACTATTTGTCATGGGTGCCAGGGACTGTTGGGGGCTTGCAGTCCAGCACCACTGGAAGGCCACAGCTTCCACACCTCTTGATGTACACCGACTCCCAATGGCTCTCCAGGGATTTAGATGCAAGTCTGAATCTGAATATGCCATGGGCAGAACTGGGAACATTTGCAAGCAACACAAGTGCTCTGTGATTGGGCTGCAGCCTCTTCTCAAAACATTGGAAGTTAAGAACGTAAGATGAACCTGCAGGATTGGGTCAAAGGGGGTCCACCTAGTTCCTCATCCTGTTCTCACAGTGCCCAACCAAATGCCCACAGAAAGCCCACAGATAACAGCTATCTGAGTGGATAGCTCAGTTGGTTAGAGTGTGGCACTGATAATGCCAAGGTTGCAAGTTCGATTCTCATATGGGACAGCTGCATATTCCTACATTGCAGGGAGATGGACTATATCAATCTCAAGGTCCCTTCCAGCTCTGCAATTCTATGAATCTGCCTCTGACTGTGAAAGCAGAACATACCCATCAGAGATAGCAACCACTGATAGCTTTCTCCTATATGAATTTGTCTGATACTTTTTCAAAGCCATTCAAGTTGGTGGCCATCACTGCTTCTTGTAGGAGCAAATTCCATAATTTAACTATGCACCATGATGCCTTATAGTTGTCCTAAGCATTTATACCATTAGGACTATTAGTCCATATAGCCCCAGAATCGTTTACTTTGACTGGAAGCAGCTCTCCAGGCCCTCAGATAGGAACTTGTCCCATCACTTGCTATCTGATCTTTCAAGCAGCTGGTACCAGGGGTGGAACCTGGAGCCCTAGCCATGCTTCTCACGCACACTGGCCTTTAGTTACATTATCTTCCCAATTCATCCCCCATTATCCAGCAGATTCTTTGCACTGCAGCCTAAAGCAGGTCTAACCGTAGCAGAGGTACAGATAAAAGAAAGCAAGTTCCTCTAGATTAGAAGGAGAAAAAGGAGGTGCACACCTACCATTGAGCTGTCTGTAGACAATGTCTTCGAGAAGTGACAGCCTTTTCAAAACTGCATCCTGAATGGGGTTTCCAGTACGGGCAGTCAAGTTGGACACTTCTGCCCTGGGGTGGATTTCGTGGAAGGAGTCCCCACTCTTCACGACGATGGGCCTGCACTTGGCCAGGAAGAGGACGAACCCAGCAACTGCAATCAAGTTTAAGACCAGCAGGACTTTCACTCTCCTCAGAGAAGCCATCAAAGAACTGCCCAAAGTGGGAGATGCAACTCAGGAGACTACTTGGGCAATAACCAAAGGAGAAGGGTGGAAGCAGAAGTCGGATGACCTGCTCTCTGGCTACTTTCACTAGGAGCAAGAGGAGGAGGAGGAGGAGGAGGAAGGGAGGAGGTGAGAACACATTTCCCCATCAGCTTGTCCTTGTGGGAAGCCTCCCTCCTTTTTTCCAGATTGCACAGCTGGGCTATTCACAGCAAGGGGAAGCGACAAATGTTTGCAGGTGGCGATAATCTTGAAAGGCAGCTCAGATCAGCTCTGCCACTCCAGAAATAGGTGCACCTGCTCCTGGAAAGAAAGCCAACCATTGCTCTCTGCAGGTCCCAGTGAAGCAGGGAGGTTTTGAAAATGTCCTTTGAGTTTCCAATCCCTATTGGAAGCAGATACCGGAAGACCTCTTCAGCAGCTGCCCCCACCCCCACTACTTGCCAGCAAGAGCCCCTTGATGCTACTGGATTTCGGAAAGGCAAACAGCTCAGACTTGCATGAAAACTCTTGCAGAAGGAAACAATTCAACTTCGTTGCAGAGGCTTTGTACTCCTCCCGTGGTCTTTGAAATGGAACTTACTTGGCAGCAGAAGATCCTAGTGTCCCAAGGAAGGAGGCCCCAGGATTGTGGGTCAACCCTTGAGGTCCTTTAAAATAAAGCAATAGCTGGACAAGGAAGAACCTTATCCAATACAGCATCGGCTCGGTTCGCAAGGGACTCAAAGGTTGCAGGAAAAACAAGACAGAAAACAGGGAAGAATGGCAAGAGAATACAGTATAACTTTCACAGGGAGGGGGAGACACAGAGGGGGAGAGAGGGGGAGGAATCCTAAGAGGGGTTACTGGGGCGCTTCCAGACTTTAGGAAGGGGGCCAGGTGGTGAGAGGGATGACATTCCCCCCAAAAAGGTTGTATCCTGCTTCTCCAACAACTGGGGTGGGGGCAGGCAGGGGCTCACAGAGTCTCTCCAAAAGGCGAAAGAGCAAACAAACACGCGTCTCTTCGCTTCTCTTTCCCAATACTTTAAGAACGGGGGGGGGGGGATTAAGGGCTCAAAAAACCCACTAATTGTTAGGAAATACGGAGCGGGGGGAAGAGGGAGGAAACGTGCAGGCAGACAGTGACAAAAGACTTCGTAAGGGAGGGGGAGGGAGAATCTGCAGAGACACAGAAGAGGAGAGAAAGTGACTTTAACAAAGATACGGATAAAAGGAGGCGAAAGGAGGAAGCAAAAGGCAGCAACCCCCCCGTTCCCATTCCGCTTGGACCCCCTCCTGAGATGCTTTTAATTGGTCTTTAGGGCGCAGCGCCCGCAGCTAGAATGGGAATCGCCTGCGCTCTGGATGTGAAAGCGGCATCGCGGGAAGGGGGGGGGGGGAGGCGGAAGCAGGTGTTGCTAATAATAGGACCCTCCGCCGCCTTTCTTCGCTTTCGCTCTCCCCTCCCTGGTCGCAGCCCCTCGCCGGCTCGCCAGACGCGCATTCCCTCTCCCGCCGAGGGGGGGTTCGGTGCTGCGGCTACCCCCCACCCCACCCCGCAGCTTGCCTCCGGTGCGCAAAGGATGTATATCTAAATGGTGGCGAGGCTGGAGAAGAGGATGTGGAGGAAGAGGAGGATGGGGGGCGGTACCCCGGGAAATCAGGTCATCGTGGCCTCCACGAAGCTGTTCCGAGGGATCTTCCGGGGCCCGAGCGAGGAGGAGGAGGAGGAGGAAGCAGCAGCAGCAGCAGCGATGGTGGTGATCGTGGCGGTGCCTGCGCGGCTGATGGTCGTGCGTTGCGCTCCCCGGCCGCAGCTTCCCATCGCAGCCGCCGTTGGAGCCATCCGCTTTCACTGTGCTCGGAGGAAAGGGGGAGAACAAAATCCCCCTTGCATGGCTCAAAGGAGGCGTTGCAAAGAAAACCTGGGCTGGGGAAAAGAAGGGGAATTGGCCACCGGTTCGCGATTGGAGGCCGGGCTTGAAATGATGCTCTCAAATGCTGCATGCAGGCAGGCAGAGAGGGGTTCTGTGGAGGAGGTTTTAACCCCCCCCCCCGCACCTCTAGGAGTTAGGCTCTCTGAACACCACGACACAGGCGCACACCAGTTTTTGCCGAAATTAATTCTATTCGCCCACCCCTGCAGGTTGCCAACTTTTAAACCAGCCGGGCAGCTTTCCTCTTAAGCACAGTTTAATCTGCAAATGCCCAGGTTTTAAAAATTCCCTGAGATGGTGTCGAAAGCTTCCCCTGCTGCTTTGGATCGATCCAATCTCCCCTGCTAGGGGCCTCGGCCTTTATTGTGGCAAGCTCTGCCCTGTGGAACTCCTTGCCAGGAGAGGTTTGGGTAAAAGGTAAAGGTAAAGGGACCCCTGACCATTAGATCCAGTCGTGACTGACTCTGGGGTTGCAGTGCTCATCTCGCTTTATTGGCCGAGGGAACCGATGTACAGCTTCCGGGTCATGTGGCCAGCATGACCAAGCTGCTTCTGGTGAACCAGAGCAGCGCACAGAAACGCCGTTTACCTTCCTGCCAGAGTGGTACCTATTTATCTACTTGCATTTGACATGCTTTCGAACTGCTAGGTTGACAGGAGCAGGGACCTCCGTTACGGGGATTTGAACTGCCGACCTTCTGATCAGCAAGTCCTAGGCTCTGTGGTTTAACACACAGCGCCACCTGTGTCCCTAAGAGGTTTGGGTAGGAATCATTCAACACCTCCTTTCAGATGGCTCCTAAAAACTTTGTGATACAGACAGGCCTCCACAATGCGAATTTCTTTTTAAAGCAACCAATATTTACTGAATCTTTCACCAGTGCTTTTAATTGCAGTGTTCTGCGCTGTATACTGCCTTGCTGTATTTTTTTATGGAAGTGTGGCCTGCAAATTGGGGCAGGGCCTGGTGGTGCTTTGTGAAGCTGCAAACATTCCAGCCTTGCAAAGCAGCTCAGGTCTAGTGTTGCTCCAGTGGTGTTGGCAGCAAGGGCTGGGCTAACATGCAATGGGCTCCTTTCACCCTCTGCCCTGCACACACACACATACACAGGTGCAGTGGCGTAGCGTGGGGGGTGCAGGGGGGCCAGCCGCACCGGGCGCAACATCTGGGGGTTAGGGTTAGGGGGCACAAATCCATGGGTTAGGGAGTGCAAATTACTTGCCTTGCCCCGGGTGCTGACAACCCACGCTACGCCACTGCACAGGTGAGCCCCGGGCGCCATTAAAGCATGCTCTGCCACTCCATGGGAGTTGGGTGCTCACCAGTGGTAGGTACTGCCAAGGCACAAAGAGGATGGAGCAAAAACCAAAGTTGAGTGGAGCCATAAGAAGATCCTGCTGGCCAGTGGCCCATTTAGTCCACCACCTTCTCACAGTGCCCACAAGCGGGACAGGAGGGCAGCCATGCCCTCCCCACTTACGTTCCTCAGCAACTTATATTGTAGGCATCCTGTCTCCGATCCTGGGGGTAATTTACAGAAGAAGAGCCTGCTGAATCAGGCCAATGTGGTATAGTGGTTAAGAGCGGTAGACTCGTAATCTGGGGAACCGGGTTTGCGTCTCCGCTCCTCCACATACAGCTGCTGGGTGACCTTGGGCGAGTCACACTTCTTTGAAGTCTCTCAGCCTCACTCACCTCACAGAGTGTTTGTTGTGGGGGAGGAAGGGAAAGGAGAACGTTAGCCGCTTTGAGACGCCTTCAGGTAGTGATAAAGCGGGATATCAAATCCAAACTCTTCTTCATCATCTAGTCCAGCATCCTGTTGTCACAGTGGCCAACCAGCTCTAGGAAACCCGCAGGCAGGACCTGAGCTCAACAGCTCTCTCTGCTCCTGCAGTAACTGGAATGCAGAATCGGGCTGCCTCCAACAGTGAAGACAGAGCATAGCTGGCAGGGATAGTAGACGTTGATAGTCATATCCACTGTGATAAACACTCATTCAGACATATTTACACATATTCACCCACACAAGCACCACAAGTGAGCAGAGTGATGGGAGAAGAGAGACCTCTGCCATCATATTTAATCCTTTTCATGAAAAAAGGAAAAAAAGTTTCTTTCTTTTAAAAAGTTAAAACTACTTACATTATATAATATTGTATATTACACACACTCTCTCTTCCCAAGTGGTGCAGAAATCCTTATAATATATGGATATAACATATTATATTATATTATATGCCTTTGGTGGTGCTCTTTGCTGATTATATTCTAATACATTGTACACTATGTTGATACATTTTTATGACACTGTAGATATGCATAATAAAATAAAGACATGACTGAAATACAAACCCATTTGAAAGTGGCCTTTCCCTAAAATAGACAGTTTCCTCTAAAAAAAAGAGTCTGAATTCCAGAAGTGGGTGGGGCGGAAGAGCTGCTTTCCCTTCTGTTCTGAAAGCCTAAGTGGTATGAATTGGTTAACTAGCAGGGAGTCTAGGGACAGAGTTTATGGATTTAATTTATGGCCTCTGCAAACTTTCTTCCAACAATCTGAGCACTGATGAACAACACATGTTTTAATGGGCTTCACCCAAGTCGGCATAATCGTCATGATTATTGGAGCACAATCAATGTTCACTAGCCTTTACACATTCGCTAGAAGAAAACAGTGCCTTTCACTGAACTTTCTGTTCACTTACCAAATTTGATGGTGGGGGAACCTCCAAGAGCTACATCTCCCCCATTGCTCAGCATTTGGGGGGGGGGATTGAAACTCCTGGCTCCTATAATCTGCTCCCCCTCCTGTCTCTCCTTGAACCAATCAGCAATGAATGACAAGTCTGAATCTACATTCACTGTGCTTGTGCCCTTGAGTGCTCACCAAGGCAGCCAACCTAACCCATCCACTGACCTGCCCATAATGGAGTCAGCATAAACTCAGTTAGGATGCATACCATACATTTGAACCAACCATCTCCCCCCTCCAAGAGAATCCTGGGAACTGTATTCCCCCCCCCCCCAACAGAGCTAAAATCCCCAGCACACTCAACAACAAAAATTCCCAGGATTCTTTCCTGTGTGTGACTCTGCTCACCTGCTGACTACCAGATCAAAAAGCCCTTAGATTGGTAATAAAGAGATCACACCTTCCCCTAAAAAGACAAGCGATTGTCACCTGTGGGAAGGAGGAATAGACAGTCAAATTCTATAATGTGCGAAATAAGATCCACTATTCGCTGTGGTGAGCCTTGGGCTTGCCGACCGAAAGGTTGGAGGCTCGAATCCCCACGACGAGGGGAGCTCCCATTGCTCAGTCCCTGCTCCTGCCAACCTAACAGTTCAAAAGCACCTCAAAGTGCAAGTAGATAAATAGGTACCACTCCGGCGGGAAGGTAAACGGTGTTTCTGAGCGCTGCTCTGGTTTCACCAGAAGCGGCTTAGTCATACTGGCCACATGACCCGGAAAAACTGTCTGAGGACAAATGTTGGTTCCCTCAGCCAGTAAAGCAAGATGAGTGCCGCAACCCCAGAGTCGTTTGCGACTGGACCTAGCTGTCAGGGGTCCTTTACTTTTACCCATGGGTAGACAAACTAGACCCAGGGGCTGGATCAGGCCCAATCACCTTCTAAATCGGGCCTGTGGACAGTCCAGGAATCAACATGTTTAACATGAGTAGAATGTGTCCTTTTATTTAAAATGCATCTCTGGGTTATTTGTGGGGCATAGGAATTCATTCATTCACCCCCCCCCAAAATATAGTCCAGCCCCCTCACAAGGTCTGAGGAACAGTGGACTGGCACCCTGCTGAAAAAGTTTGCTGACCCTACCTTTAGTTTTAAGATCCACTACCAACCAACAACAAGCCCTTCCCAGAGCCCCATCTGTTATATCTCAGATCAGACAATTACAAACTCTTGGCACCTAGGAAGATAGCTGCTCCAATGCCTTCTGAACTTTATCAGGCCCATCCCTTTGACCAAATCATTCTCATGAAAGTGGATCAATAACCCATTCAGGATAGCACCTCTGGCCAAAAGTTGACATGAAGTCAAAAGACACACACACACACACACACACACACACCCCGTCATCCCTGAACATGCTGGCTGCAGCTGATGGAAACTGGAGTCCAACATTTGGAGAGTTACAGATTCTCCATCACTGCCCAACAGGGTTAAAAGAAAGGTAAGTGACCAAGAATCAAGTGAATTCTTTGGGATCTGAGCACTGATGCTTTTTTTTGGGGGGGGGGGGAGCAGGGCGGTTAATGTTGGAGGAAGAATACCAAAGCTAAAAGCTACTTTTAGAACAAAAATGCTTGAAATGTGGATATAAAAAAGACTTCGGCTTCCAGAACTGTCAGCCCCAACTCAATTCTGCTGCAGTAAAATGAGCTTAAAACTGTTCTAATCACATCCAGACTTGTTTATCTCACAAGAGCAGCCACGTGGCAGTCAAAGCACTGGGGACAATGAGAGTCTCTAGCATATTTTTAACTGCATGGAATTTCTGGGGTGGGGAGAGGGGAGAACAGAAAAGAGCAAGCCTCTGAAACTTCCATATGGAAAGGGGGGGGGGAGAAACAACTGTTGAAGTTGGATGGCTTTGCCATATATGGCTCCAGCATTTCTGTTGCCACCTTTTTGACGATGAAGTTGGATGGGGTGGTTCTCTCCACCTTGTGCACACATACTTTTCACGGTGAGTCTCCTCAAATATATCCTTTTAGCTGTACCAAAGTGACACAACACATTCTATAAATGGAATAAGTAATAACAAAAATTCTCATTCTTCCAGATGGCGTCCGCACTGGCCTAGATTTGCCAACTCCACACACACAAACCACAGCCAAGACTCCTGGCCTGTTTAGCAGATTGTGATAGATAGAAGTCCGCCAGGTAATAATAATAATAATAATAATAATAATAATAATAATAATAATTTATTTATACCCCACCCATCTGGCTGAGTTTCCCCAGCCACTCTGGGCGGCTCCCAATCAGTGTTAAAAACAGTACAGCATTACATATTAAAAACTTCCCTGAACAGGGCTGCCTTAAGATGTCTTCTGAATGTCAGGTAATTATTTATCTCTTTGGCATCTGATGGGAGGGCAGTCCACAGGGCGGGCGCCACTACCGAGAAGGCCCTCTGTCTGGTTCCCTGTAGCCTCACTTCTCGCAATGAGGGAACCACCAGAAGGCCCTCGGCGCTGGATCTCAGTGTCCGGGCTGAACGATGGGGGTGGAGACGCTCCTTCAGGTATACTGGGCCGAGGCCGTTTAGGGCTTTAAAGGTCAGCACCAACACTTTGAATCGTGCTCGGAAACATACTGGGAGGTAAAGCTCTACTTGCTAAATCTCGGGCTTTCTCAAACAGTCATGCAGTCTGGTCCAATCAATATTGATTGCTTGTAGGCACGGGCCATTGCAAACGCAGTGAAATGCCTATTGGCACACACATAAAACACAGATAAATATACACACTGTTTTAAATGCAAACAGTTAAAAATTAAGCTTAAAACTTATTGGAGTTTACTCGTAAATTTGGTTTGCACAGCTTAATGAGTCACCTATACAAACTGCGGACATTTGGTTCAAGATTCTCACCCATATTTTCTGTGCTGCAATTGCAAACAGTGCAGCTTGATAGAATTGATGCTCATATTCACTGGCGGGCAAGTAAATTACTATGGGTTGTATCCAGGGCAATTCTTACTCAGACTAGAATCGATGAAGATAATAGTCATGGCTAACTTGGGTCCATTAATTTCAATGGGTCTACTCCGAGTAACACTGTTAAGAGTCGGCACAGAACTTGGAGGTCATCCAGTCCGAGCTCTTTCTCAATGCAGGAGCTACAGTGCAGGATGCAACCACAGCAAGTTTCACCAACAGTGGGCACATTTAGAATATTGGGGGGGGGGAGAGAATACCATGAATGCCAACCACAAAAGAGCTGCTACCATTGTGCAACGTAACAGAATGGCTGCCACATCTGAAAGAGAGAAAGGCAAACGACCATCAATACCCCCTGACATAAATGAGAAATAAACCACAAATAACAATCAGTTGGAGATAGGTATATTCCACCCCAGTGGAGGATTGCATAGCTTCCTCTCAAAGGTGATGAATTGGGTGACGGAGTTCATCTAGGCTACTTTGGCCTTTGTTAACTGCCCATTTCCCCTTCAAGGATCACTACCATGTTGTGGCGAAGGGGCTTGAATAACTGAAAGAAGCTATGAGCTATGCCATGCAGGGCTACCCAAGACAGGTCATAGCCGAGAGTTTAGACTAAATGTGATCCACTCCAGTATTTCCATGGACATAAAAAAGGAGAAGCTTTGAGAAGAAAGTTTCCAAGGTATGCTATGGTTTATGGGTTCATGGAGAGTTGAAATCGACTAAGACGGCTAAACAACAACAACAACTACCCATTTAGGTTGCCTGCCAACATCTGTGTTTTGAGATGAATGCAAGCTTTCCTTCTTACGTTTTAATAAATACAAATCTTTTGACCAATACCTGTTGTTGAGCCTTCATTCTGGGTGTGGGGCAAAAGCCATAGCCATATTTGTTCCTGGAGAGAAGCTCTCAGAGAAGATGGCCAGTCCTGGCATCCAGTTTAATATGGCATGTTTCAGAGGGCGTGTTCAACGGAGGAGGGACTGAACCAATAGGAGCTGAGCAGGAAGACCAAAACAGTCTCTCTTGCATGGTAGATTTTTGAGGAAGTATTTAGTAAGATCTTTTGTGGATGCCATCGGCACCTCACAAGTCTGTTTGCTCCACCGCTGAAAAGCTCTTACCAGCAGGCAGCTACCATCAGGACCTAATGATTAGCTGAAATCTTGCTTCCACAGTTTCAACCCATTGGTTCTAATCCTGCCCTCTAGTGTGTGTGTTTGGGAGGACAATGGACCTCAGGCCCATGGGACAATCCTGTGCTGCCAAGCCATAAGCCATCCTAAGGCCATTTTCACCAAATGATGCCCACCTCCCCATCTGCTAACATCTCTCATTATGTCATCTAATGGGTGGGAGAGCGGGGTTAAACCCTGCATGGGATTGCACAATTTTGTTCTGAGCAGGAACTTGGACACACAGCCAAAGCAGCAGGATTTAACCCCCGCTTGCTAGCTGATGAGACAGTGGGGGTTTAAGTCCTTCTCAGTTCAGCCAGATCCCATGCAAAGCCCTCTCTGATTCAGGAAGGGATTTGCATTGCAATCCCCTGCTAAAATGAAGGTTGTTCCTCCTATCTTTAGCAAAGCTTCTGAGACAAACCCCATTGGATTCACATTGAAAGCCCTGCTAGAATAGAGGAGGGGGGGTACCTTTCGTTTTAGCAGCCCCTTTCGAGATGCTTTGAAATCCTTGCATTTGATGTTATTGTGATACCAGGAGATTGACAGGTGGGTGTCCCCTCCCACCTGTCGAATTTGGCCTGCAAGGCCGAAGGAGCCAAAGAGACAGAGAACAAGCCTTTGAATGACAGCTCTTCAGATATTTGAAGGCCGTTATCCTGCCTTCCCTCAACCTTCTCTTCTCTCAGCTAAACATAGCCAGCTCTTTCAACCATTCCTCATAGGACTTGATATTCAGAGGCACTTCAAAATCCTGGTTGTCTTCTATGCTCTTCCAATAGTAGCTGTATTTTGCTTAATACTGAAGGCTCATGTTTTCTCTGATTCGTTTTTGACTTTCCAAGGCACCCGTGCCTCCTAAAAATATCAGAGCTGACAAAAAGCAGACATCCCTTGGGCTTTAAAACCGTGCAGGGCCTTTGTAACAAATATCCCCTTAGCAAATCCCAACTGCTTGCAGATGTTCCCGGTCTCCTGCTTCTCTTTAAATCCTCCATTTCTTTGTTAGGAAGAGCAATGGCTGTGGAGAATCACAGCCCTTGCACAGTTAAGAGTCCACAGGAGAGAGATAGAGCTTATTGTTTTGTACCTGTCTCTCCGGGTATTGCTCTGATAAGTTTCTACATTTCCCTTAAATTTGGAATGGGGTGAGGAGGAGAAATGGCTTCCCATAGATATTATTGTTTCTACCCCGCAGCGAACAGAATCAAAGAACTCACAAATAGGGGTGGGCAAATATCTCAATTTCAGTTTCTCTTAGGGTTGCCATATTTTGAGGAGCAAAAAAAGAGAACACTATGACGGTCATTCAAAGCACATAAATGCAATTTGTCTCAAATTTTTAACCCTGGAAAAGAGGACACATGGCAACCCCAGTTTTATATTATTCCAATGTGTGTTTTTTTTAAAAAAATGCTGGAACTGAATTTAAGTCATCATGAAATTTCATCAGCATTTCAGTGAGACTTTTTCCTAATTTGCACATATTTGCAAAACAATTTCCTTTAAAATGGTGGGGGGGGGGTTGTAGGTTATTTTCATTAATGTGTATAATTCTATGGAAACTTTACCCAAGTTGGCTTTCCAATATTTTGCACTACCAGTTCTGCAAGAGGGGAGGGAAATTCTTTCTGTCCAGTAGGCTGGATTCTTCTCTCTCTAGTCTTGGAGGGCCAAATTTGACAGGTGGGCAAAGCCCCCAACCTGTCTATCAACTAACATCATAGTGACAACATGTCATGCTGCATTTTGAACCCCTGGCTATTGAAACTGCAAAGCACAGCACAGGGCTGTTTGAAAGCCCTTTTGCAAAGAGCTCCACACTGCTCTTTAAAACTCCAGTTCATTTAGGTTTAAAGATCAGTGCAGGGCTATTTACAAAGGCGCTTTCAAAGAGTCCCACACTGCAGTTTGGCTCCACATGCCCATCCCCAGCAGGTGCACACAGCCAAGCTAAGCAGGATTGAACCCTCTCCTTGGCAGAAGGGCAGGGGGTTCAATCCTGTTGGCTGCAGAGGTCTCTTTTGCCATTTCTTCCCCATAGGAAACACACTAGAAAAACAGAGTCCATTCAGTGGCATCAGGGGAAATAGTATTGTGGGCAAAAATTTGCCCATAGGCTGGATATTCCCCACCAGCCTCCACTGCTCCCACTCACTTTAACATTCTACACTTCAAGCACTCTCCTTCCACTCCCCTCTAAACACAAGCCCCAAATGTGGTTCATTACACAAGAGAAGACGGGGGGAAAGTCAGCTGTTCATTACAGCATTTTACACACTGCCCATAAAATTGACCAGGGTGTCAATAATTCCCTACCATTAAACCCAGATACAAGGTCATCACCCATGTTCTAAATTGCCCACCCTCGTAGATGATGGCATCAAAGAAAACAAAAGCAGGTGTTCTATAACTCTTCCATGCAGAATAAACACATTTCCTCCTGTTTCTTGACCTACTTATCTCTCTTCAAAACCTGCCGTGTTTTTTTTCTTTGTTGTTTTTTGCTGTGTTGCTGGCTTCTTTAATTTTTTATAAACATCTTTAAACCCTCTGAAATTTATTTGCAGTTTCTCCGCAGATGAAAACAAACAGTATGTTGCTCGTAGTTAATATGTCCACATCAGACAACCAGTTAGAATCATCAAATTGAAAGGGGCACAAGGATTATCTAGTCCAGCCCCCTGCAATAGGTTATGGGTGCCCAGCGCAGGCACCATGACGTCATGATGTCACATGTCATACAACCTTGGAACCTGACTTCTGGTGGCACCGGAAGGCAGGTTCTGAGGTCTTGCAAGGCCTCAGATAGCATTTCCAAGGTCTCGTGAGGCCTCGGACCTCCATTGCTTTGCAGATTTTTTTTCTGTTTGCAGCAATATTAAAATCATGGGAAATAGACTATAAAACTTTGCTTTGAGCAAGTCCTGCTATTGAAGGAAGTTGGCTCTCCCCTGCTTCCCCCACTTAAGAAAGAATCAGGCAACAACTTGTAAAGTAAGTTTAACAAGAATATTTACTTACTTTATAATCATGCATTGGTTCACTGAAATGGCAGCAGTAAATGCTATGAAGGCAAAATACTTATATTTACAGTATAACCAGCTTCAGGCATGTACCTAAAGCTGGAGCAGGCAGAGGCATGTCTGCATCCAACAGTGGTCAAAGTAAGAGAAAGAGGAACAGGAGAGGAGGGGAAATGACATCACACAGAGCCCTCTCTACCAATTGTATTTTCTATGGTCTTAGAACCTACCTATCAGCAATACATCTCTGTGGACTTAGTCCCTTCTCATGCTAACTAGCAAGAACATGCATTTTAAAGGTTTGGCTGCTAATCTTCCACAGAGCCCTGGCTTCAGAGTTCCAAAGGCTTCCTGTCAACCTCCATATCTATTTATTACTGACCCTCCATCCCTTGCTGAGGACCAAAAAAAAACTCCACAACCCCACATGGTTTTATAATACATGCTGTTGCCTTGTGGTTTTTAAAATTACTATCACTGCTGCCATCAGAGCTTGTGTTAAATGCTGCTCTGTGCTGTGGAGATCATTTTCCTATAAGCCGACATGGAGTTCAATGAGATTCCTGTACTGTTTTACTGTACAACAGCTCCTCAGTTTTGTAACTGTAGTGGAATTAATTGTTAGATTCATTTTTGACCTGCATCCTGCTGCAGCAAGTTCCTCTCTTGAGCACTAAATGGAGCCTTTGAATTATGACCGTAGGCAGTTAGCACATAACCCTTTAAAAAATATAGGGTTCACTTTCGGCAGACCCATGAAAGACATTGAAAGCACACCCAATGCACATTTAAAGCAGATGGCTTCCTCAAAGAATCCAGGGACCTCACAGAGCTACAATTTCCAGACCCCTCCACAACCTACAGTACCCAGGATTCTTAGGGGAATCTTATTTTTCAGTGGCCCTGTTTTATCTCCGCTTCTCTTGGCACTCACCACCTGTATTTGATCTTTTTTTTAAAAAAATGGCGAATTTTATGTCCCACTTGGTTGTAATCAAAGCTCAGAGTGGTTACAGGGAACATGCTGGCAAAGCAGCCCCAAAGAAATAGGTATGACATCATCATGTAGCATAGCTCCTGGGGGCTGCCGGGAATGGGAACCAGCAGTAAACATGGCACATTCTGGCTGCTGTTGGTGAGTTTTGTAGCCCGTGCTGCAAACCTAGGGCTCATCCAGACTTCTGCTTGTCTCCTGCCTAGAAAACACGGATCTGAGTGTTTTTGCCTTTGCCACTTCCCCCCATCCTTTAGCGCTAAATCAGAACAAACAGCGATCCATGGAAAGCTCTTTTGCCATTTGTTCCAGCTCAGCACTAAAGATTGGGTTTCCCAGGGGAGAAATGGCAGGGCAAATGGAGGTGTGGATCAAACCATAGACAACTCCCTCCCACACAAATTGAGAATCTACCCTGCTTTCATCGTCAAGGTAAAAACAGAACTGCAAATGAAATGTAAGTTGTGGTGAACTGCAGACACAACAGTTGCAGAATTAAACTTTAGAACGGGGTGGGGAACATTTTTCAGCCCAAGGCCACATTCCTTTCTAGGCAACCTTCCAAGGGCCACATGCTGGCTGTAGTTAGGGGCCAGAGGCAAAAGAGGGTGGTGCAATAAAAGTGAATGTTGCCTTTCTACAGTAGGTTAATTGGTTCACACCCGCACCTCCTTCTCTGTTCTCTACCCAGGCAAGCGAGAAGAATCATCAGGATTCAAGGACAAATTTCAGCAAGGCAAAATCATTCAAGAAACTTGCAAAGCAGAGCAAGTGAGGGTGTGTGGCTCAGGAGGATGCACAGACTGGGGAAGAGGCAGACAGAGATGGGTGGAGGGGTCTGAGGCTCCCCATGACTGCTTTAGAAGTTCACCTTTGTGAAACTCAAAAGGTACGGAACACAAAGCAGAGGAATACCAAGGAACAATCAGAGCAGTCCTTTGAGAACAGAAGATTCTGTCTGGTTGGATCGTGCCACTGACCTATCTAGTCAAGCATCCTGTTCTCACGGTGGCCAACCAGATCTCAGTAGGAAGCATGCATGCAGGACCTGAGTGCATAAAAAACATAGTTCTCCTGTTGAAGAGAACTGCTGTGTTGGAAATGAATTAAGAATTTTGTTTGCAAGGCAGCATTCTCTGGACCTGCTGTGAGATGAGTCTCCTGACTAGCCCTGGGCAGTGGCGTAGCGTGGGAGGTGCAGGGGGGGCCGGCCGCACCGGGCGCAACATCTGGGGGTTAGGGTTAGGGGGCGCAAATCCACGGGTTAGGGGCGCAAATCCACGGGTTAGGGGGCACAAATTACTTGCCTTGCCCCGGGTGCTGACAACCCACGCTACGCCACTGGCCCTGGGACATAACAGAATGCTGGCGAACATGTACCTGTAAGTCCACAGACAACAAGTGCTTCTAATCCAACTCCTGGTCTTAGTTTCATCAGTTGCTAAGAGTACTTCACTTGAAACAACTTAGCAACATCAGATGAAAAGATTGTGGAGCTGCATTCTGTCTTTAACTGCCCCCCCCAACAGCAACCCAAGGAAGAAAATGCTTAAGAAAGCTTGTAAAACTCCTCATAAATTTTATTGCACCACAGGACTGCAAAATGCTTGCTGCAGTGGTGGGTGAAAAACTAATACTGGACCAATCACCTTCAGAGAAGCTATTCTTGCTGAAATCAAAAGCAGCACAGAATTTGATTAGTGGTGGTAGAGTGTTTGAAAGCTCTAAAATGTTTGGAATTTATTTGCAAACCCACGTTAAATGGGTGGAAAGATGTTGGAATGAGATTTGACATGTTTTTGTATTGGTATTTTGGTCTGCACTGCTTTCCTCTCACTTTCATTTATCCCTGAAATATGCACATAAAACTGTAACGGGCCTTGAACAGTAAATAAACCAGGGCCTCGTTCACATGTTACATTGGCAGAGCCAAACTGGATGTGATGCTAGAAGAGCCATATTTTTAAACCAGGATCACATCAAATCAGATAAAAAAACTAAAGTTGGAGTATGTTTGTGCAACAGGGACTGGGAAGAAATTTTAGTAGTAGTAGAATTTCTATACTGCCATTCATCTGAAGATCACAGGATGGATTTACAATATAAAAACACAAAAATACATACCATAATATGAAACAAAAACAATACCCTCACGTTCTGCAATCATAGGCCCAGAAATATATGTGAGTTAGGGCATGGAGCCCTGGCAGTGCCCATGCCCTCTCTGAGCCCTCTCTGAGAACTAGTGCTCCAATTGGTGATCCTACCTCAAGGGATGTTGTTGGGCCCTGTAAAGAAAGAAGTAGGCTGAGAAGAGCAGATTCAAGTGGGATTAACTCTGGTCCAGTTAAGCAGATGTGGTAAAAGTTAGCCAAGCTTCAGTAAGTCTAGGTATAGGTAGGTCTAGGCATTACAAAGCTAAGTCAGTTCACTATTGCCTTAGTCTTGGCAGCAATCAGAACCACGGATAGTTCCAGCTGCAATCTGCTAGCTGAGCTGTGTAAAGAAAGATGTTGCTTCAGCAGAGGACCAGAATCATAAGAAGTATTAAAAAGGTTTGCAGGTTCCAATCTTCATTGGTTCCACCCCCTGGAAGGTCATTTAATGGGCCTATAACTGATTCTGTAATTACAAGTTCCTGCATGGCTATGGAGGAGGAAAGACTACCAGGGAGTCACCCCCAGACTTGAAGGATGATGGGAGAACAACATTCTCAGGCTTGCGAGAATGTAAAATGGAGTGTCAAGGCTTTTCCCATGAGCAGAATGATCTGTAATTTTTCCAACTATGGATCCACCTCAGGGGCATGCTGGGATCCAGATGCAGGGGAAATGACCGTAGGAAATACTAAAAGGTAGAAGAAGAAGAGTTTGGATTTGGTATCCCGCTTTATCACTACCCAAAGGAGTCTCAAAGCGGCTAACATTCTCCTTTCCCTTCCTCCCCCACAACAAACACTCTGTGAGGTGAGTGGGGCTGAGAGACTTCAAAGAAGTGTGACTGGCCCAAGGTCACCCAGCAGCTGCATGTGGAGGAGTGGAGACACGAACCCGGTTCCCCAGATTACGCATCTACAGCTCTTAACCACTACACCACACTGGCTAACCATTTCATCCTGCTGCCACCTGTCATCAAGGAGCCCACTAGAGTGGGGGCTTCCAGAGCGTACTTGACCAATTTGAATCTTTAACAAGAACTCACAAACTGATGGTTTTTACAATCAGTGGAAGACTGGCAACCAAATTCATCCGTTCCTTTATTTATTTCAACTATAGGTCACTGTTCAAAATATATTATCTTCCCATGGCAACTTACACAACAAATAAGAAGTTTAAAACTGTATAAAAGCAACACACTGGTAATAATAGCAGCAGCAAAACACTTCACTTCTTCTAATCCAATTCCGTCAGCCAGCTGTCCTAATCAAAATAGAGAGGCTTACCTTTTAAACGCCCCCACTAAAAGCAATTGGGAAGGGAAACATTTAGAGCCCAGATGAATGCTAGCAAGGAAAGGAGTGAACTTATGTTCCACAGCCACAAGTCAATCATGGAAAAGTTCCTAACCCTTGTGCCCACCATGCAGCAATGCGGAAAAATGGTGCTTACTGTAGCTTTCAACAACAAACAATAGCATGTTGAGAAAGTGAAATCATTGTGCAATTATCCAGTGGTGAAAACCAGGGGTTGGGAATCTTCTTCAGCTTAAGGGCCACATTTCTTTCTGGTCAAGCTTCTGAGGGCCAAATGCCAATCCAAATGCCCAGATTGGACTGATTGGAACGGTGCATGCCTGTTGCATCCTCCTGATGCCCTGCTAGCCCCACACTGCTTCGCGAGGCTGCGGTGTGGGTGTGGGGATCACACAGGGTCCCTGGACGTTTGACGGTCTATTGATCCCTGTGCCACCACTGATTGCTTTCCCACTGCCACCAGCCCGTTTCTCTTGGGTACACACGGAGTCCAGACAGTTGTTAACATTAACAAATAATCAAGTATATTTTATAGGCATGAACAAGCTTATGGTTTCAGTTAATTTTTCTTGGCAGTTTCTTAATCTTAGTTCCTTTACTGACCTATATGTTCCTAACAACTTCAAACTGATTATCCCAACTTATCTATCTGACTCCACCTAACAGTTCCTCTCACTCTCTCACAACACAACTCGACCAACCCACAGACTTATCCTCCCTCTTCCTTCTCCAACTCCCAACCCTCAACTGACTTCCACACAACTCCGACTCTAACTCCACCCCTTGGGTTCCCACTGGCCAATCTCATCACACTCATTTAACCCTTTCCTTATGACCCACCTAGGAGGCAAACACAACACAGTGGGATCAGACTCACAAAGCAGCACAGGGTTGGCAGGGAGGAGTGTGAGGAGGAAAATGTACCCTAAAAAAAATAATGCCTGGGGCAACTGCCCCTCTCACCCCACCCATGCCATGCCTATGTGGCCAAGTGGTGATTTCTTGTTTCCCAGTTCCTAGGTTTACCATTCTAACCACAGCAATACATTTGCTCTCACAAGCACATCCCGTTTTCATTTTGGAAATGTCCCTTGGATAAGCAAAATGCTAATGATGTCATATCAGCTTCTGCTTCATAAGGCCTAGGGCAGGAAGCCATATTCTGAATTATTTCTTTACCCTAATTGAATACAGAGAATGCTGGTATATGAAAACAGATCCACCAAACATTGCAAGGAAAACCTACTCTTTCAACAACAACAACAACAAAAATAGCTTGTAATCACACCAGGGGAGAAAACAAGCTGCTTACACCCTTGGCATTCCTTCTGTTCAGCAGGCACAAGAGGAACACAGAGCTGACTCACTCCAACACAGCTCTCACTGCCTCGATAAATATTTAACGCCAAGGAGCTATCAGAGATCGGAGGGAGGCCGTTTCTGGGAAATGTGAGCATGATCCACATGTGCCAGGTAAACAAAGCCCTGGGAGGATGGCTCACTACTGTGAGAAACTGAACAGAGGCTAGTCCTATCACTGTGTAAACTCATCAGTTGAGTATTGGTCCTACCCATCTGGCCAATCATCAAGCGGAAAGTGGAGCTTCAGAAAGTAGCGAGTTTCTTACAGAATGCGCAAGTACGTAGACATTAGCCAATAGGATGTGAGCATGGATCATTTGTCATGCAGGTTGTGGGCGAAGTTCATTCCTACAAGGCATTGGGGTGGAGTTAGGAGGTTTCTGTATGCACAATTTGCATCAGAGCCAATTAGCAGATTTCAGGGAGAAATCCAAAACAGTCCACCTAGGGTACTGCAAATGATGAGGTTCCTCCAAGCCTGTGAATATCTAAGAACATAAGAAGAGCTCTTTTGGATCAAGTCAAATGTCCATTTAGGGCAGCATTCTATTTTCAGATATCTGCTAGGAAGCCTCCAAGCAAGAAACCCACTTGTGATTCCCAGCAAATGGTATTCTGATCCATACTGTCTCCAGCAGTGGACCTAAGTTGGCCATGCTCATTAATTTCAGAGCATCTCCTTTGTGTTTGGATGGAGTTGTTCAGGCTGTATTTGCCACCGCTTGCATTTTGTATTCCATAGGAACGTACAAAGCTGCCTCATACTGAATCAGACCATTGGTCTATCTGCCACAATGGCTGGAAGAGGCTCTCTAGAGTTTCAGGCAGAGGTCCCCCCACCTCTGCCTGAGATCCTATGTTCAATCCCCACCCAGGGATTGAACCCAAGACCTTCTGCATGCAAGGCAGATGCTCTGCTTCTGAGCTACTGGCCCTTCCAGTCTGCTTTGGGGTGATTTTATTCATTCAGTGCTGCTGCTGGCTTATTTTATTGTTTTAATGATTTGCAATCTTGGGTTTCATTGGGTTGTGGCCAATGAGATTTTTATCAGGACAGACCCACTGAAATTACTAGAAAGGAATTAATCATGCCAATTAACCAATAGGTCTACTCTGAGTGTGGCAAACATTGGATCAAAAGCCCATTGTTTGCTTTGTAAGTTATTTTGGGAAAGTACATTCCCTGAAATGGTGAGATTTTTGTTTGATATTTTTTTAAAAAAATCTGTTAAGCGGAAAAACAAACATATTTGCAGCTTTTATCGTCCCTGATGCCTCTCCATTAACATATTGTGGGGGAGCTGAGCAGAATCTGGGATCTCAGCAGCCCAGCAGTAAGTAGCGTACCATTTCCAGTTTCCTATTTTCGCTGTAACACTCTTCGTGGTTTTGTTTGCAGATTTTCAGTCTGGAAACAACAACAACCTATCATATTATGACAGCCTCTTTTGCACCATCACTCTCTGCTGTTTTTGTATCATCTGCACACTAGATTGGAATAATGAGAGTGTCTAAGCAGGCTCAGCCCACAGAGCTACGCACACATGCACACACAGCTACCTGCATGTATGTGACTGGGTGAGATGTGAGCTTTTGGCGGTGCATTTGTCCTAGAGAGTTGCAAAATCCAGTCGTGTTACTTTGATTCTCTCCCCCCCCCCCCGCCTTGTGTGGGCAAGTTTTAATAACAGGAGAGCACTGACAAAGGCTTTTGTGAAATGTTTCAAAAACTGGAGGAGGAGAGAAGAAAAGTCTTCACCTGTACATTCTGTTCAAGTTGTCTGACAGGGTCTTTTTGTGGTAGGCAATACAGTCAGAGGAGAGCCTAATACCATCTACTTCCGCATCCTAAACACAAAGCAGGGACCTTCAATAAACTGAACCCTTGATGCCATATCCCCCGCCCACCCCACAAAACATCACAGACCAACCTAAAGTACCGGTATATGGCTCACTTAAGTATTATTGATTCAACAGGACACAAGTGCAACTTTTTTTAGGTTGGAATCAAATCTGTTGGATGCTCAAACCAATGGGCCATGGGTAGCCATATTGGCCAAGCTATGCCCACCTGTCCCATACTTGAGGTCTTATATGGTGTCACCCAAACGGGTTGGTGGGTGGCCATCTGTCATGGATGCTTTAGCTGAGATTCCTGCGTTTCAGGGAGTTGGACTAGATGAGCCTTGGGTCCCTTCCAACTCTATGATTGTCAGGTCTTTCAAAGCCCCTTGCAAAGTGTTCTGCAAGACCTGGCAATCAGCTCCTTTCAAGTCCTTCTGTATGTTCTGAAGGCTCAACAGCTGTGCGTTTGCCTGCACTGTTTGATTTCAACATGTGCAAGCAAATAAAAAGTGTCAGCTGACATTGTTGTGCTGTCAAGTGATTGAGAGGCATGTAACCCCACCACCGCCACCTGTCAAACTTGCCCCCACCCCTTGAAATAGATGTCCTCAATTGTTCAGTTATGGCGACACTGTGATCCAAACTATCTGCCTGCTCTTATGGTCTTTAATTGTATTAGGGAGGGAAACTGTTCATCTCGCTGCCTCACCTAAAATTAAAGCCATTCATCTACTTCATGTTTTTATCTTGAACTGGCTGACTATTTTTATGCTGTCTAAACTTTTCCCCTAAGCCAAGGATGGAGAACCCGTGCCCTACAAATGCTATGAGGCTTCAACTCCTATCTGCTCTGACTGATTTAAAAATCATATAAAAGTTAAATCAGTTTCTAGGTTCAGATGATAATATTAACTCTAATACTACATTAGTGTTAGGGAACCTCTGGACCAGGGGCTAATCTTGACCCACCAAACCACTCCAACCTGCCCATCAGCTGTTGTCACCAGCAATGTCAGTTGATGGATGGAAGGACATTGGCTATGCACCCTATTCCCAGCATGGATCAGGCATCCCAGGCAGCAGGATTTAATCCCTGCTCATCAGCTGATGAGTGTAAAGAAAAGCCACTTGCACTTCTCCTTTATGATGGTGGCAAATGAGAAGGATACTCCCTCACCCCACTCCTACCACCTGCATAAAGGAGAAACAGAAGATGCTTCAAAGAGTGCTTTTGCAAAGGGCTTTGAGACAGCCTCCCTCCCCGCTCCCATTTCAGCCTGTTCCAGAGCCTTAGATGGGAGTGTGGGGGCTGCCTTAAAGTCTTTGCAAGTCTGCCCACAATCCCCTTTTAAACCTCAAAGATTGGCAGTTCACAGGATAGGGAAGACTTGCCAAGATGTGCAAGGGATTTTGTTCCCCAGCCCGGCACTACATCATAGGAAGCTGCCTTATACAAGGTTAAACTATTTCCTCATTTAGTTCATTACTATCAACTTAGACTGTAATTGGCTGTCCAGACTGTCCAGCAGAGGCTCTTTCACATCACCTGCTTCCAGATCCATTTAACTGAAAATGCTTAAGATTGAAGCAAAACATGTGTTCTACGCATTGAGCTTTGGCCCCATTCCTAAAATGTACAATGACCTTAGCCTGCAACAGGGCTTGTCAGGAATATGAAAACAGGGCTTCTCATACTCTAAGTGAGAATCATATGCCTAACCCAGCTTTCTCCTACCTGATGTCTTCCATTCATGTTGGACTCCAGCTCCCATCAGCCTCAGCCAGCATGGCCAATGGTCAGGTGTGATGGAAGTCATCATTCAAAAAGTTTAGAGGGCACCAGGTTGGGAAAAACTGGACTAGACCAATAGCCTACTACACCACTATATGCTCTGTGGTCTTCAGGTTGCATGGAGATTTACTAGTTTTTACACCTGAGATTAAAATATGAGGCGGCAAGAGATATTGGCTGGTTCAGAAGATAGTCACCCCAACTGACTCAACATGTGAGCACAAAGCTAATCTCCTCCCATGTTGTATGCAGTGTCTCCACTTCTTCCATTTCTGCTTGTTCATGTGGGGAAAAATAATCCAAATGGCATCTCTGTGCATGCACAACTGTGTGGTTGATTTAATCAGGGAATCAGCCCCACAATTTTGTGGGGTTTTAAAAATAATTTTTATTAAATTTTACAATTTCAAATACTCATTTTACGTCCTTAAGATATCAATGACTTCTCTTCTTCTCTTTCCATGATTCATTTTACATATCTTAAATTCGTGCATATTTTACAAAAGCTATACCAATCAGTTTTCCTTTATTGCATCCATCAAAACTTATTTACACTGTCAAATTTATCTTAATGCTGTCAGTGTTTTCAGATGTACACAATTCTTTCCCATATATTCAACAAGCATTTTCCAATCTTCTTTAAACGTACATTCTTCTTCTTCTCTTGTTCTATGTGTTAAGTCTGCAAGTTGTGCATATTCAACTTAAGTTGCCATTCTTCTTTGGTTGGGACCTTGCTCATTTTCCATTTTGGGGCTAACAAAACATGGGCTGAAGTTGTTGCATTCAGAAATATGCCCCACAATTTGTACACTTGTAAACTCTAACTTGGTAATCTACCCCTTCATGTACAGGTGGAGACAGCACACTGGGGAGATGTTGTAAGAATGTTGTCTTCTTCTTTTTTATAATAATATTTATTAAGTTTTCCATTTTAACAATCCAATAAAAAGCACATTAATAACATTCCAAATTATAAAAGAATCAAACGATCCAAATTTTATGCCAAATTATAAGTCTTTGGTTGGCTTCCCATGCTCTGAGGTTCAGGAGGTGATGATGATCTCACTTTTATGCTGCTTCTCTTAATTAGTCCAGGTAGTTCCAATAAAGCAATCCGATTTAATCCTTCGTTTATTTTTAACAGCCTCTGAGTTCGTCTGGCAAGCAGGTTAGACCAATAAAGAATGAGCCTATGCTCTTATGAGCCTAAATCTTGCCATACTCTCAAGTGAGAACCACTGTTGTTGTGTTTAGGGACAGAAACCTGATATTTGAAGGACCATTTCAATCTATTCTGTCCATGCACAGAGATCTACTTCAGGGATCCTTCTGGGATCCGCACACCTTTATCCGTTGGGTTGGTATGCCCAGGAGCCAGAGCCATCACAGTAGGCGGCTCCAGAACTATAAATTCCTCTCCAATAAAGTTACACTTCGCCCCTTCATCTCTGGCATCATTTAAGCAGGTCTTCCTCTTCCCAGCTGCTTTTAATACCACAAATACTTGGTGTCTCCAAAGCAGCCTGTCAGTTTAATCTGTACAATGTGTTCTGCTGTGTCTGCTTTTCTCATAAGGACACAGGAAAGTGTCTTATACTGCATCACCGCTAGGTGTATCTAGCTCAGTATTTCCTACACTGACTGGCAGCGGCTCTCCAGGGTTCCAGGCAAAGAGGATGTAAATGCCATTAGGGATTGAACCCAGGGACCTTCTGCATCCAAGGCAGATGCTCTGCCACTGAGCTTCAGTCCTTCATTTTAATATAAAACCCTTCTCTCTCATTGTACACCACTTTGTGAAGTCATAGCTCTACAGAGTCGCTTAAAATACTAAACACAAATGCATACAGTGGTACCTCGGGTTAAGAACTTAATTCGTTCCGGAGATCCGTTCTTAACCTGAAACTGTTCTTAACCTGAGGTACCACTTTAGCTAATGGGGCCTCCCACTGCCACTACACGATTTCTGTTCTCATCCCGAAGCAAAGTTCTTAACTCGAGGTACTATTTCTAGGTTAGCGGAGTCTGTAACCTGAAGCGTCTGTAACCTGTAGTGTGTGTGTGTGTGTGTGTGTGTGTGTGTATGAATGAAATAAGGAAGCCAATTTAAGGGATGAGACAAGAGGTAAAGAAAAAGGGCAGCCATCTGATCCGGATCATTATTTGTCTTTCCTCACACAACGCAGAACACATTTGCATGTCATAAAAGAAAATTACTTTCTTACAGCCTTCCGTGAATACCAGTTTGATTTATTATCTTTTACGTTGTGTGGGGGGGGGGGCGAGAAACAGCTACATCCAAAGGTGCCTCTATCCTCATTCCATGATAAGGATCGAACTATTCAATATGCCTGCCCCAAGATTTATTTCACTGTTTATTTCAGCAACAAGTAGTAAGGAGCTCTGTCAACCCAATTACCTCAAGTAGTTAAGCACGTTGAGACACCTGGAAGGAAGAAATGTGGGGTGGTTGCCTAGAGACGCCACAGAGCAAAAGTGTAAATAGGATTTCATCCTGGGGAGGGAGGAAGAAAGAATAAATTTGCATTAGAAGAGTGGACTCTGAAACCAATATGAGTGGGTAGGGAGTGTAACTACGATGAATAGCATATCCATGAAAGCAAACAGGTACTAGGATATGAACTCAGAAGGATGGCTGGGGAGAAATTCAATTCAGCTGGAATTTTAAGACAAACTGACCCCATTCACACTTCCTGAAGCAATCCTTGAGCTGAGGCAAAGCCATTCTTCAGTATTCACACATCTCTGAATTCCTCCAGTCAAGTAGTGTGTATAAAAATACATATAATAGAACAAAATCTGAACTGAAACAGATACAGTCATACCTCATGTTACGTCCACTTCATGTTACGTTCTTTCAGGTTACGTCCTGCGGCGACCCGGAAGTACCGGAAAGGTACTTCCGCAGACGTGCAAAATGACATCATGCGCATGGGCAGAATAGGCAAATCACAACTTGTGCATGCACAGACGCGCCACTGGGGTTGTGTTCTTTTCATGTTGCGAACAGGCCTCTGGAACAGATCCCGTTCACAACCAGAGCTACCACTGTATATTAGTGGAAAGGAGCACACAAAAAGTTAAGGAAACCGCTTTCCAAAAACATGTTACATAAAGAAGAATTGCGTACCGAGGACCAGAATGTTTGGGGACCACACATTGACAAAAAGTGATCAGTTCCTCCTTGTAGGTGAGGATAAGGTCGAAGATAGCTGACCTCCTTGTTGCTTCTTCCACCTTCTGCAAAACAAAACTGTCGGTGAGGCAACTGAGGAATCTGTTGGATGTCACATTCCTGGCAGAGATTAAGTCCCAACAGGTATCGGGGTAGTTGAAGTCTCCCATTATATTATATCTCTCCTTATTGTACATTGGGGAATGTGCTCTGGAAAGGCATGGTCCAAGTCTTCATTCCAGTCCATAGCAGACTCCCACAGTAAGGTCACTGTTGCTTCCCTCTCCTACAATTTTTACCCATATGCTCTCAATAAGGATTACTTGTTTCACCAACCAGTGTTCAGCATTAACCACAGTTTAATGCACGGAGGGAGACAGGAGGCACATTGGCCTTGTCATGAAGCATCGGGGTGAAGCCAAACTGCTGCCGTTATTGGTGCAGGCAGGAAGGAGGCAGCCGGAGAAGGTAAGGCAAGGCTCCATTTGTGATATACCACCAGGTGAAGGTGCCATCACACACTGGCCCTCAAATCAGTCCTGGACAATGTATCCATACATTGCCCAGGCCTAACACACATGACAGCAGCCATTTTGTGACTGGAGACCACAGCGCTTTCTCAATGTTCCAAATGAGCCCACCAGCTCACAAATAGGTCAATGAGCCTGCCTTAAATCCATTGAAGGAGAAAATTGGGTGGGGAGAGTCTCCGAAGCATCCCCTACTCTGGAGAACGCTTTCACAAATTCTGTCCAAAAATGCCTCAAATTTGCGGTTCAAACACTGATCAAAAAGCATTTTGGCACTACAGTTCTCTATCCATTAAATATGAAAGCTGGGATGGAGGCAGCATTGAATCCCAGCAGAGGCAACCTCAGAATGAGGTGTGTTTGCATAGCACTTGAAAGCTAAAGCATCGATCTTCAATATAAATTACATTAACTTGAAGCAGGGGTTTTGCCAACAATAGCAAATAGGGTCCCACCCCCTTCCCCCCTAAAAAAAAAGCCTTAGGACAAATCTTCAAAGTCTTTTAAATAAGAGATTTGATTATATGCCTGCTAATGGGTGTTCGAAGACAGGAGTGCCTGGCGTGCTCTGGTCTATGAGGTCACAAAGATTTGGACACGACTAAACAACTAAACAACAAAATGGGTGTTCTAGCTAGGCAACTTTTCTACGTTCTCATACAAACCCAGAAATCTACCCAGTGTGTATAGTGCTTAGAGTGTTAAACATTTATATTAATGAATCGGTACCACAGCTGGCTTCAGCAAACTCTCCTTTCCCAGTGATTAGGGATAGGCAGATATTCATTTTGATGTAGGTGGATGAACTGGTGCTTCTTTCCTTCTCCTGTCCAAGTCTCAAAAATTTCTTTAGTATGTCTTGCAAATAGGAAAGTTTATCCATAAACTACTCAAAAACTCAGATTGTGGGTGGGTTTTCGCAGACACAGCCCTAGGCATAAATGGTTTTCAGACCAGCAAGTTATACAACAAACCCACTCATTTAGATATCTGGGTGTTCACTTTAGTGAAACCTTTTCATGAAAATGGCATATGGAGGCATTGAAATCTAAAGTACAGAAAACAATAGGAGCTTTGATGAAATCTTATCATAATAAGGGAGGTCAACCGACTGAACCTGCCCTAAATATTTTTTATAGTAGGGTGATAACCCAAATGATTTACGGTGTGGAAATTTGGGGCTCAGATTCTAATTCCATCAAAGCCTTAGAAATAGTGCAGAATACATTTCTTTAGAAACTTTATTCCCTCTCTTCAGGTATCTCTGGAGCTCTCTTACATACAGAATTGGGGTGGCCAAGAACTAAGGCAATGGCTGGCTGTGCCCAGCAAAATTATATCAAAATGAATTGCAAACTCAGCCAACTGAATGTTTTCTTGCTTTGTGTTATATGGAATGGGGTAATAACCAACAATGGAAGCCTATACGCCAAGATCTCATAAATAGCTATTACTCCTCAGAATTGAATTCTGCTCTGACCATGAATGAAAGAACTTCGGGATTGGCTCTTCTGGATAGAATCTAGAAGGGATTTCTGAAAATGGAGCATTTTAGAGCAAGTGTTGATCACTTCTCCTACCTAGGCAGCTATCTTTCCACAAGGGCTAACACTGATGCCGAAATCCAGCACCACTTGAGCTCTGCGAGTGCGGCTTTCTCCTGATTGAAGTGCAGAATGTTTGAGGACCGGGACATTCACAGGGAAACCGAAATGCTTGTTTACAAAGCTATTGTACTACCAACCTTACTGTATGCGTGTGAAACATGGACCACTTATAAACGCCATCTCCAGCTCCTCGAAAGATTCCATCAACGGTGTCTCCAAAAATTTTTACACATCACTTGGGAAGACAGGCAAACTAATATCAGTGTACTGGAAGAAGCAAAGTTCACCAGTGTTGAAGCAATTATTCTTCAACATCAACTTTGTTGGACTGGTCGTGCTGAGCGGATGCCTGATTATTGTCTTCCAAAGCAACTACTCTATTCCAAACTTAAAAATGGAAAGCGTAATGCTGATGGTCAACAAAAGAGGTTTAAAGACTGTCTCAAGGCAAATATAAAAAAATGTAGTATAAACACTGACAACTAGGAAACACTTGCCTGCGAGTGCTCCAGTTTGAGAACAGCCTTCACCAAAGGTTTCATGGGCTTTGAAGACACTCAAACTCAGGACACAAGGGAGAAATGTGCTAAGAGGAAGGCATGCTTTGCATATCCACACCGTGATCAACTCCAACCTGGAAACCTATATCCCCATTGTGGAAGGACATGTGGATCCAGAATTGGCCTCCACAGTCACTTACGGACTCATTGTTCAAACCGTGTTTATGGAAGACAATCTTACTCGGCTACGAGTGATTGCCAAAGACGACGATAAACTCTTTGAATGATTTCTGAACTGTTATAAAACTTTGCACACTATCTACCAGTTATCTTTTCGCTATGTATGCAGAAGCAGATTGTGCCAACTGCACCCTCGAAGTGGACCTCATATCAATTAGACCAGCCTTGAGCCAACAAAGCTTATAAGGCAAATAATTGCAAATAGTTCTTCCTGGTAGATATGCTGTGGGCAATAACCACCTTGAATAAAGACTTAGAGCCTGAAAGGAGGCTTCAAGATGACAGTAATGAAGGCCAAAAACACAGAAAATGATCGACGTCACTTTAAAATTCCTTTGGCCCTGCAGCAATGTTTTCTTTTGAAGAATCAGATTCTACCTTAGCCTTCTTTTGTTAAGCATTTCAGTCTCATTATATTTAATTTAAAGCAGTCATGGGCAGGTTTCCAAGACTAAACACCAAAGGGATTTATCCTCTGAAGAAGTCACAGGGATAGGTGTGCCACCCACCTTGGTTTCTAACTCCCATAGTGAGGTTGAGCCCTATAGCGAGAGGCTGGGGTGAGGTCAGCACTGAGGTCCCCATTCTTCCACAATGATCAACTTAAAGTGTTTGGTTTCAAAGCATTATTTGAAAGAGCCCCACTCTTTCATGACCACCAAGACCATATAACACCGGTCCTGAAAGACCTACACTGGCTCCCAGTATGTTTCCGAGCCCAATTCAAAGTGTTGGTGCTGACCTTTAAAGCCCTAAGTGTCCTTGGCTCAGTATACCTGAAGGAGCATCTCCATCCTCATCGTTCAGACTGGACACTGAGGTCCAGCTCTGAGGGCCTTCTGGCAGTTCCCTCACTGTGAGAAGTAAGGTTGCAGGGAACAAGGCAGAGGGCCTTCTCAGTAGTGGCACCCGCCCTGTGGAACGCCCTCTCATCAGATGTCAAGGAAGTAAACAACTATCTGACTTTTAGAAGACATATGAAGGCAGTGCTATTTAGGGAAGTTTTTAATGTTTGTTGTTTTATACTTTTTTAATATTCTGTTGGGAGCCACCCAGAGTGGCTGGAGAAACCCAGCCAGATGGGCGGGGTATAAATAACAATTTATTATTATTATTATTATTATTATTATTATTATTATTATTATTATTATTATTATTATTATTCTCTACCAGAGAGGAATGGCAAGCTAAACGGATGGTCTATGCTGAAATGACAAAGCTGGCTGGAAAACTCAGGAACCAAGAAGACTATAAAAAAGAATGTGAAAAATTTATAACTTATCTAGGAGACCACTGCAAGCAGATGGAAACATTAGCAGGGTTTTAATCCAACTTGTAATATAACAGATACCATGAATAACTTGGATTGATATAAAACATAGAGTAAGGAATAATATGCAGTTGTAAATCTTGATGTTAGGACCCATGGAGGGGTTGGGGGGCAGTCGTGAGATTCAGAGTAATCTCTACATATGGATATGCATTTGGATTATTATAATTTTGTATCTGTAAAATCCAACAAAAATGATTTCAAAAAGAAAGAAAGAGCGCCACTCCAACTCTAAATGAGGGTCTGCTTCTTTGCAAAGCTGCATTTGGGATTTTGACAGGTGGGCAACACTGCTCGCCTGCCAGCCATGTGACATCACAATGATGCTGTGTGATTGACCCATGGATTCCCATTTGCTGATAAAATTTGGCCTACAAGGCAGATTCTGAGAAGAATCTGGCCTGTGGAACCAAAAGGGTTCCTCACCCCTCAAATAATCAAATGCATAAGTGGTATGACTCATTTCAAGGCAGCTTCCATATGTTCTTGTGACATAGCAATGGTTTATTAACGGCATGGAAATAAAGGAAATCATTGTGGGATAACTAGCCTCATGTAAACAACATGCTTAAATCTATCCAATGCATAAAGGGATTCAAACCACAGAGTAAAGCTGTCCTGCCAGGCTTACTTCACCTTAGATGAACTAGGTAATCAGGTCTGTTGTCTATTGTAAGAGATACTTTCGTTCAAGATATCATGCAGTTGGAGGGGAAGAGAGGGGAGAGAGTTAGGAGGGTAACATTCTTTCATTCCTTTGCATAGCATTAGTGTACGGTACTGCGTTAGCATCACATAGGTAGGTCTTTTATTTGTATCTTAATTTAATTTTTATTGGTATAGTGAGACATTAGAAGGCCCAGTTGTTATGACCTCTGGTTGATACAATAAACTATCAATGATATCTGAACTGATATAAAACTTTGCACCCCATCTACCAGATATCTTTTCGCTATGTATGCAGAAGCAGATTGTGTCAACTACACCCTCGAAGGGCACCTCATATCAATCAGATCAGCCTTGAGCCAACAAAGCTTATAAGGCAAATAATTGGAAATGGTTCTTCCTGGTAGATATGCTTTGGGCAATAACCACCTTGAGTAAAGACTTAGAGCCTGAAAGGAGGCTTCAATATGACAGGAATGAAGGCCAAAAACACAGAAAATGATTGACGTCACTTTAAAATTCCTTTGGCCCTGCAGCAATGTTTTCTTTTGAAGCATCAGATTCTGCCTTAGCCTTCTTTTGTAAGCATGTCAGTCTCCTTGTATTTAACTTAAAGCAGTCATGGGCAGGTTTCCAAGACTAAACACCAAAGGGATTTATCCCTTGGAGGAGTGACAGCAATGAGGATGCTTCCTACCTTGGTTTCTGACTCCCATATCATCCTGTTCTCACAGTGGCCAAAGAGATGCCTATCAGAAGCCCGCAAGCAAGACCTGAGCCCAATGGTAGTCTCCCCTTCTGTAGTTTCCAGCAACTGGAATTCAGCCTCCAACTGTGGAGGCAGAACCTATCCATCATGGCTGGTAGGCATGGATAGTCTTCTCCTCCATGAATTTATCCAATCCTCTTTTCTAACCATTCAAGGCCATCCCTGCCTCCTGGGGAAGCAAATCCCATAGTTAAGCTACGCACTGTGTGAAAAAGTCATTTCCTTTGTCCTGAATCTTCCAACATTTAACTTCATTGCAAGTTCTAACACAGAAAAGGAGGAAAGTCTTTTCTCTAACCACTTACTTGACACAACGCATGATTTTATACAGGTCTCTTGCTAGCTTTTTCTCTAAACTAAACAGCCCCAGATACTGTAACCTCTTCTCATAGGCAAGTGCTCCATTCATGCTGGGGAATAACTTGGTGATGGGTTCACCTCTATTACAGAGGAGGAACTTCACAGCAACATAGTTCACAGAATTAAGCTCACTGAGTGCTTATGGTAAGACTCTTAGGCTCTGCACACATTTCCATGCCTCTAGCACCACCTGGCGACCATTTCACTGTGCAAACCTTACCACCAATAAAATAGATGTGAGAGATGCAAATCCATTTTTAAAAAGAAGTCAGAAAAGGCAGAGTTTGGGTTTCTTTCACAAGTGGTTGTAGGCTGAGGGCAGGGTGAGGTTAATAGGTCAATAGGTCTCCCATTCACCCTAATGGCTCAGGCTCCAGTGAGCCTGACCTGCAGTGACTTCCTGCATTGACTTGCAGCAACTCAGGCAGAGGTCATTCCTAACACTACCTGACCTGAAGATGCCAGAGATTGAACCTAGGATCTTTGGGATGTCAATATTCTTGGAGCATCGTTCAGCATAAAAAAGCTATACAGTGGTACCTCGGGTTAAGTACTTAATTCATTCCGGAGGTCCGTTCTTAACCTGAAACTGTTCTTAACCTGAAGCACCACTTTAGCTAATGGGGCCTCCTGCTGCTGCTGCTGTGCCGCCGGAGCACAATTTCTGTTCTCATCCTAAAGCAAAGTTCTTAACCAGAGGTTCTGGGTTAGCGGAGTCTGTAACCTGAAGCGTATGTAACCCGAGGTACCACTGTATAAAAAACAACATTAAAAACATCCAATATAAAACAGAGAAACTTAAAACCATACCAACATCAGATCAACTGTGGCTCAAAACAGAAAATGGAATAAAGCCTCTCGTCGTTTGGTGGGCCTTAAGGATTTCAGTGATAATTCCAATATCACTGGCATTATAATGTAACAGTGGCATAGTGTAGGTTGCTGGCACCCAGGGTAGGGCAAATGTTATGCCACCCCGGTGGATTGTGAAGCTGGAGTGGGGGCATGCATGGGGGGAGCACAGAGCCCACATTGAGGGTGAATGGAGCCCGCCTCCAATAGGATCCTTGCCAGCTGCCTCCATCCACCTGCCCACTAAACCAATGTACCCACTGCTGTGTCTCAGACGCCAGGGCTCCATATCTGTTATGGGGGTGCCCTCAAAAAATGTGTACCTGGGGCCATGGCCCCCTGTCCCCCCCCCAACTATGCCTCTGTAAAGCAATATCCCTCCAAGCAAGAGTTCTCCTCTATTCCCCACCCCATAACAGCTCAATTCCCCTTGTATGGTAATCAGAAAGGAAGCACAAAGTCCCTGAACTTATACAGAGTTCCTTAGAATGGCCACAGAGCACTTCAGGCACTGAAAACAGTTCTCTAAACATGTATTGAAATCACCCTTTTATTGTCTGCATGGATACTGCAGTGGTTCAACAATTTTAGAATAAAATTAACAACATATTAACACAATGCAAACAACTATGCCAACACATAAATCAGCATAAAAACCATCATGAAATGCCACTCCTTCCCCACTTAAGACACTCCCTCCCCTTTTAAGACTCCCACACACAATGCTGGCAGAGAGAGGAGGTGAAATATCGACATAAGTATTAAATCCTGCTCAGCTCTAATGTCCAAAGTTCCCTGGAGAGACGGATTGATTCATAAACAACTCTGAGAATTGTAACTCAGTGAGAGGAAAGGGGGTCACCTAACAATTCTCAGCACCCTCAGCGAATGACAGTTCCCAGGATTCTTGGGAGAAAGCCATGACTATGACTGTCCTTCAAGCTTGCTCTGTAGGCATAGGGACAATAAATGTGTTTAAGATGCTGCCCTGGGATATTAAAAGTACAGTGGTACCTTGGTTGAAGAACAGTCCGGTTTATTAGCTATTCGGTTTACAAACTCCACAAAACCGGAAATAGTGTCTTGGTTTGAGAACTTTACCTCGGTCTATGAATGGAAGCCAAATGGTGGAAGGGCACCGGTGGTGGGAGGCCTTGTTAGGGAAAGCGCGTCTTGGTTTAAGAATGGTTTCTGTTTAAGAACCAACTTCCAGAACGGATGAAGTTTGTAAACTGTGGTACCACTTTATACCGCATCAGGGGCGCCGACTTATAAAAAATATTGGGGGAGCCCACGAAAGCTCATGAATAATAAATAAGCTCATGAATATGCAGATAAAGCGGCGCCGCCTCCTCGTGAGCGAATAGGGGAGAGCGTGCTGTGCCTATTAATCAGCTCCGAAGGAAATTGGGTGGAGCTTTTGCTCGGGAGGGAGGGCAGGAGGCATGCAGCCCGACCCTGTGCATTTTGGGCTGGGGGAGGGGTGGCGGTAGCACTCTGCTGGAGGGGCGCCCGAGATTATTGGGGGGGCGGAGCCCCCCAAACGAATTTTTGAGGGGGCTCGGGCCCCCTCAGGCCCCATGGAGTCGGCGCCTATGTACCGCATAGAGTGTACATCAAAATGTTTCTATGTGCACCAGAATAACTGGACTGATGTCAATGCAATGAACCCCTTTTGAATTAACGAGATGGTGGAATGCAATGCACCCACAAAGCACAGATCAACAGGAGGGGGGAGAGAGAGAGAGAGAGAGAGAGAGAGAGAGAGAGAGAGACTTTGCCTCCAAATCTGTACCATTAAAAGCACTGGACAGAATTATTCCCTAAAGTGGAGATGCAGATATTTGTCCTTGCTCTTTTGCACCTGTTAAAACAGAAAGGGTAGCAACTCTAGAACCCTCACCCCCAACTGGGGTTTCCCAAACTGTTCCAATTAACTATCAGACTTGTATTGCAATTTAGCTTAAGTGAGCACTGCACTTGAACCCACTGGGGATAACGCCACTCTTTCCTCCTTCTCAGATTAAACACCTTGCATGCTAGGATTTGAAATCTTTGCACCACCACCATCTAGCGGCTTCACTAAAGCATAGCAGCTCATATCTGTAAAGAGAAATAAAACAGTTTGTGGCACTGGGTGCTTCCCCTTACCTAAGAAATTGTGGCTGAAAGATATGCATATCGTATTGCTGTTAGCAGTGGAGGCTGCTCCTTTAAGGCAATTGCCCCACCAAATTCAGTTTGCCCCCAAGCCAGCCCTGACCTGCCCACCTCGCCTTTGCAACTGGTCCAGACTGCCAACTTTCTCCTCCTTCGTCTGCCGTGTTGCCCTTGCAGAACTCAACCATGGAGACAATGGGGACAAAACTAGAATTAACTGGCACAGATTCCACCTACCATTGGACTCCCTGCAGTCCGCTGTACAAGTCCTAACAGTCATGAGCCAACACTGGCTATGAAGGAATGGATGATGGGAAATGTTGCAGCCACTCATCCTGGGGAGCTGATGGAAGTGAGCATAGCTTATGCTAAACCTGGTGGACAAATGGTCTGAGATGGTAGAAAGCAACTTATTATTGAAATAGAAGGGTGCAGATGAGCAAGGGAGAGCTTAATGTTTGGCTCACCTGAAACTCTTGCCTAAGGTCCCTTAAGTGGTTTTCCCACATTCAGGTGGTCTGTGGCTCATGATGAATTAAGAGTCACCTGGCAATCTTTGGTGGGATATTAGAAGCCAACAGGCTGCACTCTTTTTAAATATTCTCCTCAGAAATCAGCTTGAGGTCATTATTCATTAACACACCTATTTTATTTTAGGCATTTCTTTATGAAACAGTGTTTGCCTATGAGATGCTTTTCAATGCATAAGTGTGTCAGAGGAAGCTGGGTTTTAATTTGATTTCATGGGTCCTAGTGCAGTTGTAAACATTTAGACTGTTTTAAACAATTCGTTTAAATATAGGTAGTTAAGAGTTTATTGGTTACTAAGGGATTTCTCTCTCACACACGTCCCACCCTGGAATATTAAGGTTAAGGGTAGGTAATTAATAAACAGTAATGATGGTGATGATAATTAATAATGAATCTGCACCTCTTCGGGAAGGAGCTTTGAGTTCATAAAGGGACATGTAACCCCTTGCAATGGGTATTAAGGAGTGTTGCGAGGTGATCTCTCTATGTGCCTTCTCTCAGTCTAAACAAAGGAGGAGAGGAGAGGAGGGAGGCCAAGAGATAGGGATGGGTCAGGCTTGTGAAGAGGCATAGGAGTCTAATCTATGAGGACATGACCTCCTGGGGGTGAGTTCCTGAGCTCATTAGGCCTAACACTCTGCCAAGTCTGTGCAGATCCTGTTCTTGCAAATAAAGAGTTACCTTCATCGTCAAAGGTGTGATTTACTGCTGGCTCACTCCTGTCAGTTGGATACAACCATAAGGGTTTAGTCCGGGGTCACCAACATTTTGGGGCCTGTGGGCATATTATGAATTTTGAGAAGGTGTCATAGGGTCCACTCACAAAATACATTGATATTCAACAGACTGCACAACAAGAACCAGTTGTTGTACAAGAAGTTTTTGCTAGCACAACGGTTGCATTATACTTCTTTGTTGCACATCCTTTAAACCCTGCTATTTTCTAGTACAAGGGCTCTTGCACCCGCGAACACAGAACATTGAATATGACTGCTATTCTGCTAAGTGATTGGTCCAAGGTCACTAAGAGAGTTTCATGACTGAGTTGAGATTTGAACTTCAGGAGTTACTGGGCTGTCCTTTGTTAAGCCAACCACCAGGGATTCCAGAGCAGCAATGGGGCTACCTGTATTGGACCTTTGAGGTCTCTTCCCACGGTAAATTTCTTTGATGCCGGGTCTCCCCAGTCCTTGTTCAACACTCTAACCACTGCACCACATTGTTTCTCTTTCAACCCACATATCGATGGGACTCTGTGAAAGCAGAATGTGGACAGAAGAATGCTGAAGAAACACAAGAGAGATGGTACGTCATCTGAACCTGATGTGTCAACTCTGCATTCAGATGTACACCTGCAGTAGCTTTTGGAAGTATGAACCTCAATGCTGACAATTATGGCAGTGGTTAGTAATATCACGGATGTATCTCTGAGCACCAGCAATGGAGATTTCACTGGCCTCCCAAGCCATGTATTTATTTGCTTATTTTAGAGAAAGACAGCTCCCTTTCAGAAAATGTCTTTAATTTAGAAAGTCTGTTCCCTGGTGGCTGCAGCATGGTTCACCATTTCTCCCTCTTCCTTCTCTTGCTCCCACAACAATTAAACCATCAACATGAACTTCCCTGTCAATGGAGCTGTCTCCTCAGTCCGAGCCAAATAACGCTATTGCTTTGATCAGGAGTTCCTGGGACGTCAACTTCTTTCCACATGACGATGTGAAATTTTAAGCACTACTAAGAGCACATGATTGTTTTATCTTTGGAGCGACAGCGGAATAAGTTACCATTATTATGCTTGTAAAAGCAAAGATTTAAAGATCAGGGGAACAATCTGCTTGTAACCTGTGTTTGAGTCAGACGTCGTCCTTCCCTTGCCTCTGCTTGCATTCCTCTTTCTAAATTCTTGCTTCTTCATTTCTCTTGAATAGCCAGCAGTCGCAGGGAGAAAACCAGGCTGACCAAAGCTCAGAATGAGCTCAGGCTTGAGAGAGAGAAAGATCATTCTTAAAGGTTTCTTCAGCTATGTTTGAAGCAAGAGGAAGAACAAATAACAGGTTCTCTGCATGGAGAAGTTGCAGAAACTGTCCTAACAGCATCCACGTTATAGAAGAAGAGTTTGGATTTGATATCCTGCTTTATCACTACCCGAAGGAGTCTCAAAGCGGCTAACATTTTCCTTTCCCTTCCTCCCCCACAACAAACACTCTGTGAGGTGAGTGGGGCTGAGAGACTTCAAAGAAGTGTGACTAGCCCAAGGTCACCCAGCAGCTGCATGTGGAGGAGCGGAGACGGGAACCCGGTTCACCAGATTACGAGACTACCGCTCTTAACCACTACACCACACTGGCTTTCTTCCCACTTTGATCAGCCTTGGCTTTCTCAAAGAACCCTGCGAGCTGCAATCCCTTTACTAGTTATTCATTAATTAAATTAAATTAATTAAATTTATATCCTGTCCTTCCTGCTGAGTGTTGTTAGGAGACCTCTGTCTTCCCCTCACATGGCTCCAATTCCTCAGAGTGGTTTAACAAGCATTCCCTCTTCCCATGGAACTCTGGGAATTGGAGCTCTCTGAGGGGGCTGCTAACAAGCCAGCACCTTTCACATACTACAATTCTGAAGATTATTTGGAGGAAAGCCAGGGCTAGAGGCGCCACCTTCTCCAGAGGATTGAGGAGGCCCACTCAACATCCTGACATGGCATACGGGGCCCCTATGAACTGAGGAGCCGGCAACCTTGGTTAGGTCTGTTTAAAGTGGCTTGGCATTGCTTAAAATGTCGGAGATCAAAGAGAGACAGCAGGGATTCATGAAGCAATCACTTACCAAACTGGCAGGTACTCTGATGAATGTGACGTTTCCTCAGCATCACCAAAGCTTGAGATGAAAACGGAGAACTGGTTAAAAACCACTCATCCAAAATATAAGCAAGTACCGTATTTTCTGCTATGAAAACAAGAGTACAGCAGCCATTTCTTCCATTTCCCTATTCTTCCACGGTGTGATGGCCTGGGATTCAGACTCAGAGGCTGAACCTGAGGAATTCCAGCCTGCACAGGAGTCCCCGCCTCCAGAAGCAGCTGAGCCGGGGCTGGGGCCTGAGCCTGAAGGGTCCTCACCTGTGCTGGATCCTCAGGTGCAGGCACCAGCTGAGTCTGCTCTGGCCCCTGAGGTGAGGGAGGACCCATTACCTGCAGGTGCTCCACTCTCAGCCCCGTCAGGGGAAGAGGAGGTTGCCTCTGGGTCTGGTAGCCCTCCAACCTCTCCTGAGCTGCAGAGGCTCAGGGCAGAGAGGCGGAGGGAACTAAGTTCCCGCAGGAGGAGTGCTCGACTCCAGGCCAGGAGGGGCGAGTCACCAGTGGACCGGGGCCGCCCTATGCCTCGGGGCAGATAAAAGCCAGTCAGCCCCAGTCCCAGGTTGTGGGAGCAACATTGTTGGTAGCCTGTTCCTGCCTGCACCCTGTCCTGTTCTTCTGCCAGAGTTCCTGACCTCACCCGATTCCCTGCCTTGGACCCCGCCTTGCCTTTGATGGACAGCCTCCATACCAGACCCTCAACCTCGGACTGGACTCAGACCTCGCCTCTCAGTTAGCCCCCGGGACCAGCACACAAAGTTGTCTTTCACATTATATTTGGGGTGTTGCACCATGTAGAAGCTACTTCCGGAAATCTAGCAAAATATATTGGATGTTTGGCACTTGCTTCCACGTTGAGTTGATTCTGGAAATAATTTGTTTGCAGCCCCATTCACTTGGGAAATCGTGGGAGTGAAGGGGAAGGGAGTGCTCTGCCAGCATACAGTTCTTCCCTGCCATTTTCATGGCTGAGTTATTGGAGAATGCCTGTGTGGAAGGGATGGGCAAGTTGCAACATTGTCAACCGAGGACTTTGTCATGCCACACTCACTGAAGTGAAAGACACTGAAGCATGACATGATCTGAAATCCATTGCATACTATGATTTAAAAGAGAATTTCATGAAAATGCTCTACAGGTGGTACTTAACACCTGCAAATCTGGCCAAAATGTATAAATCTAGGTCAAACATTTGTTGGAGATGTAGGGAGGCAGAAGGCACTATGATCCACATGTGGTGGAACTGCAAAAAAATAATAATCAGGGAATTTTGGGAAACAATATATAATGACCTTAAATAATAATGTTTAAATGTTCTTTTCCTAAGAAGCCTGAAGCCTTCTGCTAGGCATACTGAACAATGAAATTCCAGAGAATAGAGAATTTTTATGTAAACAATAGCAGCAGCTAGGATTCAAATCGCAAAGGGATGGAGACTCCACTCTATCCAAATTAGACTGGCAGAACAGAATGTGAGAATACGCAGAATTAGCAAGACTACCAGCAAGACTCCAAGATGACACTGACCTAAATATTTAACAGAGAGTGGGACGTATACAGAGTTTATCTAAAAGAACATTGTAAAAATATAAATTCTCTGACAGGCCTGGATTGACTTTCTGCATGAAATAAGAGAACTTTATAAAATTATTATAACTGAAACAACTTAGGAGAGATAAAGATAAGTGTGTAGTTAATAAATGTAACTTAGGAATCACAATGAGGGGAATGGAAGTCATGTGGAAATTAATCATAATTTTGTTACCTATAACAAGTATCAATTTTGGATTGATTTTTCCCCTCTGTTGATTGTTTTGTGTGGTTTTGTTTTTAAAATCAATAAAGCATATTTTTTTTAAAAAAAGAAGAAAGACATTGAAGCATGACATGCCAATATATTAGTCAAGAAGCCCATTCCATAACACAACAGGTACTGCAGAGTGAAAGGAATGCTAGAACAACTATTCCCCATGTCTGAATACACCACTCTAGCAGGAGTGGAAGACTTCAGTTCTGTTGATGGTCACGTTCTGGCAGGAGCTGCCTACTGGGAGTGGGCAGAGCCACAGCTGGGAATGGGCGGAGTCAATAGATCCTATGGGCTCCCACCAACCTTCCTAGGCCTCCTCTTGAGGGTCACTCCAAACAAAGAAGCGCCTACCAGTTTAGTTCACATTTTTTAATAACATGGCACAGATTTACATTACACAAGTCTTCGCTCATGAGGGAACATGCTGTGGATTGAATGTCGCTTCAGGGTTTTTTGTATTTTTTGTTTCCTTTTCACATAGGATCTAGAAAGGACTTTATTACATACAGGAGAAACAGCAAAAAGATTTGTATATAACAATTTCTTTACAATACTGAAAGCTATCACTACAGTGCCAGTGTACATCCCCCCCGCCCCAGGATTTTCTTACGTCTTTTTTTTTGTCCGTTTTGTCTTGTTCTTTATAAAACACTGCACAACATCTGGAGTTCACAAAATCTGAAGTTTACAACTAAAACTTTTTTAGTTGACTACTAAAATAGAATTCTGATCATTAGAAACAGCTGTCTGTAATTAGACTTCTCTTTTTCTTTTTTGTCAAACAGGAAAACAACTTGAGATACCACTTTAATACACTAGAAGACCAATGGAACTATTTTTTTTATTCCATACATATATATTTTTTTACAGTCCAGTAGTAGACAAGATATTGTAAGCTTCCTGATAAAGTCATATTCTCTCCAAATTATTTCAAAACAGAACACAACGTAAAAAATAAAACTTATGAAAACAGAGGTTTTTCAAAAAGGCTAAAACAATTTCCATTCTTTAAAATTAATATATATTTATCTTTTATCTTGTGGTTCCATTGCCACTGTGGTTAGAACATGCTGAGCTAATAGCAGAAATTACAACCAAAAATAAAAAAATAAAAAAATGAAATGAATAAACTAATCCAATAATTGATTGTGCAAGAAAGAAGTATCAACATACAGTGCAATTGTTTCTGAAAAGCCAGTGCAATCCATACAGGCCTACTCAGAAGTGAGTCCCATTGAATTCAATGGGGTGGACTCCCAGGTAAGCATATATATCACTGCAGCCTAAATGTCTTGTTTAATGAAGCAGATTTCTGCTGACCAGGGGAAATGGGAAGAGAGGAAATGTGCATCCAACCCAAAACAAGAGGCATGAATGGCTGCCCCCCCTCAGTCCCCACAACACCAATGAAATCCAGAATAATCAGACATTTCCAAAAGGAGCTGCGTTAAAAATTATACTGTGCATATTCCTAGGTGCCAGGTTCATAAATACTGCATTTAGAAAGAAATCAGATCAATGTTACCATGCTGCCTATTTATGGCCTGCCACTCTGCAGAATAAGCCCACGAGCTTCCAGAAGTAACAATATATAACAAAAGGAAACAAGAACATTAGTTCCATTGTTTATTTTCTTTACAGCCTGTTCCTGGGACACTGTTAAAACCAGGGCTTTTGGGGGGGGGGGAACTCACAGGAACTCAGTTCCGGCACCTCTCAAGTGGGTGCCATTGCCATTCCAAGAGAATGAGGGAGATGTTCATGGTGAGTTACGGCACCTCTTTTTCTAGAAAAATAGCACTGGTTAAAACCATCACATTTTGGGGAGCAAGGTCCAATGTGGGTGTGCTTTGTCATCACTATAGTCTAGGTGCAGCTAATTTCAGAAAATGGATGGAGTCACCAGGACAAGGCCCAATATCTTGGGGCATCTGAGACATCTCTTTCCTATTCCCTCTGTCTCAACGTTCCTTCAAGTTCAACTGGTGGTGGTTAAGAAGTACACCCCTCCCTTTTTCCAGTAACTCATGAGTTGTTTGGCAATTTAGCACCTTTGGGAAATGGCTTCATCCATCTGGGAGAGGCAGTGGCAGGCAGGGAAGAGCAGGAGGTGATTAGAAACCAGCCAGTGGGATATACAGGTAGTGACTGCTCAGCACCACTCTATGAAGTCAAATGCCTCATTTGCTGAATGGAGTTATGTTAGTCTCAGAGTTCTGGCAACCCTATAGTTGGACCAGAAATTTGAAGGTGACATCAGGGACTGAAGGAGTTGCCCACTGGCCTCAATTAAGAGATCACTGCACATACAGCTGAGCCATGATGTAGCACCCTTACACAAGCAGGCACAATCATTTTTGAGACTTCCCGGGCAAGATACAGGGCTTTAGCAAGAGAGAGAAAACGTAAAACCATGGACAGAAATTTGGTTTTGGCTCTTGGAGACACGAGTTCAGGCCTGGCCTGGCTATGGATTCATTAAGTTGCTTTGAGCAAGTCCTTGCCTCAGACTCAAGTTCCTGATTTGCAAAATGTGAATCCTAGTAACCCGGGTAGGGCTACAACAAGGAGGACGGACATGATCAAATACTGTACAACACTTTGCAACTGAAAAGCACAAGACAAAAGTGGTAATAAGCAGCAGCAGCAGCAGCAGCAGCAGCAGCTGACACTAAAGTTCTGTTTGCTGAAGTTTGGATGGCTTACTTTTTTCATCAAAAAAGGTGGCAAGCAGGTGAGAAAAGTATGTTCAGGGAAAGTATGACTTCTAAGTGGGTGGTTGAGTTTGTTGACAAGGCTCCTTTGAGTTTAAAAGAGGCTTTTGTGAAAAGCCCTAGAATTCATTGCATAGCTGAAGGGATTTAGCTGTCATATAACAAGAGTAATGCTGCAGGCAACTCAGCAGTGGCCTTGCACGCCATTAAAAGTCTGCAAAGAGCACAGTTTAAGAAGTATTAATGTATTATGTTACTTAGCTTTCTTTCTATTTACATATTTACAAAGTAAAGCTTTCATCTTACCCATTTTGCATAAATGACCCATTAACCCATGAAGTAATATGGGGGGGCGGGGGGAGGAGGAAACATCTTGCAGGGAAAAGAAAGATCTACAGTTTTCATCATTTTAGCATGGGGGGAGGGGGAGAAAAAAGAGGGAGCACTTTGCTTTTTTTAGAGCCAAGATACTGACTTGCAGCATCTTACTCCTGGTGGGGGGTGGGGTGGGGGTTCAAAACAATAGAAAAGAATTAGGGGGGCGTAAAGAAAATGCATCAACTTTTTTGCCTAAAGTTTCTGAAAACATATAATATACAACCCAACATAATATCATCGCCATTATTATTTTTTAAAAAAACCAACAAATATATTTGCACAATTGAGTCTATACATTTTTATACAGTTGGGTCATAACCAAAGTCTAAATTTATTGAGTAAGAAGATCTGCACTGACATTCCATTTAACAAAATGTCCTCTCCTGGTCTGATTCTGTTTGCCTTATCGTGCTTCTATGTCCTTGAGTGTGTGTGAGGGTGGTCTGTCCCGCATTTCTGACGACAAAGGGGTAGTCCTGCGTGGGGAGCTAGGTCTAGGTCCCAGAGTCGAAATGAGAGGGGGAGGGGCACTTAGAGCCGCCGTCGGGGGGCTTTTATTGAGGATCCCATTCTGAAGTCCTGAGGAGGGGCTGACCCTGGGATAGTGCATGCTTGGAAGTCCTGGGGTGATTAAGCTAGGGTGAGGCAAATGGCCGTCCAGAGCTGCAGGGTGAACAGAGTGAAGCCGTACGTGCTCATAGTCCTCTCTGAGCATGTGCAACCTCTCCCTCTCATCCAGGTGGGCCCCCCTTTCATGCTCACGGCGAGGGTCGACTGAAAGTGGGTGGTGATGGTGACTGTAGTCATGTGGCTCTCTGTCCCTGAACGACCTCTCTGCATCATATAACCTCGGTGCAGAAAGACGGTGCAATGGGTCATTCCTCAGGAGAAACTCTCTGCCCAAAGGGTCTCTCCGGTGGATATCCAAGTCTCGGTAGGGATCTCTCAACGGATCCCTCATTGGGTCCCAATGGAAGGAAGGGTAAGGGAATCGTTCGCTGCCTGGAATTGGGCTGATCCCCATAAAAGGTGTCATCATGCGAGTCCTGTCTAGACCGCTGATATTGTTCATGGGATGGATGCCGGTGACACCCACAGACATGGGCATTGACACCAAAGGGCCTGGATGAACATTGGAGGTGGGCATTGGTGGTGGTGGTGGTGGTTCAGACGGCCTGTGTGTCTGTGGAGCTTCAGGTGGGATGTCATGATCCTCCTTCCTTTCCTCCTTCACTTTAACTTCACTGGATTTCTTCAGACTCTCATACGCAGGCTCACTCTTTTTCTCGGTATCTCGGCTAGAGGTGCTGTTAGGTCTGGTGTTCTCCACCACAGCAGGCCTGGTATAGGGTGACGGTACCCGAGATGATTGCTTAGACTCTTCCAGTGGCCTGCTCTCATGGGTCAGACTTTCTTTGTCTGAAATATAGTTGTCCTTTGCCTTGTGCTCATCAACGTTAACATCTTTCCGAGGTTCGGACTGATCCCTCTCGCGCTCTTTGGGTTTCTCTTTTTCCCGTATCTCTGGGTTCAGGTGGCTCCTTATCTGCTCAGCTGAGCTACGGCCATGTCCAAGGGAGCTCACAGAATGGACAGGTGCAGGAGAAGGATGGCTGGAGTGTCTTTTCTCTATACTCTCCCTAGATGAAGGAAAGCACAACAGTTATCTGTTGCAGGACATTACAGAGAGTAGAGGTCTAAACCCAAAGCTTGCAACTCATTGCTCAATAGCATACACCAGGTGTGGAGAACTTTTGGCCCTCCAGGTATTGCTGAACCACAACTTCCATCATCCATGCTTGCAAGGGCTGATGGGAGCTGTAGTTCAGCAACATCTGAAGGATCAATTGTCATCACACCTACCATACACTGAAGTTTCTTTAATTTCAGTAGAGTTGACAACTCAGAAGTCCAAATGAGTTAGTGAGTTAGGATGGCAACACACACTTTGTTGTGTCCTAGGACAACAACAATATTTTCTATAAGAAGAGTCCTACTGTGTAAGATAAAATTTCTATCTAGTCCAGGATCCTGTTTTCAAAAGTATCCAGCCAGATACTTTCTCACAAGTTCAATTGGCAGGTGTCAACCATCTGACATGTCTCCCAGTAACTAGTTTTCAGTGGGACGCTAACTGTGAACATAGAAAGCTACCTTTCAACTTAGTCATATGGTGGGTCCATTTAGCCCAGAATTGTCTACACAGTGACTGCAAAAAGCTCTCCAGACTGAACGTGGGACCTTCTGCATGCAAAGCAGATGCTCTACAAATGAGTTGTGGTCCATATCTATCTATCATCTATCTATCATCTATCATCTCCTACCTCTTCCCACCACCCCAGGAGATAATAGATAAAAGTAATTAAACTATAATGGAATTAAAACAATGCCAAAACAAATCTATTAAAAAACAGATAGTATAATTAAAAAAAGCAGTTGGTTCCCTAAAGCCTGAAGGAACAGTCTTCACCTACAACAAGCAGGAGCTACCGCTAGTAAGCCTAGCAGTAGCCACTGAGAAGGCCCTCTCCTGCATCCCTATCAAACATGCCCATGCAAGAGGTGATCATGAGAGAATGGCAGTATCACCACCTGGGCTGGTTATAAGTAGATGGGCAGGCAGGTTGGAGCTGGCTCAGAGCAGCCTGAGCTTGTTGGGACAGTGCCCTATTTGCCCTCTTGGACCAGCCTCCACTGATCCAGAGTTTTCTCGCAGAGCCTGCCAATCAGGGGGGCCAATACTATGGCTGCAGTTCCGTTCTATGTCTGAAGAGGGCTCTGCAGCCAGTCAGCGTGGCCGATGATTAAGGAACTTCTGGGAAGACCTGGTAGTTGCATAAGTAGGAATGACAAGCCTCTCGGCTCCTTGCCCCGGCGTTGCGCTCAACGATGCTCAGAAAAGTGTTCTTTCATACCTGTCTTTGTCATCTTTACTAAGAGAAGAGTCTCCTTTATCTACATCTCTATCTCGCTCATGAGCTGCAGCAGACGAACTGCGTTCCAGCTCACCTGGCTTGAGCCAGGGCGGAGGGGTCGGGAACGAAGGAGGAGTTCGGTGCAGGCGGTTCCAGGGCTCGTGTGGGTTGCTAAAGCTCTGCATACTGGGGCAATCCTTGTGGCCGAACATAGTGTTGGGCGCTGAAATGGTGAAGGGGGGGAAGAAAAAAAGAAGAAGCAATATGCTCAGTCGATGGTACTTACCAATCAAACCCAACCTTTTTTTTATTTTTACAGCACTCAGAGTTTAAAATGAATACATATATTGGGGAGCTGGAAAAAGGAAAGGAGATTAACAGATAAGCATTAGCATTGGGTAATCCTCACATTCGGAAGGCAACTTGCCATTCAATCTTATTTGTGCATTATGCATCTGTGAAAGAGACTGCCTTTTTGAGGGTGGCACATCAGCTTTGGAATACCCTAACCCGAAAGGAGGTAAGATGGGTATTGTCCCTATATCCATTCTGGATGCCTTATTTGCCCAGATACTCCATCATTTTGGCTGGTTGGGTCATTTCGGTCTTCAGATTTCATATTGGGTTGTACCTAATCAAGTTCTACTCAGACCCACAGGACTTAATGGACTTGAAGCTAGTCATGTCCATTAATTCCACTGGGACTGGACAAGTGAATTCCAGCAATTTTTGCTTTTCTTGGAATTCTCTGACATCCTTACTTACTAGTGACACAAACACTGGAAACCAAATATGGCCTCCGATAATTTGGTACAGTTGGAATATTTGGGGTGTATTCAGAATCACAGAATTGTAGAGTCGGAAGGGACCATAAGGATCATCTAGTCCAACCTCCTGCAGTGCAGGAATCTTTCACCCAACATGGGGCTTGAACCCATGACCCTGAGTTTAAGAGTCTCATGCTCTACCATCTGAGCTATCTCAACTAACTTCTGCTCCACTGAAATGAATGGAGCTAGGTTAGTCGTTAATTTCAATGGTTCTGCTCTTTGCATGACTTGCAGTGGATAACAGCCAAGTCAACTAAACTTCATTCAGAGTAGATCCAAGTTAGCAATACCCAATATTTTCAATTGGTCTACTCTGAGTTGGATTAACATTGGCTAGAACTCCGCTTTGTTTTCAAACACTTATACTGTGGCTTTTCTGTTCACAGTGAGCAGCTGACACAACTAGAGAAAACCAAAGGAATAGATACATTAAGAAATAAGCAACCATAATGGTCATTCATCACAAAAACCTCTGCAGTGGCAGAAAAAAGGACACAAACAGAGTAATACAAGGCAAAGGCCCATCAGGACAAACAAAACAAAACAAAACCAAGAAGAAGACGACAGTGGAAAACTCGGAACAAGATTGGACCAGCCATGGCTTCCCCCAAGGAAAACTGAGAATTGCAATCTATTACGGGTGCTGATAGTTGTTAGGAGACCTCTATTCCCTTCATAGAGCTACAGTTTCCAGAATGATTAAAAATCAATCCCTTTTCCTAGGGAACTCTGGGAAATACAGCTCTGTGGGGGGAATAGGAGTCTCCTAACAACTCTCAGCATGCTTAACAGACTAAAGTTCCCATGATTTTTTTTTTTTTGGGGGGGGGACTATGGTTGATTCAAGTGGTATGATACTGCTTGAAATGTATAGTGCAGATGGGGCCTTGTATAAACCCAAATCCAGAGTCTCTTCAGAGTCAAAGATGAGCCAATTTAACACCTGTTCCATGATTTTGGGTTCTCTCAGCTAGCTGTTTCTTTTGCCCACACTGTATCCAAGACCAATGTAGTCAACCACTTGCTAGAATTTGTTTTCCAACTCAAGGGAGTAGAACAAATTCTAGCCCTGTCAATGGCCTACACTGGAAACAACCCTCCAGTCTCCATCTCATAATTTTCAGAAACATGAAAGCCTATTTTTCAAAAGTTGTGGATTTCTATGTTGGTTAGCATGATTTGCAAGCAAATCCCATTGTATAAAAGCCCTTTTAAATATGACCACTTTTTACTTTAGTAGCTTGTGAATGTACCAGAACTTTCCACAATTTACAAAACATTCATAAAAGCAGGAGTGCTATATATGCTATATTACTTGAACCTTTATAGTTTGGGGGCCGGGGATGTAGGTGAAATTTGACTGGATCAGGCCTGAAAACAAGATATAGCAGCTCACCAGAAATAATGCAAGAGCATCCAAAGTCCACAAATTCTTCTCCAGAATGGGATTGCCCCTTCTTTGAAAAAAATCACCCTTTGGTATCCTAGGGTTGGCATGCAAAACTGAGTGAGGTGTATATCCTAGAACAGAATAGCTTGGCCTCAGTTGTTTTCCTGGGCTACTTCAACACACTCTACTTGGGGCTATGAGTCTACTCTGAGTAGGCCTTGGTTGGACTCAACTGTGCATTTCAATGTCTGAAAAGAGCCTACCTTGGGTAATGTCTCTTCTGAAAATTCTCTTTATGGTGAGTTTTCTTTAAATAAATAAACCCAGCCTACCCCTGTTAACATTTAGTACAACTTACCATGTGAATTGGGGACCACTGTTTGCCAGCACTATTGATGAAGGGATTTTATGGTGTGATGGCTCCCCCAATGCACATGGTGAGTTCTTTTACATTTTATGACTCTCATGTGTATACCCAGTTTCAGTTGTTATTATTATTTTTATATAAGCGATACGATTTGAAATTTCACTACTTCAGACTGCAGGCAAGACATCACGTCAATGAATGCTCCATGCATACAGAAGGCTAGTATATCAAGTGAAAGGACAACATGCTGCTTTTCTATGTGCAGCAGACTTCTTGTGTATGTGTAGAGGAGCATGCATGCATGTTGAGCCCCCCACATATAGTCTGAAGTGCTGCAGGAGTGAGGAACCTATGCCTATAACTCTATAACTTATTGGACTCCCAACTCCTACCAGCTCACCCAGCATGGTCAAGAGGGTGGTCAAGGATGCTGAGAATCCAGCGCTGCCTGCAGGGCCATTAAGATCCTCATACCTGCCCTAGACTCAGGTTCTCCATACCTGTGGGAACTAGGCCAAGGAAGAGGGTTTCAGGAGGCCCAAGGGTTTTGAGAAACAGAGGCAGTCCTCTCTTTTTTGGGGGGACACCAATTAGCCATGGGTTAGCATCCTTGATGATAATGCAAACCAAACACAGCCACAGCTGGGAGAATTTACTCACTAACGGCAGGGTTCCCGAGTCCCCCGAAGGCATTGCCGCTCACGGCTGCAAGGCTGGTGAACGTCGTGGGCCGATTAAATGTCTCTGAAACCAAATGGAAAGAGACTAATGGGAAGGGCGTTACCTATGATGGAGCATTTGTGGCTAGATGTGTGTTACAAAGAAAACACGATGATCTATCCCAGGCTTCCTCAACCTCGGCCCTCCAGATGTTTTGATACTACAGTTCCCATCATCCCTGACCACTGGTCCTGCTAGCTAGGGATCATGGGAGTTGTAGGCCAAAAACATCTGGAAGGCCAAGGTTGAGGAAGCCTGATCTATCCAATGCTAGCTCGACTCAAGAATAGACCCATTGACATTGATGGACATGGTTAATATAGGTCAATGGGTCTATTCCAAGTAAACTTTAGGTGGATACAGCATTCTTCCCAGGGTCACCCATGGATAATTTGGGTAGGTGATTCCTTTAGGGTGGAAGCCCTATTTTCATCCCAGTGTCCTGCCTCATAACCCCCAATATAAGAAAGAAGTGACCTCTCCCCAGTTCCACCCAATATTGTCTCATAATGCTTATATCCCTTGAGTTCCACTCTGCTTGTTTCCCAGGAGGAACAGCAGATTTTGAAATGTCAAAAGTGGAATGTGTGTGTGCACTCTCACTAAATAGCAAAGGCCTCGTTCACACATAACAATAAGCTACAGTCAGGAACAAACCCTGGGCAGTTTCCAGCGCACTCATTCCATTAGCACAAGGATTTACTCTTGCACAACAGAAACTTCTTCCCTCTCTGCCTCCACATACATGCTCCCAAAAATCTCTTTCAGACCTTATTATAGAGCAGGGGGAGGAAGGGTGGGATTCCAGGGATCGTTTAAACCAGGCAAAGGTTCTCCTATTGATTCTACCGGCAAACCTCATGATTTTTTTCTTTCCCAAAGAGGGGCAATTGTAGTCCTACAGCAGCTGCACGGAACCTTTGGCCTTTCAGATATATATAATCCTCACACCTGCCTCTTTTCCCCTGCTGGGTATTTTTTCCTCTTTTGGCTCTTTTTAAAAAAGTGTATTTTGTTTCACTCCCTTCTTTAAGGTGCTGCCCAAATGACTGCGAATTGAAGAACAACGTGAAAATAATATAAATATAATAGCACTCCTGAATATGTGAATGTCACGAGATGCCCCCGCCCCCATGAAGTGTATCTGCAGGGCTGAAATGCAGAAGATGAAGCAGAATTTCCAGGACTAGGATTGCAGGGAAATAGCTGGACACTCAGACAAATTTCCTAATTATAAGAGCTATTTGATGAGAACTGATGGCCTCTGGAGATGGTGCGATCTCCTTCACTGTCGGCATTTAAATAGGGGGGTGGGATTGATAAACCATTTTGGGAGTTGTAGCTCTGTGAAGGGAATAGGGGTCTCCTAATGACTCTCAGCACCCTTAAACTACAGCTCCCGGGGTTCTCTGGGGGGAAGGCATACCTGTTTAAAGTGGTATGATGCTGGTTTAAATATACAGTGGTACCTCGGGTTACGAATACAAATACGATATCTTTATTGTCATTGTCCCATACAGAACAATGAAATTGAAAATCTACATAAGACATTCAAAAACCCCTAAAAACTCTTAAGAACTTAATTCGTTCTGGAGGTCCGTTCTTAACCTGAAACTGTTCTTAACCTGAAGCACCACTTTAGCTAATGGGGCCTCCTGCTGCTGCCGCGCTGCCGGAGCACGATTTCTGTTCTCATCCTGAAGCAAAATTCTTAACCCGAGGTACTATTTCTGGGTTAGCGGAGTCTGTAACCTGAAGCATCTGTAACCCGAGGTACCACTGTATGGTGCAGATGGGGTCTTAGAGTGAGCCCATGTTGTGACGTCCAGATGCACTCTGGCTCCCTTCAGTCGCAGTCAGCATAGCTAATGTACAGCAACATCCGGACGGCATCGTGTTGGCTCCTTCTGCACTAAATCATGTAAAAAAATGCTCTCAAGGGTGATGGGCCGATCGCCACAGTTGCTTGGCAGCTTATTACAAGTTGGTAATGCCTACTTACCTAAATGAGCAGCAGGGTTGAGGAAGTTGCTGTGATGGGGGTGAGGGCCAAAAGGGGGTGCGGCTGGGTGGGCAGCACCTATCAGGGCAAATTCAAAAGCAAAAATAAAACAACACTTGAATAGCGGGTTCAGAAAAGATGCATAATGCCAAAGTATCACAATGCTGCAAGCAGGTCCTGTCTTCTAGAACTGAGGGGTATACTGTATACAGTGGCACCTCAGGTTAAGTACTTAATTCATTCTGGAGGTCCATTCTTAACCTGAAACTGTTCTTAACCTGAGACACCACTTTAGCTAATGGGGCCTCCCGCCACCGCCGCGCTGCTGGAGCACGATTTCTGTTCTCATCCTGAAGCAAAGTTCTTAACCCGAGGTACTATTACTGGGTTAGTGGAGTCTGTAACCTGAAGCGTCTGTAACCCAAGGAACCACTGTATCGAGACCTTCCCTTGCAGCCCAGTAAACAGTTCGATGAAAAAATGCTGACAAACGTGTTTATTTTCATTGGACGCTATACACGGGTGTTTCTGGCAAAACTAGGATTGCATTCCAAATTTGGGTCACCCAGATGCTGTGTTGGTCTTGTCACCTGATCCCATGCAGATGTATCAGCATGTCTCTCTACAGGAGGCTTTCAAGAGACTCCTTTGCTGGAAGTATTTAAGCAGAGGCTGGACTGCCTTCTGCCAGGGATGCTGCAGTCGCATTGCACATTGTAGATCCTGGGATAACCAGCTTTTAAGCCATGGTTATGCATGGTTCTGAAATTGCATGGGGAGTCTGCACAAGTTTGGAACGCTCATTGCGGCAAACATTCAGCTCCCCACACGTAGAGGGTGGTGAGGCTCTGCAGAAAGGGTGTGACTATGGGTGTGGGCCCACTCTCATCCACACTTGATTCCAATTGGAAGTGGAGGGGAGCAGTGAATCATTGGAAAGATTTGCCTGTTTGGAGCTATCCAGGGTCCTGAAATTCCAGCCTGATCCTTCCTGACGAAGACAGCTTCAGGCATCCCCAAGGACTCATAGTCAGGAGTCCTTTCGGTTTTCCTTCAGAATTGCTCTGAGAAGACTGGCCACATTCCTTACTTGCCTTTTCCACCTTTTATTTCATCACACAGCACATATGGAGTTTGCTCCCAAAGGAGGCAGGGACAGTTACCAACTTGGACGGCTTTAAAATAGGATTAGACAAATTCATGGAGGACAAGACTAACAAAGGCTACTAGCCATGATGGCTATCTTCTGCCTCCACTGTTAGAGGCAGCAATGCTTCTGAATACCAGTTGATGGAAACTGCATGAGGGCAGAGGGCTCTTGTGACTGGGTCCTGCTTGTGAGTTTCCTCACAGGCATCGGCTTGGCCACCACAAGATGCAGAACTCGGTGGGTCTTTGGCCTGATCCAGCAGGCTTGTACTATGTTCTTCAATAATGGATCATTGATATGCATACTCACTGGCTGCAGAGAAGAGAGTGGAGGGCCGAGCTAAGTCATGGGGATGGTGGATGGCCCCAAAGAGACTAGGACCTGGTGGCCGACTCAGAAATTCAGGTTTCAGGCCAAAATCCAGTTTATGGGGATCTGATTGCATCTGTTTCTGTAATAGGAAAAACAAACAGGAAACAAACCACAATCATGAACAAGACATTGGCCCAGCCCAGTGGAATGTTCTGCCAACAGAGATTAAGCAGATAGCTTTGGTTTTAGTCTTGAAACATCTGCTGAAAACTTTTCTATGCCACCAAGTTTATGCATGGAATTAAGAAAATATCTATGGGTAAGAGTTGATCTTTGATTTTAATTTTTTACACGGCTTTTACTGTATGTATGTTTGAGGTAAACTGCTTTGATTAATTTTTTTTAATAGTAGCATACAAATATTTTTTATAAATAAATCAATAATGAGCAAAATACAGGGGAACATAAAGAGCTACCTTAGACTAGGTCAGACTACCTAGCTCTGCTCTAACTAGCAGTGGCTGTTGGGAAGCAAAGGGTCTTCTCCATCATCTGCTATGTGATCTTTCTAAACTAAGATGCCAAGGACTGGACATTGCACCTTACTATACAAAACACATGCTCTGGCTGTGTAGCTTTGGCCCCTCCCCCTAAACATGCTCCTTTGTATTCCCTTAGGAAGGTTTCACTTGCCCAAAGGGACTCACCTTCACTTTCTGTTGATGATGGTATATTTGCCAAGCAATATGGACATGCATAGCGCACCATTTTCCTGGTTTCTGTAAAAGAAGCAAAAACACAAGAGGCTATGAAAATGACACCACTTAGCCATAACAGTAAGATCTGAGCCTCTTCTCATTCAACAGCCATTACTTTTTACATTAAATGCCCTGCCTTTCTTCCATTATGAATCTTAAAATGGTAAAAATCTCATGGTTGTAAAATCTCTCATGGTTGTAAAATCTCTCATCCAATCCAAGCCCTGGCCAGACCATGACCTGCTTTGCTTCAGTTGCACTATGCCAAGCACTTTCAAAGCCATGCACTAAGAAAATAATGAAACAGACTGAGCTGGTGAAGGAGACAATTCAGACATTAGAAGTGAGCATAGAGTGGTACTCTGCAAAGCTGGAATGAGAAATCTGTAGCCTCCAGCTGTTGCGGGATTCCAGCTCTCATTAGGTCCAGCTAGCAATGGTCAATGACGATGAGGATCAAAGTTCTACCACATCTGAAGTGCCACTGGTCTACAGTAGATCCCTGTTGTAAAGCTCTTACTGATTTACTGGTAAGTGGGAAAGTGGAATCTGGCTACTTAGTGAGGTTAATTATATTATGCCCCTACATGACACAGTAAATTCACTTTCCCATGGGTCCGAATGCTGCATATGATTGGTGCTTCTATGGCTGCATTCATCTCATGTTTGCTTTATAAGAGGGAACCCTATCCTAAATGGCGTTCCACATACACTCAAGTCAAAGTCCCAGTGAGACGACTTTACTGTATCAATGTGGCAAATGTTTGACTGCACACATCACACTCCAATAATAATAATAATAATAATAATAATAATAATAATAATAATAATAATAATAATAATTTATTTGTACCCCACCCATCTGGCTGGGTTTCCCCAGCCACTCTGGGTAGCTGCCACAGAGACCAAAAATACACTAAAATCCAAGTCTTCAGTAGTTAAACATTTTGTTGTGGGGATGCAATAAGCACACTTTTATAAGGACCTGGCAAAAATGTGAATTTTGTGAATGGGGTGCATCTGCACATTTCTGCCTTTTCCAGAAAGGTGATACATTCATGTTCCATATCCTGACATTGCAATTCTACTCAGTGTACCCTTGAGAAAGGCAAGCTCAAGTTCTCATAATCTTAGCTATGAGTCCTGGAAGACCTGCTCCCTGTCTTGCAGGCCTTTTCCCACCTGGGAGGGCAGGTTCCTGACTGACTCCATCTACAAAAGCTGAGGCTGCTGAACAGACCCTTGGGTTGGGGTATTGTTTGAAGGGGGTTGTTGCTGATATTGATATTTTTTTTTGTATATTTAATCTTTAGATCTTATTGTGATTTTTGTGGAAATGGTTCAATTTGATTGTGTATTTTGGGATGCTTTATTTATTATTTCTGACTACATTTGTTACATTGTAACTATGCATTTTTTCATGTTGTAAGCCACCTTGAGAATGGTTTTAACAATGGAAAGGTGGCATGCAAATAAAATTACATATGCATATTTGTATGTATGTATGTCATCAGTTCTTTCCAACTGGATATACAACCTTCAAAATGGCCTAATAACCAAGCAGCTCTCTTTATTCCAAGTTTCACTCTCATCTTCCACATGCAACCTCTGTCCTTATGAGGCTAAGCTGGACGTAATACGAATCCTACCAGATTTGACCAAAAGCCTATCTAGCCCTACATATTGCTTTTCACAGTGGCCAACGGGATGCCTCTTGGAAGCCAAAAAGCAAGATATGAAGGCAATAGTCACCCCCCAGCACCTAGGGCATGGTTTTGGACTACAACTCCCATCACCCCTAGCTAGCAGGACCAGTGGTCAGGAATGATGGGAAAGACAGACAGACAGAGGTCAACCAAGACTTAGTGGCCTTCTTACCCTCAGCATAGGTCTGAAGGGATCTGTCAACTGCAAAGAGAAAGAAAGAGGGAAAGTCAATAAAGGAAACCTTGCCACTCAAACAGTTGCTCATCTAATTTGCATTGCTTCACTTGGGAGAGTGGAAATTAAAATATTAGCATTTTCATTTCATTTGTAGTCTCTTTCAAAGTCTTAGCAGGCATGTTGCTTCATCTTGACCAGGTGTGGGGAGGTTTTTACTCTCCAGATGTTGCAGAATTGCTGCTCCCATCATCCCTGGTCATTGAGGTTGATGGGAGTTGTAGTTCTGCAACATCTGGAGGGCTGCAGGTCCCCCATACCTGATATTAAGGGTAAATTACTCCCACGTTCACTCCTTTCCATCTCTGTGCCAACAAAATCTGGAAGGACACAGATTCCCCCGCTCTGCTCTGCAGGATTTATGCTTCCAAGTGTTGACAACCTACCAAACATGGCCCCCAAGAGGCATTCTGGAGTTTGCCTGCTAATTCACTCAATTTAGAACTGTAAAATATGAAACAATGCAGTAATTTTTTTAAGTGACCTTTTGATGGACCTTTTGAAGATATAGAGGAGGGCAGTATTTTGTAAGAGGCTTACTTTTCCACACACAATTGCTAACAGAAAAAAATTCAGTAACTATTACAACAGGAGGAGCAAACCCCCCTCCCCCGTTTTGTTGGACCATAACTTCCATCATTCCTGAACATTATGAGGGGTCTGATAGGAGTTTGAGTGAACCACAATTTTGTTGGACCTCAACTTCCAACATCTTTGTTGGAGACTTCACTCAGCAACACCTGGAGGACTCCACTGTGGTTAATGCTGGACTGCACATACCCCTCCTCTTTTAAAACCAGCTCCGAGTCACCCAATTATAAAAAAGCAAGTCAAATGATACAGACTGGTATAGACTGGTTGCTCTGTGGTGCAGATTTTCACACTGGAACAAATGTGGATAAAAAGGATTCATACAAAAATACTTTTCGACTCCCTTCCCACCCCCTCAAATCCATTCAAACCCATGCTGAATGGGAGGGCTCCTCCTGGGTCACAAGAAGAGGCCTTTTCTAACCCTGCTACCTGAAACGTCATTTAATTAGAGGTGTCAATGAGTCTTCCCAAGACCATACATGGTCAGGTGCTCCACATCGAGGATGGCTAACATCATCATCCTGACCCTGACTTGAAGACATCTGGAGGACAAAAAGTGTCAACTGTGGAAGTGCTGAACCTAAACCCAGGCCTCAACACTGAACCTGAGCTGACGTGTGTCAGCCTTGACCCTCTCCCTAAAGCAGAAACCCCTGGAGGCAGAAACCCATAAGAAACAGTCTCCCAAGAGCATTATGCTTTTCAAAGCCTGCAAAACCTTTGAAAGAAATGCAGAAGGCTGAGATGTAAGAGCCTCTAGGTCAGAAGTCTTCACCTTTAAGCCTTTCTGCTATCCTGGATGTGGGTGGAGTCTTGGAGGTGAAGACTGGTCCAAGAGCAATGAAACACCTCGGCTGAGCTCTAGATGTAATCACAACACCCTGTCTGCTTGGAACTATCTGTGGTCCTGATACTATAGTCCTATGCTCTCTGGCACCCTCAGGTTATCTGTCACACCCTGTGCACTCCCACTCACAGCCAGTCCACTTAAGGACCATGAAAGTTAGACCCTGTGCTTTATGTTTTCCAAATTCCACACTTTCTCAATTTAAGCTCAGATCAAATAGCAATAAGGGACGTGGGTGGCGCTGTGGGTTAACCCACAGAGCCTAGGATCAGAAGGTCAGCGGTTCGAATCCCCATGACAGGGTGAGCTCCCGTTGCTCGGTCCCTGCTCCTGCCAACCTAGCAGTTCAAAAGCACGTCAAAGTGCAAGTAGATAAATAGGTACCGCTCTGGCAGGAAGGTAAACAGCGTTTCCGTGCGCTGCTCTGGTTCACCAGAAGCGGCTTAGTCATGCTGGCCACATGACCCGGAAGCTGTCTGCGGACAAACGCCGGCTCCCTCGGCCAATAAAGCGAGATGAGCGCCGCAACCCCAGAATCGGCCACGACTGGACCTAATGGTCAGGGGTCCCTTTACCTTACAAATAGCAATAAACGGTGGAGTTAGGATAACCACCTCAGCTTCATTCATCATTCAATGGTTGAATGGCCCTTGGTTTGAAGAGGCTGTAACATTTTAGAACTTACCCTGGGATCTTTCTGCAGTAGGGTGTGTGGAACAGCTCCAGGTCTCGCTGCAACATCAATAGGATTCGAAGTCTACAAATGTCACATACACAGAAACAACGGCAGTGTAAATTTATGTGCAAACTTTTAAACTTTTAGAAGACCTCAAAAGAATTAGTTAGGCAGTAAGTGAGGGTCTCCATAAAAAAAAGAAAGGAACTGAAGAGTATTTATCCATCTATTCATTAGTTACAGCAGAGATGGAAACGTGGTGCCCTCCAGATATAGGGACTACAACTCCCATCAGCCTCTGCCAGTATGGACAATGATCAGGAATGATGGGAGTTGGAGTCCTGAAAAATCTGGAGGGTCAAGGTTCCAAACCTTTGGACTACAGTTTCATGTACTCAGAAATGTCATTTCCAGAGTGCCTTGCCTTGGTGCACACAGAGTCATAATTTCTGTCCTAGGTTAAAGACGGTCTTAGGTTAAATGAGTCATAGATCTGTTTAGCTTTAGAAAATGAGATCTTGGCTCTCTAAGTTTCACCATGTTTTCCTGTTATATTTGTGAGTATTCAAATCTGTTCTTTTTGTGTGTTACAAGATGTCACTGAACAGCCTTAACTGGCGAAAAACCCATCACTCTCTCACTATTGCACAATGCAAGCTAATAAGATGCACACATGTCTTCTATCAGTTTCTTCTTTTCTAACCTGACAAACTATGTTGTGTTCACAGGTTTTCAATTCTCAGGTGTTGCTTCTGCAAAGGAACAAGCATCCTCCCTCTGTTGAGGTGATAATGCATGCTGCAGAGTACCCACTGCAACACACACACCCCTCAAACTATTCACACTGTGCCTTGCTTATTTATTTTCCAGGTCCGAAAGTAAATATACCCTTGAACCACTAGGAGTCCCCTGGAAGCACTCTGAGTGTAGCTTCTGACAGCATCTCCTGGACCACAACTTCCAGCATTACCTACCACAGTACCTCCTATGCTAGGGTTTTTTGGCCAAAGTTGTGGAGCTTTCTTTTGCAAAATCGCAAAGAAATTGAACATTTCTTAGCTCTTTCTGAGGAAAATTGGCAAAAAACAAAACAGCCAACATGGGCTGCCATACGTATGGATTTTCCCGGACATTTCGCCAAATTCTGCTCGGACACTGCTTGCGGATGCGGTATTCAGGGTATCCCATACAAATTTCCCAGATGTATGGCAACCCTGTAGCCATTCAGCAGGATGGGAAGTGGATTCCAACCAGAGCTGATGGCCTTCCATTCACACAGAAGCAAGGAGCATAATAAAAAATACAGGCTCACTGATAGTGCAGGTGAGAAGCAGGTGAGAAGGGAGGGAATGCCAAGCTGGAGGTGGGGGTTGGGGTTGGGAAAGGGGAGTCAAATGGAATATTGCTGGGATAAAAATCCAAGCTAGAGAGGGACAGTGTGAGGGACAGCAGCTGAACAGTGAACAATTTGGGTTTGCACCAATAAAAGGGGTCAGAGAGAAGGGGAAGCAGCTCGTATCCAGACAGCTGGCTGTAGTTGTGGGTACTGAAATAATTTCAAGTGTTGGGAAACAGCAGAACGTTGGGGCATATAGAAAGCCAATGAAAGGGGAACATAAGACCACGAGCCCTGCTGGATCAGACCAAAGGCCCATCTAGCCTGGTATCCTGTTATCACAGTGGCCAACAAGATGCCAACTGTCCTCTCCCAGAAAATGGCTGAAGGTCTTGGCAATCTGACTGAGAATGTGGATAAGGGTTTGAAACAGATGGAACACATAATCCATCAATCCCAAACTGTTGATTTTGACATCAGTAGAGGCAGATGTCTCCATTCACAAAGTAAGAATCACCAAAACCGTCTTTCTAGAATAGAGATTTATAATGTAGTCATGAGAATGTAAAAAACCTGACTTGCGAAGAGCCACACACAACATTTAAAAAACAACAACCATACAAATACACGCAGCCACATACTAGTAGCTGGTTAAGCTCAAATGGATTCTTAATAGCCTAATTATCATACATATGAGGACCTTTGCTAATGAACCACAATCTACATATTTAAGAAGCTTGAGTGGTGGAGCGGGGATAGTTTTCAGATTGGACAAACACAGCTCAACATCGAGCCTCAAAAGATTAAATTTAAAATACACTGGTGAACAATGAGGATTGCAGTTCCTTAAGCAGAATGCATAAGACTGACGTCAGTCTACCCCTGAGCTGAGAAATACAATACCTGGTATAAAAGAGCAGAAACAAACAGTTAAGAACATCCCTGAATACCTTGAGTTCCATGATAGAAGAAAGGCAAGATATAAAATGAAAGAATGGAAGATTGCATCAAATGTTCATAGGTGAACATTTTCAGATGAAAAGATGCTTTTTCAGGGCTCCTAAAATGCCCCCAGGGAAGTTTTACTGCCTAATTTTGTTTACTGCTAATTCTAGGCCACTGCTTCAGCCCAAAGTATGCCCCCACTCTACCAGATTTTGGTTCTTCTGTGCAAAGCTAGCTAGTCAATCAGTGATCGCATTGAAAATGTAATGGCAAAACAGCCCAATAGTTTTTCTAACTGGGCCAACATCACCAAGAAGTGTAGACTTTCCACGGTATGTTTACTGAGACTTTGCCAATCAGTGGAGAACCTGTGATTATCCAGATGTTCTTGGAAACCAAGTCCTATCATCCCCAGCCAACATGGCTAGGGATTATGGTGACTGCAGTCCAGTAAGGACCCGAGGTACTTCACCACACCTCTGATATAGAGCTTTAAAAGCAAGAACCAGCACCTGGAAGCCTACCGGAAAGCCAGCATCAGCATACCTCTCCACCCAACCCCTGCCTCCCCTGCCACCTCAGTAAATGAGAGTGAATCAAGGGAACACATGCAGAGCTCTTTTCAACTGATTTGCCCACCATCCCCAAGAGAGTTTCAGTCCCAATCAATCTCAAAGGAAACTCTGGGATTTTGTGCCCCACATTGACCTAGGGAGGAAATGACTCATTCATCTCCCCCAGCAGAGCCATCTCCAAAACCAAAGATAGGGAACATTTGGACCCCCAGGCTACAGCTGGACTACAGCTCCCACCAGCCTCAGCCTGCATAGCCAACAGTGAAGGATGATGAGAGTTGAAGTCCTGCAGCATCTAGAGCAGCGATTCTCAACCTGTCAGTCCCCAGATGTTGTTGGACTACAACTCCCATCACCCCTAGCTAGCAAGGCCAGAGCTCAGGGATGATGGGAGTTGTAGTCCAACATCATCTGGGGACCCACAGGTTAAGAACTGCTGGTCTAGAGGGTTGCAGGTTCCCCATGCAGGCCCAAGACAAATAAAAGTGCTGCTCCTCACGAATACACCTGGGACTGCAAGAGACCACAAAGCCACAAGACACATGTCCATAATAGGAAAGAGCCTACACAACACACAAAAAACATATTTACAATTTACCTTGGGTTGAAACGCCCCTTGTAGTGAGCCAAAAGGACCAGTTGGAGGAATCATTGGAGGGATCCCTGATACAGCAGGAGGGTACGAGTGGAATAACTGTGACAAAGGGAGGATAACATCATCAAAGGACCCCACACACATTTTCTAATTGTACATCATGCAATTTCAACTCAGAAGAAAGCAAAAGAGACACAGAGGCAGTTTATGAATTATGCAGTTCACATGATTGCTGCTGTTAATCAGTCAGTGACCCAACTGCATAAAAATCAATGCTGGACCACTGATGTTGGGTACTTGGTAAAGGAGGTGGCGATAAGCCTAGGAAAAAGACAAAGGCATCTGACAACAGCAATGAATAAGGGATATAATGGACATTCACAAAATGTTAGACGACAAGATGAACAGATTTGTGTGGAAAGAACAGATTATTTGAAAGCGTAAGGGGTAGAGAGCTGTCTCAGAATGGATTTTTATAATGAGGGTTATTATTATACTGTATTATAATACTGCATTACAGAAAAAAGAGAGGATGCAATGGGAAGGTACTGGAGCAGAAACGTGATCTCATTGTCAATTGCATTAGTTGTAGCAGTTAAAGAACAGGAACAAAGGAAGCTGCCTTAATATTGAGTCATGAGACTGTAAGAAGAGCCTGCTGGATCAGGCCATTTCTCACAGTGGCCAATAAAATGCCTCTGGGATAAGCAAGAATGACCTGAGTGCAACAGCACTTTCCCCGTCTGTGGTTTTCAGCAACTGGAATTCAGCCTTCAACAGTGGAGGTAGAACATAGCCACAGATAGCATGGTCCTCCATGAATTGGTCTAATCCTCTTTCAAAACCATCAAAGTTGGGGATCACCCCTGACTCTTGTGGGAGCAGATTCCACAGCTCAACTGTGTGAAGAAGGAATTTGTTATCTGGTTTGAGTCTTCCAACTTTATTTCATGGTCCGTGAGTTCTAAGGTTCTGAGAGAGCATTATTTTATAAGCTTCTATCATGTCTCCTCTTACTCCTCTTAGTACTTTCTGTAAATTCAGACAACCCTAATGTTGTAACCTTTCCTCAGAGGGCAGTTGCTCCATCCCCTTGATCATTTCGATTGCCCTTTTCTGGTGAAAACCTTGGCTCCATTGAGCTCCTGGGTCTCACACCGAAGTCTTTCCCAGTTCTGTCTGGAGATGCTAGAGATTCAGCCTGGGACCTTCTGCATGCAAGTTATGTGTTCAACCACTGAGTGGTGGCCCTACCCAACATTCACCACAAGGCATGGTTAGGACGTTAACAGAATCCAATGCGGGATGCATGCCAATAGTAGTGTGGTCAAAACAAAAGTGGGTGCAGCCAGAGGGCACAACCTCCCGTCCACCCATACAAATATCACACACACACACACACACACAAATCACATACACACAGGTAGTTTGCATCTTATGCTTATTTTACTTACCCAATTGCAGCTTTGCATGGGGGTGGGGTGAGATAAATAAATGGAGAGCAGAGCAAACTCATTTTCCATTTACTTATTCCCCCTCCCCATACCTGTGCAAAGCTGCAGTCATGAGCTTACCCAGCTGTGAGAAGGCAGTGCAAGGGCTCTGGCAGCATCCCAGAGCCCTTGCGCCCCTTCGTCAATTTTCCTGAATTGCCCTACAGCAGTTTGGCTTGGGAAAAGCCTTTGGCCAACAGATGAGGCCTTTTTCAAAATCTCAGTGCAATTCCTGTGCAAATGTACGTATTCCACTGGCTCATGATGCCTGCCTGAGCCAAAGATCTAAAAAAGGACAATAGTGTGTTTCATTGAATTGTTCCATGAGGTGCACCTGAGCACACTGAAGCATATCTCTCTCTCTCTCTCTCTCTCTCTCTCTCTCTCTCTGCAATTAACATCATTAAGAAAATGCAATAATTTTAAGGCTTTCACTGAACCACCTGACCCAGTTCCTCTCCCCACTCCTTTCATAGATCATTGCCGTCTTTTAATTCTATTTAGCTTCAATGTGAACTTCCAATGGCGCAGAAAAAGTTTCCAAGATTAGATGATATTGAATAGCGGAGCTCTCAAGAACCCATTAGGCAGGCAAGCGTCTTGGGTTGCAATCACTTTTTAATACTGAAAATGAGCATGTTAAAGACTCTAGCATCCATAACGCTTACTGTTCTGTATTAACATGCCAGTTCACAAAAACGAAGGGAAGTTAGAAATTTCATTGTATGCTGGTTGTTAACATATAGATGGTGGGAAAGGATGGAGACCTTTCAGAGTGTCTTGGAACTGCCACTGCTGAAGGCTTGGATTCCCATCTTGTCAACAAAAGTAGAGAGCTATCAATGTCCCATCTTAGCTGGGTCCCAAGTTGCAGGACAACTTTTAAGTAACACAGCTTCTGTAGGTTCAGGAAGCACCAACAGCCAAAGCTAGTCCAAGATCCCATCCCAGGCAAACTGGGGTTCAGTGTAGGGCTCAGACAAGAGAAAAGTTGAATGGCAGCCCAAAGTCCAGGCAGGCAGGCAAGCAGAAAGTTTGATGCAAGGGACATACAAATACATCCCAACAGCTTTTCCAGCCTGGTGCTGAGGCTGTTGAACTGGAACTGCCAGAAGCACATCTAGGGTGCAGCTGAAGTCCATCTTCTGTCATCAAAAGAGAGGCGTCATCATGAAGAGGACTTTATTTGTGAGGAGACCTTGACTCCTGAGGAGTCTTCTCCCGAAAACTGGAACGTCTCCTCGTGGGAACATGTTTCCACCTGCCATTTAAGGTACTGTCAGTAGCTAGGTCAATCCTTTAAAATCCTCATCACCTCTCTCTCTCTCTCTCTCTCCCTCTCTCTCTCTCAAGCAGGAATGGAGAAACTGTGGCCCTCCAGTTGTGGCCAGATTCCTTGCCCTGTGAAGCTTGGTCCCACCACTACGATTGCCTTCCACTGGCTGACAAAGACTTTAATGGTTTAGCAGGTTTTTAGTTTTCCCGGTAGACGACCTTTTATTTGAGGTTTACTTTTACTTTTAATTATTTATTAAAGTATTTTAAGCCATATTTCAGGGTACATTAGTAATACTTGAAAGAGCTTCTCCACCCTCAGCATTCAGCCTGGACAGGTCCAGCTCCAAGGGCCTTTTGGTGGTTCCCTCACTGCAAGAAGTGCGGTTACAGGGAACGCCCTCCCATCAGATGTCAAGGAAATAAACAACAATCTGACTTTTAGAAGACATCTGAAGGCCGCCATGTGTAGGAAAGTTTTAAATGTTTGATGTGCTCTTAATTCTGTTGGGAGCCGCCTAGAGTGGCTGGGAAACCCAGCCAGATGGGTGTGGTAATTATTATTATTATTATTATTATTATTATTATTAACCACATTTTTAAATGGTCTCATTTTGTAGATTGTTCCTAACTTTTAAAAAAAATGTTTTTAATTGTTCTCAACATGATTTTTAAATATTGTTTTAATATTTTGACATTTGCCGCCCTGGGCTCCTTTGGGAGGAAGGGCGGGCTTCAAATTTAATAAATTTAAATTATGCAGCAAAAGGGGGGGAATAGCATTTTTAAAATGAAATAACATAATAACCATAGTTAAAAATACAGATGCCATACAGTTCCCCGAATCACACTTTCAGCATCTTGTGTTAAGAAAGCACATTCCAAACTGAAGGTAAAAACCCCGACAAGTGTTTTAAGAAAGGAAGAAAAAAGAGCAATTCTACTTTGCCTACAAATTTAGACCATAATACCTTTTGATCTGGCCCATTAAGTGAAATCCACTGGTTAATGCATTTTTAATAATATGCCAGTTAAAAGTTTCAAGTGCTTTAATCTTCTGGCTTTTAACCTCTGTTAACCGTTGAAATGGAACAAGCCATCTGGTTAGATACATCTGAGGCAATGAAAGAGAAACACAAATGACCTAACACTCATTTGGATTCTTTCTGTGATTTCTCGCCTATTGGAGAAAGGGAGGGTGTATAACCATTTGGATCAACCATAAAGCTTGGCTTTCAGGGTGCTGTCAATTCCTTAAGGTTCCTTTGGCACAAAGGCCCCAAGGTAGATAGCTGTGCCTCTTCAGGCCTGCACAAGGATCTTGCATGAACCTAGAGGTGCTCTACTCCTTTGAGTGAAGGGAGATCATATGGGCTGAATGAATCAATTTATTTGGGGCTTGGTGGTGTTGTGGTCTAAAGGGTGGCGGTTCGAATCCCCACAACAGGGTGAGCTCCAGTTGCTCTATCCCAGCTCCTGCCAACCTAGCAGTTCAAAAGCATGTCAGCACAAGTAGATAAATAGGTACCACTGTGGTGGGAAGGTAAACAGCATTTCCATGTGCTCTAGTGTCTGTCACAGTGGTCTGTTGTGCCAGAAGCGGTTTAGTCATGCTGGCTGCATGACCCGGAAAGCTGTCTGTGAACAAAGGCCAGCTCTCTCGGCCTGGAAGCGAGATGAGTGCTGCAACCCCATAGTCGCCTTTGACTGGACTTAACCGTCCAGGGGTCCTTTACCTTTTTACCTTCATATCAGGGCAAGGACATTCCTACAGAAAATCAACCCTAGGTCTTTGCTGTTTCAGTGTGGTGTTAAGGTAAGCTGAAAATATTTTTATGTGGTCTTTCTAAGAAGGAAGGTTTTGCTGTTGTTAACTTTATTTCGTTAGTTTTCATTATTGCATTTTGTATTTTTCTTTATGAAGTTTTGCATGCTGCCCAGATATTTTTTCTAATGGGAGGCCATATAAATTTAACAAATCTTTCATAGCACTTTGCATTTTTTAAAATTACCAAAAATGCTATTTGAAACCAATATTTTAGTGTTTTTCTCCTAAAGAAACATTTTTTTTCCATGCAGTTTTGACATTTTTACATGCAACTTACCCCAATAAAATGCATTTTGTATGCTATTTTCAGTAATACAGACCTTTTTATAATACTTTCCCCATATTATATGTATTCTTGTACATGTTGCTTTGTTGGAAAACTGCATTGCAAAATTCAGAGAATTGGGAATTTCAAAGGTAAGACTGTGTTTTGGTTTGCATATAAGTTGAAGAAGTGTGAATTAGGTAGTTTCTCATTCAAATGCAAAAAAAAATCCCTCATCAACCCAGGACTTCATATATCTTCATTACCACATTGGAAGCTAGAGAAATGGTCACAAAGATCTGCTTGTGCCATTGAAATGAGCAGAGAAGACAGAAACAGCAGAGAGAATCTGGGCACCATGTAGTATCCAGTCCCCAATTAAAGAGCTAGATTTAGGCATAGCTTTCACAAGACAAAAAGCTAAAGCAAATGACAATATTGATGATGGACATTTTAGAGTGATGGACAGAAAGGGGGAAGGAGGGAAACAGAAAATGGGATGTTCTGCCACTGATCTGAGTGGTGATCTCAGCCCACCAATGGGAAAAGAAGCAATTAATACATTTGAAGGCAGTAAGAAGAACTCACACTGTGTCGGTAGAAAGGGTCAACTTTTGTAGGGTATTTGTCAAACTGCAAAAAGGATCAAAACACAAACTCATTATGTTGTCTTTCTAATGGGGCATACATTTCTTTGATTCAGTCAATGTTTGGGAACTGGTGAAAAAACTGGCAATCGATGGAGATGTGGGGAAAGGGGAGGATATACTTAAAAATGGCAGGTGTTCAGAGATGAAAGTATGGACAGCAGTGAGATCAGGAAGAGATCAGGAGCAATTTGGATAACAAAAATTCCAGGTGCAAATTAAGTAGAATGATTGGGACCAACAAGATAATACTACAATATATTCCCTATATAACAGGACTGCTCCTGACCAGTGTTCCAGCCAGCCATTCTCTGCAAGGAGGACATTTTCCCTGGGCCCTCTTCCCATCCTGTTCCATTTTCCCATTTAATGTTTTTGTTTCCAATCTGTCACCCATTTGCCTGCATCTTTTTTTTTTTACTCCGGTGTGTGTGTGTGTCTGTACACAAACACTGCAGTTCCCTGAGCAAACTGGCAGCTCCTTCGTGTTTCTCAGTGAGTCCACTTGGACTCCATGTCCTCCAACACTCACCACTTGAGCTTGCTATCAGAGGGGGAAAGGCCATGGGTTCCTGAGGCCCATATACCTCTTTTCCACCTCTTTATTTAGGCAAACAAAGCAGTGATACCAGCAGGCTGAGGTTCATTCCACATTAGTCCCACCACCCTCTGAAATATCATCATTTCCTCATTCACCTTTTTGGAAGAATGCACATGTCATTACCGAATGGCTGTATATCAATCTTTTCTTCTCATCCTCCCCTTCCCCCAAGCCTGATTTCTGACCTTTTATTTTGGTGGTAAAATGCAATCACAATGTCCAGTGTGGAACAGCAGTGTGAAATAATCAACACATGGCAGAGTTACTGTGCTTTTAGTTGAAAGCTTCCTGTTCTGCAAGTTCACTGCTTACTTTTTCACTGCAGCTAGAACATGGTGTCTCCAACATGGTGTGGAGCTTGGCATGGTGGGAAGATGCCAAAGAAGTGGGGAACTGGAAGATGCCAGGGATTGAACCTGTGAAGTTTATTATGTTCTACCTCTGCTCCATGGTCCTTCCTCAAGAGTTTATGATTGGTCCAGAACGAAGGGACCTGTGTTCTGAAACATCTTCAGAGCTCTAATAAATTCTATCAGTAGGCACCAACCAGTAAATGCGGTGGGGGAGGGGGGCAGACTGCCTTGCACCCGCTAAGTGTTTCTGTTGCCTTTGAGTTTAGCAGAGGACACTGTCCCACTGCCAGTTTGAAGTAAGACTCGGATGCCAGTCGACCAGATGGCCATCAACCCTCTGGGCTGATGTCGCTCACACTGTGCCACATTGGCAGTACTGTACTGCCTTCCATGCCAAAACATAGAAAGCAATTATGTTAGAAAGGAGGGTTCAAGTTTAGCTTTAGGTCCTCACTTTCAATCTGCACCACATTTTTTTTGCAAACAAGGGGCAAGGGGGGGGCACATGCATGGGAGCCTCTACATTCTGACACAGAACTTCCCAGAAATATCGAACGTTTCCCACTTTCCGAATTCCCCGAGTCACAAGGCGGGAGGAGCATGCTTCCTTCCTCCCAGAATCTCTTCCCTCACCCAGACATCTTCCCCCACTGTCACAATTGTATCACTATTTTGCAATAGGAAAGAAAAAGATCCAAAGAGAGTTGTGCTCTACTTATCCTCACATTTCTGCCTGGGGTACGCACCATGGGAGGTGCCGGCGTTGGCATGATGGCGGTGGGCGGGATGGCGTGGGGGAAAGGCGTGAAAGTGTGCTGGTGCGTATGTTGGTGGGTGTGCTGGTGCTGGTGCTGGTGCTGGTGGAACTCCGTCCTCAGGTAAGGCGGTGGGCCCAGCGAGGCGCCGCGGTCGGCACTCTGCGAAGCCAGAAATCGGGTGTTCAGCTCCTGGCGGAGAAGATCTTGCTCTGAAAACCAAGACAATGGCAACATGAGCTTTTATCCTTCTCGTTTAAATACCGCTCAGTCTTTCCTTCTTCCTTTTTTTTTTTTAAATCACACTTCCACAATGTGCAATTAATCTTTGTTAATAGATGGATGTTTCCCTTCATCTCTGTTCCTCCATTAGTGCCAGCATGAGGATGGGGAACCTATGGCCATCTATGTACTGACAGACTCCCACATGAAACAGCAGCCACCGGCATGGGCAATGGTCATGAAGTTTGTTGGACAGCAACATCTGGAGGGCCACAGATTCCTCAGCCTTGTGCCAGAGTAGAGTTTCCCAAACTTGCATCTCCAGCTGTTTTTGGACTACAACTCCTACCATCCCTAGCTAGCAGGACCAATGGTCAGGGATGATGGGAATTGTAGTCCCCAAACAGCCTGAGACCCAAGTTTGGGAAACCCCATACTAGAGGAAGAACAGAATAGCTTGCTTTTCTGTTTTAAATTCTCCTACTGGAATTTGGTACAACCTGCTTGCATAAAATATGTCCAAACCCAAATTTAAGAAGGATACGTATTGTGGGTGTGGACAGACTTCTGGCTTGTCAGATCGATTCTTGGGGTTTTTGCCCCCATAGAAGCCTAAGATCTTCCAGCCAGAATAAGCAGTGGTGGCTGCTGCCCATCTGGACTGGTAGGATCATCAGTAACTGTAGCCAAAGGCAATGGCAGGCAGAACCAACTAATTCCAGGTTTCTCTCCATCTTCATCCTCTCTGCTGAGTTCTCCAAGGACAACACTGAGACTTAGGAGGATGCAGACAGCCAGGACCACACACTGGGTTGGTTGTTTGTAAGTAAGGAAGCGGGCAGGTGGCAGCAGGCTGTGGGGAGACCCGTAATTTGGTGATGGAACTCCATTCATCCTTATGAATCAGCTTCCATTGCTGAGATGGGTTCCTCCTTCTTTCCCCTCTTACTCAGCCCCCCAACTCATCTCTCTAATTCCCTTCCATCCCCCTCTCTGTCCTTCTCTTCCAGAATGTGCTATCCCTGTGTGTATTTATGTGTATGTATGTATGTATGTATGTATGTATGTATGTGTGGGACGCGGGTGGCGCTGTGGGTTAAACCACAGAGCCTAGGACTTGCTGATCAGAAGGTCGGCGGTTCGAATCCCCGCAACGGGGTGAGCTCCCATTGCTCGGTCCCAACTCCTGCCAACCTAGCAGTTCGAAAGCACATCAAAGTGCAAGTATATAAATAGGTACCGCTCCGGCGGGAAGGTAAACCGCATTTCTGTGTGCTGCTCTGGTTCGCCAGAAGCGGCTTAGTCATGCTGGCCACATGAACTGGAAAAACTGTCTGTGGACAAACGTCGGCCCCCTTGGCCAGTAAAGCGAGATGAGCGCCGCAACCCCAGAGTCGGTCACGACTGAACCTAATGGTCAGGGGTCCCTTTACCTTTACCTTTTATGTATGTATGTATGTATGTATGTATGTATAGAATCGTAGAACTGCAGAGTTGGAAGACACCACAAATGCCATCTAGACCAAACCCTGCAGTGAAGGAATTTTTTGTCCAACCTGGGGCTCAAACTCACGACACTGAGATTTAAGATTCTCGTTCTTTACCAGTTGAGCTATGTAGCCCCATTGCATAAAGTATCTAAGTATATGCACATTCTTACCTGAGTAAGCACTTCCAGCAGGATGACCTGGAACTTGCAATGTCCCTGACGTCAGAGGAGGAGGAGGGGGCAATGCCGTGGGAGGGGCAAACATATTGGGGTGATGGGCGTGCGCAGGAGGTTGGAGGGTGGGGGTAAAGGTATTGAGCGGGCTGTGGTTTGGCAAAGAAAGGGGGAAAGGGGATGCTGAGGGGTGGTGGCCTATATGCGGAGGGGGCTGAGTCTTGGCAGGAGTGCTGCTTCTGCTGCTGCTGTTGGTGGAAATAAAAAAGAGGTGGAGAGGAAATGTTAGGAAACAGAGCTCCTGGAAGGTGCAAGAATCACCAAGCAAGAAGAAAACAGAGAACCATCTAACCCAACATGGTACCATGAAGTGCAACCAAGTCTTCCTCTTTCTTGTCCCACCTGCCCCAAAGCAATAGATGGCCTAATCTTTTTCTCTGGGAATGATGATGCAATGTGGCTCTATTATCTGGTCAGCTGCACCAGGATGGAGGAGTCTGGAAAAGAAGCAGATCTTCCATCTACCAGGCCAGCAGCCTATCTAACCTTGCATAGTCCACTCTGACTCACAGACTATTTCCAGGATCACAGGTAGAAAGGAAGGTTTCTGGGCCTGAGCTAGGCTTTCTTCATTCATACATTTATATCCAATGTTTCTTCTGACATGGAGCCCAAGCCGATGTGTGTGGGCCTCTTCCAATAGAGAGCTGCCCAGCCTCTTCTTGAAGTCCTCCAGTGTGGCAGTGCTCCCCTCATGCCTCACCCCAGTAGCTGGCTCCACTGTCAGACTACTCTTGCTGTCAATCAATTCCTCCCAAATCTACTCTCCTGTAACTTGAACCCATTGGATCTCGTCCTCTCCTCTAGACCAGCAGCAGAGAACAAGGCTTTGCCCTCTCTTTGTGACAGTCCCTGAACAGCGCTATCACCCGCTCCACACCCTCAACCTTCTCCTCTCTAATAATGTCCAGCTCCTTCAGTATTCCTGACTGAATTTATTTCATTTTGTCTCTACTCTTCTTAAAGAAAACCACACAAACCTGGACACAGTACTCCAGATCAATAGTAGTGGGTGTCAATTCAGTGTTAGAAGCTCAGGTGTATAAGCTAATGGCCAAATGGCACCTTAAATCTGGGATGCAGTCACCACAATGGAATGTCTAGGCACACCCATCTCCAGTTAAATTTGTTATTGTTGCTTTCATTTCCATACCACTTTATAGTTTAAAGAAGACATCTCAAAGCTCATTGAAACATTTTTAAAAACCCAGAATAAAACAAATGCAACCTTCAATGAGAATATGTCGAAGTGACATTTCGTTTCCCCCATATTAATTTACCTACTTAATTTATAGGAACTGCCCTTGAGCAGAAGGGCTCTAGGAAGCCAGAGTGCTACAGTGGTTAGAGTGTTGGACTAGGACCTGGGAGATCCGGGTTCAAATCTCCTTGCAGTTATGAGGCTCCCTTGGGTTGGTGGGGCAGTGCCCCATTTGCCCTAATGGACCACCCTCTGTTGCTCTAGGTAGCACCTTCAACAACAGCAGATACTTGGAAAATGCACCCCAAAGAGGACTCACCTCAGACTGTTGAGGCTTAAGCTGCTGCTGTTATATGCCGACAACTGCTGGGCGAGGCTGCGGGAGGGAGGGCGGAGCTGGGCAGATGGCAGGTTTTGACGGGCAGGCTGCCCGGGAGAGGGCGGCCTTGGCAGGCGCTGTGTGGGAGTCGGGGGGCCCGTGGAGTGCTGAACCTCTCCCGAGGCCTGCAGTCTCTGGGGGGCTTCAGGTTGTGATGGGTGATGAGGCTCCTTTGGCTGGATGGCAGCAGGACTAGGAGAATGTGCCTCTGAAGCCGGTTCCAAATGAGGCAGGGTCCAAGCCTGAGAAACCTGAGGAGAAAGCTCTTTAGCTGCGACAGGGTCAAGCAGCAGATCTCTCCCGCCCTCCTGGCTCTTCTCTTGACTCCGTTCTAATCCCGATATTTTGGGGACTGCCAACGCCCTGGCATCTTGGTCCTCATTTTCCGTTAGTATGCCAGCTCCTATATCAGTATCTGGAAACAGGAAGAGATGACACAAAAGAGGGTTAAGGTTACACCATGCCAAATTACGTGACAAAAGAAATCATAAACTGAAGCCAGGGTTTCTAGCACATCTTGAAACGAGTCTTCTGCTACCTGCAGTCAACTAGTGGCACTGAGGTTATGTTCTCTCCCCCAAGGGAAATGAAGTTGGTAGCAATAGAACACTCACAAACAGTTCAATTTTGGTGTGGAAGGGAAGTGGAAGGAAAGAGGAGGGAAATGAAGAACTGTAAAGCTGAGTGGAAAGAGATCTGCTGTAGGGATGGGGGAGAAAATTGATTTGGTTTGGATTTAAAGGCAAAGCTCCCTGATGTGCGCTTCCTGAAAGCAACACGCTAACTGAAATGCAAAATTCACACTTCTCCGAGCTTTGCAAGGCAATTCTCAAACCAAGCAATGTGTACAAAATGTGCAAACTTAGAATAAACTGTGGATAAGAATGCCTGTATTTGTGAAAATAACATACAAAATGCATGTTATGGTAGGGAAAACTGCTTGCAAAAATGAACATATTAAGCAAAATCTGCACTAAAATGCTGATGGGTTTTCAGTAGGACTTCTCTAAATAAAGTAATTCTCGAAATGCTATGGAAATCTGTGAAATTGAACTGGGAAAATGAGTAAGAGAGAGAAACAAAAATGGCCAGATTTGCCCTGTAACACTGTTTTCACCAAAGGGGGTTAGTGCAATTTGGTCTGTCCAGGTCACTTAGCGCCAAAAGGAAGGAGATGTCCACAATTGGCTCTCTGGATGTCTTGAGGATGATGTGGCCAGATCTGAATTTAATCAAAGAACTGGACCTGAGAGTGGGCTGGCAACCTGTTCCTCCCTCAGAGCGATTTCCTGGATTTAATTCCCCCACCATCACCACCAAAAAAACACACCTACTCTTAGACCCACCACGGAAAGCATGCAGCTAAAAATGAAAATTGTCAGGATTCCTGGATTTCCCTATTTATCTGTTTGTTTGCTTTTACCAGTGTTAGTTTACTCAGAAATGAATCTGACTGTGTGTCCAATGAGCTTCATTCCCATGTAGGTGTGTTTAGGATTGCAGAGAAAGAAAAGAATAGGGGTCTAAGAGATAGAAGAAGGGGATGCTGCAGAGAAAGGTAGCTGGAGGGGAAAGAGAACGCAAGAAATATCTGATGGATCAGGCCAGTATCCCCTCTAGTCTCAGCATCTTGTTATCATAGTGGTCGACTGTGGGAAGCCCAGAAGAAGTGTTAGAAACTTGGATATATAAGCTAGGCACCAAATGACTCCTTAAATCAGGGTTACAGTCGCCAAAAGAGAATGTCCAGTTGCCATTTGGGGGTCAGTGGTATTTTTCAATAAAACTTTTGGGTTTCTGAAATTCGTTCTGATTGTGCAGATAAAATATCATGGCTAAAATTCTAAAGGATGTTAGTGTGTGTAAACAGACAAGATCCATGAAGCCCCTGGCATGCACCTCCACATGGTGGAGATGTTAGGCACCATCCTGGTGCCCAGGCATCTTCTCTTGGTTGCATGTGGCCAACAGCCAGGTGCAAAATTCACCTGGCGCCTGACTAATTTTGAACGCTGCCCAGAAGCAGGACTCAAACACAAGAGCACTCTTCCCTCCTGCGGTTTCCAACAATCATCATTCAGAAGCACCACTGCCTCCAACAGTGGAGGTAGAACATTGTGATCTTGGCTAGCAGCCATGGATAACCTTATCCTCCATGACTTTGTCTAATCCTCTTTTACAGCCATCCAAGTCAGTGGCCATTACTGCCTCTTGTGGGACTGATTTCCATAGGTGACGTGCTGTGTGAAGAAGGACTTTATTTTGCCTGCCCTGAATCTTCCGGCATCCAACTTCCCTGGATGCCATGCCAATCACAGAGGGCAACAACCAGAACATAGTGACATCAAGAACCACCTTTCCAGAAATAAAAATTGTAATATTGAAGGAAAGGGAAGGGGAGAGATCACAATAATTAGAGAGTTATGCCTTCCTGTTAGAAATCTCCCGTGAAGAAACTTTCTCCCTCCATCCCCACAAAAAAAGGGACAAAGATTTTCCAGTGGAACTCCCTGACACACAGAGTGTTCCACTATCACCTGGATGTCTCTCAAATGCCAGATATTTGTCTGATTCTTGAATAGGAATGTAAAGCATAGACTCCAATCTTTCAAACATTTTTTTTAAAAAAAGCTTTCCTTCTTCGGGGTAATGATAAAACAACTTATAATTTATTATAAATCTATTTGTTCCAATAGGGCCTGGTGCAGGGGGATCTGTTAGAAGGCACCATTTTTCATTCTGCTCAACTATGTTGCATGCAGCACTGCTTCCATTCCACTGCACTTCAGCTCCCAACAAAAACCACATTATTCATTGCACTGTCTGCTGCAGCAAAAATACATAACTTATGCTGTTATGTACAAAAACTACATTGTCTTTGTGTTATTCCATCCCAATCATTTCAATGCAAATGGCCGGCAGGGAAACATAATCTTTTTTTTCCTCTTTGCAAACCAAAAGCAACAACTACCGGGAAAGCCAGCTGTATTTGCATTTCTGGTGCAAATTTCTGGATTTCTGGTATGAATAAGTGAACATTGGCAATTTCCACTCCCGCTGTCATCAGAATTCTCAACTGCAGTCCCAAACTGAAACATTAAGGAGCAACTTAAGAGTGTCACAGCATCAAACAGGACTTGACTGGGGGTAAGAACAGCAGCGTTGGTTCCTTTTACCAGATTATATGGGTATTGGATGCTGGAGACAGGCTATTTCTCTGCCCATTTATTAAAGTTCTTTTAACAAAGGTTTTGCTTGTGTAGGCTTCCAAGCTCCTTTCCCAGAGGGCAAACTTGGAGCGTGGCCTTCCACCTGTCACCTTACCAGAGGCTCGTGACTTATCTTGGCTGCTGAAATTGGTGAAGACATGTTGAGGGAAAGCTCCGTATTGGTTTTGCTCAAATTAGCTCTGTAAAAATGGGGAGGTGTAGCGATGAGAAGGGGGTTGGCAGCCCGTACAAAGATTCCATTTTACGCTTGTCGTTTTGGGTAAACATTCATTACGGATCAGGAAAGTCTGCATTGACCTCAGCCCCCATCCGCACCCCCTTGCACCAGGCCTCAGCAGGATCGGAGGCCTTGTATTACGGAAAACCCCGGTAATTGGGAGCCTGGCTGGCAGCGCCAGGCATTGCTCAACGAGCAAATCAGACTTTATTAAAAACAGCTGAATTTTCTTTGGCCGCAGTCTCTAAATAATGGAAGAAAACCATGCAAAGGGACATGGTAAATAAAACCCCATCGACTGCTCTCACGCGGAACTCGTTTTTCTGTTTCTAGAGACAAAGAGCTGTGCCCGTTGTTAGTCCTACTCAGAGTAGACCCACTGAAATGAAAGGGCACAACTAAATGAGATCCACTCACTTCAATGGGCCTAGTGTGAGTGGGATTTAGTTGGCTTTGTCCCCACCTCAGTATAAAGAGCACTGTTGGATCTGGCCCAGCTTCCTGTTTCAACGGAGATCAAGCAGATTACTACAGAAAGCCCACAAGTGGGATATGGGGGCAATAACTCTCTTCTACAGTGTTTCACTTTGAACCCCTTGGAGAAAAGCTGGGATATTAATGCCATAACAACAATTATGGCTCCACTCTGTAGTTATTGGTGACCAGGGTGGAATCTAAACCAGGGCCAGATTTAGGTTTGATGAGGCCCTAAGCTGCTGAAGGTAATGGGGCCCTTTATATGTCCAGCTGTCCTTTGCCAACAACAAATTGTCGCTGTTTTTTGTGTGTTGAATGTATGCTATATGGTAATTTATGGACCTAATAGGTATCTAAAGCTATTTGCACATAACAAAATATGTATTTTATCAAAGTACCGTATTTTTCGCTCTATAAGACGCACCAGACCACAAGACGCACCTAGTTTTTGGAGGAGGAAAACAAAACAAAAAATATTCTGAAGCTCAGAAGCCAGAACAGCAAGAGGGATCGCTGCACAGTGAAAGCAGCAATCCCTCTTGCTGTTCTGGCTTCTGGGATAGCTGCGCAGCCTGCAGTCGCTCCATAAGACTCACACACATTTTCCCTTACTTTTTAGGAGGGAAAAAGTGAGTCATAGAGCAAAAAATACGGTAATTGTTGAACTGAAATACAATTAAGAAGTATATTAATATTTTGGAAATGTACATCCAGGTTTTTTTCCTTTTAGTTTTTTTTTGGGGGGGGCCAAGATAGTAGGGCCCTCAGCTATAGCTTGTTTAGCTTATACGTAAATCTGGAACTGAATGTGCCTTTGCGGGTGGTGGAACTACAATCAGTATACAGATTACAGCACAGAAGAATAGGATCAGCAGATTTTGTTGTTGTAACTGCACACAAATATAATCATTCATTGGCTGGAACCTTCTTGAATTGTCCACTTAACAGTGCAAAAGGTGGTGTTTGGGATTGTAGTTTTGAGGGGGTAAACAACAGCTCACAGTAGTCTTTGGGGGACGCTATGTGCTTTAAATGTGTGGTATGGACGTGACTCAAGTCAGAGGACTGCTCCCACTAACTCAGCATTGTCTACCCTGCCAAATGGTCAGTCTTTCCCAACCACGCTGGCTGAAATCCTTAAACGGCAAAAGCCTGGGGTCGATACTGAGCCCCTTTTGCATGCAGAACATGTCCTCTACTGTTGAGCTTCCCAGACATCCCATTTTGCCATCTCTGGGAACTGCAATTTTTAAAAGGAGATTAATACCAAGTTATAATAAGCACCTCCAGCACAGCACTCAAAGACGCTTTGCTCCCCCAGCATGGGAAATGAGATTACAGGCTCCAAGTGTGCTGGAAATGCCACATGAAGGCAAAATCTATGAGCTTTGCTTGCCGACATTGCAGGAGCCTCTGCTGAAATGCAAACACGCAACCGCCTCCATCAATTATGGTAATAAAACAACGTGTTTTTCATCCTTCAGCCAAGTTCTGCTCTGAAAACTGGCTCCCTAGAGTGCAAATCCTTCCAAGAACATAATACCCCTCTGTTGTTTCCTTCTTGAATTTGTTCAGCTGTCATTTGGGATAGACAGTAAATGGGCAGTATGGGTTTAGCTTCCTAACTCTTTGTGACACTCTGTGGAGGGAGAAGATGGAAAGAGGGACATAAACCATCTCAGCCCTGGACAAATCTATATTTTAAACAGCTGGTTTCCTAACCACAAGGGGGCAATTTCTCCACATGCAGATAAACAGAGCACATTATTAAATCAAAAAGTGGTACTTTATAAACAAAATAAAGCCCTAATTCTAGGAGCTACTAACTCAGGGCGGGAAAGCCACACATTAAAAGCAGAAAGTATTAAAGCAAGCATCCCATATTGGATATTGGTGGTTTCTGAAATAACTTCCTCTAAAAAGAAAGCTAAATGAAAACCTTTTTTATGGGGGAGAGTCTGTTATGGTTGAAAAGCTCAAAGTCAAGATTGCCTTACAGATCTTTAGTGTGCAAAATCCTATATAGCACAGGTAGTCCACGGGGTCTCCTTCAGGGTTTCTGAAGTACAACTTCCATTGATATCCCCCTAATAGCTAGATAAAAGCAAACATAGCCTCCCATCTCCAGACATGGGCTTCAGCTTCCATCAGCCCCCAATTCTCAGCATGACCAGAAGTCAGGAATGGTGGGAGCTGTAGCCCACAACATTTGGCTATCATCACATCAACTGTCTCTGATGCATAGCAAGTATTCATGATCACAAGCATCCAAAAGAGAGAAAGGAAGGTGGACAACTTCACAGGCTAACAAGCAACTTTCAAAATATCTCATAATGCAAAGTAAAGGTAAAGGAACCCCTGACCGGTCCAGTCGTGACCGACTCTGGGGTTGTGGCGCTCATCTCGCTTTACTGGCTGAGGGAGCCAGCGTACAGCTTCTGGGTCATGTGGCCAGCATGACTAAGCCACTTCTGGCGAACCAGTGCAGCACACAGAAATGCCGTTTACCTTCCCGCCGCAGCGATACCTATTTATCTACTTGCACTTTGATGTGCTTTCGAACTGCTAGGTTGGCAGGAGCTGGGACTGAACAACGGGAGCTCACCCCGTCATGGGGATTCGAACTGCCGACCTTCTGATCGGCAAGCCCTAGGCTCTGTGGTTTAGACCACAGCGCCCCCCACATCCCCATATGTAAAGTAAGAGAAAGCATATGTCAAAGCGGAGATAGCCTGGCTGCAGTAACCAATGCTGTGATAACATCTACAGTGTTTTGTATGTAGGTTTGCTTTAGAAGATGGTTTGGAAACTGCAGGTAATCTAGAATGCAGCCTCAGATGCTGGAGGCACCCAGTTTTGCCTATCTTTACTCACAAGAGGTCTTTGCAAGGTCTTAGGTAAATGAGTTCTTTGCCCACTTCAGACGCTTTTAGCAGGAGGTGCCAAGGACTGAATCAGAAACATCCGGGAAGCAAAGACTGTGTTTTGCTCCTGAGCTTTAGCCTAGGGGTGCAGAGTCTTTGGCAGGGGGCATGAGAGTTGTCATTCATCTGGAGAGCCCAAGGTTCTCCACACTAGTGGCATGCATTGAAATTCTTTGTAGGGGAACAGTTAGGGCCAGAGGTGCCAGCTTGTGAGGGCAATGGGGGGGCAACATTGTGCATGTGATGTAATACATGTGAGCATTGTGCCACCCTCCCTAAGCAGGGCAGAAGCTTTCTGGGCTTTGGAAGGAGGTAGCAGGCCTCTGACTGAATGCTGGGCAGGCTTTGGCAAAGTGGCAGGAGGGCTCTTTGACCCCATCAGAGCATTGCACCTTCCTCCCTAAACCCAGGCAGAAGCTTCCTGGGTTTTGGGAAGGTGGCACCAGGCTTTAATACTTTAATGCTCTAAATTACTATATAGTAAAGGTAAAGGGACCCCTGACCATTAGGTCCAGTCGTGACCGACTCTGGGGTTGCAGCGCTCATCTCATTTTATTGGCCGAGGGAGCCAGCGTACAGCTTCCGGGTCATGTGGCCAGCATGACTAAGCCGCTTCTGGCGAACCAGAGCAGCGCATGGAAATACCGTTTACCTCCCTGCCGGAGCGGTACCTATTTATCTACTTGCACTTTGACGTGCTTTCGAACTGCTAGGTTGGCAGGAGCAGGGACCAAGCAATGGGAGCTCACCCCATCGCGGGGATTTGAACCGCCAACCTTCTGATCAGCAAGCCCTAGGCTCTGTGGTTTAACCCACAGCACCACCCGTGTCCCAAATTACTATATATACCGGTAACATTTAGGGGAGTAGCCTAGTTGCCCTACTGACTACATGCCATTGGTTCACACCTATGCTAGCCTGTTTATTAGCAACAATTTGATGATTACACTCATGGTCTTTTCCCAGGTTTCCCTTCACACACACACACACCGTTCACTCCTGTAATGATCAATGCAGATATCCCATCTGATGTTGGAAGGCAGCTAACAACATCTATATGAAGTTCTACAGCTGCCACTAGCAACAATATTCTCTGAACAACTTATAGAGCAAAAAGCAAACGGTTATGCTAGAGGAAGCTTGCTGCACACCTGCTGATTCCTGTTGCGCAATCTGTTGCACTACAATCTGACTCATCGGTGCAAGAGGCTTACCATCAAGTGACTTTAACTTAATGTTTAATGGAACCCAATGGTCTTTTTAAAAAACACCTAAAACAGTGAGAGCCCAAGGTTTATTTGGAACACAAGGTTGTTTAAAAGTTTGCTTGATAGCAAGGCAGGCAGATAGAGACACCATCAGGGTCTGCATTAGTCAGATGGTTCCCTGCCCCCCTGCCATGGGTCAATGGGTGTGATTCTGCCCGAGGAGAAGGAAGGAAGAAGGCTGGTAGTGGGGTTGTTTGTGTTTTATTTTTAACTGCTGGTGAGTGAGGTAGGAGAAGTGAAAAACTGTAAATTGTAAAAAATGTAAACTATTTAGTGCCTTGGCAAAAAGAGGGGATATAAATCCAAAAAAGCAAAGCACCAAACAAATTAATAAATAGCAAAAGGTCTGGAGGAATAAAAATCTATTCACCTGTTGTGAAAAATGTCACAGGAAAAAGTGCCAGGTGAGCCTCCCTGGGGTGACAACTCCATAAGCGAAGTGTCACCACAAAGAAGCTCTCTCCTTCATAGACAGCTGACGCGCGTCATTTGGTAGTTGTCCCCCAACAAGACCTCAAAAGAAGATCTTTAGATCTGGAAAGGTATTTCTCGGAAGAGTCTTGCCGCACCCATTCACGACATCAATCTCTTCCTCATTGTAACTGAAGGCAAGAGTTTACTTGCTTCGGGGAAGCTAGATCAGCACGTCTGATGCCTTGACAGCAAACCAAACAATCAATGCCTTCACATTCATACTATTGACTCTCCTCCAGCAGCCCAAAGGCATGAGGTTTAAAATTTCATCTGAAGGAGCTTCAAACTGCACAATTTTCCAGAGTCTGCACATTTTACCCAGGCTTATATGGAAGTCCTCTCCCCCCAGACTTCTAGAGAGAAGTCAAAGACAATAGGAATGCAGTGGCTGATGGGGCAGAAGGCAGGGGCCATAGAATTGTAGAGTTGGAAGGGACCCGAAGGATCATCTACTCCAACCCCCTGCAATGCCACATGGAGGGAAGTGGGTAACCACTAGGGAGAGGTCCTTTTCAGTAGCGCCATCCTGGTTATAGGGCATCCTTCTCAGGGAGATTCAGCTGGCACCATCTTTGAGATCGTTTTGGTACAAGGTTGATAGGGATGGGGGAGAAATCTGATTCAGTTTGCATTTAAAAGGTGAACCTACCAAATTCACCCTTTCCTAAAGAAGATGAGAACCAAGACACAGTCGCCCTTTGTAATCTGCACTTCTCCAAATTTTGCAATGCTGCTCTATGGCCACGTAAGGGGCACCAGAATGCATACAGTAGGGTGAAAGGTGCATATAAATGAATATATTAGTGGAAATAACACAGAAAAAATGCACATTAGGGGAAAGTGCCTTGCAAAAAAATGTGTGTTAGGCAAACTTGCATTCAAACATGTGTATACTAGGAGAACTTCACACTAAAATGCTGATGAATTTCCATGAGTTCTATAAACTTTTGAAATAAATAAATAAATAAAACTGGTGTGGGTGGACTTACAACTGGAAAAATGGGTGAAATGGCTGGATTCTTCCATCCCTACAAAGCAAAAACCTTTTTGTTTACGCAGACCTTTAAATAAAATCTTGGTATGGACATCTGTGTTGTGGGTTTTTAAAAAATAAAAATAAAAATCTGCTTTTAAACTGAGGGCATGTTCTTTTTCCTTATATTCATGTAGCATTCATTTTTCTTTTTTAAAAATCCTACTTTGATTTTAGCGCTCTCTCTCTCTCTCTCTCTCTCTCTCTGTGTGTGTGTGTGTGTGCTTACATACTTATTGTAAGCCACCTACAGAACACTATGCTGGGGGTGGCATAAATAAATAAAATAAAGTGCATCTGAAACACTCAGGACTAGAAGCTTGGTCTCCACCATCAAAGCTTGCAAGGCAACTACAGTGGTACCTCGGGTTACATACGCTTCAGGTTACAGACACCGCTAACCCAGAAATAGTACCTCGGGTTAAGAACTTTGCTTCAGGGTGAAAACAGAAATTGTGCTCCGGCAGTGCAGCAGCAGTGGGAGGCCCCATTAGCTAAAGTGGTGCTTTAGGTTAAGAACAGTTTCAGGATAAGAACAGACCTCTGGAATGAATTAAGTACTTAACCCAAGGTACCACTGTACCTGACTATAGTTGAGGCATTAATACAGCTAAGTTATGGCAAATGTATGTTTAAGACATCCACCACATAGGTGCACACATGCACACACACCCCAAATAGGATTAATGATTCAAAAACCACACGCTGCTAGAGGCCATGGGGAGCTACAGATAGCAAATACCAAATTATTCCCTCCTGGCTGTTCAGGTGTCAATCGACCTCCCGCTCATATTTCTCAGCTGCACATTTCTTTCAGCAAAAAGATCTCCTTGGCTTTGTATAAACTTACCAGCCTAATCCTCCTGCTTCATAAAGGCCACATTAGCTTTGTGTTTAGCATACACGCACACCTCCACACTTCCCTCCTTGTCAGGCTGGCAAGAGAAAGCTCTTAATCTTCTTGAAGAGACTGAGGGTGCGTAGGATGTCTCCGAGAAGATGTCAAGCCCCACGCATGGAGATAAGGCAAGGTGGCATTAAGCGCCACTGTTGATCTTGGCAGCTGCCACCAAGCTTAAACTTCACATCATCATCAAACATCTACAACCTTGACAGGGAGATTTTCTTAGTCCCCCACCGCTCCTTATTAATTTTATTTATTAAATTTATATCCCACCTTTGCTCCTAGAGGAGCCCAGAGTGCCAACTGCACAAGTGATAAAACAATCATAACATTAAAACTATTCCAACACCCATCAAACCTTCGTATTGAAGAAATGTAAACAGGGAGCAAATAATCCCAAAGTAGGGTTGAGGGCAGAGAGAGAGAGAATGAGGAGCTGCAGATATAAATAATGGTTTTATATCCTCTTGTCAGGGAACTGACATCGGAGGGAGAGGCGAAGGGGAGGCTTCCAGATGATGCTGGCGAAGGACCCAGCAGCAGGGGGAGAAACAGCTCAGTAGAGGGGGAAGCCAATCAGCGCAACACCAGGGATAAAGGGGGGCAGACGGGGGAATTGGAGAGAGGGCTCCAGGACTCTTCACTGGACATAAGTGAGGAGAGCCCAGGTCCTCCGCTACCTACGCCTTCCCTGCGCAGAAGACTCCCGCGTAGTGAGAGGAGGAGGAGACTGGATGTCAAATAACTTTTATGTTGGAAGAGGTTCAAGAAACGCCCACTGACGGATTCTGCCAGTGACTGAGGCAGCCACGATGAGAAGGGGCTGTGCAGTCAGAAAGGTTTAACAAGGTAAATTAACCGAGAAAGGCACCAGCTTACGCACGAGTAACTCATACCTCTTACACCTCTCAATAAAGTTCTGTAGTGCCCATAAGACAAGAGATATAGCCCATGTATTTACATTATATGAAGAGATTTTGCCTCCTCCCACATTTACCTAACAAAACACTCACATCACGATCCAAGTCCATCCTCTCTTAAGTGCCCTTTGCCTGGAGAAGTACAGAAGGAGGATGCTATGGACGAAAGTGCATTTTTGGCAACGTCCCCTCCCTGGTGCCTACGTTAATAACTTTTTCAGAGCCAGGACGGCAGGGAGATGAAGGAACTGTAAAAATTTGTTGCAGTCCTTTCGAATTACGTTATATAGTTTTAATTCAGTTCGGATTTCTGGATTTTCTTCCCCTCCGTTATTTTAAAGTGATCTGTGGTTTTGTAACGGTGATGTGTTAATTGAATTTGGGTTCTTTCTTGTTTTGGTTTTGGGTTGTTTGCCTTTGTATCTGTAAGCTGCATGGAGAACTTCAGCTACACAGCGACCTATAAATTGCTATTTATCAGCCAGACACCATCTCCCTATAACAATAATACATTTTTATTTATACCCTGCCCTCCCTGGCCAAGACCGGGCTCAGGGTGGCTAACACTGACTATAAATACAGTAAAAACATTTTTTTAAAAAACCAGTTGATTAAAATATGTTAGAATATAGTTTAAAATGCAGCTTAAAATGCATTTAAAATATTGTCTTTTGGGCATTTTTCGAAGACATTCTACAAGTGCAGGGTTTGTTTGTTTTTAATCTCAGTTGGTACAGCTCTTGCATATGTTCCTACTGTATTGTGAAGTCATTTTCAAATGTTTCATAGGAAGTGACCTGAAAGATCACCTCACCCTTTATATACCCAGTTGATTGCTGTGCTCTGCAAGTGAAGGCATCTTGCAGATCCAACAGTTAGCCACCTAAATTGTAACTCCATCCAGTTACACATCAGACAGCTGCCATCTCTGTTGCCTTTTCAGTGCCTACTGAATAGCTTGATTGGTAGAGCATGAGACTCTTAATCTCAGGGTTGTGGGTTCGAGCCCAAACTGGGCATAAAATTCCTGCACTGCAGAGGGTTGAACTAGATGGCGATCATGGTCCCTTCCAACTGATTCTATGAAGACCCAATAAGCCTTTTAAGATGAGATCTTCCCCAGTCTGGATCTGTATTGGAATTGTTTTAAGATATTTTCATAGTTTTATGGAAGATGGAAACTTGTACAACCCAAACCAATGAATTATAAGAAACGAGATTACGACTAAACACCAAGAAGCACTTTCTAACTGCAAGAGCTGTTCAGCAATGGAATGGACTCCCATAAGAGGGGGTGGACCTTCCTTCCTTGGAGGTTTTTCAGCAGAGGTTGGATGGCCACCTGTCATGTATGATCTACTTAAGATCCCTGCATGGCAGGGGGTGGTGGTGGTGGTTTGGACTAGATGACTCCTGGGTTCGTTCCAGCTCTACAATTCAATGATTCTATGTGTTTGCTTCCTCGGGTTCCACTGGAAGGAAGGATGGGTTATAAATCGTAAGCAACAACAGCAGCAGCAACAATAGCAACCTGCTTCCCTTGTCTTTTCCTTAAAGAAACAACAACCCAGGGAAATGAGAAGCTTTATGTTCTTAGCCTAACACATTTGTAAAAAGGAACAACTGCTCCCACTCTCCCAGCTCAACATCTGTTCTAGGAAATCAGCTGCACAGCTAGATGTCACCAGAGACACCTGCCTCTGCATGTACTGTAATGAGGATCCTGTTTTCTAGGGCTGTCATTCTGGGATGTCAGCACCAGCGACTCTTCAAACAATTCACCCTGATATGCACCAGGAATGAGCTGACTGTTGCAATCGGCAAGCCCACAATCCTTGTCAGAAACTCCTCCGAGCCGAAGGTGTGATGCACCCAATTATTTGTTTGTCAAAGATCTAGAGGCTGAAGGGGGTTCAGCACACTTTGTCAAATGCTATTTTTGGCCCACACTGCGACAGCAATGTATAATGAGGTCCCCAGGTGGCTGCTGATCATGCCAGGTTGTGATGGGGATGAGCAAAGGGGTTGAAAAAATCCAGATGGCAAATTAGTGGGCTCGAGTCAGATAAGAGGAGTCAAAGTTGCTGGCAAGGAGAAGCCACCATGACAACTATGGTGCGTAGGAAGGATATTAATATATTTTTTTAAGACAGTAAGAGGGGGAAGCAAAGACAAAGACTGTTATCCTTCCAATCCCATATCCACACAGTATAAAATAAAGGCTAATTTCAAAATAAACAGATAAACCAGATAGTGGGACAACATTTGTGGGGTTTGACAAAGCAATTTGCTAAGTCCTGAGTTACACAGAACCCTTAGCAGGCGACAAATGTGTTCTTTGCTTACAACGAATGGACTCAAGACCAAACTACCCAAGTTTCAGAGGATCTAAAATCAGATCTCTGTTTTCACCAAAAAAGGGCTCCAGTTTGGATGGGACCATTAGGGTCCTTGGCCTTCTCCAACCTTACCCAGTGGGGCTTCTCTTATGTGGAGGAGGCAACATAGCTGGGGCTTGGAGGAGGCTGAATGTCTCCACTGCAGCTCCGAGAAAGAAAAAGGTCACATGGCAGCAACTACAGCTGACAAGGGTGCTTCACCGCTCCCCAGTGTCTCTACCCCCCCCCCCCACATTTCAGTTGGAGGGTTGGTAAAGAGAAGGAAGAGGCACCAAGTCACATGATTGCCTGGAATGGGATTAGTAGTAGAGCATCTGCTATTCATGCAGAGGGTCCCAGATTCAATTGTTAGTGTCTCAACATAGGACTGAGAAACTCTGGGGAGACCACAGTGAGCAAGATGGACCAATGGTTTGACCCAGTGTAAGGCAACTTGCAATGCTCCTATTGGGGTGGAAAATCTCACAGGCATTTTAATGATGCAATCCATACTTGACATTTTCAGTTACTCTGAATTGTCACCCTGCCAGGGTGTGCATATGTGAGCCTGTTTGAGTTGTTTCATAGAATCACAGAATTGTAGAGTTGGAAGGGAACAATGGGATCAGTTAGTCCAACCCCCTTGCAATGCAAGAATCTTTTGCCCAACGTGGGGCTTGAACCCACAACCCTGATATTAAGAGTTTCATGCTCTACCAGCTAAACTATCCTAGAGTTGGCTTTGTCAGGTGGATGGTCAGGGCTTAAGAAAAAGATTGTGACTGTCAAAGCTAGTTTCAGTTTCTTTCATAAACACAGGGAGCTTTTCCCGTCTGGATGGGAGGCCATGCGTTTCTTTTCCCTGTGGAAATATATTTTCTCTACAGGTAGCACAGAGGTATGTTTATTTAACTAGGTCTTGGGTTTGTTTTGGAGTTGCTTTTCTAAAAACTTCTCCTCAATCTGGATTGCATTCAGTCAGCTATCACTCCAATTAACTAGCAATTATTTAACATTAACAGTAATTACAGACACCAGTTAAGCGCCTACAGATGTCAACTGTTAGCTTTTTGTACCTAATCACTCAATGAAATGGAGAAAGTTCAACAAACATCAATTAGGAAACCAATTAGTTTGAGTTAGAAGAGTGCACACTATCATGAGTGAGCTGATTCGATTTATTTTCTTTTGGCAGGAAAAGGCGCATTGGCCAACAAGCCTCTATACACTACCAAGATAAGGTAAAGCTGAATTACACAATGACAACCTTTTTTAAAACAAAAACAAAAACATTTTCACTATAATGTAGGAATGACATGATCCGTCATAGGTATTCTGGTACAAATCTTTGTTCCAACCTAGTATAGCAACAACCTTCCTAACACACACGGTGCATTGTCCAGCCCATACTCTGATATTATTAGATCTATTTTCCATATTATTATTATTATTATTATTATTATTATTATTATTATTATTATTATTATACTGCCTTATACCCACAGGTCACATGCCATTAGGTTTGCAAACAGCCTCTCTTGCACTGCCTTCAGGGCCGAAAGTTTAAATAACTATCATTAGTTAAAAAAACAACAACATGTTTATCTTCTATTTCCATTTCTTTTCAAGATTCTCAATTAATGGATGCTGCCTGATGGAGGCAGATGAGCTGAAAGTGCAGTGAACAAGCTGATACTGAACTTGTATTGTCCATCAACAAAATATGAGGGCTTCCCCATGTCCGTGCTTGGAAAACACAGCCTTGTATGCTAGTTCAGGCTTGCAAATAGCCACTTGCCCAGTCAGCAGATTGTCTCCAAGCAAGTTGAAGAAGGCTTTGCAAAATGGAAGAATAGCTTCTGTTATTCTTGTAAAGGCCCACAAATGACGGACAGTGCGGTCTATTTACTCCCAAGGGGCTTACTCCTGGAGAAGTGATGTTGTGATGGAATTTTGTCTGCAGCTTATGTTCACTCCCATGGGCAGTGCTTTGATTCGGTATTATGGTCTCTACCAGCCACTTTTCTCCTCTAAACTGAGGTTGCCAACTGACAGCTCTCACCAGTCAAGAGGGTTTGGGGACAAAAGCAGGTGTCTTCCAAGCCACACCCGTCAGCCGCCAACGCCTCCACACAGAAACCAGGAGGATGTTTGTACACGTGTCACAAATGAAGATATTGAGGATCCATTCCTGATCTTTTGCAACAGCCCTTTCTTTCTTGTAGTAGAAAGGGGGCGAGAAGCATGTCCCTCTCTAAATACATTATTCTGGAAGACTAGCTGAATGTTATGTGACAGAATGCAAAAAAAAATTCTCCCCAAACCCCGTCAACTGCTTTAAATGGTAAGGGCAGAAAGACCCTCTACAATATGTACAGTGGTACCTCAGGCTAAGTACTTAATTTATTCTGGAGGTCCGTTCTTAACCTGAAACTGTTCTAAACCTGAAGCACCACTTTAGCTAATGGGGCCTCCCGCTGCTGCTGTGCCACTGGAGCACGATTTGTGTTCTCATCTTAACCCGAAGTACTATTTCTGGGTTAGCGGAGTCTATAACCTAAAGCGTATATAACCTGAAGCATATGTAACCTGAGGTACCACTGTACATATGCATAGGATTGCAGTTAGATAACTAAAAAAAAAAAAAAAAAAAAAGGCTAATGATTAACAACATTTTTTTACTGGCAAGTAACATATCAACACATTTCCAGCTGGTTAAATGTTTCCCGCAAAATCAACATTTCAAAAAGTAAAAACTGATAACCTTCAAAGAAGTGAATCCTGAAATTCTGCCAGGATTTCATGGCAGTGGTGCCGCTTTAAGTGCAGTGATATGTGTGTGCTTATGAACATAACAACCTCTGTGCTGAATGATACCAAAGGTGCAATGTTAGAAACTCAGATATATATCAGCTAATTACCAAATGGCACCTTAAACTTATGTTACAGTCACCACAGCAGAATGTCTAGACATCCATTTCCCCCCACCCCTAATGAGATTTGTTGCTGTTATTAATTTCATTATTATACTGCTTTATATTTTAATGAAAAAGATCTCCAAGCAGTTTGCAACACATTAAAACAGGCATCCCCAAACTTGGCCCTCCAGCTGTTTTGGGACTACAACTCCCATCATCCCTGACCACTGGTCCTGTTACCTAGGGATGATGGGATTTGTAGTCCCAAAACAGCTGGAGGGCCAAGTTTGGGGATTCCTGCATTAAAACATCGAATAAAATAATCCAAAATGAAACAAATTCAGCCTTCAGGGAAAATATTTCAGATCCTTCTCTAAGTGATGTTTTGCTTTCCCCATATTTATTTACCTACTTAATTTATATAGCTGCCCCATGTTGTTGTTTAGGTTTAGATTTACATTAAAAAAGGAAAAGGTAAAGGACCCCTGGATGGTTAAGTCCAGTCAAAGGCGACTATAGGGTTGTGGCACTCATCTCGCTTTCAGGCCGAGGGAGCCAGCGTTCGTCCACAGACAGCTTTCTGGATCATGTGGCCAGCATGACTAAACCACTTCTGGTGCAACAGAACACTGTGATGGAAACTAGAGCACATGGAAATACTGTTTACCTTCCCGCTGGAGTGGTACCTATTTATCTACTTGCACTGGTTTGCTTTCGAACTGCTAGGTTGGCAGAAGCTGGGACAGAGCAACAGGAGCTCAGCCCCTTGCAGGAATTCGAACCACCAATCTTCCAATCGGCTCAGTGGTTTCTACCACAGCGCCACTCGCATCCTTCATCACAAGATCACAGGGCAGTCGACAGTTGCTTTAGAACAGTAGCCAGCCAGGAATTTCACTAGCAGGAAGGCAAATTAGGAGACCATGAGGGCATGGCAACCTTTAGCCTGCTTTGCTCCATCCTGTCTCATAGGCTCTTCACTGGGACCTGGACAGGAAATCCTTGTGGGTTCATGAAGGGGGAGGGAGGCTTACTAGGCCCAAGGGCAAGATGTCCTCCGCTCTCCAAGATAATTCTCATCCTGTCAGTGCTACAGCTCTGAATTAGCTACTTGGGGAATTGCCATCTGGATGCACCCTGATAAATCAATCATGTTTCGAGCTGGGCTTTCAGAATGTTTATACTCTGTACAGACAGACACAAAATCTGGTGTTGATAAGTCTTTCCAGAGAAAGTTAAATAAAAGCTTAATCTCTTAAATAAACACTGCCGTCAGGACAGATAAAAAATTATGCATTAGTAAATATTACCATTTTTTTTTGAGCTGGCAGTAGATTAGACCGACTTGGCTAAAATCAACAGGTTCAAATTCTTAAGAAATCCGAACAGATATCACAACATCCATTTCTTACAAAATCTTCATGGTAGTATAGATACATAAACACACACACGTGTGACTAAATGTTGTACTACTATCAAGGCAGAGAAGACCCAAATATCTTAGTATTTTGTCAGCAATTCACAGATAAAGAGTTTTATTGCTTCTCTATCAAGGTCACAATTCTGTACAGCAGGGATGAGCAACCTGTAGCCTTCTTAGTGATGTCCGACTACAACTACCATCATCCCCGAACAGTGGCTAACACAGCAAGAATGGCCTATCAGGTATCCATCTACATCAGCCCTGATTGCATCAAGTGTTTATTAAGGCCCAGGTAGCATCTCAAATCCCACATCAGCTCAAGATGATTTACAATTGTGCAGGAAGTCTACTCGCACAGAGCAGATTCCTAGATACAGATGGTCAGGCACCCCAAGACTCCCCTTGCTCCATGCCTGCCAAACTGTAAGGTCCATCCCTTGTTGATACTTCCCAGTATGATCCCTCCACCAGTGGTGGATGCTGCCCATTGGAGTGGTGGGGCAGAAAACAGAAAGTCCACCCAATAGTGGAGCCAGAGCAGACGTCAGGCAGAGCTGGCTAATTCTAGTTTTGTCCCCATCCTTCTCCCTGCTGACTTATACACTGAAGCTGAGAGGACAGCTGACATGCTCAATTACCTCCTGAGTGGGTTTGCAAGTAAGATGGGAGACAGGTGAGGGCTGGTTGAGGGCAGGCTGAGGTTGGTAGAGAAGGATCCCCAATGGGCGTTTGTGGGCGTTTCTTAAAGCGTTGCCAACATAAGAGTTGTCTGACACCCAATCGTTTCCGCCTCTCACTGCGCGGGAGTCTCCTGCGCAGGGTGGGCGTGGGCAGTGGGGTGCTTGGGCTCTCCTCGCTAACTTCCAATGAAGAGTCCTGGAGCCCCTGCACCTCCCTGTCCCGTTGCTCTCCCTGATCCCTGGTGTTACACTCATTCTCTTCCCCTTCTTCCCGGCTGAGTCTCCCTCTAGCGCTTGGACCTTCCCCTGCAGAATCCGAGACCCTCTCCTTCTCCCGTGCCTCTGATGGCAGTTCCCTGACACAAACTATCATCAACACAAAATTCCCATGATTTTCCAAGTTAAGAAGTTGCAACCTTTTCTCTCACGCACAATTAACATAGAAATGAGCCCTAAACTTCCACTAGATTCCCAGAAGTGGCTTTAACACAGTGTTCAAAACTTGGACAGGAATGCTAGGTGCCACATGGTGCTTGGAACCTGGGTTCAGGGCATCAAAACAGAATATCCAGTCACATTTGTGCCCCACGGATCTCCCAGCTCGCACAACAGCCAAAGGGGCATGTCCTGATGTACATTTTGCTTTAGGAGGCTTAGTTTGGTCAGAATTGAGTACACGCTTCCAGAGTTAGCACTAAATGCTTTGTTTCTGGTAGCACCATAGCTGCTAGAGGACTGTGAAAAAATGTGTCCTGGGCTTTTAAGACTCATCTACCTATATACTATCTGAAACCCAAGGTCCATTGGTTGCCAGATGTGATTTTTTTAAAGCCCTCCTACCCCACTATATTGCCTTCTCCAGCCTTTTCCAACTTGGTGCTCTTCAGATGTCGCTGATGAAAGCTGTAGACACCAGTTTTCAGAAGGCTACCCTAACCTGATTGACAGTGAATGTATGAATACAGAAAGCTGCTTTATACAGAGTCAAACCATTGGTCCTTCTAGCTTAGTAATGTCTGCACTGGCAGAGGCTCTCCGGAATTTTAGGCTTGGGTCTCTCCCAGCCATAGCTGAGGATGCTGGGGATTGAATCTGGGATCACCGGCATCCTAGGTAGATGTTCTACCACTGGGCCATGGCCCTTCCCCCATGACTCTCCAAGTCCTGGGACAGAGGTCTTTCATATCACCTGCTCTCTTTAACTGGCAACATTGCTGGTGCTACTTCCATGCAAAGTCATTTGCCCTGCCACCAAAGGGCCAGTCATCTGTGTGACACAATTAAAGCCTCTCTGACCTTCGTTCATTCACAACCCTCAAGGCACAGAAGCAAATCAAAGGAAAAGCTTCTCAAGTTACATTGAGGAAATAATCGCACTCCACCTGAGCACTGCTAACCACCGGTTATCCTTGCAAGTCCTAACTAGCAATTTGTTTGGCTAAGGTTTTCTGGCTTTCCAGCTGACCTCTTTTTCCGACAGTGCCGTTGCCAAGGCATTTTGGACTTCAGCTACCATTCCAAGAGAATTTGGCATTTGTGAAGCTGAGCCACAGAGCTCTCGAGTTTCTCTGGCTTCCAGGCCGCACAGTTCTCAAAAGCGCAACAATCCAGGATGGTCTCTTTGATGGCAAAAAGAAGATGTCAACAAGCAAGAAGGTGGGGGTGGGGAGTTTGCAACAAAAACCTGTTTGAGTCCATCTGGCAATTCCTGAGTGTGTTTGGCCAAGTGGCTGGCTTGCAAAGTTGAGGAATTCAGCATGGGAAGAGGGCACAGTTTAAAACACAAAGAGAGAGAATGAGAGAGCTCACAATGGATGCCCAGTCGTGAAACTAGATGAAATAAAACCTTTGTGAAATGGATAGAGAGGGCAGAAATTTGCTAGGTTGAGAGATCCACTGCAGTCTTTTCAGGAGAAGGTCGTGAATAAGGATTGTGGGTGCAGGGAGAGGTTCAATTAAGTTTGTAGTTAAAGGACGTTTACCCTATTCACACATTCCAGGGTTGGAATACAGCCACCCGTCAAAATCCATACTTTGCCAAACAAGTAACGTGATGTTGTTGTTTACTCATTTAGTCATGTCCAACTCAACAACAACATCAAAAACTAATCGGACAGTTATGAAGAGAGTGCATGTCGGATCTCGTCTTCAGTTTTCCTTTTTCTGTGATCCGTCCCTTGGAGCTCTACGAGCCCCAAGCTGTTATTTGGCTCTGCTCAATGATCCACCCCTGCATCATGGTGTTCACCTTCTGGTGTCGAATATATCGGTCTTTATGCCTCTGTGCTTTTATGTTTGTACATACTTTATGGGCTAATAGCCGTAAATAAATAAATAAATAAATAAATACCATGTCCAACTCTTTGTGACCCCCATGGACCAGAGCACACCAGGCACTCCTGTCTTCCACTGCCTCCCACAGTTTGCTCAAACTCATGTTAGTAGCTTCAAGTAACACGTACAAAATTGCAAATACTAAAGTATGCATATATGAACATTCTATGTATCTATTTATAAAAACATATTTATAGACCATTGAAAGCACATATCAATTAACCACTGTGGCATTTTAAATCTGAAACAGAAGGTGACTGTTGAATCTCTGTTGGCAGAGCATTTCACAATATTGGGTTAATGCCACTAAAGGCTCAGTTTTTTATATATATCAAATGAACCTTACTAGCTTGGAAAGTGATCAACAATCCTCCTGCAGATTATCTTGGTGATCCCTGGCATATCCTGACCCAAAATTGTTCAGGGTTTTGTAAATCAATACAACAAGCTACTGAAGTATGAAAGGAATGTCAGAAACCAGGGCAGAAGTACTAGCATTATAACCAGGAAATCTAACACACTGAACCCCATGTGTGAATGCAGCCATAGTTAGAAGTAACATGGAAGCCAAGGCTTCCATCCCATAATGCCTGCCGTTTGCCATTAAGGCCACTCTGTTCCATCAGACTCTCTTCCTATTTGCCAGTACTTTGAAACCAGTGTTAGAAATTCAGATACTGTATATATCAGCTAATCGCAACATGGCACCTTAAACCTGGGTTATGGTCGCTGCAATGGAATGTCTAGGCACCCTTTTCTAACAATGAAATTTATTGTTATTCATTTCTATTATTACTTTATATTTTACAGAAAAAATATCAAAGCTGTTTACAACAAATTAAAACATCTAATAAAACAATCCAGAATCAAACAAATTCAAAGGAATTCAAAGGAAAATATTTCACATCCTTGACATGTGGCTTTCCCATATTTATCTACTAAATTTATAGAGTTGGCCAAAAGCAGAAGAACTCTTAGAAGCCCGTATGGTATAATGGATGGAGTGCCAGAATAGGACCTGGGAGATCAGGGTTCAAATCCCCCCTCAGTCATGAAGTTCACTGGATGACCCTGGAGTCAGTCACAGCCTCTTAACCTCCCTGACAGGGTCATTGTAGGGGTCAGCTGAGGCGGGGGTGTACCATACACTTCTTGGAGAAAAAGGTGGAATAGAAAAGCAATAAATAAGCTCTTCTGCTTGCCTGCTTAAGAAAGCTGGAGGAGTCAGCAAAATGAAGTTGTCAGTCGTCAACCTGGCATCCAGAGATCTCTACGTGGTCCCAACTGGATTCATGCATAATGCACCTGGCGCCTGGCTAATTTCTAACACTGTTTGAAACCATAGCCAAAAGAGTTAGACTGTTCCCACAAGTTTGGACTGAGCCCAAGTAAGAGCTGGATCAAACCAAAAGTCTGTCTAGCCCAGCATCAAATAGCGGTGAGACAGAGGTTTCTAGCAGGCCCACAGTAGAACATGATGGCAACAATCCTCTTCTCCTATAGTCACCCCCTCCAGCAAGAAGTATTCAAACACATCCACACCCTACAAGATCCCCCCACTTCAGCACAATGCTCTCTGTCTTTCAGCTGGAATATGCATCTTGCTAACAGATGGCTGATGTACCAGGGCAGAAGGATTCATAAAGTTTACATGAACCTCCTGTAAACATAAGCCGAACATTTAGAAAACCCTAGCACAACCAAAACACACTCTCAATCAAAGGGAAACTGCACTCCAGCGCACAGACCGAAAACTTCACCCAGTTGAGAGCAGAGCTGTCAGTTTAAGAGACTGCTCTCCAGTTATTTATTTAAAATGCATGAGCTTTGCACTTTAACTGTCTGAAACATCGAAGGGTGTTTATTTCAGCTTCGGAGACACTGCACTTGAACTCAATTACGCCAAAGAAAAGTGACACCACATGATTTGGATCAAAACCTTGAAGGATGCCCCAAGTGTCAAATTTCCATGCAAAGTCTCTGGTTCAGACTAGAGGAACAAGCTACATTTTACATATTGAATTGCAGGCCCCTGATGACAGACTTCCCAGTTGGCACCATAGCCGCTAAATGTACTGAGGATAATGTTATCTACGTATTACTATTACAATATACTATATATAATATTATTACGAGGTGACCCTTAATCCAGAAGAATAACAGCTTCAGCAAATCATGTTAACAACAATATAACTAGGCAAGCTGTATAAAAGGCTGCAGACAATGTACAGAGATTATACACTGCAGGTGGGGATAAAAGGAAGAACTTTCCTTAAAAACAAAACCAGTGAACACACCAATCTCAGGCACTTGGCAGAAGACCTCTCTAGCTTCTCACATGCATCTGGTTGGCCACTGTGAAGAAAAGGTTGGGTTTGTTTTTAACTTAGGAAGGAGGGACAACTTTGTAAGCAAAACCCCACACCTGATGAAATTCTAAAGACATTCTGAAGTTTAGGCTGAACAAGGGTAAGAAAACTTGCAGGTATTGGAAGGTACGTTTCAGCACAGCACAGAGACCCTTCTGCAATGTTGGAGAGATACTGCCAGTGAGTAGAGCTGGGCAACATCTGGTTTTCAACATCACGATGTACTACCAGCTAAACATCACAATACATCAAAGTATCACACTGTCTGAAATAAGGATGGAACTATATAGAGGCAAACACAGTCAGCAACCACCAGGAATGGCTAACCCATGGCTCCCCAGATGTTGTTGGACAACTCTGATCAGCCCTAGTCAGCTTGGCCACTGGCCAGGGATGATGGGAGGTGATTTATGTTGACAATTTATATACCACTTAATTACGATGGTATTTAAGCGGCATACAAGAAACTCGGTACGATGCAAACAAAAACCAGCTAAAATTGTAAGATCAGACTTCAGTTAAAATGTCTGCTGGGATAATGATTTTGAAAAGGCATTCAGTAGGTGCTAGCAGTTCACCTGGAAGGAGTTTCATAAAACTGGACGTACAATACTGAATGCAGCACAGCTCCTGGTGGAAATGAGCCATGGAGGACCACTAACAGTGACTCCCTCAAAGACGAAGCAGGGATATAAGCTTGTTCCCAAAGTATCCTGCAGCTAAGTTGCTAAGGGCCCTATAAATTAATATGAGAACCTTGAAGCTGGCCGGAAAGCATAGGGATAGCCAGTTTAAGCTTTTGAGCACTGTACGTATGTGATAGATTAGGTATGTTTCAGTCCAACAACACCTGAAGGTTAGCCACCACTCCTGGCGTAGGCAGTTCTGAGTCAGACGGACCATTGCATTTCTTATGTTACTATGAACTAAAGCAGAAAGAGACGCATACTTAAGCCATCAGTCAAGAAAAGACGAAGAACAAAGACTTGTACTCTCATTAAACACCCATAGCAAATGTGATCTCTCCTGTGGCTGTTTTACTTACCTCTGGACATAAAAGCTAACTCAAAGAGGCCTTGAATTTCAAACACAAACTGCAAGCTTCTCCGTGCAATATGTAGACAGGGGATAGGAGAAGAGAGAGAAAGAGAGCTAAAAACTGCAAGACAAATATCTACCCCATTCCAAGCCCCTACACCTACCTGGAAGCAATTACCCATGGAAGGCAAGAAGAAGCACATCTCTCCTCTCCCAGGGTTTGCTTCCTGACAGCTGGAATTCTAATCCTTTACAACAAAACTGCTCCCTTATGCTTTGAAAAAAAGGGGGGAGCCACTCTCTCTCCTCTTAATCTCGCTTGGTAGTAAAAATGGAGTCAGCCTGGCTTTGAAGCACCTGGATTTTCATGGATTCTTTCCTGGTCATTCATGTACCCAACAGGAATTAGCTAATGGCACAAAGATGGAAATTCTGGGGGCCGAGAAGAAAAGTCGCCATTTCGATGGAAATCAGGAGCAAAATCGTAATCTGCCATTGGCAAAGAAAGAAAGAAAGAAAGAAAGAAAGAAAGAAAGAAAGAAAGAAAGAAAGAAAGAAGCTTATTTGTGTACAGCTTCCCAAGCAAAAGGCAAAGAAAGACCTCGTGTTGACTTTAGGCTGACACAAAGGAATCCTTAATCCTTTCATGGGAACGAAATCACCCCAGCACAAACCCCAAAAGCCCCGGGAGAAGCAAGTCTCCCCTGTCAATGTGAGGTTCATTCACAAACAAAGAGATGGCATGAATCAAACTAAGTAAGTAAACAAAATAAGAAGCTGAGGTGGGGTGGGGGAGAGAATAAGGAGAAAGGGGGAAGAAAGGAGAAAGGGGGAAATGTGCCCCGCCTTTATCCATCACTGCCTGTTCTTCGTCTGAAGGAGAGCAGCGCCTTCTCCCTGGTCACTGTCTCTTCCTCCGAAATGTGGCTTCCATTTCTGTTTGACTCCTTTCTCAAGATCAGGCATCCTTGCATTCCACACACTCAAAAGAAGGCATTAGCAAAATAGAGATGCACTCACCATGTTTACTGGGGGGGGGCATAGAGTGGGGAGATTTGACCTGTTTGAACAAATACAGTCTTCCCACCCACCCCACTTGCCATCCGCGATTTTGACCTCTTCTCAATGTAAGAAGAAGCTCATTTGTGTATGCCAAGACAAATAAATCTATTTAGCTCCCCCCCTCTATCTCCCCCATCCCTCTAAAAAGGGGTAGGGAGGGGGAAATCCCTTAGTTCAGAACTTCAAAGGGATGCTAATACATGAAACAGGACCAGTGCTCCATTATGCAATTAAAAATAGATATAATTCAATATACATCAAAGTCATTTCAGAAGGAGCAGCGTAATTGCCAAGAGGATCACAGACCTAATGAGTGGGCTTGAGCATTAAGCCTTGCATCTATTCCTAAGGCTAGAGAGAGAGACTGGCCAGGGAGGGGGAGGCGGGAGTGCACACAGAATAATCCATCGCAAAACACAAGCTACACATTAAAAATAAGCCAGTAAGCAGTATGAATCACGTACGAGAACAAAAAATAAAATAAAATAAATCCATCACAACGTAGTCACTCTTTAAAAATATGCCAGTAAGAAATATGGATCACATATAATAGCGCCAGAAGACCAGTATCTAAATAGTAGAAAGTGACGGTGTTAAAATAAAAAAAGCTTTTCCCCTTTGCATACTCCTAACAATGAACTGATCTGTTTGCTAACCCACATTTGTTTTAGCCAGGAAGCAAGACCCGTCCATTCCACTGGAGTTTTACAGAGGTATGCATAGGGTTGCGATTGGATACTTGAGAGGGATAATGACTTAAATCAAGAAATAATTAGATTTCCGTGTCAATGAAGCATTCATCTTGCCACCCCCACCCCTTGAAAGGTAAACTCAAAGGAACTTAAGAAAACAAGAGAAGGAACAACTGTATGTAAAATGTGTATAGGAAAGAAGATCCAACTCAACTTGACCCCGCTAAAACATAAGGAGAAAATTAAGACCCAAAGGCCTGTGTAAATAAAAGTGTTGTTGCCTGGTGTCTAAAAACAGGTAGCAATGGCGCCAGGTGTGTCTTGCCGGGGAGAGAAATCCAAAAACAGGGAGCCCCCATGGAGAAGGTGTCACCTCCCCACACACCTCTCTTGGAGAGGGAATATTTAGAAAGATCTCAGCCAAGCATCCATCCATGGTTCTCAAGCTATACTGGAAACCAAAAGCCCTTTTCGTTTCTGTTCTGACCAAGCTTCCCCAACCCAGTCATCATGACCATCAGCAGTGCCAACCTACTCTTGTAGGTTCCATGCACCTAGCACATTCCTGCATTCCTACACCATTCTTGGAGGTAGGGGATATTTCAAGTCCAAACTGGAGATGCCAGAGCTTGAACCATCCATGCACGGGGGGTATTGTTCTTATTTGTTATTATGTTTTGTATTTTGGGGGTTTTATATCATAAACCGCCCTCTGTGATCTTTGGATGAAGTGCAATATAGAAATTTAATAAATAATACTGATGGGGCCAGGCTGATGCTCTACCACGGAGCTTTGCCTCTTTCCCCAATCAGGAGCATCTGCGAGAACATTAGGGCTAATAAGCTGAGCTAAATTTTGCAGACCCCTCTCCCATCTCCAAGTACCTATGACTGAATACAGGGTTTGGCCTTTTGACTTTGGGGGGGGGCATGTGAAAGTGGGAGGGAGCGAAAGGAACCGTAGTGTTGAAATGGCTGACATATGATCCATGAGATAAGAGCAGCTGCAATTAAGACCATGTGCTCTGTTGCACAGAAATATTTACATATCACCTCAGAAGCAAGTGGTGTGTGTGTTGAAAAAGCCCAAATAGCTCATGGTCACAAATTACAGAATGAGATATATATATGTGTTATGGTTTTCAAGGTCTGTGATAGCTGAAGGGTTATAATTACATTTTTCAACACTCACACACACACCAATAACCCAAAGTACATTTTTGTACCATTTTGCAAAGAAACGACATGTTGCTTAAAATTTATGGACAAAGTCCTTCAACACAAGGGCAATGAAAGCCCAGGGTTTTCTTCAAGCAGATCTTGCAACTGCGCAAATTCCCCATCAGACACCCTAATAGTAGTAATAATAATAATAATGATGATGATGATGATGTCGAATGAGCACAACACATGCATTGCTCCTTGTTTACATCCTGTATCGGTGGCAGTTTCTCTGTAGGAGTGACTAGTTCTTATCTACCATACAACGATCATTCATTTATGCTTCTGCCCTAGTTCAGTAACTAACAGGTTCAAAACCAAGAGCAGTTTAGGGGTATCTGAGAGGATGATATGATGAAGCATGACCTGCCCAAAGTTAAAGGTGAAGAAGAGGAACTTCTGGCCAAAAAGAAGAAGGTGTTTCCGCATGGCTTCGGCAGTTTTAAGTATATAAACTAAGCTTATTCTGCCCTTAAATAAATTGTGCATTCGCTGTTCCTGGCATTGCCTGTATAGGCATCTCAAGGTATGAATCCGCTTTCTACTGAGACAGGTCAGTGGTTCACCTAGAGTAGAATATGGGCATCTTGTCTACTTCAACTGCCCACAGCTCTCCTGTGTTTTGTTTTATGTGGCCCTTTCCATCACCTGATCCTTTTAAACTGGAGCTACCAGAGATCAAGCAAAGCATTCCACCATTAAGATGCAGCCCCAACTCTACAAAGGCTGCCAGGCTTTTCCAGTATACAATACTCTGCGAAAGAATGCCCTCTCTATGCTACTTCGTTTGCTCAACAAAATCCACGAGAGATGAGAAATCCAGAGGTTAAAAGGAGTCTCACCACATGAATTAACCAATTTACTAGCCTTCAGACTATCATAATCAAAAATCAGAACACTGCATGCAAAATTCTGACCCCACAAAGCACCACTGCAATGCTTGCTATGATCTCCATTATAAACACAAACATTTGGAAGGAATTAATGGAATTTGTTAAACCTATGTTTCTGTCTGCCTCTTATTGACTGATCCCACCAGACAAAGATGCAGGTAACAACTGCTGCCACGCACATTCCAGGTATCATGTAACAGTAACTGCCTGCCCTACAAACTGGCTATTCATAATTCTGTATCCATCACACAAGCCAATCAAGAGGCAAAGCATATTTAAACATTCCCTAAATTGACACGTTATTGAAATGAGCTCAAAACTGAAGCCTTTTGAATGCTGTTTTTGAATATATTATGAATTCATGCCTGGCCATCCAGATATAATTTATGAAAGGTTTTAAGCACATCATACATTAAAAGCACTATGATACCCACTTTAACAGTCACAGCTGGGAACTGTAGTTTCTTAAGGGTGCTGAGTTTCTAGGAGACCACCTATTTCTCTCACAGAACTACAATTTCCAGAGTGGTTTAACAATCCCTCTTCCCAGGGAACTCTGGGAATCGCAACTCTATGAGGGGGATAAAAAGGTAAAGGGACCCCTGACCATTAGGCCCAGTCATGGCCGACTCTGGGGTTGCGGCGCTCATCTCGCTTTATTGGCCGAGGGAGCCGGCGTACAGCTTCTGGGTCATTTGGCCAGCATGACTAAACCGCTTCTGGCGAACCAGAGCAGTGCACGGAAACGCCATTTACCTTCCCGCCAGAGCGGTACCTATTTATCTACTTGTACTTTGACGTGCTTTTGAACTGCTAGGTTGGCAGGAGCAGGGACCAAGCAATGGGAGCTCACCCCATCACGGGGATTCGAACCGCCAACCTTCTGATCAGCAAGTCCTAGGCTCTGTGGTTCAACCCACAGCGCCACCTGCGTCCCTAAGAGGGGGATAGGGGCCTCCTAATAATGTTACAGCTTCCATGATGCCTTTTTTGGGGGGGAGCCATGACTGTTATAGTGGCACCATCATGTTTAAAATATATGTGTGGTGCTGGTGTGTTGTGTAGATTTCTAACGTTTTTTTAAAAAAATACTTTTTCGGCAGAATAGCTCAAAAATACCAAACAGCTGGGAGAGTCTTAGGAAATACTGGAGATTCTGAGCACAAAACCTTTGGTTTAATTTGTGACTGCACATACAAAGATGTGATGCAGCAGGCAGGCAGGCCTGGAATCAGATCTGGGAAGATTATACTCTTACCTTTGTTCGCAACAGTGTTGAACAACTTTTCAGAACTGGAGTCGGAGACCTAAAAAACAATGGGAAAGAAATACACATTAGATCGTTAAGTCAAGTATATACCAACATGAAGGTAGTGTAGGGGGAGATATTTATTGTTTTACACTTCAAGGGCACAAAAAGGAGATTTTAAGTCACAGACAGAAACATAGCTGTCAACGTTTCCCTTTTTTTGTAATGGAAATTCCCTTATTCCGAATAGGATTCCTCGCAAGAAAAGGGAAAAATTAACAGCTATGGACAGAAATAAATTTTGGTGGTGGAGAGTGAAATATGGATCTCAAACCCTAAATGTCCAGAAGATGGTGCTATTTGGCCATGTCTTAATTCCTACAGTAGATCTGGCTGTGTTTTCTGGGGTTTAGGGAGAGAACGCTGAATATTTCTGCAGGTCTGTTTTTAATTGTTGCATATTCAAATCAGCAGCAACATGCACGCACACACAAACATATATATTGTGTGTGTGTATTTTCTCAATACAATACGAACTCTAAGCAATTACAAACCACATTGCAATCCGAGAGAGATATGGCAATAATCATTTGTATCCCGTTCCCTCCAAGCAGACCTGAGAAGGCATACAGGAAGCTATCCATCTGAAGGCACACCCTCTGAAGTAGGTTAAACAGAGGCATGTTTAGCCTGCTCACAACTGAGCGCAGATTTAAATTTCCACGCCGATGATAATCTGATCTCACAAACAACCACAACAGGTTCTCCATACAAACTCCCTGACTTCCTTTAAGACATCTTAGGCCAAGGATAGGAAAGCAATGGCTTTCCCATCTCTGCCCTAGTACCTGTTCATTAACCAAACTTGGAACATTTCAGAACGTCTGCACATCACATCGCTGTGCGCACCCATCACTGCTGTGGGATGTTTTATCAGACCAAGCCGCAGATAGTTGCCACTGTCTCGATGATGCATTTATCTTGGACAAAATAAGCAGGATGAAAAACCACTTTTCTCACTTCAATTGATAACTACTATTATAACAATAAAAATACTATTGCGTGTGTTTCTTAGTCATGATGCCAAATTTGAAATAAAATACGAATGGTTTTAATCAGCCATTCCGGAGCTTTGTTTACAAGAGAGCTCATTTGCTGTTCGACATTATACAAGCAGACTGGAAGCCACCTGAACACTAATCTCACCTCTTAAATCTCTCTAAAGACTTCCTGAAAAGCAAACCCCCCCCCCAATAATAAAAAGAGAAAAGCAGTCTCCATTGAGCAAATCTATGCAAATTGATACGCAAACGCACACGTTTTAGGATATTTTGCCAAACGACAGGCATCCAGCTAATTTGTTAGCACAGTCTTCCCCAACCTGGTGCTCAGTAAATGTTTTGACTATAATTCCCAGCAGCTTCAGCCACGACCGGCATTGCTGACCATTAGCCATGTTGCTTGGGACTTCCAAGAGTTGGAATCCAGACAGCACACTGACTAGCCCTTTCATAGTGCAATCCTATGCATGTTTTTTGAAAGTGAGTCCCACTCTCTTCAGCAGAATAAGCGTACACACCAAATGGCAGGCTCCCACAGTTGTAGCCACAGGAATATAGTCTTTCTTTCTAACCAGTCTTGTAAATCACAATTGCCTTCTCATTTGAACCCTCTTATTTCACCCATGGAACATGTTTACTAATGCAAAATATGCCAGGGAGTAGTATATTGTGGGGCTCAGATTTAACGGCTTCTGCGGCCGCCAGATTGTGATCCAAAGCCTAAGAGATTCACAAGCATAGCTGCAGTCAAGATCCACCATCTATATGCTCATAGGATAGGAAATTGCTTTCATGAGTGGGAAAAGATGCCATTCCAGCCATTAAGATTTCCTGCTAGCAATTAGTGTGAGAGAAAGAGAAAGCTTTGTGCATGTGAAAAACAAATTAAGAACTCGACAAAAGCCAGCTATTTGTGCTCTATGCATCTGCAAACAATGGATAAATGGTAAGTTAAATTGAACGTTAATATGTAGCGTATGAAGAAATTAAAGCCACACTCATACATTTGTGAACATCAGGGATACTAGCTGCTTGCTTCTACAGCTGACCCTACACATGTTAATTTATAGGTAAGTTCTAACAGGGATTACACTGAAATAAATTTACACAGAATAGCATCCTTTATCATTGAAAAGCCTACCGGAAAGACCAAAAATGTTTTTATTTACTAGTAAATCTTCATTTGGTGTGTTGTTGTTTTTAAGGCTTTAGTCTCAGTATTCTGAAGTGATTTCAGCAGATTAAAACTCCTTGTGTTTAGGACACAGCAATACAAAATACATTCCAACCCCCATTACTAATGTTGGGTGTATTACCTGCAGACAGATTCATCCTGCAGAACAGCCAAGCAAATCAACCAGAGAGAAGTTTGCCTTCAAGAGCAGAGGAGTCACCCAGTTTCACCCAATTTGAGAGGTTCCTCATTACTTTCCTAACCTTGCCATTCAACCGGATCTGCAACGCAGAAGAATAGCTTTCCACACTGGCTTCACCCGCTGCCATGAGTTTGAATACAGCTCTTCTCCAGAGATCCAAAACAATGCTTTGAGAGCATGTTGTGTGCTCATTCCTCCCCTATTTAATTTGCAACTTTCAATAGTTTAAAGGAAGGTTTATTATCGTAAACACTATGTTACAGTATTTTGATCCTTTGAATGCACAAGGTAACTTTCCTTTAACACATCCACCCTACTTCGGGGAGGGGGGGAGAGCTCCCTCATGTTTGCGATGACAGCAAATAATTAAGAAAAACACCATTTATTTATGGAAGACTCCTGCAGTCTCTGGCAGAAACCCTTTCACTATACCACTGCTGAGGTTGCTTGGGATGTTTGCAAATCACAACACAACACAAAACAGGTATTCCGTCAACATTGCGCTCAGAGTCATATCGACTTTTAGTAGCATGCTCCCCAACACCATTTAAGAAATAATTTATTGAGGCGAAAGAACACCTGAGAGGAAGGAGGACACATGCCTTGAAATTTTGTTTGGACTATTTTGGGGGGGGGGGGCATGAGGCATTTGGGAACTCCCTTACAAATGATCCGATTCATTTCCTCCTTTAGTCAAATTGCAGAGTGCAAACCTCTGTCCTTTTATACTGAATGATTTCCTATTTTCTTCAGCAAACAGAAGCTGGAGAAGCCAAGATAAGAAGGTGTCGAATGGGTCCCACTTTCAAATGAACTGAAGTTTTTTATATACAAAAATAAATAAATAGGGAGAGGCATGGGGGATGCTGGGCAGGAAATCAATTTATTAGCAGCAGGAGGAGGAAATTTACTCTCTCCGGGACAGGAACAGGCAATGGGATCTGCAAAGTTCCATTTATCAAAGGCCATTTTTTTCCAGATGGGAAATTATGATTCTGACACGGGTAAGATTTCATGACCAATAAACGGGGCCTCTTTTGCAAGGTGGCAGGAGGGGGACGGGACCCTTTAATTTCATTTCTTCTCAAGGCCTTCTTTCAAAAGGCGATGGAAAATGCGGATCCCGCTTGTTTGCCATTGGGGAGCCAAGTGTGTTCAGATGCGCTAACGCCAAGTTCAAATACATTTTGACAAGCAAGTCTCTCGACAGATAGAGATAAGGAACGTAAGACTCTGCCTCATCCTAAGTCAGACAATTGGCTCCATCTGGCTCAGTGCTGCTTACACAGACTGGCAGCAGCTCTCCAGGATTTCAGACTCTCTCCCAGTCCTACCTGGAGATGCTGGGGATTGAACCGGGACCTCCTTCATGTGGGGCAGATGCTCTACCCCCAAGCTATGGCCCTTGCTCCCCCAGCAGTGCCTTCAATCCAATCCCGCTTTTGACAAAAGCCTCCTCAGCTCTTCTGGCTACAGACATTGTGCGGACAAAGATGAGTTTGGGGAGGGAGCCACCATCTCCCTCCCTCCCTCTTTCATTTTCTCCTTGCCTTTAAGGTTAAACCTTTTAGCTCCCAAGCACCCCCCTCCTTCATTCCCCTTGGACTCCAAACGTTAAAAGTCAGCAAACCTCCAGGCTAAGGAAAATCAGTTCCTCCTCTCTTCCATCAAGGAATTTATTGCCATACAGGGGGATGTATTACTCAAAAAATATTTCCTGTCCAGACAGAAAAGGGGTTGGCGCTTTGCTTTCTTGGCATGAGCCAAGGCCAGGCACTTGCAAAAACATCAGCTCTGACATGAAAGGCTTTTTGAAAGCGGGATCCAGCCACCGCAAGCCACCTCCCGCCTAAAGGGGGGGGGGAGAGAGAGAATCCTCCAAGCCATAATTAGGGGCCGAGAGACTGCTTTGCATCAAGGAAAGCCTGCCCTCGCAGAACAGAGACTCTGCACGCTGCAACCTATTAGCTGAGTGCGCAGAGATCCTCTTTCCCTGCTCTCGGCCCATGAGCACAAGACGGGGACGGGGAGGGGGGAGGTTTAACACCCAGCTGCTTTTCCATTCATCCTCCCAACCCAGGGATCTATTTTTTCACAATCCTAACCATCATCCCAGAGAGCAAGAAAGCAGCCTCTCCGTTCCTCAGACACCCCATTCTTCCGACACCACACAGATGAAGGCAAAGCAGAGACAATGGAAGTTCTGGTTGTTTTTAGAGACCCGAAAGAAGGCATACGACATGTTCTGTGGACATATATCTGGTCCAAGAAACCCACAGCATGTCAGGAGATATATGTGTGTGTGTGTGTGTGTGTGTGTGTGTGTGTGTGTATATATATATATATATATCTCACTGCAAGACCACTGCAAGGACGCCAACATATTGAGGGTGATGGTACTTTACCATACCATAATCCAGTCTCTGGAGAGAGAAAATAACCCATCCACACAGCCCAAGTGAATGTCAAAAAAGAAGGCCATTGTGGTGTATGGAAGAGAACTCTACATTTTGACCTTGGTTCAAATCACTGCTCAGTCACAAAGCTTACTGGGAGACCTTGGGTCAGCCGGTACCTCTCTTTCAACCTAACCTACCTCACAGGGGCATCGTGAGGACTGGGAAGGGAGCAACAGTAAGTGTGTGTTTTGTGCGTCCCCCTGGATTTCTTGGAGGTAAAGCAAGATAAAAGGAGTAAGTAGCAGCAGCAGCAACAACAACCCCTTTTTCGCTGTGCCAGGGGGATTGACCAGGCATGGTCTGAAAAACAGACAATAAGGCAACTTGGCTGAAATCAAAGCAGGTCTGAGGAACAGCAAGAAAGAAAAGCCATGAACTAAATTTTGAAAAGAGGTGCCCACACCCGGCAGGAAAGCCTGCAGTGAGATCACCCCATAACAAAGTAGTGTGCTTAACGGGCTATGTAGAGATGCAAGAGAAATACTATTTTGGGTGGGAGTGCAGCAGCGCTTTATTTATTTATTGCTATGTACCTTCCATAGGCAAGCACCAGTGAAAAGGAAAGAAGGGGGACCACTTTGGAGTTAATTCCTTATGCACAACGCCAGCTTAGCCTCAGTCAGGATGTAACAGCAGCAATATGGTATCATAATGAGGATCTGCATGCCATATACACTGAGGGTGGGGACAGTTCATCCAAAGGAAAACGCCACCAAGCCCATCACGGAGAGAGAGATAGAGAGATTTGCGGATGTCAAACTCATTCCGTCTCCGAAACCTTCCCAATCCAGGTTCCACGCTCAAGCACAACAGGACAGAGCAAGAAATTCAATTATTTTAAAAGCCAGTAAGCCAGGACATGGAAACTGTTCGCTCATCTATTCAACAAGAGCCCTCCAGATACTGGAACACTGTTCCCAAACAGACTTCCAAGAGCAAACGGGTTGTTGTTGTTGTTTTCCCAACGGAAGAGGACACCCTCTTCTGCACTGATGGATTGGGTTGGCTTTGTTTTCTTTTAGATGAGGAAGGGACAGAGGTGATATGACAGGCTTGGGGCTGTGGGACAAACCTGCCCAGCCCTCCCCACCACCACGAATATTTTTCTTGGGGGTGGTGGGCAAAAAGGCACATCCCCCATCCTTTCAACTTGCGCCATTTCAGCGTGGACTGCGAGCTAGCCACAAGGAATTCTGATTCCAAGAAGAAAACAAGGGAGAGAAACACAGGAACCAGAGCTTCCGCAAGACCATGGTTTGTGGCAGGTCTGGGGGGCAACTTTCAATGCAGGAAGCCGCTGCCCCCATACATACACACACACACAAATTGTACTAAACCACGTAAGCCTCCCTCTCATCAGACACAAACGGTGCGTGAAAGAAAGCAAAGGTACAATCCACACAGATACACAGAAACGCACCACACCTAGCGGGTCGTTCAAATTCTGCCCCGAGCGCAATTGCATGAGGCCATTTACCTGATCGCGCAAAGGGTTAACCCCAATTGACAGCCCCCAAGTTCATGGTGTTTTGTTTTGTTTTTTAGAGGGGCGTGGTGGAGATTGATTCTCCGACAAACTCGGATCCGTCTGCTCAGAAGAAACGCTTATTCCCAAAAGAAAAACCAAACTATTCCATCCAAGAGCGAGCTTTTCCTTGTTGTAGGTCTTCCAGAGTGCACGGCCATTCCGGGAGGAAGAGTTGTTGCGACGGGGTGGCTTTACGGGGTGGGGTGGGGGGCGTAATCGCCGGTCCTTCGGTGGTTAGGGAGGAAGAAGAAGCCGCCGAAGGGCTAAAGCGGCTAAGGAAGAGGAGGGGCTGGGGTGGAAATCAGGGGCCGTGCTGGGAGATTCCAGCCGGCAGGAGAAAGGGAAGCATGTGCGCCCAGGGCGCAAAGAACCCCTTTTGGCACCGCGCGCTTTGGAGAGGCTCCGGGCGCCCAAAGACGGCGGCGTCGGCGGCGTCGACTGTTCCCGTGTGGTTGCCTCTCCTCCTCCAGAAGGGAAGAGAAAAGGGTGCCGGGGAGCTCGCAGATCCACCGCCTCTTGTTCGCGCACACAAAGCGCCTCTCCAAGCTGCCCCCCTCCCCGCTTCAAGTGAATTCCATGGGCACCGAGGCGCGCCGGCAGCGAAGCGATCCCATAATCCAGAAAGTCCAAAAGCGTGGCCCAAAGCGAAGGCTCCCCCCTCCCCGGACGGCCTGGGGCTCCGGAGCAGAAGCCGCCGAGGAAAAAGCAGCGCCTGTCCGCCGGCTGCCGCGCGCCCGCTCCCTCCGACGGCTCCGCAATCTGGCACGGCTGCTTTCCCACCGCCAGCCAGCAGCGCCGCCTCGCCCGCCCGCTCCGCCCCGGCGCAGGCTCCGCCTCCCGCTTCCCCGCCTCCGCCGCTTGGCTGCGCCGCGCGCCTCCCCAGTCCGGCTGCAGCCCGGAGTTTCGTTGGAAACAGCTCCCGGCGGGATAACTGTAAGGCAGCTGGCGCCCGCGTGGCAGAAAATCTCCCCGCGCGCGACGAATCCCTGAAAATAATTTAGCAAAAGGGCCCCCCAAGCCGGAGAAGTGGGTTGAGGAAGTGAAGTAATACACCCAAAGTGTCTTTGAGTCAACAAGCACCTAAGGCCACGTAGATCATAGAATTGGAAGGGACCCTGAGGGTCATCTAGTCCAGCCCACTGCAAAGCAGGAAGATGCAGCTGTCACAAACGGGGGTCAAACCTGCATCCATGGCATTATCAGCACCATGCTCTGCCCAACTGAGCACTCCAGGCTGTCACATCTACACTTTACATTTAAAGCACTACAATACCACGTGAACACTCTGGGTTTCCCCGCCACCCAACACACCAATGAATCCTGGGAACTAGAGTTTTCTATGGTTGCCATAGGAGCCAATTCCTAGGGGCTGTGGTCCCTTTGCCCCCCCATAAAATAGTTGAGGGGCTGCCCCCCCCCCAAGTTGATGGGCATTGCCATTCAAATGGTGTGGGAATGCCCCAACATGTGTTCAATTACATGGGGTATGGTTTACCTCCCCACCCTCCATATTTTATTCCAGTTGACCCTAACACTATTCTAGGATGCATCACCAGAAGTATGTATAGTGTCCAAATCAAGGGAAGCAATAGAATCACTCTATTCTGCCTTGGTCAGAACACACCTGGAATACTGTGTCCAATTCTGGGCACCAAAATTTAGGAAGGATGTTGACAAGCTGGAACGTGTACAGAGGAGGGTGACCAAGATGATCAAGGGCCTGGAAACCAAGCCTTGAAGGAGCTGGGCATGTTTAGCCTGGAAAAGAGGGGACTGAGAGGAGATACGATAGCCATCTTCAAATATCTTAAGGGCTGTCACATGGAAGAGGGAGCATGCTTGTTTTCTCCAGCTCTGGAGGGTAGGAGTTGAGTTGAACCAATGGCTTCAAGTTACAAGAAAGGAGATTCCAACTAAACATACAGAAAAACTTTTTGACAGTAAAAACTGTTTGACAGTGGAACATACTCCCAGGAGAGGTGTTGGACTCTCCTCCCTGGGAGATTTTTAAGCAGAGGTTGGATGCCCATCTGTCATGGATGCTTTGGCTGAGATTCCCGCATTGCAGGGGGTTGGAATAGATGACCCTTGGGGTCCCTTCCAGCTCTAAGATTCTATGATTCAATGTCACCCCTGATGGGTGCTGAGAGCCCTTAAAGGTAAAGTGACCCCTGACCATTAGGTCCAGTCGCAGACGACTCTGGGGTTGCGGCGCTCATCTCGCTTTACTGGCCAAGGGAGCCGGTATACAGCTTCCGGGTCATGTGGCCAGCATGACTAAGCTGCTTCTGGCATACCAGAGCAGTGCACAAAAGTGCTGTTTACGTTCCCGCTGGAGTGGTACCTATTTATCTACTTGCACTTTGTTCTTTTGAACTGCTAGGTTGGCAGGAGCAGGGACCGAGCAACGGGGCCGTCGTGGGGATTCAAACCGCCAACCTTCTGATCTGCAAGCCCTAGGCTCTGTGGTTTAACCCACAGCGCCACCCGCATCCCTTAGGAGAGAGAGCCCTTAGGAGGCCCCTATTCCCTTCACAGAGCTGCAATTCCCTGAGTTCCCTGGGAAGAGGGTTTTGTCATTAAACCACTCTGACAACTGTCACTCTGTGAGGCGAATGGAATCTCCTAAGAACTCTCAGTACCCTTAGCAAACTACAGTTCCCAAGATTCTTTGAGGGAAGCCATGGCATGACTCTTTAGTGGTATGATACTGCTTTAAATGTATAGTGCAGTTATTTATTTAACAAAATTTTTATACTGCTTGAGTGTAGTAAAACCTGGTTTACAATAAAAAATAACCAATAAAAATAGTTTAAAGCAATTAAATATATTTAAAGTTAAATTAAATTGCCAGTAAAATAACCAATAAAAATAGTTTAAAGCAATTAAACATATTTAAAGTTAAATTAAATTGCTGGTAAAAATGAATAAATAAATGCAGCCACATCTACATCTGTGGATAGGCTTGCCTAAGCAAGTATGCTTCAAGCAGGCACTGAAAAGAGTGCAGGGAAAGTGTTTGCCTGGTGTCAATAGGCAGGGAGTTCCAAAGTGTAAGGTAAAGGTAAAGGGACCCCTGACCATTAGGTCCAATCGTGGCCGACTCTGGGGTTGCGCCGCTCATCTCGCTTTATTGGCCGAGGGAGCCGGTGTACAGCTTCCGGTTCATGTGGCCAGCATGACTAAGCCGCTTCTGGCGAACCAGAGCAGTGCACGGAAACGCCGTTTACCTTCCCGCTGGAGCAGTACCTATTTATCTACTTGCACTTTGAAGTGCTTTCGAACTGCTAGGTTGGCAGCAGCAGGGACCAAGCAACGTGAGCTCACCCCATCGCGGGGATTCGAACTGCCGACCTTCCAATCAGCAAGCCCTAGGCTTAGTGGTTTAACCCACTGCACCACCCGCATCCCTCCAAAGTGTAGGTGCTCCCAAAAAGAAATTGATTTCTTACAACTGAAGTAGTCAAGTGGGCACATACAGGGTAAGGCAAACCTGTCTGTAAACTTTAATAAATTCTATATTACTTTATTAAATTTAAGAGTCGTGGGCTCGCCTTGCTGGAGATCTGCCCCAGAATTCGGACAACCACATTCTACCACCACTGCTGGAGGCAATATGACTCTGAGTACCAATTGCCGGCAACTTCAGGTGGTGAGGGTGCTGTTGCACCCATGTTCTGCTTGTGGTTTTCCCATTGACTTCTGGTTGGCCTCTGTGAAAACAGGGTGCTGCATTGGCAAGGCTTATCTGGTGCTCTTATAGGTTGGGGATGTTTTTGCTCTCAATTTCCTGCCTTGAGCCCCCAACCTCCAACCACCAAAGTCTCACAAGACTTGTTCCAACTCTACATTTAAAACTGTTTTAGTTTGGCTGGGGTGTGCGCCCTGCAAAGAATCAGATTGTTTTGACTCCTTAAGAAAACCGAACCCCGAACCCCCTAACAGGGTCTACATTATATGGCCGTGCAAACTTTAATTGTTCCCATCTTTCTCATGAAAGCATTGTTTTAGGAAATGTATCAGAGTGCAGATGGAAGACCTACTTTGTGTTTCACCACTGAACAAGAGCTTAATGTTTGCATTACATGGGAAATGGAACTGCTTTGCAGTGGATAATAGATCCTCTTTGTGCTTCACATCTACACCACATATTTGAAACAGGTTTAAGAAACATGGCTTCCCCCAAACAATCATGGGAAGTGTTATGTGCTGGGAATTTAAAATTGGTGTGGGATGATGAACTACAGCTCCCAGGGGGAAAGATCCCGTGTTTCCTGACAATGACAGGAAAAGGTATTTTAAGGTGTGGTGTGACCTAGGGCTGAACAACTGCTTTGCCTGATTCCCAAGGTGAGGTGGGCGTATTTGGAAAGAAGTAGAGGCCCTTTGAGGTGAGGCTAGATGAGGTGAAGTAATCTGAAGATCTTTAAAAAAAACAAACACACACACCCAATTTCCACACGAATTAAAAATATCCCCAATCACAGCTTGCCACATAAATGTTGAGAACTGAATTTAAACCAATGACCCTTCAGTGAAACCCCCTGTGCTGCAGAATATGCAGCTGTCCTACACAGGGATTGAACTTGCAACCTTGGCATTATCAGCACCATGCTCTAACCAACTGAGCTATGTATTGAGGGCCCTCCTGCTTATTCTACTAAATGGGACCCTGGGATCTGGCTCCAGAAGCCTTCCTGCAGGTCACCACTGCCTAAACCATTACTACTAGTCCTGCGCACAGTCTCCTCCCTGACAGGACCCAGGAAACACCCAACCCATCCAGGATGTAGCCTGGATCTGGTTCCAAATCAGTTTTAGGGATAGGGCTTATGTTTCATTAGTTTTCAACCCAAGTTCAACAATTGGCCAGGAGGGGAAGGGGGACAGGCAATGTTGCAAACTCAAGGCCAACACAGAAGGGTTCAGGCCGGCTTCACACGCTTGCAAAGGGGCAGCCCTCTGGATTGAGTGCTCCGCTTAGCAGTTAGTGAGCAGAGGGCTCGATCCTGCTGGATGCTGCTCACCCAGCATGCTGTCTGCATCATACACACCAGTGAGACAACTTTCCCATGCAACACTCATTGCCTCATAGCCCTGGATTGCTCCAGGCAGCCCAACCTAAAGGTGTCTCAACCCAAATGGGCCCGATTGACCCAACTGGAAGTAATTGAGTGTTATGTGGCAAAGCAGAGAGTTTATTCATGTCTGGGGCCCCCCAGACTCCAGTTCTATCATAAACTAGTGCTCTGAATGTCTGGAAGGAAAACTTATGGTCCTCAAGACCAGTAACTCCCTTATGGAATACCCATAAATGATGGCCATCTTTGGTCCAGGATTTGATGTTTTGAATCTGTGTGCGGAATACACAGAGATCTGTCTATACTGGAGCTGACTGTCTCCTTTTTGTGTGTGTGTGTCTCTCATTTTGACAAATACTCTTCTCTTTTTCTTTCTATCTCTCTCTCCCCCCCTCCTGCCTCCCCTACCCCCGTCTTTCCTAGGGGGCTGTGACTGACAGATTAATATATGTCTAGCTACGTGTCTTCAGAATCAAAAGGAAGGTGCTGTCAGAATTGCTTGTCAGAAAACGAGATTAGGTGCACTCGTCATTTCAGAGATAAGGTTGCATTTAATGAGCACAAAAAGGCTGCTTGTGGGGGGAAGAAAAGGCAGTGGGTAGGGGGTGGGGTGGGAAGAAGAGTGAGCCCCCCCCCCCGTGTCAGCTGAGTGCTTTTTTGTATGTGGTTTGGTACTACAGCACCCTGTCAAGGCCGTGATAATGGCTTTGGGGCCTCTTACACCTCTTCAGCATCAAAAGGGACGGTGGAGTGGTACCCTGGCTTTTAAACTCTTCTCGGGTGTCTCCTTAAGGGGAGAAGGAAAGGTGAGGCGTGAGAAAGGGAGGCAAAACAGATGTATATATTTTAAAGGAAGGAGCCTGAAAACATCAACAACCGCGTGGTTAAATGGATCGCTGCTCTTCCCCGCATAGATATATATCACAGTGGGGTTTCTGTGAAATATGGAACTTGTCTAACAAGTGAAGGGTAACTAATGAGAAACAGAGCACGATCCCATTGAAACCAATTGTGTTTTGTTGTGGAAAATATTTATCAAGTGCTCATTTCCTTCAAGCCCCCATGCTGCGATTTGCTGGTTATCTAACAGAGCCGTAATCAGAGCTCCGTTTGATGTGGTGTTCTGCATCCCTTCCCTTGCCCAGCTCTGTTGCTGTTTTGCTGTTGGGATGCTACTCTTAAAACCCCTCCCCTGAATAGTTCCTCACCACCTTCCACAAGGTGAGGGTTCATATTTAAAGAATGAGCATGTTTCTCCTGTCTGTACCTTTTGTAGGTCTGTGGACTTACTCTGCTCCAAGTTGCACACCTTTCAAAAATGCTGTTTAGCTCAAGAGGATTTCTAAAATCCATTTAGGGATTTCTGGAGCATTTTTCAGCAGCTGACAGCTTTATATATAAATTTATATATTTCATAAAATGTATATTCCGCTTGAGATTGTTAGGATGGAAAGCCTCAAAATGGTATACAAAACCAGCTTTCAGTTCTTTCTGTTTATTTCCATGGCAAATATGCTTCTGGATATTGTTGAAATGCTGCAAAGGGGAATCTTATATGGCTCTGCACCCCCACCCCCAGATCTGATCCAGGGCCTGATCCGGTGGTGAGCAGAGGGTTCAGCCCTGCTGGGATCTGCTTCATCTGTGCATTCCCTCAGGGTTCCCAAGACTGCACCCTCTGCTCACCACCTGATGAGTGAGATGCTAAATCCTGCTCAGTTTGGCTGTGTGCTCCTGTTCTCCTGCCAGGAACAGGTGCCCATAGTCAAAGTGTGGGGCTTTTTGAAAACCCTTTTGCAACCAGCCCCAGGCTGCCTTTTGAAAAGACTGTTGTGTGCCTCTTCTTGGCATGAAAACCAGGCCTTATGAGGAATGGTTGAGGGAGTTAGGTATGTTTCGCCTGGAAAAGAGGAGACTGAGAGGAGAGATGATGACCATCTTCAAATATCTCAAGGACTGTAACATGGAAGATGGAACAAGCTTGCTTTCTTCTTCTCCGGAGAGTAGGACCCAAATGAATGGATTCAAGTTACAAGAAAGGAGATTCTGACTCAGGAAGAACTTTCTGACCATAAGAGCTGTTCGACAGTGGAACCGAGTCCCTCGGGAGGTGGTGGACTCTCCTTCCTTGGAAGATTTTAAGCAGAGGTTGGATGCCCATCTGTCATGGATGCTTTAGCTGAGATTCCTGCATTGCAGGGGATTGGACTAGATGACCCTCAGAGTCATTTCCAACTCTACATTTTTATTATTCTGTTTTCCTACTTGCTGCCAGAGGCCCTGCCTTCTAACAGCCGTGCATCACTCTGGTGCATGGGTAGGCAAACTAAGGCCCGGGGGCTGGATCCAGCCCAATCACCTTCTCAGTCTGGCCTGCAGACAGTCCAGGAATCAGCATGTTTTTACATGAGTAGAATGTGTCCTTTTATTTAAAATGCATCTCTGAGTTATTTGTGGGGCATAGGAATTCATGTATTTCCCCCCCTAAAATATAGTCTGGCCCCCACAAGGTCTGAGGGACAGTGGACCAGGCCCCGGCTGAAAAGTTTGCTGACCCCTGCAAGTCTGGTGGACCAGTGTGACCCAGGGTTGTCTCATCCCAATCTGTCCAAAGCTCAGATCCCCCTGAATCTGCCCAATTCACTTTGGGATCCAGTACTCAGCCAGATCAGGTGCACAACGTGTGTGTGTGTGTGTGTGTGTGTGTGGAGAGAGAGAGAGAGAGAGAGATGGGATTCTATGTGCATCAAAACATGCTTGATTCAATCAACAGCCACAGCAAGATGGTTGTCAGGTTCTTGGGGGGGGGTTCATTTTTTATTTATGTGTCTAATAATGCTTTCCTGCACCTGTCCCCCAGCAAGTCCTTCCTCTTCTTCACAACTAGCATCCCTTATTGTTGCCTTATGCTCTCCATGAATTTGCTCTTTTTAAAAGCCACCCAAGCCAGTGGCCACAAGAGCTTCTTGCAATAGCACAACGATTATTATCATTATTTTTATTCATTCACCAGCACCCACACATTGCTCAAGGCGATGCAAAGTTTGAAATAACTAGCTAAGCCACATCTGAAAGCCATGCACAATGTGAAGAAGCCCTTTCTTTTGCCTGTGCTGAATTTCCCACCATCCAGCATCACTGGAAGTTCCTAGGTTCTAATCGCATGAAATAACATGGGGAGTCTTTCCTCATACCATGCATGCTTTTATAAATTTCTGTTATGTCTCCTCACTCCAGTAAGTATAGAAGCAACCCTTTTTCACACAGAAGTTGCCCAGCACCTGGATCACATTGGATGCCATTTACTACACATTTTATGACTCTGCAATGGCCCATACCCTCCAACATTTCTTTGATGAAAATAGGGATGTCCTGTTCCATAGTAGTAGTAGTAGTAGTAGTAGTAGTGGTGGTAGTAGTAGTAGTAGTAATTTTATTATTTATACCCCACCCATCTGGCTGGGTTGTCCCAGTCACTCTGGACGGCTTTCAACATATATAAAAAATATAAAAAACATTAAGATTTTAAAACTTCCCTATATAGGGCTGCCTTCAAATTTCTTCAAAAGGTTGTAGAGTTACTTATCTCCTTGGCTCAGGGGTCGCATAACTCCATACCCTCTGATGAAAACAGGGACATCCTACCATACTCTCCCACATTTCTCCAATGGAAATAGGAGCGTCCTAAAGAAGGCTGATCACCGAAGAATTGATGCTTTTGAATTATGGTGCTAGAGGAGACTCTTGAGAGTCCCATGGACTGCAAGAAGATCAAACCTATCCATTCTTACGGAAATCAGCCATGAGTGCTCACTGGAAGGACAGATCCTGAAGCTGAGGCTCCAATACTTTGGCCACCTCATCAGAAAAGAAGACTCTCTGGAAAAGACCCTGATGTTGGGAAAGACTGAGGGCACAAGGAGAAGGGGCCGACAGAGGACGAGATGGTTGGACAGTGTTATAGAAGCGACCAACATGAGTTTGACCAAGCTGCGGGAGGCAGTGGAAGACAGGAGTGCCCGGCGTGCTGTGGTCCATAGGGTCATGAAGAGTCGGACACGACTAAACGACAACAAAAGGAAAAGTGGGACAATCTGGGATCGAATCAGAAACTGGGACGGCTTCTGTAAATCCGTGACTGTCACTGGAAAATAGGGACACTTGAAGGGTCTGATGTCCTGTTAGGGTGCTTTAAACAACCATCTGCACTTTTGTCTGATCGGGCTGCAGTGGAAGGGCCTTGAGCCTGAAAGTATCAGCCACACTGAGCTATCTAAGGATTCCCAAGTGGGAAACCGGGAAGCGGGGCATGATTGCTCAACTCTTTTCATCTTTGTTTCCATTTGAAAACTCCCCCACCCCTCAACCCAAAGAACCCTCATAAAATTGCTGGCAGAGCAACTGCCTTGCTGTTTGGCTAAATGAGAATTCCAGCGTTTTATGCTAATTCACTTTAGTTTTCTTTGAACCTGCAGTTTATGGCCCTCTGCTTAAAACTGCAATCTGTTCTGGATAAAAGGGAGGGATTACAAAGTGTTTTTTAGTTTTGCAAAGGCTGCAGAAAAAATATAACCAATGTAATGTGGGGGGCGGGGGGCGGGAGTCTAGGGTTGCCATTAATACTATGAAACAAAGGGTACTGTTTTTGCCAAGTTGCAAAGAAGAAGCAGGAGCCTTTTACCAAAGTGCCTACTGTTCTTGGTTATCGGTGCTTGCTGAAAACTGACTTCTAATCCCAGGCTTTTGCTGTTTGTTAATGAGGTTAACCTGACTGGCCACATTCACACCATACATTTGAAGCACTATGATGCCACTTTGAACAGCCATGGCTTCCTTTACCCAAAGCATCCTGGGAATTGCAGTTTGTAAGGAGGGTGACAGGTGTTATGACACTACAATTCCCAGTGTTCCACTGATTGGCTGCTGAAGCACTTCAGAATTGTAGCTTTGTGAGGGGAGTAACATCTTTAGGAGACCCCCCCCAACACCACCACATTCCCCTCCAGAGCTGCACTTCCAAGAGTGGTTCAACCATCAACCCCTCATCACAGGTATCTCAGGAGAGGAATAGGGGTCTCCTCTCAGCACCCATAGCAAACTACAGTTCCCAGAATTATCTTTTTTTGGGGGGGTGGAAGCCATGACTGTTTTCAGTGGTACCAAAGTGCTTTAAATCTATGGTGTGAATGTGGCCTCAGCTGCAGTTGAATTTATTGGGGTTCCTTGTTTTTATTAAAGATTTCTGTGGGTTACAAAAGCATTGTCTCTATTTTCAAGTCACAGAGTCTTTTCTCACATTGAATGTAACTGATCTGAATTTATTGTTCCTATTGAATTTTTTGTAGTGTTTCATTGTGAACCCCCTCAGGATAATTGCAGGAAATACGGTAAAATGTATTTTTTTTTTTAAAAAAAAGGACTTGCAGATTTGCTGTATGTTCTTTTTCTTTTATCCTCTGCTCTTACCCCGTAACATGCTGAGCAGAAGCATCAACTGACAGGGATGAGTACAGTGGTACCTCGGGTTAAGAACTTAATTCGTTCTGGAGGTCTGTTCTTAACCTGAAATTGTTCTTAACCTGAAGCACCACTTTAGCTAATGGGGCCTCCTGCTGCCGCTGTGCCACCGCTGCACGATTTCTGTTCTCATCCTGAAGCAAAGTTCTTAACCCGAGGTACTATTTCTGGATTAGCAGAGTCTGTAACCTGAAGCGTATGTAACCTGAAGTGTATGTAACCTGAGGTACCACTGTATATGGGGGTTTGGATCAGGTCAGATGCCTGATTGTGAGGGGCAAGGCAGGTCAGGAGCTACAGCACTATGGACAGCTCCAAGTGACAAAGGTTGAGAGCAGACAGAGCCCTGGTGAGCCTCTTTCCCCAGACTACCTCTCCCAGGCCCAACCCTTTGTGGCTAACTTTCAGTTCCCAAAGGGTCAACTCTCTGCCTTGAAGATGGACACTACTCTTGTGTTCCCTAGCTTCCTGTCTGGTGCCTTCTCTACCCTGCTGGACCAGTGAGGTCCTGTGGGAGGCATTTGGTTCCTCTGACTCAGGGGAAGCCACCAGTGAGGGTCCAGGCTCTGACTTTACAGGCCACAGCAGTCCTGGCAGTTTTTATAGTGGTCTTCTGACCTCTATCAGCAGGCTGAGAACCCTGAATGTGGTCTTGCTCCTTAGCTGGAGACCATGCAGCCTCTGACACAGAGTCTTGACTGATGGCTGGACTCTGGGGTCATGATGAGGCAAGGATGCCTTTCCAATGGTGCAGGGACCTTGTTCCATTCATGGAGAGGTAAACTGCTTGCTATCTGAATCAATGCTCATCCACACCACCAGTGCACAGGGTAAGTCTTGGGCCAAATTCCACCCCATACCAGGATCATCTTTGCTACTATGTATCCACTCAATTGTTCAGCTTTTGAATACTCTGTTCTTTTTATTGCAGTTGTACCCCATTTCATGAATTTTGCATCACTTTGATGCATGATTCACCCTTGTCAGGTAAGATCAAAATGGTAATAATTGCAGCACAGGTCTGTTCACAAAGCTTTCTCCCACACACCATTCATCAAATAGGCAGCAATGTTGTATTTTTGCTGTTGAACCATAATTCTAGATACAAATGGCAACCCTCCACTGGCCATATAGCAGTAGCACCATCTTGACCTGTCTCTCCTATGGTTGAACCTCAATAGCAGACTCCATTCGCCCCCACCCCAAAGTTCCAGTTGGCCTATTAGGGTGGTGAGTGTGGTTATTTTCAGAGGGGTGGAACGGGGGCCTCTTTTATTTCATCAGTGGAGCACCAAAATCAATGCTCTAGGAACATAGGAAGCTCTCATATTCCAAGGCAGACCATTAGTTCATAAAGCCAGGACTCATGAGGCAAGCTGAGGAACTGCCTCAGGTGGCAGAATCCACAGCGGCAGCAGATTCCAGTGTTTATCTTTATTACCCCCTTTTTCCTGATTTAGATCTTCGCTCACCACTTCTTCCTGGATAGGGAAGTGGGGTACTATTTTGGGGTCAGCCCTGCACATGTAGCTCAGTATTGTCTTTACTGGCAGGGAGCAGTTCTCCAAGATTTCAGGTAGAGCAAATCCCAAACCCTACGTGGAAACCCCAGGGATTGAACATGGGACCTACTACATGGAAATTAGAGGCCCTGCCACTGAGCTGTGCGGCTAGCAGGGGAAGAGAGAAGAAGAAAAAGAGAAAAGAGGGGAAAGTGGAAGGGGTTTTGGAGAAACAATAGAATATATTGCACAGGAACACAGAAAACAGCATTAGACAGAGTCAGCCCCTTGCACCTCATTCGAGAGCTCCAGGTGGTGCTAAATTCTACAGCTAGACTGCTTACTGGGAACAGACTTACCACCAGCAACACTAATCCAAGCCCTCTTCCATGATCTGAGAGCGGGGGAATCACTTGATAGAGCTATCACTAGCAGAGGGTAAAGAGAGAGCTATATCCTTCCCCCCTCCTCAATGGAAGGGGTGGCCCTTGATGTGCTAGAGAACATTTGACCCATGGCTTAATGTTTAATTTGGTTGTGTCCCCTTCACGGAACACAGAACTACAGCAAATGCTGCAGGACCTTTTGCAAGCCTGAAGCACAGAGATTAGAACCCTGTAAGAAGCAAGCTGTCTTGACATTTTTCTCTCCCCCCAGAGCATTTAAGATGAAAGGCCTCATCTCTCACTTGAAATGGCGGAGAGGGGGCGAGTTGCCCAGAAGTCACACATGTCCAAAACCATTATATGTATATGTCCTCCACACTGAAAATCATCTCTTTTCCCTTTCTCTTTTCTCCCTCTCTCTCCTCCCTCTCCCCCCTCTCTCTTGTCTCTCTGCCTCTCTCTCTCTGTCTCCTTGCTCTGCCCCATCCTTTACAGCTGAAACAATTGACTCAGCACCACACAAAAAGATGCAAAGTTGCAGAGGGCTGGCGCGAATCTCCAGCAAAGGTTTTGTGTGCTTGTCCTTTGGGAACACAGCGGCGGCACCTGTCCCAGGATTTCTCCCCCTTTGGGGAGAGTAGGGAAAGCAAAGATCCTGATAAAAAAAATCTCTTTAAATAGAAGGAAGGTGGGGTGGGAGGGGAAAAAGACGTCTCCAGACTTCAAAGTCAAGCCAGATTGTTGGTCAGCTTGATTCCAGCTCTCCGGTGTCTTGATTCTATTTGCCTTGGTCAGAAAATATACATCACTGGGCGTTTTGTGCAGAACAGTCGCACCTTGGCCTATTGCTTTTCACAGGCCATCTGCATGATGTCATCATCGGCAACAACAAAACCTCTCACATTTTCCCTGTTCAGCATTTTTTTTAAAGAGTTCAAAATATGCAAGTTATTTGAACTCAGTGGTGTTTTCCTGGGTGCTAGATAGCCTGTTGCACGGCTAGGTTCCCTCTCTATGGCACCTCTCTCCTTTCTAGGAATCATCTCTATTCCTTTAACCCTTCCATTCTCTTGGGTGAAGTGCAATTCTAGTGCAACGAGAGGCAGGGAGCGGGTTGGAATCACATTACCCACATCCCCCCCCCATTCCCCTCAGAGAGCTACGGTTCCCATAATTCTCTGGGGGATTTTGATTTATTGTTAAACCACCCTGGGAATTGCCAAAATGGGAACTCGGTGCAACAAGAGGGATATATTGCCATGCTTGGAGGAACCACAAGGTTTGCAGAAATACAACAACAACAACAGCAACAACAACAGCAACAAGGCACCTAACCACCACCACCCCAAAAAGAAAATGCCCAACCCAATAAGAACTGAGCATGCTGAGCCATCATGGAATATTTAGAGAAAAATGGTGGTTGTTGTGGGGGAGTAGAATTCTCTTCTTGAGCTTCTTTCCAATCATAGTAACTTGGAGGACAGCAGTAACTCCAAACAAGAGCACTTCTGCTTGGAGAGGCAGATACATTGCAACATTTAGTCTCCCCCCACCTTTTTTGTTCGAGTGCTCAAGCCTTTCCTCATAAGCAAGATGCTCCAACACTGATATTATATGTTCTTATAGCCAAGCTAATTTTTGCTTTCACTGCCCCACCCCATCAATTAGCCTTTAGCAGTTGAAGATTCATTTCGCTATTGTTTTCTTCACTCCCCCCACCAAGAAAAAGACCTTCATCTCAATTTCTTTGTGTATCGCAAAGAGGCCCCTGCTCCAAACGCAAGTCTATTTTTCATTTGCTGATGCCTCCTCTTTGCATTCCCATTTTAATAAATGCATTATAAATGAGCAAGTAGGAAACAGTAAGGAAACGATGTTTTACTTTTAAATGCTAATTACGAGGCACGGCACAGTTAATGTGTGGGGTGTTCTGTCAATTTTTAATGTTTATGCCAAGTGTAGTCTTCAATTTAACATGAGCTTTTAATCCTTTGAGTACTGAATTGCCTTTTAATGCTTCCAGCACGACATTGTGTTTGCAGAAAGTCAGGCTGGAAAAATCGTATTTGGTACGGCTGGTGTACGTGTGCTCGCATGAGTCTGTGTGATGGAGGGGAGGTGCATCAGCACAAATGCCTCTGTTTGGAACAACAACTGGGGCTGGTGGTGCACTCCAGTCACGCTGGCTCAGAATTTGCCAAGCTATTCCTCAGAATTCAGCACTAAGGGGTAGACTGTTGGTGGAAACAGGGGCTCTGTTTAACTGCTATAATCATAGAATTGTAGAGTTGGGAGGAACCCCAAGTCCAACCCCCTGCATTGCAGGACACAGCTGAAGAAACCTTGACAGATGGCCATCTAACCTGTATTTCAAAATCTTCAACATCAACTTCATTGGACTGGTCATGTTGTGCAGATGCCCGATTATCGTCTTCCAAAGCAACTACTCTATTTTGAACTTAGAAATGGAAAGTGTAATGCTGGTGGTCAACAAAAGAGGTTTAAAGACTGTCTCAAGGCAAATCTAAAAAGTGTAGTATAAACACCAACAATTGGGAAACAGTGGCCTGCAATCACTCCAGTTGGAGAACAGCCTTTACCAAAGGTGTCATGGGCTTTGAAGTAGATAGGTAGCCGTGTTGGTCTGCCATAGTCAAAATAAAAAAATTCCTTCCAGTAGCACCTTAAAGACCAACTAAGTTAGTTCTTGGTATGAGCTTTCGTGTGCATGCACACTTCTTCAGATACACTGAAACAGAAGTTGCCAGATCCTTCTATATAGTGAGAAGGTGGGGAGGGGTGTTACTCAGAAGGGTGGTGGGAATGGGAGATAGGCAGATAGCTGAGAGAGCCTCTTGACGACTCTTAACGACTGTAATAGGTCTTACAGGAAAAGGCAAGGGGTGGGAAGGTGAGAAATGGTTTAGTTATGTATAGTGAGATAAGAATCCAATGTCTTTGTTCAGCCCAGGTCTTTTCATGGTTTTAAGTTTGGTAATGAGTTGTAATTCAGCAGCTTCTCTTTCCAGTCTATTTCTGAAATTCCTTTGTAGTAAAACAGCTACTTTGAGATCTTGTATAGAATGTCCTGGGAGATTGAAGTGTTCTCCTACTGGTTTCTCTGTTCTGTGATTCTTGATGTCAGATTTATGTCCGTTTATTCTTTGGCGTAAGGTTTGGCCTGTTTGTCCAATATAGAGAGCTGAAGGACACTGTTGGCATTTGATGGCATACACAATGTTAGACGATGAGCAATTAAATAGTCCCGAGATGGTATGTGTGATGTTGTTGGGGCCAGTAATGGTGTTGTCCGGGTGTATGTGGCAGCAAAGTTGGCATCTGGGTTTATTGCAGGCTCTGGTGCCAGTGTCTGTGTTAAGTCTGGTTGTAGTATTATTGTGGGTTAGGAGTTGTTTAAGATTGGGTGGTTGTCTGTAGGCAATGAAAGGTCTTCCTCCCAGAGCTTGAGAAAGAGAACTGTCATTGTCCAGGAGAGGTTGTAGATCTCTGATGATGCGTTGTACTGTTTTAACTTGGGAGCTGTATGTGATGACTAGAGGTGTTCTGTTATTTTCTTTTTTGGGTCTGTCTTGCAGCAAGTTCCCACCACCCTTCTGAGTAACACCCCTCCCCACCTTCTCACTATATAGAAGGATCTGGCAACTTCTGTTTCAGTGTATCTGAAGAAGTGTGCATGCACACGAAAGCTCATACCAAGAACTAACTTAGTTGGTCTTTAAGGTGCTACTGGAAGGAATTTTTTTATATGGGCTTTGAAGACATTCGAACTCAGGGCGCAAGGGAGAAATGTGCTAAGAGGAAGGCAAATCCACATCATGATCAACTCCAGCCCAGAAACCAATGTCCCCACTGTGGAAGGACATGTGGATCCAGAATTGTCCTCCACTGTCACTTATGGATTCATTGTTTAAGCTATGTTTATGGAAGACAAGAAGACAATCTTACTCGGCTATGAGTGGAAGAAGAAGAAGAAGAAGAAGAAGAAGAAGAAGAAGAAGAAGAAGAAGAAGAAGAAGAAGAAGAAGAAGGAGAGTCCACAACCTTCCAAGTCCACCACTGTCAAACAACTCTTATCATCAGAAAATTCTTCCCAATGGTTTGTCGAAATTGCCTGTGATTTGAACCCGTTCTGGTCCTCCCCTCTGAAGCAGGAGAAAAAAAAATATTGCTCCATCTTCCATGTGGCAGCCCTTCAGATATTTGAAGAGGGCTATCATACCACCTCCCAGTCTTCTCTTTTAACAGTACACAACTTCCTCAACTGCTGTTATGTTCCAGCGAGTGGCCCTTGGAGCAGGCGTTCCAGTTGCAGAAGTTCTAAACTCATGGTTGTGGGTCAAACAAGCTGGGGTGAAGCATAGAGCATCAGTTCAGATCTAATATGTGATCCAGAGACCAGGCCAAGCTACAGGCCAAGATCAACAATACTGTAGGGAATCTAGGCAAAGGACAGCTCAGCAACGCTGGGTATTTGAATCAGGATTAAGGAAACCAGGACATCTGCTGGTCCCAGCAACTGGAAGTCTCCAATGGGAGTCTCGGGCCTCCTAGACCTCACTTGAACCACAACTCGGGATAGTGAAGGAGTTCCAGTGATTACTTGCACACAGGGAGACCCCTGACCCCTGGAACTTTGTGTTCCAGCATTCTTGAGGATGGGAGGGGTGACTCCTCTTCCTCCTCTGCTGAAGGCAATGGGACTGCAACAACACTGGAAGCTTACAAGTTCCCCACCTCTGTTGTGCTACATTCACAGGCTTAAAAGTTTATTAGGGCATCAGCTTTTGTGGACCTAAGTCCAGAATGTGTTAGCCTTTAATTTGCTACAAAACACTTTGTGGTTTTTCTACAATGGGGAGTGTGTGTAATCTCACTGCTGACAATATGTAGTAAGTATCTGGGACCATTACTCAGTCCCAGTACTTAATATAACAATTCTTATTAATTAGGAGCTGGAACAACTAGTTTTCAATCGGAGTGTTGTCAGACAGTCAGGCTCCACCCACCCCATTGCCCATTCTCCAGGATTTATCTCTAACTTACCACCCCAAAGTTTCCTTTAAATAAATGTTTCCAAATGCACAATCACTGCAGGCAGTTTTGCTGTTGTCATTGTTAAGGTTTCCGATTAATGTCAAGACAAGTACAGTCGTACCTTGGTTTTCGAACAGCTTAGTTCTTGAACGTTTTGGCTCCTGAATGCTGCAAACCCAGAAGTGACTGTTCCGGTTTGCGAACTATTTTTGGAAGCTGAATGTCCAACAGGGCTTCAGTGGCTTCTGATTGGTTGCAGGAGCTTCCTGCAGCCAATCAAAAGCCGAGCTTTGGTTTCCGAACATTTTGGAAGTTGAATGGACTTCAGAACAGATTCTATTCAACTTCCGAGGTACAACTGTACCAGAAGGCTACAAGGAAGGCAGGACAAGGTGAGGGAGGGATCCTAAATGCTTGACCAGTGACCACATCTCAAGATCCATGGGTAGCAGCCTATTCATAACTGCTCCTAGATTTTAAAAATAATGATGCCCAAGGTCCATATTTTGCCATCAGATAAAGCTTCTTAAATAAAGAGGGGTCAAAACACTATAAAACACCAAGGTTCACATAATTCCCCTTGTAAATGAGCAGCAAAATAAGACAGCATGAAATTATAGGACTGTGGTGGTTTCTCGTAGAAGGAAAATGACCGTCACATGCCAGAAAGTCAGGCAGGCTGAGGTTTTGCAAAATTACAGCAGTTGACTTCCTCGTGGTGACAAGCGACACAAGAACTGGCAAGACCAGGTTGTTGGGTGGTTTGGGAGGTTGGAAACAATGTCAGCACATTTTGAAACTGCAAGATCAGAACTTATCAAATCTGGATCGTTCCAGTGCAATTCAAGACAATTTGGAGGCGTATTTAACCACAAAATAGAATGTCCCACAACATGTTCCACGGTTAGCATGAAAAAGTTGCGAACATCTGGTCAGCTGAGTGGAATCCTCCTATCTTAAATGAATCTTAAATGTATTTATTTATAATCAAAAGTATTTATAAGTCTCCTTTTATCAAAGCATCTCAAGGCAGTTTACAATAAAATCCACGAAAAATTAAGGGCTGTCTCCAATACTGCTGTTCCACTATTGCAACAGACTTCTGCATCTGCCACAGAACTTTCCACTCTTCTCCCTTCCCCTCAAAATCTTCTCAAGAGAATTGAATGACCCTCTGGATCAGGAATCTGTTCCTGCGGTACTTTGAAACTATGCTTAAACTTAGTCTTCCTCTACTCTGAAGTAAGCCTCACTGGGTTTGCTGGATTGTTTATTAAAATATTTGTACACCTCCATTAGATTTTTTTTTAAATTATCAAAGTGGCTTACAACAACCACATAATGAAGACCATATAAATTTTTAAACTCCGAGACTTTCAATTAACTATTATAGAAAGATATTTTCTTAACTGCTTGCACATGGCTGGCAGGATGGAAAAAATTTCAGCAGCCATTGAGGGGGCTACTTTCAAATAAATGTAGAGAGGATTTCCCCACCTCTACCCCAATACCACGGACCATTATAGCGACTATTCTGGAAAGCAAGTGAAATAAATTCCTTTCTGACTTGAATGTTGCTGCTGTGTTTTGTGCAATGGCTTCAGTAGTTCAGAGGCAAAGATTCAATACTCTCCCTGTCTGCTCCATGCATGGCTCAGGCTGGTGACTCCAGGAGAGTACAGAGGCAAGCAAGGCTCCACTACTACCCTGGACAGCTCCATGAGAGCAGGCATGTTGCTCCAGCAGCAGTTGTGCTCAGACTGAGCCATAAATAGGATCTGCAGCTCTGGTTTAGTTGCAAGATCCATATTCACTTAAAGTGGCCCTAACCACTTCATCAGCTGTCGGCTCAGATGGAGTGGGGAAGTGGCTGGGGTACCCGAAGTGGAGTCCTCCGAGAGGAGTACAATGTCTATAGGTGGCACAACAGGCTCTGCTTGACCAAGCACCAGGGGTGCCAACTTGAATAAAACACTGGGGGACCCAGGTAAGCCCTGCCCATATAATCAATCACATGATACGGTGCACACACACCATTTGAATGGCAATGCACATCAACTTTGGGGGGCCCGGCCCCCTCAAATATTTTATTGGACAGGGGTTGAAGGGACCTCAGCCTCTAAGAGCTGCTCCTATATCATTCATATCACATCTATATCATTCCTAACTGAATCCAACCCCAGACCAGGTTGGAAAGGACCTGGTGCAGCCCTAGTGTTCAGAAGAAAGCCCCTGGATATCACCTGCTACAGAGGGGCTGGGACAAGTAAAAAATAATAAATGTTTTGCCCCGTTCTGTGTCCAGATTGTGTGCTTCTCAAAGATATGCCAGATGGCCACTGAGGGAATCAGGGCACTGTACTCAAGAAGATCTTTAGTCTGACCCAACAGAGCTCTTGTTACATTATTGTCATATCACAAGAGTGGCCGACAGTGTCAAAGACAGGGCAAGTCATTTGGTTTCCTTTTGTCTGTCAAGGGCAGCAATGAAAGCCTTTGTCATCTCGCCCCAGTTTGGGGAATCCATTGGTTTTTACCCTCGTGAGACTAATTATACCAAGTCATCTCACACTGCACCCTGGGCAATGTTTTGTGAAGTTAGCTTTGTGCTGTTCAACATCCATCCCCACCACTGGTATCTTACTGTCACGACAGCTGAAGATGAATGATTCCCTGTTATAACTGCTGCAGGAACGAACCAGTCCACCTGCCAAACAATTATTAGCCTCCAGCCCCTTCCTCATCAAAGCAGAAAAGCAAAGGGCTGGGGGTTTTTTTCTGCTGGAAGGAGCCATCAAGGCACAACATTAAAGAGTCTTGTTGTATCAGACCAATTGTCCATCTTCTCCAGCTTCCATCAGTGGCCCATTATAGAAAACTTACAAGCACAACCTGAACACAACACCAATCTCCCCCCTCTTACAGTTTCCAGAAAACTGGAAACTGGGTGACTGAAGACAGTCCTCTATTTGGAGTACTGCCCTCACTTTGGGGGTAATCCTGGATCCAACATTGTCACTTGAGGGCCAAGGTGACCTCAGTGGCAAGGACTGCCTATTTTCCAGTCCATCTGGTCCTCTAGCTGCAGCTCCTTTGGGATAGAGATGACTTGACCATGATACTCAATGCTCTCATAGAATGGGAGAATTGGGAGGGACTCCAGCAGTCACCTAGCACAGATAACTTCCAGACTGGATAACCACAATGCACTTTAGTTGGGGTTGCCCTTGAAGACTTGGAAATTACACCTGGTTCAGAAGGCGGCAGCCAGATTACTGGCTGGGGTTGCCTTTAGAACTCATATAAACCCCGTTCTGAAACAGTCACATTGGCTGCCAGTTAATTTATGGACACAATCCTAGATGCTTGTGCTTGTATTTAAAGCCCTAAACAGCTGAGGCCCAAAATACCTGAGACTTCCTCCTTCCCAATAGGCCCTCTTAGGTGTTCAGATCAGTCCTTTTGATAGTTCTCTTCCCCTCAGAAGTTCAAGGTGGGGGTGGCCTGGCAGAGGGCATTCTCTGTAGCAGCCTCTAAGTTGTGAAACTCCTTACTCAAAGAGGTGGATCTGGAAAACGCTGAAGATGTACATAATGAGGCCCACTGGCTTAATGAAAGGTTAGACAAACTCATGGAGGCTTTGTCATAACTGAACCTCCAGAGCAAGTAAACCATTGAATGAATACCAGCTGCTGATGGAGGAGGGTTCTTGCCTTGGTCTAAAAAGCCTTTAAGGCTTCTTAGAAGCATCTAGCTGGCAACTGAACTGAATCCTATGGGACTAGGGGTGGTTGAATCTGTCAGTTTTGATTTCCCTGTTTCTCATTTTTCACATATTAAGTTCTCCACATTTCCACATCATTTTGTTATTAAAATGCATATATGCAACTGTGCCTACTATACACATTTGTGCAAAACAATTCCCCCCATTTCAATGCATTTTGTATGTTATTTTCACCAGTACGAGCATTTTTTAAATGCACACATTATACTAGCATATGCATTTTTGTACACGTTATTTGGCCGGATAACTGTATTGCAAAATTCAGAGAAGTGCAAATTCTGAAGAATGAATGTGTTTTGGTTCATGCGATCTTTGAGAAAAAGATAGATTTGCCTTTAAATGGGAATTGAGTCAGATTTCTCCTCCATCTCTATATTGGCTGCTTGGGCTGATCCTGGAAAGATCTTCTTAGGGATCTACTTCCTTCCAATTGGCCTTCTCATCACCTGCCCTGCCATAGCTGCCTATGTTTATGTCTATGTTTCAGGATTGGCCCATTAGCACACATATCTCCATTGGCCCTTTATGTCTTAACCTCCCTGCAGAACTAGGTTGCAGAGGCATAGGGTGTCATCAGCTTGCAATCTTTCCCTGGGAGGTAATTAGTTCCCATTTAGAGGGATGACAAATTGATCAGGCAGGGATCTTGCCGAGCCTAAGAGTGAAGCTAAATGGGGCTGGCGGAAGCCCCTGGCAAGTCAGACTTGTAAGCCTGTCAATGCATTTTACAGTTTCAGAATTTAATCACCCAACAGCAGGAGAGGGGAGACATTGCTACTAGGTGGAAAGTGTGGCGGCGGGGAGGGGGAGGTCAGAAAGAAATATGGGGAAGGAGGAGGAGAAGAAGGAGGAGGAGGAAAGGAGCAGGAGGAACCAACACTTCTTCCTGCAAGTTCATTATCGCCTCTCTAAAGCATGACGACTTGTGAAATGGGTTAGATGCACGGATGCCTCCGTTAACGGCCAAAGGAGGAGGAGGAGGGAGGGGGGAGAGTGTGCATGGGGCTGCGGCTGGGGGGGTTGCACATCATTAGGAACGGAATAAACGATACCAAGGCACAGAGCAGAAATGATTTGATTAGCAATTTCCAGTTTTGAAAAGACCTGGATGCAGACCAAATGACTATACAGAAGGTGCGACGGAGTTCTTAATTGCTGTAGCTGCACAGGGAGACGCAATGATTTGTGACACATAATACAGCACAGTACGCCGACGCTAATAACTGTTAATTAACTGTGGCAGTGATATACTCTCAAAATGCACATATGAGTTACCATAATTTCTCGATTAAAAGCTACACCGTTAGGAGCCAAGAGAAGGAGGCTTGATGGGTGTATGGGGGTTGTTTGTGGGGAGGGGGGAAGAGAGATGGGAGTAGCGTCATCATTTATTATTATTTTTTTAATGTAACCTTCCTTTGGAGCATGGTTCATCTCCTGTTTCGGAGCCAAAGCAGCTAGGAAACGCCAGGCATGAAAAGATCCTCCTGCCAAAATGCAAAACAGTTCCTGAATGAACCTTTCCCTCCAGAGAAGCAGTTATTAATTCCGAAAGGCTGTTCCTGCACCACGCCATCTGGCAGGCAGCAAAAGAGTTCAGGGGAGGCTGTTCCGCAAAAGATTCCGCCTGGATCCTGCTCGCCCCAGTGACATCACTCACTAGCCAGAGGCCCAGCCCCACCTCCCCTTCATTTTCAAGTTTTAAAATGTTTTGAGTCATGGCATGGCAGTGAATGCACAGAAGTGGATGGACCCACGGAGCCTGTTAAAAGAAACGTACAACTTCCAGATGCAACAAGAAGGATAATGGTGGAGGCTGGTTCATTACGGAGAGTGGAGCATTGCTCCACCAACTTCTTCCAGCCCTCACCTGCTTGACTTCTTACATACAGTCAGTCCAGGAGGGCATAGGAGCCAACTCCTAGGGGTCAAGGTCTCTTCAGCCCACACCCCCAATAAAATATTTGAGGGAGCAAAGCTGATGGCTATTGCTATTCAAATGGTTTGTGTGCACCACATCATATGATCAATTATGCAGGACAGGCCTTACCCCCCCATATTTTATTCAAGTTGGCATCACTGCAGGGGGGTAGCCCTAGATGCCAGCTTCTTCCTCGACCACCTTAATCTCAGTTGTTGCCCCTGAGAATAGGGACAAAACTAAAATTAATGGGTTCTGCCATAGACTCCACTGGAATTCCAGCTCTTTCTGAGAGTATCTATACCCAGGAGAGCCCCATAGCTCAGTGGTCCACCATGAAGAAGGAATGATAAGAAGTAGCATGGCTGGAAAAGACCTCCATCTGGGAACAGATGGTGAGCAAAACCTTTGCAGGACGTCCTGGGGAGCTGCTGCCAGACAAAGGAGACCGTATTGAGGTTGAAAGACCCACTGGAGGCTGGTCCCCTGGGGCAAATGGGGTCTGCCCCGTGAACTATGTCTGTCTTCAGCAAGCCCCCGCCTGCCTGCCTTCTTACTTATATCAAGTCCAGCAGTTAACCACATAGCCAATCAGTTTCCATCAGCTCCTTAGTCTTAGTGTTGCCCTTGTAGAACTCAGCAGGGGGAGGCTGGGGACAAAACTAGAATTAGTTGGCTCTGTCTACCATTTGCTCTGGCGCCCCCTACTGTTAGGCTCCCAGTCTTCCACCCAGCCACCATTTGGAGGACTCACATGCCATTCTCACACATGCTTTACATGCATGCAGAATGTCCAAGGTTCATTCTCTAGTGTCTCCAGCTAAATGAACTTCAAGAAGTGCTCCCCCTGGGAAGGGCTTTTGCTACTCACAGCAGGGGGAAAAAAACTTATTTATTATGGATCACTGTATCATAAAAATATATCAAAGTGGTTTAGTAATAATATCTACATAATAATTAATTTAAAAAACCAAGCACTTGACAGTTTAAAATCAGAGACCATCAACTAAGCATTGTGGAAAGATGCGTTCCTACTTGCCCGCCTAAGCCTGGAGAGTTTTCAAACAGGCATTTAAAGGTTGAAACAAAAGGCTCCTGCTGAATCTCTGTTGGCAGAGTATTCTACAGGACTGGACCGATGACATTAAAGTCTCTGTTTTGTGTTGATGTCAGATGAGCCTCGCCAACTCGGGGGACAACCAGTGACACTCCTGCAGATGATCTCAGTGATCAAGCTGTGACCTAAGGGCTCAGGCAGTCCCTAAGGTACCCTCGAGTTAATTGTTCAGGGCCTTGTAATTCATACAAGAGTCTCAAACTTGGCTCAGTAGTAGATGGGCAGCCAGTGCAGATGTTTTAACAGTGATGTCACAAGTTGTTGGCCATGTGCCCCATCAGAGCTCTGGCAGCCACCTTCAGGGATATTAGGCAACTGTCAGAGAAGCACCCATGCTAATTGCAGTGTGTTTATGGCACTTATATGCTGCTCAACCAGTAGCATTTGTAAGTGGTACACATCAAAATAAACCATACAGGGAATGAAACAGCACACATTCATTTATAACAAACTAGCGCAAACCTGAACACTACTTCAAAATGCCTCCTGGAACAAGGACGTCCCTGTCAGGCATTTGATGTTCAGCAGGGAGGGTTTCATTCATTCAAGCTTGGGCATGCAGCACTGAATTCGTGGAGGTGCATCTGAGTTGGGGGGGACCACCAACAGGACTGCCCCAAAGATCTCAGTGATCTGGAAGGGCTAAAAGGGACCAAGCAGTCCTTAAGATACCCTGGACCCAATTTGTTAAGGGCCTTGTAAATTATTACAAGAAATTTGAATGTGATCTAGTACCATTTATGAGTAGACTGTCCAAACATTTAAGGACCAGAGTTAAGTGCTGACCCCGTTAATAGTCTAGTGGCAGAATTTTGTACCAGCTGGAGCTTCTGCACCATGCACAAGGGATTCCCCGCATAGAGTGCATTGAAGCAATCTAGTCATGATTCACAATGGCCAGGCTACCTTTGCCCAAGAATGGTTGTAATTGGCACATCAGCCATAGATGGCAAAAAAACCCCACTCCTAGCCACTGGGGTTATCTGACGCTCAAAGATGGACCAAGGAGCAGCTCCAAATGATGAACTTGTTCTTTCAGAGGGATAGTAACCCCAATCGGGACTGGGAAATGCCCCAAAGCAACTATTGCACTAGGACTCGTTTGGTGGACTGTTTTATTGGTGTACACATTCCCTTGAGTGCATTGATAAAACTCTGCAAAAAGGCATTGATTGCACCAGGGGTGCTTCAGTTGGGATTCCTGCATTGAAGGGCTTTGTACCAGAAGACCCTCAAGGTCCCTTCCAACTCTCCAACTCTATGGTTATATGATTCTAGGACTGTCTATGCAAGTACTTTATGTGATAGTGGGGATAGGGGGAGCAACCCAAATACTGCACTGAGGATCTTTCTGTGTGATGTTTAATAACACATTTGCACCATATACTGGAGTCAATGTGAGTATCGGAAGAACACTATTTACACATCACCAAAAAAGAGGACAAACAGATTTGCATAAAATATCCACATTCTGATTTATATGTATGACTATAATTTAAATAAGAAGATTGTATATCTTGCCAGAGGTGGATTTAGTGCAGCTACACTAGGCGCACAGCTAAGGGGGGTGCCCAGCAAGGCATTGGGAAGGAGGTGTGAGGGCTCTGACAGGGTCCAAGAGTCCTCCTTCCTCCTTTGCAAAACTGAACAAGTGCCTACTGGGCTTTGGGAAGAAGAAGAAGAAGAAGAAGAAGAAGAAGAAGAAGAAGAAGAAGAAGAAGAAGAAGGAGAAGAAGGAGAAGAAGAAGAGGAGGAGGAGGAGGAGGAGGAGGAGTTTGGATTTGATATCCCGCTTTATCACTACCCTAAGGAGTCTCAAAGCGGCTAACAATCTCCTTTCCCTTCCTCCCCCACAACCAACACTCTATGAGGTGAGTGGGGCTGATAGATTTCAAAGAAGTGTGACTAGCCCAAGGTCCAGCCCAAGCAGCTGCATGTGGAGGAGCGGGGAAGCGAACCCGGTTCACCAGATTACGAGTCCACTACTCTTAACCACTACACCACGAAAGGGACCCTGCCAGAGCCTCACACCTCCTTCCCAAAGCTCGGCTTAAGCCAGCACCACGAGGGCTGGAGGGAGGGTGTTAAATGTTGGCTTTGCACAGGGTGGCGTATTACCAAGGTCTGCCCCAGATCTTGCCATTGTGCAGAAGACTGTGACTAGGTGACCTATGTGTGCCTTGCTAGTCTACTGTCCTGGTGCTATGTGTTGACGGGCAACTTCAAGGCCCCACTCTTCCCTTCTTAGGGTTTGTTATCTCTAGATTGGACTTGGACCTTCCTACCAACAGAGGACTCTAATTCTAATCAGACTGGAATACAGGAGGACCAGAATGCAGGGCAGAGTGAACAACTGGAATAATAATGGGGTGGAAATACGACTATTCCCCCCCCCCCATTTTCATTACCTGTGAAATACCTCCATTTATTTATTGAAATATTGAAGCTCCCGAGATACCAAGGCTGTGGACACACACAGCACATTTAATTTTTGGCGGCAACTCTCTCTCTTTAATGATATTTCCAAGAGTTATGGGTTTTTAAAAAGTCACATCTAAGATTGCTTAATGAGCATTGGCCACAGAGCAGAGGAAGCCAGGCCTGGTATGGTTTAGTCAGCTGTTAGCTTTATCGCCTCTCCTCTGTAGTAAAAGTGACAAGTTGAACACATTACAGGGAGCTCAGATGTGTTATGTAGATGAAGCCTGCAGCAATAGCCGCCTCCTCTCGATTATTTATGACGTCTATATAATACAATGGACCGAGATTTAAACCATTGTGGTGCCGTTTGTTTTCCAGGCTTCCAAAAGTACGGCAGATTTTGTGCCGAGAATTGTGTCTCTGTTACATATTAATCAAAAGCCCCGTGCGCGCGGCTCTTACTCGGCAAACGAAAGGGAGAGAAAGATTAAAGTGCTTGGCTTTTTCCTCAGCTGTCAAGGACAGGCCATAAAATCATAATAAAGGCTTCTAAATAATGCGCAATCTGACAGGCCTTGGTTCAGCCGCACACTCCTTTATGGGGGTTAACTACAAAATAACTCCCAGTGAGTGATTGGGAACAGGCATGCGGGTAATACTGTAATGCCAATGACTACATAACTCTTTGCAAAGTTCATTTGGCATCACTTCTACCCAACTTGGCGGAGGCAGATGGTTCTTCACACCCAAGACAGCACGCACAAAAACAGGGTTTCTCAAAGAAATTATGAGCTGGAACAGGCCAGGCTTCCATAATAGTCTCTGGCTGCAACTCCAGACACAGTCACCTGGTTGTAAGTCCCACTGAACTCAATACGATTTACTTAAGCAGTGGTAGCTCTGAGCATTATGCCCCTGAACACCAGTTACTGGGAATCATAGTGGGCTCTTGTGCTCATGTCCAGTTTGTAGGCTTACCACCAGAAGCATCTCGTCAGCCATTGTGGGAACAGGTATGTGAAACTAGATGGGTCCAGTGGTGTAGTGTGTGGGGCGACCATAGGGGCAGTTGCCTCGGGTGCAAAATTGTTAGGGGTGCAAACTTTCAACACCTGGTGCTGCCTCAATACAGCTCTGCACTTCAGTTTCTGGACTCCGTTGAAAACAGCTTCTCCATGCAAACCAGGAAGTGACATCTCCAGACAATGGAATGACTCTTCCTTTCTTAGCTCTGCAGCTGCGATCTCCTGGGTGATGCGGACACCATTAGGCAGTTGACCGTGCATGTGTACTCCATCCATTCCCTCTGTGAGGGGAATAAAGGTCTCCTAACATCTCGTAGCCCCCTTAAGAAACCATAGCTCCCAGGATTCTTTGGGGGAAGCCATGGTTCTTTAAAGTGGTACAACACTGCTTTAAACGTACAGTGCAGATGGGGTCCTTGTTTAAAGGGAGCTAGAATATCAAGATGTGGATTTCCCCCTCTGAACCATTAGATTCTTAAAAAAATAATAACAATGAGATGAATTGTGGAAGTTATTGGACTCATGGATTTTCATTTTTATTTCCCCCTTGAAGTAGAACTGGGCCTGCCAGGCAGAGTTTCAAAATTTCATAAGCCTGCCTTTGCTTTATTATCTTTGCAGCCGCTGGAACCAAAACGCAGCAGGACTGTGGGTGGTCTGCCTGCTTCTCATAGTGATATTTAGACATTATTCTGGAGGTGTCGGGCACATGCCAGAGAAACATCCAATGCTGTCCATTTTCGTTGACAGAACAGCACGAACGTCTCACTGTTACCTCGAGCATCGGGGAGTTGCAGAGCCATAGGTGTCAGCTTCTAGAGGCTGTGGTCCCTTTGCCCCCCTCAATAAAATATTTGAGGGGGCTGCCCCGCCCCAAGTTGATGGGCATTGCCACTCAAATGGGGTGTGTGTGCCACATCATGTGATCAGGGTGGGGCTTACCTCCAATACTTTATTCAAGTTGGCACCCCTGTGTGGAGCACAATCTTTTGAAGCTCACAGCACAATCCTTTACAGGCCTACTCTGTTGTAAGTCCCTCTGAGTTAAATGGAGCATACTCGCAGGAAGTGTTTCCGGAATTACAACCTTGGTAGCTTTAAAATAAGAAGATAAAGAGAGCCCTGCTGGATCAGGTAAGTGGTCCATCTAGACCAGCATCCTGTTCCTACAGTGGCCAACCAGATGAAGCCCACAAGCAAGATCTGAATGCAGCAGCACTCCCCTCCTGTAATCTCCAGCAACTGGTATTCAGAAGTATACCGCCTCCAGTGGTGGAGGTTAGAACATAACCATCAGGGTTAGTAGAAGCCATTGATAGCTCTTTCCCCCAAGAAACTGTCCAGTCCTTGCCATCTAAGCTGTCATCACTAAGTTGCCAGCAAATTCCTTTAACTGTACACTGTGAGGAAAAGTACTTTCAACACTGGATGTAAACAACTGGCTGCACATATGGTGTCACTTGGAGATATGGCGTCTAGAATCAGAGTCTTTGCTTCCTTGAGAAGATGGGTTCTGGAGTGGATTTAGGACCAGTTCTGCCACACTTGGCACCAAGCCTAGGGGGCATCACAGGGTGGCACAACTATGATATAGCGAGTTGAGCAGAATGGAAGGTGAGAGGCGGGGTACTGAATTTTGGTCTCACACAGGGTGCTCCTGAAACTTGATAGACCAAAGTCTACCCCGATGGGTTGTACCTCACAGCAGTTGCCTTGGGTGTGCTTATTCCCTCTCTTCCCCTCCATGTCATGTCTATTTACATTGTAGCGTCTGAGGGGAAGGGACGGTGCTGTTTCATTGATAGGTAAACTGATCTAGGAACCCTTCTGGCTGAAGCATAAGGTATAGATACTTTGAATAAATGCGTAAGTTATTGCTAGGACGGTTACAACAATCCTATAAGGTCACATGCACACCATGCTTTGATAACACTTTGAGAACACTTTAATCGTCATGGCTCTGTAGTTTGTTAAGGATGCTGAGAGTTATTAGAAGACCCCTACTCCCCTCACAGAGCTACAATTCACCGGGTTCCTTGGGAAGAGGGATTGATTGTAAAACCACTCTGAGTATTCTACGTCATCCATGGCTGGGCTTAGCCATCAATCCATCCATATTTTCATTAAACCATTAGGTTGCTTTTAGTGAATAGGTTATTTAAATGCCCCTTTTGAAGTTTCAGAGCACACACACACACACACACACACACACACACTATAGTTCTGTGCACAGTAACTCGAATTTAAATTCAAAGCATTCGGCATTTAAGTGTGTATAATGGTATGTAGGAGTGTGGCCAAAATACCCAGTTAAAATCAGACAAATGGGTAAATTATTCATGCTAAAATCCACAATCTCTTCTGGAGGGAAGCCCATTTTTTTTAAAGTCTTTGAAAGATTACTGGAATAAGCATTAATGCCTCCCAATTCTAGCATGGCAAAGTTCTCTCTGGATTTTGGAGTTTTGAATTAATCTAGCCTCATTTCCAAGCAGAACCACGGACTACAGATATTTCTATTTCTAAATTATGTACAAACTACTGGGCATGTGTACAGTGGTACCTCGGGTTACATACGCTTCAGGTTACAGACTCCGCTAACCCAGAAATATTACGTTGGGTTAAGAACTTTGCTTCAGGATGAGAACAGAAATCGTGCTCTGGCAGCGTGGCGGCAGCAGGAGGCCCCATTAGCTAAAGTGGTGCTTCAGGTTAAGAACAGTTTCAGGTTAAGAATGGACCTCCAGAATGAATTAAGTACTTAACGTGAGGTACCACTGTAGTTTGCTAAAGTTTCCAGACTATTCAGCTAATTTGTGGTTCCTTTTTTTACACACAGATACATTTTCAGTTTCTCATTTCTCCAGGCCTGAGTTTGGGTCTTCATGTGTCCATATCTGTCAGGGAACTGACATCAGAGCAACAGGAGAAGGAGAGGCTCTCCAATTCTGCAGGGGAAGGTACCAGCACAAGGGGGAGACATAGCTTGATAGAGGGGGAAGGAAATCAGCATAACACCAAGGTTCCAGGAGAGCAAATGGGAGAAGAGGTGGAAGGGCTCCAGGATTCTTCCTTGGAAGTCCGTGAGGAGAGCACTGGTCCTCCACTACCCACGCCCTCCCTGCACAGGAGACTTCCGCGCAATGAGAGGCGGAGACGATTGGGTGTCAAACAGCTTTTATGCTGGCAAAGGTTTAAGAAACGCCCACAGACAGATTCTGCTAGTGACTGAGGCAGCCGCGCTGAGATGGGCTGTGCAGTCAAAATGGTTTAAACTATGCAACCAAGCTTCCAAACGGGAAGGTTTACGCACGAGTAACTCCCAACCATTACAATATCAGTCTGCAATTTTGTTCATTTTTTAAGAAAAAACATTCTCAAAAAAGTTCACCAACACTAAATTTCACTAGTACTATGCAATCACCTTTTTTTTCTTTTTTCATATGCTAACTTTGCCTAAAATACACATTTTTGCAAACCACTTTCTCCTTATACAATGTATGCTATTTTCACAAATATATGGATATTTATGCACATGTTGCCCAAGCATATGCATTTTTGTACACAAAACTTGGTCAAAGAACCATATTGCAGAATTCAGAGAATTGCAAATTTCAAAGAGTAGCTATGTTTTGGTTTGAATACTGTTTAAGAAAGTGCCTTTAAATGCATTTCTTGCCTGAAACCACGCACATGTTCACATGTGGAAATACCATATTTTTTGCTCTATAAGACTCACTTTTCCCTCCTAAAAAGTAAGGGGAAATGTGTGTGCGTCTTGTGGAGCAAATGCAGGCTGTGCAGCTATCCCAGAAGCTAGAACAGCAAGAGGGATTGCTGCTTTCACTGCGCAGCGATCACACTTGCTGTTCTGACTTCTGAGATTCAGAATATTTTTTTTTCTTGTTTTCCTCCTCCAAAAACTATGTGCGTCTTATAGAGCAAAAAATACAGTGATTTGTATAATAATCATATCAAGGTATGGATTAGGTGGTTGTTGTTGCTGCTGCTTCTGCTGCTGCTGTTGTTGTTAGTGTTTTAGCATGCCACATCTTCACATTGATAGTGAAGATGGGAGAAAGAGATAGGGTGGTAACCATTGCTAGTCCTACTTGGAGTAGACCCACTGAAGTTTATGGACATGACTGATTTGTGATTATTAATTTAAATGGGTCAACTCTGGGCTGGATTCAACTAACCACCCCACCAGTCCACTTTGGAGGAGAACCCCCAAAATGGCATGCAGGGAGAAGAGAGGTGGGGCTGTTCTGTCTGGGAAGCAGAATGCTTGCACTGCAAAGAAGCTTTGTTGGATACAACCCATACAAACTGAATCGCATTGAGGCTATGGCAAAGCATGCATTCTCCAGTTGTAGGATTGATCTATGAAAATCTCTCAACTTAAACCAGAATTCAGGAGGAGCAGAAGAGAGTGGAGAATCAATGGAAGAAGAAAAGACTGGAACTGTAGAAATCACTTCTGCTTTCTCTCGTAAAGCACCATGACTGGCTCAGGACTAGGCAACAAGTCAAGTCCTTTCAGTGATGAAAATTTCTGAGTGAGTGAGTTGTGGGTTGGTAAAGGGAGGACAAGCAGCCAGGAGTGGGTCGAAGAGGCACAAGATTAAGAACCTCTCAGACAACTTTAGCTCTGACTTTTGCAGGATTGTGGTATCTATTGACAACCTCTTTATCCCAGACTTTGACCCCTGAGAGAGATATTTTCAGGACCCACCCTTTTTTTTTTAACCATGTTTTTAATGGAAAGTTTTTCAATTGTTTTAATGTTGCAATTTAGATTGTTGTAGCCCACCTTGGGACATTAGGATGAAGAATCAGCAGTAGAATAAACTAAAATACAACAACAACAACAACAACAACAACAACAACAACAACAACAACAACAACAACAACAACAACAACCTATGTGAGGAGACAATATGGGTCAGTGGTACCAAAAGCTCTTTTGAGTAGACTTACTCCCTAAGTACATAAAGTCTTAAAAATTGACTGAATATGAGTCAGTTTTTATGGGTAGCTTTCCCCATGTTTATAAATTGTTGTTTTGTATAGGGATTTCTACAAGGAACAGGGATTATAGCAGGCTTCCTCAAACTCAGCCCTCCAGATGTTTTGAGACTACATTTCCCACCATCCCTGACCACTGGTCCTGTTAGCTAGGGATCATGGGAGTTGTAGGCCAAAAACATCTGGAGGGCCAAGTTTGAGGAAGCCTGGATTATAGTTTTATGCATTTGTTAACTTGGAAAAGCACAATAAGAGTAACAACAACAACAAACTTTGTGAAGCTCTTCCCATTTCACACCACGATCCTTGGCTTTGAACTGCAGTTGGGCTTTAAAGCAAAGAGCCGTAAGTATTCAAAGCTATGTGCCCTTTTCTCCAGAGGTTTGCCTTGCCACATGCGCTGCCATGCTTCCTGCAAACCACTGACAGGCTCATGCTGATTATTCAGATCATCACTGAATGATTCTGATTGCCTTTCATTTCAAGGAGATAATATATAACATTGAAATTCAGATAAGCCTCTTCTCCCCCCCTCCCAACACCCTTGCTTTCTTCCGCCTGATAGCTGCAAAGTCTTAAAAGATCATCGAAAAAGGAGCAGGTCACATTCTGAGATGTAAGTGCCAACTGTATAATTTCCTGCTCTCTGAGGAGCTTTAAATCCTGGCACTGCTGACCTGCCAGCAGGAGATGGGACCTTACATTTGCCCTTCTTATCATTGGCTAATAACCATTAGGGACAATAGTGAGAGCTCACACCTGCTGCCCAATAGGAGCACAGTTGGAGCTCAACAGGCAGCCCTGAGATGAAATCTTGTCCCCCTTTCGCTACAAAGGCTGCTCTCTGTCTCTTGGATGCAGATACAATTCCCTTCACCCAAGAGGGATCAAGGGGAGGGATGGGTGAATCTGTCCATTTCAGCTCGCCTCAGTTTCTTAAATTTAGCCACCCACATTTCCACATCAGTCTGCACTAAAAAAAGAGAGAGGGAAAGTCCTCATGAACATTCATCAACACTTTAGTGCAAATTTCTCTAATATACATATTTCCTGTAACATATTGATATTTTTGTATGGAAGCAATTGAGATTTTTGTGGAAATGGGGGATTTCAGGGGAGCCCTGTTGGCTCAGGCCAGTCCCATCTAGTCCAGCACCCTGTCCCTACACCATGACCAACCATATGCCTATGGAAAGCATCCAAGTAGGACATGAGTACAACACCCCTCTTTCCTCCTGAAGTCTCCAGCAATTAGTATTCAGAAGCACCATGCCTCCAAATCATGGTGGTAGAACAGCCATCAAGGTTAGAAGCAACTTAGAAGCAACCTCAGCTCTCACAATCAGAAATTTATTTCTCATGCATAGTTGGAATCTCCTTCCTTGTAATTTGGATCCATTGTGTTGGATCCTACCCTCTGGAGCCGCAAAAGAAGAAGAAGAAGAAGAAGAAGAAGAAGAAGAAGAAGAAGAAGAAGAAGAAGAAGAGGAGGAGGAGGAGGAGGAGGCAGCCTGCTCCATTTTCCATGTGTATATCTGAAGATGGCTATCATATCATCTCACGGTCTTCTCTAATCTAGGCTAAACATACCAAACTCCCTCAACAGTTCCTTATAAGGCTTGGTTTCCAGATCCTTCATCATCTTGGTCGCCCAATACCCTTTCTAAACTGTGGTGTCCATAACTGGTCATAGGGGTCTGTCCAAGGCAGAATAGAGTGGAACTATTACAATCATACAACTGTAAATTGCCATGGCTTCTGGCTATCTGGGGATAGTCTGTTAAAGGAGCCAAGAGGTGTTAAGAATCACAGAATCACACAACTGTAGAGTTGGAAGGGACACTGAGGATCATCCAGACCAAGCCCCTGCAATGCAGGAATATGCAGCTGTCCCATACGAGGATTGAACCTGCAACCTTAGTGTTATGAGCACCACTCTCTAACCAACTGAGCTATCCAGGCCCCCAGTCCACCTCACAGAGCTCTTATTTCCTATTGTGACTTAACAAGCAACCTGTCTCCCCAGGGAACTTTGAGAAAACGTAGCTCTGAGAGGGGAACAAGGGTCTCCTAACGACAACCCATCATTTCCCATGACGGAGACTGCATTGCTGGCTGGAGACCTGGAAAGCCCTTGTGGATCAGCCAAGCCGTACACAGCTTTTACACCAACGAGCCTCCGTGCCCCCAGCTCCCCATATCCTTTTTTAAAAACAAGCTTATTTGTCCCTACTTTCTGTGCCTGCAAAGCAGCAGGAGTGGCCCAGCCCCAACGCCGCAGTGAAGTATTAACTCATACTGAACACAGTTTGTCTCCAAGGACCTTCCTGGCCCCTTCGTCATCCTATGCTGACATTTTAATCGTGCTTTTGTGGAAGCCGGCTGGCAGTATGTCATCAGGAATGGCGCGGCAAGGGGCCAGGGAGGGCTGCTCACTGTGGCGGCTGCCGAGGGACGCAGCCTATTCTGACAGACTGAGCAATAATCTGAACTTACTGCACTGAGCCAGTGGGACACCAGCAGGGCCGCTTTATCTTCTTCATTAAAGTGTGCTCAGGAAAAAAAAAATCCATTTTCCTTTAAAGTCTCAGGAACAGATGGAGTAAAATTAATTGCGCCATTAAGTCCCGATAGACAATACCAGAGTGGTTTTCTTTCAACGGTGCATGTGTGTTACAAAGTGCTCTTCGTAAAAGGCAATTACTGCAACATTTGCCATAAAATAAAGGTTGCTTTAATGGGCAATAAACACAGGCTTCAAATTTTGTATGAAATGGGTCTCCAAAGGGCGCTGTTATACGCTGCTCAAAGGCACAACTGACTTTAGCATTGCAGCTCTGGCTCCAGCTCAACTAACAGAGAACAATGATTTCTAAGACCCTTGGATGGATGGATGGTTACACACACACACACACACACACACACACACACACACACACACTGAAAGAATTATGCATGCAACGGTACCTCATTGCAAGCCCTTTTAATCTACTCCCACCCCCATCTCTTTTTATCCTGCTCAGGAAACTATGAAGAGGAGAGACTCTGGCAGCTGGTCTGCTGGCTTCATCGACTGCTTTAGAAAGAGTGTACAAGGCAGCAGAGGCATATGGAGAACAGACAGGAAGAACAGGTAGATTGGGGGGGAGCAGCCCACTGGAGAATCGGTTGGCTTCCAGATGGAGGAAATAACAAGGCTTGATTTCCTCACATCATTGTCCTGACAGCTAGACAGAGGACTCAATATTACGATTCCATTTGGGATGGTGGGGAGAAAAGAAATCCAGAGGCAACCCACGCCAGCCTCAATAGATTCCTCATAGCTGTAATCTAGTGCAGAGGCTCAGAGGTTTTGTGGTGTGTGCGAAAGCTAAACAGCAAATGAAAGCAACAGTCCTGATCATTTGACAGGGCAGTCAGGGTGGGGGCCATCAACATGGCATTATTAACATGCAAGGTGATTGATGTAAACAGTATAGGGCTTGAAATTATAATTTAACAACTGGAACCTGTGACACATTGTTTGATTAGTCATTCATTCATTCAAAACATTAATATATAGCACTATTTCATAAAGAAAATAGCACAACTTTAAATAAAACAGATACAATGAAAACTGTTTAAAACGAGTTAAATCAGAAATCAGCTAACTATTGTGGAAAGACATATCCTGAACACCTGATGGAATAGAAAAGTTTTCATCAAGAGTTTAAGAGTTGGAACAGAAGGTGTCTGCTGAATCTCTATTGGCAGAGCATTCCAGCTTACTGGGCTGGTGACAGTAAAAGGGTTGATTCCTTGTTGATGTTAAACGAGCCTCATTAACTCGAGGAATGACCAGGGATGCTCCAGCAGATGATTGTTGCAGGGGCACTCCTTCTTTAGGGGCCAGGGTTGCACCAAGCAGGGCATTTCACCCTCTCCCATCTTCTTCCAGCTGTCTAGTTTTCAACCGGTACTTGACATTCCATGGCTACTGAGCATGCTCAGTCATCATTAGGCTGTTGGGTACTTCTGCAAACTCCTGGTGCCCTAGAGCAGGATGATAACACATCTCCCAGTGTCCCAATTTTGCTTCCACTCAGTTTCCTTTGAGTGAAGGATTTATATATGGGATAGGTGTGCATGAAGAAATTACATGCATGAGGACAGGGTCTACCTGAGACCCTGTAGATGCTGCTGCTCAGATCAGCCAAGATTGAGGCAGGTCACAGAACTATAGCATCCAGGAGAACATCCAACATGACCTGAAGCAGCTCAGGCAGGGAATCCTTGGTGCAGCAGAGAGGTCGCTACACCAATAGGAGTCCTGTACTGCTCCTATTGCCCATCTTCCAGAACATGCTAATAGGACAACCTGGTGGAAACTAATGACTTTCTAAAAATCACTGCAACCTGCCCCCCTGCCCACAGGACCTGGGTTGCTGTGTGGAAGAGAAACCTGTTGAACAAGCAGCAGCAGCAAGAACAGGCCCATCTGCCATGTCCAACCAGGTCTCTGTTACACATGCCAGGTCAATTCCTCCATCCGCGATGAAGTCATGGAGCCCGTACTGCCACCGCCCTCTTAAGCAAAAATGCAGAGCTGCTTCAAAGAGCACTTTTGCAAAGAGCTTCCAGACAGCCCTTGTACTCCCATTTCAGTCTCCAGTCTCAATTATGTTGAGAGATTCAGGATAGACAAAAGAAAGTACTCCTTCATACAGCACATAATTAAACTATGGGATTAGCTCCTGCAAGAGACAGTGAAGGCCACCAAGTTGGAGGGCTTTAAAAGAGGATTAGACAAATTCGTGGAGGATAAAACTCTCAATGGCTGCTAGATGCAGTGGTTATGTTCTACCTCCACTGTTGGAGCCAGTATGTCTTTGAATATCAGCTTTTGGGAACCATAGGGGAGAGAGTGCTATTGCTTTTGTGCTCCCTGCTGGCATTTGGCTGTTCACTGTGACACTACATGGGCCAGTAGTCCGATCCAGCAAGGCACTTTTTGTGTTCTTAAGATTCAGATATTCAGTTAGGGACCCCAATTTTGTCACGCTAAGGAATTTGCAACGTGAGAGGCGATTAGGAAAGAAGGGCAAATTCTCCTCAGTGTGAATTGTAATTCAATTGACAATTGTGAGCATTGCATGCTTGGGGAGGGGGCATATTGCTGGTTTTCCCCCCTGTAAGTCTTGTAAATTGGCTTGCAATCTTTTGTCCATACATCTTCTCACAATGCCTCTTGGAAATATTGTTGTGGCGCTGCTGAGGCTGACCCCTCAAGTCAACACTGATTCAAGAGGCTGTTACACACCTTGGGATGGAGATAAATTAGATTCAGTTCACATTTAAAGGTGAACTTTAAGTTGCACTTCCTGAACTGTAAGTGAAATCTATGTGAATTGAAAAGAGCCATCCTTTAAAATTTGCACTTCTCCGAATTTTGCAATCCAGTTTGCCAGCCAAGTAGTATGTACAAAAATACATACAATATGGTAAAGTATGTATAAAATACATATATTAATGAAAGTAACAAACACAAATGCATTATATTTTGCAAAATTTGTTTGCAAAAATGTGTATACTGAGAAAAATGTGGAGAATGTTGATGAATTTCCATGAGGATTTTTTTAAAGTGCAAACTGATGTGGAAATGTGGAGATCTGAACTCAAAAATGGAAAAAGAGTGACTAAAAGAAACTGAAATTGACAGATTAACTATTTCCCGGAAATAGCCAGGATTTGGCAGTCTAAAACTGTGCCTGGGCAGAAATTGCCACGATGTCTGGAAAAACCCGGATGTATGGCAACACATGTAGATTTTGGCTAATTTCCTTTTTTTAAAAAAAAGCTCAAAAAATATTTCTGAGATTTTGCAAAAAAGAAAAAAAAAGCTCAATAACTTTGCCCAAAAAAGTTCAGCAACTTTTGGATCTGGATTTTCACCTTTTGAAATATGGCAACCCTAAGTTACACTCCATTGATAAGTTTAGACACTCTTAACCTGGTGGTCTTATGGAGGGTAGGGAAGAGGGAGGGAGCAGCAAGATATTCGCTTACTTCAAAATTTGGAACACCAACCCTACTGTTTTAAGGGACCCTCCTCCTGATTCTGCTGAGAAGCATCCCAGAATTCTGCCCCAAATTCCCATGCTGACAGTGCCATGTTACCCACATGCTGCCCTCTGATGCACACGCAAACCAAGCAGACCAAGGAAAATGAGAATCTTCCCATAACTTCTAGCAAAACCTCCCAGTAGTAGATGGAGCAAATGACAACACAGATCCATCTGCCTTCAGCAAAATACAGCCAGTACATGCAATCCTTAAGCAATTGAGTTGCATTTCTCATTTTGAAGATTTCAAGCAAATTTCAGCCAACTATAAGGTTTAGGAGTTGAAGTAACAGTTTCCTGTTAGTGGACACCAGCTTAGGATGCAGACCACGTAGGCATGATATTGGCATATATGTTCATAATCCAGCCTGGTTTTGCAGTGTACAAATTTATGGGCAAGGGAGCTTGACTTGCAATACAATAGAGCATTGTGAGTTGTTAAAATGCATATTTCAAGCCCTTTCTGCTCAGACCTTGGCAGCATCACTAGCATTCAATCCTTAGGGATGTCAATGTTTGGTCAAGCTTCCCAATCCCTTCCTAGTGCCAGGATACACTGAAAGATCTAGGGTAGGGTGATAATAGACATATCCTCTTCCTAGAGATTTATTCCAAGTGGCCCAATAAGAGTTTGCTTAAAAATCACATGAAATTACCTATGGGAAGGACCTGGAGTCAACAGAGCCCACACAGATTGGTTCTCAAATTTCAGTGCTGTATATCACAGCTTTCATAGATTTTTCATTCCCTCAAAAAGGAACACCCATCTAAAGGTCAAATTACATTTGGCACCCACGGAAAAGGCAATTTGCTGCTGCTCCTCCTCCAGCGCTTTCATCATAATATCTTAATGTACAGGCTTTCTTGCTCAAGAAATAAACCCAAGCTTACCATCCAAGATGATAAGAGCACATAATTTTATGATTATGAATATGTACTAAAGGTGAAAAGATCTATGCAGAATGAAAGGTCAGAAGGATTCAAATCAGAACCTTCTGCCACAGCAAAAGGGCATTTCTTAAGGGAGATTACACCATCGGGAAGAGATTGTGTGAGTCAGTGGCGAGGAAGCAAGCAAAGGGTTAAGTGTTCACAGCCATTAAGGGCATCCTTCAGTTTGGTGTTTATTTTCCTTACAGAACATTAAGCTCAGTGGGACAGTCAGAAACCCCCACAGTGGGCTATTAAAAGAATCAAGCTGCAACACGCCAACATCACAGCTCCCTCTGTTCTGCAAGAGCTTTGGTGGCAGTTTAACACTATCAGCACTGACCACTGAAAAGTCAGGAGAAGGGGAGACCTTCTAACATTTCACAGATGGGGGGGGGGGACCACCAGGCTCCAAGTTTGAGAAGTCATTTGACAACATTTTCTACTTTATCTAGCCGCAGTGTGAATCTTGCTCAGTGAGTCGCCACTTTAATTCACCACAATCCCCCAGGGTTATGCTAAATCACCAACCAATCAGGAATCAGGTAGGGCAGGCATCTTGAACCTTTTCAGATCCACAGGATCCACTTTTAACCCAAGTATACATTTGCAGACTCATTTCTTAATATTTGATCATATACTGGTGGTAGGGCTCCTGTTACAACCGCCCCTGATCCAGCCAACAATACTCCAGTAGGTTCCGATCCACTAGTTGAAGACCAGTGATGTAGGGAACACAACAGTGTCCAACCCCAACTAGAGATGGGGGAGAAATTAGATTCAGTTCACATTTAAGGGCAAACCTAACCTAATTCACACCTTGCGAAACAATTTGCGATCCAAAACACAGCTGCCCTTTGAAATTCACAGTTCTGCTGCCAAGTAATGTGTACAATAATGCAAATAATATGGTAAATTGTGTAGATAAAGGCATATATTGATGAAAATAACGTACCAAAACGCCTTACAAAGTAGGGACAACTGCTTTGTAAGTATGTATACATTAGGCAAAATTCCATGAAAAGATGTAGAAAATATTGTAGGAGAAATTCATACTAAAATTCATAGTAAAACATTGTAAATTGATGTGGAAATGAGGAGAACTGAATTTAAGATTGGGGAAATGAAAAACTGAGAGAAAGCAAAATTTGAGATATTCACCAATTCATACCACCACATAATGATGTCGCACGGTCATGGGCTTCTTGGACAAGAAGCTCTGGATACAAACTCAATAAACAAACAAACATAGGGCTCTCTTAACATTTCTCAGCACCCTTTGAAAACTACGTTTCCCAGTGATTGTCCCTGTTTTCAGGGAAGAAATGCATTATACCAAGGAGAATCACTTTAGGAAAATGTGTATATTCGAAGAAATGTGTCTTAATATGCTGAAGAATTTTCACAAGGACTTCATTAATTCCCACTCCCCAATTGACATGGGGACTTGAGATTGGAAGACCTGAGAGATGGAAAGAAACTGAAAGCGACAGTGAAAGTCTGTGACTAAAACTGGTGCCACGAGAAAAGATCTCACCGCCACCACCGGGCCCCAACCAGAACCATCAAACAAATATGGCAGATGAAGAAAGAGAAAACTTCCATTTCACTGTGGGGAGAAGTGTGTTTCGCTCGAGGGAACACTCCCTTCCCATTTAACTGAACATTTTAATTCCTTTCAAAGCATCCTCTGCTTCAGTTGTTGCAGCGGATAGATTTACCGTTGGTCCCAAGTGGGAAGTCAAACCTTTTAAATGGAGATATTTCGCTAACATTAACTGTCGATGCTGAGGTGTATGTGGGGGGAAATCAATCTGACTTTGTGGGAGGGTGAGGGCTCCCGTCTTCACTTCTTGAAGGAGAAATAAAGCTTTTTAAGAAGAACATTACATCTGAAAGAACCTAGATTAGTAGAGTCTAAAAAGATCATGCGTAGCCCCCAAAACAAGGAAGGCAGAGTTAACTGGAGTCAAGGTGCTACAAAACCCTCCAAGAGCAATATTTGGTAGGTGGGGACTGACTCACGGCAGACTCAGGTTAGTGGAGCCCAAATGAACAAGTCTCCACTGGGTCACACCACCGATGGACATCTGCTGTAGCTTGCTACTGCCTATTCAGATTAGCGACCGCTCTTCAAGGGCTCAGGCAGCGATTTTCCCCATCTCCACTACTAGGAGTCCTTTGAATGAGAGATGCCAGGGACTGACCACCTCCATTGCTGGATCAGAGGAAATCCCTTGAGAAAACCTTTCCAAACATTTGTTTTGAAGGAGGAACTGATGGAGCTTAAGAACTGCTGCCTGATCCCACTAATTAGATTTCCACACAGCGGGAACCTTTGTCATCTGCTTCTTCCTCCCTAAGTTTCAGCTCATCAGGAGGATGGTCTGCTGACTGTTCATCCGACTCTGACAACCTGAGGGCCTTGCCTCCATCAATGGGAGCTTTGTCATGCTTTTCAGTGAAAACAAGGAAGGGCTCTTATATAAGCAGCACACACATCTCTTTCTTTTCTTTCTTTCTTTTAAAAAAATGCAACCTTATTTAAAAGTAAACACAACAGCTTGATTCAAAATGTAAATGCAGTAAGCTGCAGAGGGGGTGGGGCAAATTGTTGCCCTACATATTTTGTGGGACTCCATCAACCCCTGGCCAGCATGGCCAATGGTAAGGAAAGGTTGGTGTCATAGGGATTTAATCACTGCACATGTTCCATTAGAATAAGGATTTATACTTGTATATTGGAATTTACTCCCTCTCCTCCCCCCTTGTGTGCATTCTGCACCATCTCCCAATCTTCTTCAGAGAACTGGGAAAACACCTACAACAAATTTTCAGGGTGAACACGGAGAGGAGGGGAGAGTTCTGTTGCACAAGCGTAATGCCTTGCTCTAACATAATGAGTTACTTTGTACTACACTGGATTCAAGCCAAAAACCAGCCAAACCCAGAGGGCCACAGGTCCCGCCATCCTGCAACCCAGGTAGTGACTTGAGGTGAGCCACTGGATCCATGGAATGAGCAGGTCAGAACCAAGGAGCAAGACATACCCTGGAGCTGCAGGACGAGGCCAGAAGTCCATACAAGAAAGTGCTTGACCTCATGAAGGCTTTGTCTCTCAGGCAATGGCAAAGCCCAGACAGGAAATTTAGGTAGTCCTTCCTGTCCAGGACGGTCCAACATCCATCTTGAGTAGCTGAGGTCAATCCAGAGCTTTGACTCACAAGTCCTGCAGTCTTCTGACTCACCACACAATTTTAGCCACATAGAGATCCAAAGATTCCCTAGCAACTCCTGACATTTATAGATGAAGCATGCTGTAGAAAGGGGCAATGTATTGGTGGCCAAAGACTGCCTTCTCTAGCCTGGAGGCCTCCAGATGTTTTGGGCTTCAATTCCCACCAGCCCCAGTTGCCCCAGCTGTGCTGGCTGGGTTGATGGGAGTCATAGTCCAAAATATCAAGAGAACACCAGGTAGGTGAAAGTAGCCTAAGCCTTAATTTGATGAAGTAAGAGGAGGTAACAGGTGATGAGGGACTACCTTGGCAGAAGAGAGGCCTTAAACTAAAAATGGTGCAAGGAACATCATTTCCTGATGGATATTGAGAGTCTAGCATTGGTCTTGCTGTGTGGGAATAAGCCTTCCCCACTGCCTGGCACTCTCCCAGTCTCAAAGCCCTACTTTTGAGAGTTGATATTTCATTCCCTTCCCAGCTGAAATCTTAAGTCATCCTCTGGGTACATATCAGCAATGTGTTCCAGACACACACGCGCGCGCACACACACACACACACACACACACACACACACAGAGAGAACTGTAATTTGTTTTACACTGGTTTTAATATTGTATTTTTAAATAGCTGCAACCTGCCCTGGGTCCTAATGGTAAGAAATCGAAGAAGAAGAAGAAATATTATTATTATCAACAGCCTTTACCACTCGGCAACAACAACTCTTCTTCATACGCACAATTGTGGTGAAGATCTTGAACTTTCAGAATATATCATTCCAACTTCTTTAAATTGTCCCCCTCACTCAATGACAACATCACTGGCAATGTTTACCCACATCCTCGGTGTGGGGCAGTCATGGACCCCAGAGCTGGATTCTCCCTCCTTAGGGCATGGAGGTCAAGGGTTCTGAACCAGAAGGGAAAGATCACACAGGGCCTCTTCCCACCATCTCTGGGGATAGTGCTTCTCCAGCATGAGGATGTGGCACTGCTGTCCCCACTCAGAATACTCCATTGCAGAAGTCAAAGTGGGACCCCAAACTTCCCAACTCTTTTGCAGTAGGAGAGTACTGGAGCGTGATTGATGATGGCTGGTGCCTACTGGGACGTAGAAATAAGGCCATAGGTTGGAGGCAGCGACAGGCAGAGCCAACTAATTTCAGTTTTGTCCCCCTCTTCTTCCCTGTTGAGTTGCACAAAGGCAAACCAAGATTAAGGAGGATACTGCTGAAAAGCAGTGCCACACTCTGGGCTGGGTGTGAAGAAGAAGAAGAAAAGGAGGAGGAGGAGGTTTAGACTTGATATCCTGCCTTAAGGAGTCTCAAAGCGGCTAACAACAATCTCCTTCCCCTTCCTCCCCCACAAAGGTGAGCAGTGTGGGGGCACTGAAATTGGTTGGGCAGTGCCCCACTTGCTCTAATGGACCATTCTCCCCACTCACTATCTCCACTGAAAACTGAGTGAAAAGTAAATAGAGGCAAACAGAAACATGAGAAACTGCTTTGTCCAGAAACTCCCAGGTTCCACCCCTAGCATCTGCTGCCTGAAACCCTGCAAACCAATTCCAGTCAGTGTGGACAAAACTGAGCTGGATGGAACAAATAGAAGGCGACTTCCTATGCCCCCAGTTGCACCTGGCACTGATGCCAATGTGCTAAGGCAGCGGTTCTCAACCTGTGGGTCCTCAGATATTGTTGGACTACAACTCCCATCATCCCTGAGCTCTAGCCTTGCTAGCTAGGGATGATAGGAGATGTAGTCCAACAACATCTGGGGACCCACAGGTTGAGAACCGCTGTGCTAAGGGAAGGTGCAGACCAGAGCCAGTGTACTGTTGTCTGTATGTCCCACTCCAACGTGAGTCGTTCCCTGCTCTGACTGACCGGCTGCTATTCTCCAAGATCTCAGGCTAAGAACCACCTTTTCCATCACTTGCTACCTGATCCTTTGAACTTGGGGGAACCTTCTGCATCCCAATCACCTGTTCTTTGGGGCTCCTGAAATGGAATTTGAGTGCTATTTGGAATTTACTTGCCCATCTCAATGATGCCAGTGCTGCCAATGGAAGATTAAACAGTTCCCTCCTTTCTGGTGGCATCATGCCAAAGAGACATAGAAAACTGGAATCTGGATTGTACTTTTTTTTTTGGTCTTCAAGGAAGGAAAGAAGGAAGGAAGGAAGGAGGGGATGATTCTCCAGCCCCCGCCTCCTCCCTCCCTGCTACCCCTGGCGCGCTACTCAGGCGCTTCTCTTTAACGAGCAGCTCCAAATGACAGCTTTAATCACTGCCTCTGGCCACTGAAAGAGGACGCTAATGATAGGAAAGAACAGAGAGCCATTTGCATCAATCAGCTAGGGTCTAAATCACTTTTTATGATAATGCGCCGAAGCGGAGAAGAGTGTCTCTGATGTCTCCTGCATGATGATGTACTGCAGGGCTGTCTCCTCTTCTCAGACCTCCACATAAATCTCTGAAAGATGCCCCCCACAGCCCCGCCCTGCGCCAGGCAAAGATGGGCCTATTTTCTACACCATTAATGATCTACCACAAGGGTAGAGTCAGAAGAGGTTAAGCAATCAGTTCGCTCGGCTCCTGCTTTCCGTGGGCAAAGCCCCACCTCTAAGAAAGCCCGATGGTGTGTGGCAGGGTAGGAGGGGAGTGGAGAGAGAGAGAGAGAGAGAGAGAGAGAGAGAGAGAGAGAGAGAGAGAGAAATCCCTTGAACTGAGCAGCAAGAAAAGCCAAATCTTGCAAGCCAGAATATCCAAGGCAAATGTTGCAATTCTATTTCTGTGGTTTGGGGACTAACAGATGGGCAACAAAAGCAGGCCCTGCAAGCCCTTGTGGTCACAAAGAGACCTAAACTGCAAGCATAAAATACCCATCATCAGTGGTCTGATGGTTGCTTCTGTGCTTGAACACAGAGTGTAGAACCACCAGCCTCATTTAGATATCTCTCTGGACATATGGACAACCTACATTAATTTAAGTCAAGGTGGAGGGAATCGTTTCCTTCTTGATGTCAGCTGACAACATTGAGAATTTTTCTGTTATATTTGCAAAAGTTGCGCGCACACACACAAACACACACACACATTTATGAGTTATGCACAATCAAACTAAAATTCCTAGCTTGTATTACTGGCACAGACTGGCATGGCGGGCACAAATAAAACCACCACCATCACATAGAATTGTAGAGCTGGAAGGGACCACAAAGATCCTCTAGTCCAGCCCCCTGCAATGCAAGAATCTTTTCCCCAATGTGGGGCTCGAACCCACAGCCCTGAGATTAAGAGTCTTATGCTCTAGTGATTGAGCTCCCTTCCCCCCCAAGAGCATTCAGGGTTTTGTTACAGTGAGTTTCATGGCCCGAGCGGGCATTTGACCCTGGTCTCCAACACCCTTCTGGTTCAGCACTCTTGACACTACTCCATGCTGCCTCTCTTATTCTATATGGGGGGGGGGGAGAGAGAGCAAAAGTTGATGCAAAAGTAATGGAACACAGAGTGGAGCAGTAGTTAGAGCTTGGTTACCAGATTTTTTTCCCAATGAATTCAGGGACACTTCTTTTTTTGAAGCTGAGTAGCAACAGGGAGTCAGTAGTGGGGATGGTGAGGCAAAAGACCCTGGGCCCAAGCATACATGCATATTGTATAAAGGTGCAAAGCCCTTCTTTTGCACCCCCAAACTTCTGCCCCCTTCCCCCTTTGTTTTGACAGATCGGGGGAGGCTCGGGAGTCGTGGGCGGACAGCCGTTGCCCAGTTTTTTAAAACCTCTGCACATTTATGTTTCACAGGGTGCAAAAAAATGGTTTTGCACCTTGCCGTGCAGAGAAACCATGTGCCTTGCGCCCCTCCTGGGCAATGGCTGCCCACCCACGACTCCCAAGCCTCCCCTGATCTGTCAAAACAAAGGGGGAAGGGGGCAGGAGATCTGTACCGCCGGACATCCCCGGTTCCCCTTCGGCAGTGGCGGTGGCAGCGAGCAGTGAGCAACTCCTGAAGCCAGCCAGGGCCAAATGCGCTACCAGGCTGGCTCTGGGCTGCTGAGGCTGCCGCTGCCACGTTTCCCGGGGACAGATTTGCAAATCTGGGGACATTCCGGGGATGCAATTTGTCCGGGGACAGATTTGCAAATCCGGGGACTGTCCCCAGGAACCAGGGACGTCTGGTAACCCTAGGTTAGAGTGCCAGCCTAGGACCTGGAATTCAAGGTTGAAATCGCCACACAACCGTGGGGCTCACTGGGTGGCCTTGGACCAGTCGCTGCCTCTCGGCATAATCTACCTCACAGAGTTGTTGTGAGGATGAATGGAGAGGGGGTGGGGTAAATGTGAATACCACCTCAAGCTCCTCGGATAAAAGTGGGATATAAATGCACTGATAAATAAATAAATTGCCTTACTAATACAACCACAGAGTTGAAAGAGACGCCAAGATTCATCTGGTCCAACCTATGCCAATCAATACAGGAAATCCATTACCACATCATCCCTGATTGGCCGCACTAACCACCTGCTGCTCAAAAACATCTAGCAAAGGAGATCCCAACGCATTTTGTGGCTGTCTGTTCCACTGTCAAACAAGCACCAGAACATTCTTTTTAATGCTCAGTCTAAATCCATTTTCCTTTTCTTGGGGGGGGGGGGTGTTAATCTTGAGGCTAAATCTCTTTTCTTGTATTTTGAACCCATACATAGAAATGCAGTCGGAAGGGTCCTCAACGGTCATCTAGTCCAATGCAACGCAGGAATCACAGCTAAATAATCGCTGGCAGACCAGATGACCCCCAGGTCCAAAGCTACAATTCTGTGATTCTAGCGGGATGGAGATACCAATGGCATCTAGGCCATCCACAGCCCCAGCATGCTAGTTTTACAAATTAAGCCTTTGTCACAGGATCAAGCTGTTAATGCACTAGTCATAGAAGAAAGATGATTTTGCCAGCTGTAGCCCTGGTAAGTTTTCTTTTTAATGACTCTCTCTTAACAGCTTCCCCCCTCCATTACATTGCTTTTTATTACCAAAAGGAGTTGGGGAGGGGAATAAAATCTTCAAAAGTCCATTTGATCCGCCAGCATGATGTTCTCTGTCCACCAGGAGTTCATTTAAAGCACTGCCGTGAAGACAACAGTGTCTGCGTGGCTCATTTTCATGTCAGCCGCATACGATTCCTTAATGTTGCCTTGCTTTGCTTAAGCGGAATGCCTGGCGCATAAAAGCTGGAAATATACAACCAGATCAAATGCACCCTTTGAAGTGTATTACAATGAAATATCTCTTAAAATGCACACACGCTGCAAACACACAAAAGAGGGGGGGCCGCCTATTAAACAGCTAACAATATCTACATTGCATTTCGTTTTATTCCTCTCCCCCTCTGGTGAGCCAAAAAGAATAAGCAGGGAGGCTGATCCCTTACAGCTCTAACCTGTGTGATAAATCTTGTTTCAGCAATAACAACAAAAACAGCACTCCTTTTTTTGTGTGTGTGTGTGGGGGGGGGAGATGCATCTAGCCTTCAACAATGCACTGGTGAAGAGTGGAAACTGTGCCGACAGATCAAATGAAGTCTTTGAGGTTTATATCTTAAAGTAAGGGAACCAATACATCAGGATCGATCCCAACACTGAACTTGGTGGGGGATTGTGTGGGGAACTGCAACACATTTTTAAAGGAAAACCTGATTTCCTTCCTTGGGTCTTATTATTCAAGCACAATGGGATCTTATTATTCAAGTTTCTTCATGGGGAGCAAAGGTCCCAATCAAATAGAACGTTAAGACCAGTTTCTCATTTCCCCACTCCTAAGCTCCATTCTTCACATCAGTCTGCAATAATAACAGAAGAGGTTTGCATGGAAATTCACCGGTATTTTAGTGTGACTCTTTCCAAATATCCACAGTTTACCATGCAATTTTTTGCTTCATTTGCACATTTCTGCAAACTAGTTTCGCCCCCAACGTAATGCATGTTTTATGCACACTTTATGCACATTTTTACACCCAGTACTTGGCTGGGGAACTGCATTACAAAATTCAAAGCAGGGTGATTTCTGAAGGACGGTTGTGTTTTTGTTTGTGCATTGTTTTGGAAAGTGTAAATTGGGCAGGTTCACTTTTAAATGCAAATTGAATTATTTTTTCCCTCCATTCTTCATTATGGTTGCCACTTAATTAAAAGAAAACCTAGTTGGTTGAGGGACCCATCCTAGGCTTCCTGGGAGAGCTAATGCCAGGCTATGGAGTGAGGTGGGAATGACCTGGCTATCAGGTTAAGTTCAATGTGCTGGTTTTGGAGCATAAAGCCCTATACAGCTTGGGAGCCAAAATTGTTAATCATATAGAAGTTGTCATTGGAAAATAAAATTCCTAAATACTGAACCACCTTCTTCTTTAACCTGAAATGTAGTTTGTTTTCTTCCAAACTTTTACATTGTTCTCCTGACAAAGAGCCAGTAAGTCTGTTTCGCATACATTGCAGGTCGTATTTTTTCCCGTTTTATCTTTTTGAAAACCACGTTGAGGTTTTGTTTTGTTTTTAACAATCAAACGGTGTACAAAATGCATGAAATGCATACATACACTTCACAGCCTGCCACTTTACCAAAGTTTCTGGCAAGATTCATAAACTCAGACAATTGATCACCCGGATCTAGGTCTCCAACATCATTTTAATGGCACTCTTATTTTCTGAATTATTAACTGGATTATAACATTACCTGCTCTGAGATCACCTATCATGAAATGTGGAATATAAATATAGAATAAAACAAACAATGCCCTGTACTGGAGTCCCTCCCCACATTTAGTAGCTGACCATTGTGTACTTAGTGTCTGAATGTGACTTCTATGTGTGTTCAACTGAGTGAGCATAGGAACATGCAAAGAACAGGGGATGGAGGCGGCAGGGTGTGCATGTGCATCACTAACCCTTCCTACAGATATTGAGCCCCTGTGTGATCAGGCAAAATGCTGAAATAGGGCTCAGGTGGAATCTTGAAACCTACCCAACCCACCCACCTGTCTTCAGAAACACATACAGTGGTACCTTGGTACAGTGGTACCTCTGGATGTGAATGGGATCCATTCTGGAGCCCTGTTTGCATCCTGAGCAGAACACACCCTACATTTGCGATTCTGCGCATGACATCATTTTGAGTGTCTGCGCATGCATGAGCGGCGAAACCCAGAAGCAACCCGTTCCGTTACTTGTGGGTCGCTGTGGAACGCAACCTGAAAACGTTCAACCTGAAGCATCTTTAACCCAAGGTATGACTGTACTCAAACAGCTTGGCTCCCAAACAAATCGGCTCCCAAATGCTGCATACCCGAAAGTAAGTGTTCTGGTTTGCAAATGTTTTTTGGAAGCTGAACATCCAACGCGGCTTCCACTTGAGTGCAGGAAGCTCCTCCAGCCAATCGGAAGTTGTGCCTTGGTTTTTGAACGGTTTCGGGATTCGAACCGACTCCTGGAACGGATTAAGTTGGAGAACCAAGGTATCACTGTATTACAATTTGGGGGGGGGGACCTCTTTGGATGCAATCATTATTAGTTGTATACAGCATGCAAATATCGTATCCCATTTGAGAGGGGAAGATACCATTCCCCGCTGACTCCATTGTGCCCTTCCTGCTACCCCATAGATTGCTTTGATCGTAATATTGCTGGATTTCCGATGAATAGCAAAGATCAAATCAACATACACTTGAATGCTTCTCACTCATCCATTTAATTTGCCACTAGTCACCTACGGTGAAGCTAATTGTACAGAAAAGTCAGAGTATTGAGAAAACATTACTCATGGCAAGCAACTACCCAAAGGGATTCTGGTGCAAGCCTACTTCTCAATGTAATCTGTAAAGCTCAACGGCCCCAGAAATTTTATACATTTATTAAGCACTGCGCTTTGTGAAGAAATATCTGAAAATGGGGAGGGGCTATGGATTGATGGTGAGATTCATGCTTGGGTCAATGGTCTGACTCAATGTGAGGAGCCTATATAGGCTCAAGCCACCCAGTTGTATGAAGCTGGCTGTATTCATGCAGCAGTTCATTCAATTGCCCTGTTTGCCTAACTGTTAATTTCCATATTATATTTTAGCTTTTATGTAATGTAAAAGCCACTTCCAGAAAATGAATGGAATATAGAGCATATTTTGCACCGATTTCCATGTTATTTGATTCCATTTTAAAAAATCCATTTGCAACCCTCTTAAGCCTTTACACTTGTGGGAGTAAAGTGACCAAATTTGGGGTGGTTTACTGGCATACAGTTCTTTCCTATTTTTTCCATAGTGGATGCAGAGGAATGGTGAGAGGAACCAGCTGGGCAACCCCTAAGGGAAGAAGGCAGTGGGACGACGGTGTGTGGTCAGAGAGAGAAGAGGGAGAAAATTGGGTGGAGGAGGTTCTGGAAGCTGAAGAGGTAACAGGGTTTTGTGAGCAGGGAGAGTCTGTGGCAGAGAGAAGTCTAGAAGCAGAAGCAGAAGCGGGGGAGGAGGGAGGCCAAGAGACAGAGATGAGTTGAGCTGGTGAAGAAGCCAAGATGTATTCCCCTCCTGCTGTGAGAAGCTTCCCCCTGCCTCGGACTCCCAAGACCAGGAGAGGTATGAAGTGTGAGGAGCAAAGACAGCCATGCTGGTGTGTAGTCTCAGATTGCTTGGGAAAGACCTGAGGGAGGAGGAGACGTATGCAACTTTGGGAAGCTGGGGACCATGCATGCCATTTTGCGTAAACAATTCCCCCTAAAATAATGTACATTTGCATGTTATTTTCACCAATATGTGCATTTATATGAACACTTTATTCCCCTATGTGCATTTTTTTTTTTTTTTGGTTCACAATGCTTGCCAAGAGAATCACATTGCAAAATTCAGACAAATGTAAATTTGGAAGACTTTCTCTGTTTCAGTTTGTGCATTGTTTTGGGAAATGCAATTTAAGTAGTTTTGTCTTTAAATGGGAACTGAATCCAAGTCTCTCTCCCACCTTCCCATTATTATACTGGGATGGCAGTTATACCATCCATTGGAGTCTAGTCCATTGGAGTGAAATTGGGCCAAACATTTTCCTCTCCTTGATTAAAATTTAATCAGGAGCTGAGTAGTCAAATAAAAATGCTTTGTGTGCTTCCCCATAAACAGCAGATTTTAGCCAGGTATGTATATTTTGGTCTGCCTCCTCCCTTTCTCAAATTCTCCATCTGCACTATGCATTTAACGTGGTATCATGGCACTTTAACCATCATGGCTCCCCCCCCCCAGACAATCATGGGAATTATCATTTGTCAAGACTCTTCCCCTCACAGAACTCCAATTCCCAGAGTTCCCTGGGAGGAGGGATTGGTTGTTACACCACTCTGGAAACTGTAACTCTGTGAGGGAAATACGGTTCTCCTCACAACTCTCAACACCCTTAACAAACTATAGCTTCAAGAATTATTTGGGGGAAGCCATGATGGTTTGAGTGACATCATAGTGCTTTAAATATATGGTGTGGATGTGTCCTTAAACAGGAATACTATCCATCTCACAATTAAGGCTTTTTTCAGCTAGAACTCACCAGAATTCAGTTCTGGCACCTCTCAGGTGGATGCCATTGCCATTCTAAGAGAACAAGGGAGGCATTCATGGTGAGCTCCAGCACCTCTTTTTTCTAGAAAAATAGCACTGCCCACCATAGTGGAGAAGACTATGGCTATAAGAAGCTGCAGCTCCCAAGATTCTTTGGGGGAACCATAATTGCTGAAAGTGTTATGGTGCTCCTTTGAATATACAGTGGTGCCTCGCAAGATGAAAAGAATCCGTTCTGTGATTCTCTTCGTTTAGCGTTTTTTTCATCTTGCGAAGCAAGCCCATTGACGGATTAGCGCTATTAGCGCTATTAGTGGCTTTTAGCGGCTTTTAGCGGCTTATCTGCTGATCGGATCAGCTGATAAGCGACTTAGCGGCTTAGAAAAAGGGGGGAAGGGGGGAAAAACAGCAAGAACTCGCAAGACATTGTCGTCTTGCGAAGCAAGCCCATAGGAAATTCGTTTTGCGAAGCACCTCCAAAACGGAAAACTCTTTCGTCTAGCAAGTTTTCCGTCTTGCGAGGCATTCGTCTTGCGGGGCACCACTGTATATAGTGCATATAAGGCCAGATAGGAGAGTTCAATCTGCTTCTTGCTCCTCTGAGAAGCCAACTGGTAGGAACCGGAAAAAAACCAGATAAGAGCTAATCTTGTTTGAACAAATTAAAAAGAGCCTTTAGAGGAAATGCCACCCCACTGGTTCAGCCATATATTACCTGTTGCTAAATCACTTGAAAGCAGATGGAGGCGACCCAGGTGACAACAATGGAACATGTAACCGCAGCGGGACACCCGCCGCTCAGAAACAAAACACACATTGCATTGGAGAGTGTCTTGAGACTTGGACACCACAGGGGAATGGAGAGCAATTTTAGACTCCTAACCAAAACATTCCATGTTTGATCCCTAACAAAGCAGTTAAGATCAACACCTCCACCTCCCCCAGAGAGAAAAGCGAGAACCGGCGACAGGAGATTACACTAGAGGAACAGAGTCTAAATTGAGGCACACTGGTGTTGCTTCTCCTGTCTCCTGATTTTCCATATTATAGGGCAATTAACCCCTTGGGCTCCTCTTACTGGCTGCCAGCCAGCCACAGACGCCTGTGTGTACAATCAGGGCCTCTCACATCACCAGCATAGGGAGAGGAAGCGCCCATGTTGAGCGCCGGTCTCTCAGTTGTTGCTTGTGTAGCATGCCACAATGCAGGCTTGATATAGCGCAGAGCTAAACCAAAACTGGATCCTATTAGAAAAAAGCGAGACAGAGAGCATTTTGGCAATAAAATAAATTTGAGGGATGGGATAACTTTGTTGATTTCAGTTTCTCATTTTTCCAGTTCTCAACATTTCCTCATCAATTTTACACACACACACACACACACACACACACACACACACACAGGTCCGTATGAAAGGCCATCAGCATTTCAGTACAAATCAATTGTTTCAGTTCATGTATCATTTCTGAAAGTGTGGATCTTATAGCTTCACCTTTCATGGAAACTGAATCAAATTCCTCCCCCCCCCCACATCCCTAGATGGGAGACATAATTCTAGAGCTCTGTGTGGGTTACTTATTGGAATGAGTGATGGAAGCACTTACTAAAGTACAACCGTACCTTGGTTTTCAAAGAGCTTAGCTCTCGAACGTTTTGGCTCCCAAACACTGCAAACCTGGAAGTGGCTGTTCCAGTTTGTGAACTATTTGGGGAAGCTGAACACCCATTATAGCTTCCATGGCTTCCGATTGGCTGGAGAAGCTTCCTGCAGCCAATCAGAAGCTGAATTTTGGTTTCCAAACATTTTGGAAGTCGAACCGACTTCCGGAACAGATTCCATTTGACTACTAAGGTATGACTGTACGGAAATTTAAACTTTTTTTTTTTAAGCCCTTCCTAGAGTCTAGGAGAAAGGGAAGAGTTGAAGGGAAAGCACCATCCCATGGCTCCTGCTAAATTGCCAGCAGGCAAAGTCAGCTGACTGGGGAGGGTGGCACGGCCTGAGCTGCCATGATCACGAAGAGAAAAAATGAGGAGTGGAGGCACCGTGAGGTTAGCCTGGGTGATATGATTCTTTTTTGTGCCAGCCCTGTTGTTATTATTTTTATATAGAGGTTTTATATAGAACCCGTAGGGACGCAGGTGGCGCTATGAGTTAAACCACAGAGCCTAGGACTTGCCGATCGGAAGGTTGGTGGTTCGAATCCCCACGACGGGGTGAGCTCCCGTTGCTCAGTCCCTGCAAAGTGCAAGTAGATAAATAGGTACCGCTCCGGCGGGAAGGTAAACGGCATTTCCGTGCGCTGCTCTGGTTCGCCGGAAGTGGCTTAGTCATGATGGCCACATGACCCGGGAGCTGTATGCCAGCTCCCTCGGCCAATAAAGCGAGATGAGCGCAGCCGCAACCCCAGAGTCGGCCACGAGTGGACCTAATGGTCAGGGGTCCCTTTACCTATAGAGCCCGTGGGTCAGTCTTGGCCTGCCAGTGTGTTCAGATTGGCCTGTGAGGTGAGTTTCTCCCCAGACCACTCCCACTTGCCCATCAGCTGCTGTCCACGGGTGACATCATCAGCTGACTAGCAGAGAACTTCAGTCATACTGGGTGCTTCTTTGCCAACATGATCTCCACAGTGAAGCTTTCACGGTGTCAACCAGGGATAGCCAACGTGGTGCCATGCAGGTGTTTAGCACTATATAACCCATCAGCCATGGCCCATGTAATGGTAAGGGAGGGATGAGAACTCTAGTCTAAAACAGCTCGAGGTTGCCCACATAGGCTACCCTTGATGTAAAAGGATGGTTTATTGGTGGCAGGGAGTAAATTTTGGTTTCCTTCTGGTATCGTGGGAGCAATCCATACTGAGTTTTTGTTCTTCCTTGTATAAGAGGGCCAGGAAGCAAAACAGCACAGATTTTAGACTTATCACTGCAGATTGCATCCTTCATCCTAGAGCAATTCCACGCCCACCAGCTCTTTCCTGACTCCAAAGCTTCTCCCTTGAAATTACTCATCTCGCTCAGTCATTAACAGAGATGGTTTAAGCACTCAAGAGAAATGTGTGTTTGTGTCTGAGGGGGGAGGGGTTGTGTATTTTCTTCCACAACATGCCCAAACGAAGATTGAGGGGGGGGGGGAATCCCACCACTTTCGCCAAGCTTCATTCTATTTTCTGAGTTGAATAGTATATCCATCCACATGGGAACAAAGGAGAAATTTTGTGATAAGAGTTCTTTGCTGAAGACACAAAGTGCTCAGCAACTAAATTATCCCTTGGGTTAACTTAAAATGTTCCATTCCATTCTATCCATTACTCAAAAGTAGGGATGGGTGAATATGCCAAGTTTGGTTTCTCTCAGTTTCTCATTGTTCCAGTCTGAAGATCAGTTTTCCGTACTGGCACATAAGTTTGCAATTTCTTAAATTAAAAAGAAGTCCCCATGAAACTTCCTCAGTGTTTCTGAGCGAATTTCTCCTGATCTACTCAGTTGTATGAGTTGTATGCAATTTTGCCAAATGCACACATTTTTGCAAAGCAATTTCCCTAATATAATGCATTTTTTTTTTAACGTCGTTGTCACCAAAATGCACATTTCTATGCAGACTTTGTACCTTTCAGACATGTTACTTGACTGGAGAACTGCGCTGCAAAATTCAGAAGAGTGAATTTTGCAGGGTGGCAGTCCTTAAGTGTTTGCATTGTTTCAAAAGGTGTGCATTTCTTCATTTCACCTTTTGGGGCAAATTCGAATCAAATTTCTCTCCCATCCTTAGAGGTAACCCTCCTGTCTGCCTTTGAAATTAATGCAGGTTAGACCCATTAGACAGAGTGAGGTAAGGCATTCTTTGCAACTAAGTGCACACTTTGAATTTGACACAGGTCTCCTCCATAAAATGGGTGTCCATCTCCACTTTGGAACACTGGCCCAGACTCCTCTAGATTGCTTTGTAGAGCCCTGCCTTAGATGCTGAAGCTTCATTTCAGACACTGCAGAGGGAAAAGGCCATTTGATACGTTGCTGTGCCAAGTGACAGTTTCTTACAAATGGCAAAAGAGGAACAGATGTCCAGCAACCTTTCCACCAGACCCTGCATGGTTATGCCAAAGTATCAATGGTTTGCCTTAAGGGGAAACACCTTGATGAAGATTTTTCCTCCATTAAGTGAACAATCTTACACCTGGGTAAATGGCCAACATTGTGCTCTCAAGCTTGACCTTGCTCCAAGGGCTAAACTGAATCCAAGTTGTGCCAATGGAGCTGCTTCACTGGAATTGGATGGTGGCTTACTTTTAATTCCAACTGCAAGCGACTTCGCTCAGATAATAGACCTAACGTAACACTTCTCCCTGCTTTGCCGTAAAGCCCCATGAAACAAACACCATGCTCTTAATTAAAAGTGAAAAACTTAATGCATCTCCGATGTTTCTAGTGCCACCGCTAATTCCACTCAATTAGGACAATAGACTTCCCATTATTACTGAACTCTTAATTGCTGGAAAGTTATCCTGCCTCGTAATTGCTCACTACTAAGCACGGTCGTGCTTACGGATGTACAATGCTATCATATGAGGCTCAACTCCGCCCCCCCTCCTCACCTTGCCCAAACAAAGGCATGCACGATAATAGCAATAATAAATTTATTCCGACAGTGTATCACATTTACCTTCTCCTCGTCCGCGCTTAGAGAGCAGATCTATTTTGTACAGTATCGACATCTTGGGATCAGTGCCACAGTTATTTGTACATGTCATGTAATGGACTTGCTGCAACCAAAGTAATCACTGTAGCTGTCATGTCAGTTGAGGGAAGGAAATGCCAAAAAAAGAAGAAGAAGGTGATGAAACAAATAGGATCACATAAGAACACACTGGATCCACTGTTCTAAAGCCATCCAAAATGCCACGTCAAGAGGCTAAGATTGAGCTGGAGACACAGAAGTGAGCTCTATGAAACATGGGATTAAAAAAAAAGCCCCACAAGCAAACCAAAACTCATTTCCCCTTGGACAAAGGACTCTTGTACGCCTCTTCTTTGCAGCAGATGGACAGAGAGAATTCTTTCCAGCGGTGCCCCTCCGACACCCAGAGTGCAGATGTTTTGCTGGGAGTTTACAGGAATCAGGCAGTCCTCCCTCCATCAATAATCCCCTGCCACTAAAGGTGGCAAGCAAAGATCTTGCCTTGTGAGCTGATCACGCTGATCACCGCCCCAAGTCATCAAAAGGACATCAAGCATTATTCTCACTCTCCACAAGGCAAGAGATGTCTAAATCCCCATGATAAGGCAGCATGAAACTTAAACTGCCTTGTCCCTTCTTTGCCAGCTGAGATCTGCTTCGCTCTAAGCCCCAACTAAGTCAGCTTTGTGCTAATTTGCTGAGGCGTGCACACACACACACACACACACACACACACACGCTAAAGGATTATCTCCAGTGCCAGACCTAAGCAATCTACTCAAGCCCCACTGATTTGTCTCCCTTTACAGAGCAGAAAAGGATGCACAAATCAGAACCTGCTATTTCAAAGAATTGTTAGAGAATCCTGCGAGGTCAACAATCCCGCCATTGAAGGCAGCTGAAAAATTAGCTACCATCAAAGGTCAAGTAGCACTGAGCGCTCTGCACATGTTCAGTTGCTGTGCTTTTGCCAACCTAGATTTAGGATGGGCATATGCCCTACTTAACAGAGGATCATCCTCTATTTGAATGGGTGTCCACTGCAAGGATCCCTCCAGAAAGTCACTATTTTGCAGGAGAGATTCAAGCGCATGCCTGAGTTTTTGTGCATTTAAAGTGAAATAAAGCATGTTGTCTCCCAAGTGCAACAAATCCACTTTAAAACAAACCTTTTGCAGTATGGAAACTGATGAGGAAAAGCACTGAAAAATGTGGGTTGAGGAAATGATTAGTGAGATGACCTATAAACACCCCGCAAGCATATCAGAATGAATGCTCACTGTCACATAAATGCAACATAAATAAATTAGAACAAATGTTCAGTGGATATGATGATGATGATGATGATGATGATTTATATACCGCCCTTCATCTGAAGATCTCAGGGTGGTTCACAATATAAAAATACAGGTTAAAGCACAAATAAATATGCCTCCATATAAGCTTTGCCTGCATGCAAAGGCATTTTCTGCTTATTTTTGTATTATAGTCATGTTTCCACATGACATCAAAGCCACTTCTGGAAACACAGTGGTACCTCAGTTTTTAATGTAATCCATTCAGGAAGACCGTTCCACTTCTGAAACGTTCGAAAACTGAAGCATGCATTTCCGGAAGCATTTACATCCGGAAAACTCAATACGGAAGCCATGTGGCACGTTAGCTTCCGAAAAGCGTTCAAAAACCAAAGCAGTTACTTTCGGGTTTTTAGCGTTTGAAAGTTGCTTATTTGTGGGTGCAACTTATATTCATGCCAATACGGTAATGTTCTGAAACAGATGGGTGGTGATGGCAGCCATTGGACAGAGCTCTACTTGCTGCCACTTAATTTCCCCTGCATTTTGCCTTGCATCTAATACGTTACAAAAATCTCCCCCACCCTGATTTCACGGTTCATGAATGGGAGTTGGGGTCAGACTATGGGCAGCAATCTGAGATGAGTCAAGAGCCAGGAGCTTAAGACAAGCCAGAAGCTAATTGCAAAGAACAAGACAGGTTAGCAGAACAACCTAGAAGTCAGGACCAAAGGATGGACCAGTAGACTGGACTGAGAAGCAAGCCAGAAATTGGGGCTGACAGCCAGACATGGATAAAAGAACACACAGATGTTCAGAGACCTTGTTCCTTGAGCTGGAAGGCCTTTTATACTCCATCCAGCCTAGGAGCTTCATTAAGCCAAGCTGAGTGGACAGAGGCTATGCAAAGCCAAAAGATTCTTCACTGAGAAGGCTGCCAACTGCAGTTCAGCAGTTTACCACATGGGGTAGTCACATTCAGGTTCCAGATATTCCTGGCCGTGGGACAACAAAACCAATGGGGGGATTTTGGCTCAGCCTTTATGGAAGTCTGTGGCTGAACCTCTGCATCTCACTGTCTGAGCCATTGCTCATCAGAGTTTCTGTGGGTGCCACTGTCTGGTCTATGATGCCAGGTGTTCCCTTCATTTGCCAGCAGAGCTTCTGCTCTCTCAGATGTCAAAGCCTTCATAAGCTATGTTGACAAACGTCTTTATACTGCAGCTTTGGGTGGCATCTGGGAGCTTTGGAGTTGGCCTTCTCACCATCCTTTGGCCTGTGTCCCTCTTGTATGCTGTGCTCTTGCCCAAGTGGATAGTGAAGAAGCCATCTCTTTGAGAAGAGCTAGTGTGCTGGTCCCGGGGGCTAATCAAGAGACGAGGTCCGAGTCCAGTCCGAGGTCAATGGTGCAATATGAAAGCAGTCTGTAGAAGTTGAAGCTGGGTGCAGGGCAGGGTGTCGGGTGAGGTCAGGAGCTCCAGCAGGGAAGCAGGTCAAGGATCAGGCTGGAACTGTCAACCAATGATGTTGCTCCCGCAACTTGGGACTGGGGCTGGCTGGCTTTTATCTCCCCTGAGGCATAGGGCGGCCCCGATCCTCAGGTGACTGACCTCTCCTGACCTGGAGGCGAGCACTCCTCCTGCGGGAAATTAGTTCCCTCTGCCTCTCTGCCCTGAGCCTCTGCAGCTCAGGAGAGGCTAGAGAGTTACTGGACCCAGAGGCAACCTCCTCTTCCCCTGACGGGGCTGAGAGTGGAGCACCTGCAGGCAATGGGTCCTCCATCCCCTCAGGAGCCAGAGCAGACTCAGCTGGTGCTTGCGCCTGAGGATCCAGCACAGGTGAGAACCCTTCAGGCTCATGCCCCAGCCCCGGCTCAGCTGCTTCTGGAGGCGGGAAATCCTGTGCAGGCTGGGATTCCTCAGGTTCAGCATCCGAATCCAATTCCCAGGCCATCACAGCTAGGATGCTTGGCTGGTTGACCCAGACATGGACCTCAATGAGCTCTATCTTGTCAGGAAATAGATATTAACAAGTTTTATTACTTCTCTTTGGGATTCTCTATCAATATGGTCAGAAGTACTCATCTGAAACATAAAAGTGAGCACCTTTGACCAAAGATGAGGTGATAATCAGGTTAACAGAAGCGCACTGCCAGTATGACACACCTACCCACTTGTGTCATGTGGGAGGGCTAAATTCACACACAGTGCACTGAGCCCAGAAAATCCTTTGGGCCCCTCATAGACCAAAGTAAGCTCTAGCAGGAAGCTCCAGTGTTTTTCCTGTTGCATTTGAAAGCTGGCCTAAATTTGCATTCATACATATAAATCAGAACATGCAAATTTGTACTCCAAATCTTTTAAGCATCAGCAATAACCCTTGCCTCTTTCTCTTCTCTGGATTCCACCTCTAGATACCTTTGAAGTCTCAAGTGGCCTTACTCCTCTGATTGTGAACGAGGGTGGGAGATTCGTAGAAGTTTCTCAACCTCAGTTTCCCATGTGAAAAAATGGGAATTATGCAGAGGCACATCAACATGGGGCGAGGAAGTGCCCTCCTTGACTGGCTATGAGTGAGGAATAGCTGACCACTGTTCCATGAAGCACACAACTGCTGCTCCACAGTGAAGAACTTTCCATGCTCTGCTTTGGCTCCATCCACTGGCCATTGGACCATCTTCTTGAATAGATTGTTGTAATGCAATATATGTGGGGCTGCTTTGGAAGGCAGTCCACAAACTGCAGCATGCACAAAATGAGGTCACCTGTTTGTTGATCCAATCAGCTTATCAGGACCACATAACACCAGTTCTGAAGGAGATAAACTGCCTGGCAGTATGCCACCCAGTCAAATTTAAGGTGCGAGGGATAACCTATTGAGCCCTTAGGGGACACAGGTGGCACTGTGGTCTAAAGCACTGAGCCTCTTGGGCTTGCCAATCAGAAGGTCGGCAGTTTGAATCCTCACAATGGGGTGAGCTCCCGTTGCTCTGTCCCAGCTCCTGCCAACCTAGCAGTTTGAAAGCACACCAGTGCAAGTAGATAAATAGGTACTGCTGCGGCAGGAAGGTAAGCAGTGTTTCTATGCGCTCTGGTTTCCATGCCAGAAGCAGTTTAGTCATGCTGGCCACATGCCTGGAAAGCTGTCTGTGGGCAAACACCGGCTCCATCGGCCTGGAAGCTAGATGAGTGCCACAACCCCATAGTTGCCTTTGACTGGACTTAACTGTCCAGGGGTCCTTTACCTTTACCTTTTTACCTACTGAGACCTTAACAGTTTGTTACCTCAATACTTAAAGAACCACCACTTCCCATACCAAACTGCATGTGAGTCAATTGTAGCTGATGAGTATATAAATCGTTTTAAAGAATAAAATACCATATTTTTCGCTCTATAAGACACACTTTTCCCCCTCCAAAAATTAAGGGGAAATGTGTGTGCATCTTATGGAGCGAATGCAGGCTCCATGGCTATCAGCGATAGCAACACGAAGCCTCCAAGCGCAGTGGGAGTGCTCCTGTTGCGCTCCAGAGGCTTCACGCTGGTTTTGCTGAAGCCAGGAGAGCAAGAGGGATTGGTGTGCACCGATCCCTCTTGCTCTCCTGGCTTTGCTTCACTGGAAAGGCGCTATGCAGCTTTCCCTCTCTGCGCAGCGCCCCTTCAGCGAAGCAGGAGGAGAAATGGAAGGGGCTCCATTTCTCCTGCCACTTCACTGAAGGGGTGCTGTGCAGAGAGGGAGAGATTTTTTTTTTCTTGTTCTCCCCCTCTAAAACAAGGTGCGTCCTATGGTCGGGTGCGTCCTATAGAGCGAAAAATACGGTAAACAAATGTAACCTTTCCATAGCATGAAAAGACTTCTAAACTACTTCTACACCCCCAAACTCTGTGTTCACACAGCACTGTCTTCCTTACCTCCTTCCCTTTGACTTCACATGCCTCTGTAGGAACTGCTACAAAATGTTCCAGAGACAACAGAAGCTGCCTGACAAATATTTCAAAGAGGTTCCATCCTTTCCCGTGAATACAAACTTCTCTCCCTGATAATACAAGGAAGGAGTCAAGGCGAAATAAACTCAGATCTCCAGACTGAAGGTTCTTTCCTCCCCTTAAAGAAAAAAAATACTCTAGAAATCTCTGCACAGAGAAGGAGGCTGAAGGTGGGTGGGTGTCGATGGAGGAGAACAAAAGCACACAAAGTGCTGGAAGGAAGTGACCTTTCATATCGAGCCATTTCTCCCACTGGACAAAGTCCCTGCCCGTGCGTTACCTTTTGATGCAAATGCCTATCAGAAAAGGAACTGGTAGGTAATAGATTTAAAAAAAAAAAAAAAAGGATTAGTGATGTCAGAGGAAGGGGGGGGAATGAAAGCTTCAGAAAGGCTACGTCTTCCATTAATCTCCAACATGGATGCCTCCATTTCTGAACACCCCCAAAACACACACACACACACACACACACACAGAGAGAGAGAGAGAGAGAGAGAGAGAGAGATTTATTCAAACAGGATTGTTCAAGCTATAGTTGTGGCTAGTGATGTAGCCGAAGGTTATAAGTTGAGTGTCCCAAGATTTGTTCTTTTCTCTTTAATGGGTTTCTGTAGTTTCTTACCACTGCGTTGCACTTCTGTTCTGCTCTTCGAGGCAGTGAACATATTTGCATATGTAACATTTCTAACCCTGGCTTGAAGACTGCAATAATCAATCAGATTTACCATATGTGGAATACACATTTGCCCAGAGCGCAATGCTCAGATCTAGGTTCGAACCAAAGCTCTGTTTCCTGACAAAGTTATTCTCATTCTCTGAACATTATGACTAGGGATGTAAGAAGACAGAGATTTCCCTTGCGAATTGTCTTCATCAGCATCAGCATGGCTTGGTTTCCACCAAACAATACAATATTCATCTCGCTGTGCACCAACATAGTTTAAATACCGTATTTTTCCGTGTATAAGACTATATTTTCCCCTAAATTTTTGAAGTTTAAAATAAGGGGTCGTATTGTACATGGATAGTGCATAGTGCATTTTCTTAATTTTGGGTTAAAAAAATAGGGGTCGTCTTATACATGGGGCATCTTATACATGGAAAAATACGGTAATTATTTATGTAAGTTATGAATAATAGCTACTGGGAATCACAGGTAGGGGACAGGGTGTGGCCTGGAAGGGCTACTGGCCTGATCCATCAGGGTCTTCTTATGTTCTTATAATTATGGGCCGAATTACACACTTCGTCTGCTGGTACTTCTTGAGCGTATAATGACAAGTTTTTGTGGACTGTGAAATAGAAGTTCAATAAATTGATGGACAGGCAAATAACGAAATGAACAGAGACCCCTCACTTGGATGTCCTGTTGGGTTCTGGCAGTGCCCGTTTTCTTTTCACAACACCCCTTTGGGTTGAGAGGAACGGAGACAGACAGACGGACGGATGCAGGGAGGGAGGAGATAATCTTCAGCCACTGAGAGGAGACTTGAATCTGGGTTTCCATTCTGCTAATTTGACACTCTAACTCCGCCAGTGGGGAAATGGGGCCTTCCAGATGTTTTGGGCTACAACTCCCATCAGCTCCACCCAGAATATTTCCAGGGTGACAACGGCATTGGCCCACCCACGAGGAAAGGTGAAGCGACTGCCTCAAGTGGCAGTATTCACAGGGGCAGCAGATCCCGAGGCCAATCTTTCTTCCCGCCTTGTTCCTGGCACACCAATGTATGAGACTTTGTACATTGGGTTACATTCCAGCTACGCATCTGCATTATACATTTAAAGCAGCATTGTACCACTTTAAAGAGTCAGGACATCCCCCAAGGTATCCTGGGGTCTGTAGTCTGTTAAGGGTGCTGAGAGTTGTTGAGAGACCCTGTCTCTCCTTACAGAACTACAGTTCCCAGAATGCTCTACCTCTCAATCCCTCTTCCCAGGGAATTGTAGCTCTGTGAGGGGAGTCAGGCTTTCCTAGCAACTCTGTGACTATAATCACTGCATTTTTGGAGGAAAGGCCTGTTTGAAGAGGTATCAGAGTGCTTTAAATGCAGTGTGAATGTGGCCTTAGTCAAAACAGACTTTGTTCCTTAATCTTACATTTTTAGCTTTCTCTAGTTTCATATTCTGTCCTAAACTGTATATGCTTTGTGAGTTGTTTTTATGCTATGGAACCTTCTGATGAAGAGGGTTAAGAAATATTTCAGATTAAATAGACTCAAAATGCATTGGGCTGAGAAACTGTCTTCTGCACATTCTTTGGTTTTCTCGAATGTGTACCAACCATGAGATGGGGGCTGAAAAGCAGCTTTAAGTGATGTGTGAAGTACATGCGAAATCTATCTGTATTTTTGATTTTTTTATATATATATTATTTTTTCTAAGCGAAATGAAGGGCCCTTTTGTCTGACACCAAGATACAGTGCTGTGGTTTTTATTCTGTCAGTCTGTGGTTTGAGTTTCAACGTTCAGCTGAGAGAGAAATGATAGCTTTGTATACCAGGAGATATTTGCTGGAAACATGAGGTTTATTGAGGGTTCTGTTTTATTTATTATTAATCCTTAACCAGCCTTATTAACTCTTAACTGTTTGTGAATTAGTCTGACAGGCTTTTTTTCCCCTGACCTGCCTAAACAGAGATCCATTCTTCTCAATTGGGAGACGTTTTGACCCTTTGAGATAGTCTGATACGCCACCATGTATTTTTAAATGGGGCATTGTGTGGACAACCGGAGTAATTTCCTTGTGAAGTTAGTTTAAAACGATTCCCCCGTGAGTTTAAGAAAATGCTTGTCTAGACTTTTCCTCCCCTTTCCTCCCGCTCCTTACCACATTTCATTAATGCAATGTATAGCGGGGGGTTTGTTATACTTCAGCTTTCTATGTTTAGACCACTGAAGGGTGTGCTGGGGAGATGTTATGTCATCTGTAAGCATGATTGTGCTTAAGGAGTGCTAACACGATTGGGTGTGGGTGTAATTTTTTATTTTTTATTTTATTTTTTGCAACATAGCTGACCCACAAGGGGGAGAAAAATCCCCATTTATTAGGCCATCGGAAAAGTTGCAAAATAGGGGGCAAGTTTTTGAGTTCTCCACAACTCTTCATCAGGCTGGGCTGAGGGCGGGGGGGAAAGTTGGTTTACTGCTAAAGCCACAAAGCCTGCATTGGTTTCAAGATGGAGTGTAGGAAGAGGCAGTGTGGTGTAGTGGTTAGTGTGTCGGACAAGGGGACCAGGGTTCAAATCCCCACTCAGCCATGGAGCTTGCTGGGTAACCTTGAGAGGGAGGAGATGGTACCTCGGGTTAAGAACTTAATTTGTTCTGGAGGTCCGTTCTCAACCTGAAACTGTTCTTAACCTGAAGCACCACTTTAGCTAATGGGGCCTCCCGCTGCTGCTTCGCAATTTCTGTTCTCATCCTGAAGCAAATTTTTTAACCCAAGGTACTATTTCTTGGTTAGTGGAGTCTGTAACCTGAAGCGTCTGTAACCCGAGGTACCACTGTATTCACATTAAGCTCTTTGGAGAAGAGGCAGTATGCAAATATACACGTAATAATAAATAAATAGCAAAATCAAATCAAATCATAGAATTGTAGAGTTGGATGGGACCCTGCGGATCATCTAGTCCAACCCCCTGAAATGCAGGAATATGTAGCTGTCCCCTACGGGGATCGAACCTGAAACCTTGGCATTATCAGCAAATAAAACAGATTGTGCATATTTTAGTTTATAGCCTATTTTAGCTCACAGCTAAGTAGGAATGAAGAAAATGTTATCCTATCCATATGTTATCCTTTACAGAGGACAGTCCTCTGTTTGGAAGGGCTGCCCAGCAGTGGTGTAGCGTGGGGGGTGCAGGGGGGGGGGCCAGCCGCACCGGGCGCAACATCTGGGGGTTAGGGTTAGGGGGTGCAAATCCACGGGTTAGGGGGCGCAAATCCACGGGTTAGGGGGCGCAAATTACTTGCCTTGCCCCGGGTGCTGACAACCCACGCTACGCCACTGCTGCCCAGTACAATGATGAAGAACCATAAGGGTACAAGAATATCCCCTGTTTTTGGTTAGTTTGAAGCCCATCTAGTCCAGCATCGTCTTCTCACAGTGGTCAGTCAGGTTCCACAAAGGGAAGCCAAAAAGCAGGAAGAGCTGACTTGTGGTTCCCAGCAAGTGGGAAACACTGGCCTGTGAGCCCTCCAATTGGAGAAGAGCCTTGACCAAAGGTGTCATGGGCTCTGAAGATGCTCAAACTCAGGACGGAATTGGAGAAACCTGCTAAGAGGAAGGCACACTTGGCAAACCCTCACCACGATCAGTTCCTGCCTGGAAACCTATGTCCCCACTGTGGAAGGGTGTGTGGATCCAGAATTGGCCTCCACAGTCACTTACAGACTCGCTGTTAAGATCATGTTCATGGAAGACAATCTTACTTGGCTACGAGTGATCGCCAAAGAAGAAGACTGCCTTTGACAGTGGAGGTAGAACATAGCCTTATATACACAGCTTTTTAACAACTATAGTAATATATAAGTTGAATCAATTTTTTATATTTTTTCTTCCTCTCCCTGCCCCATTTCATTGAAGCCACCATTGATGTAGCCATTGATAGTCTTATCCACCCTGATTTTCTCTTGTCATCTTTTAAAGCCATCCAAATTGGTGGCCATTCCTGAGTCTTGTGGGAGTGGATTTTCTCAGTTTAACTGTGCGAAGAAGTGCTTCCTTTTATCTGCCCTGAATCTCCTGCCCTTCAGGTGAGGATGACCTCAGCTTTTTCCAGTATAGTATTCTAGAATCATGAGGCAGGATGAGAATGTTGGTACCCTCTATCTGCTTTGCACACATGATACCTAATCTTAATGGGATGAGATGTTCTGTATAAGATTGTGTAGGTCTTTAGTGCTGAACAAAAAACCGTGCACTTTAAATAACACAAGAAGATCCTGCTGGATCAGGTCAGTGGCCCATCTGATCCACCATCCTTTTCTCACACTAGCCAAACAGATGCCTACAAGAAGTCCACAGGCAGGACCAGAGCATAACAGCACCATCCCCTCCTGTGGTTTCCAGCAACTAGTATTTACAAGCCTACTGCCTCAAACTGTGACTGCAGAGTACAACCATCATGGCTAATAGCCTACTCCATGAACGTGCCTACCGTATTTTTTGCTCTATAAGACTCACTTCTTCCCTCCTAAAAAGTAAGGGGAAATGTGTGTGCGTCTTAGGGAGCGAATGCAGGCTGCACAGCTATCCCAGAAGCCAGAACAGCAAGAGGGACCGCTGCTTTCACTGCACAGCAATCCCTCTTGTTGTTCTGGTTTCTGAGATTCAGAATAGTTTTTTTCTTGTTTTCCTCCTCCAAAAACTAGGTGTGTCTTATGGTCTGGTGCGTTTTATAGAGCGAAAAATACGGTATTTCTCTTCTAAAGCCATCCAGATTGGTGGCCATCGTGAACTTGTGTGGGAGCAAATTATGAATCTTCATGGCTCATGATATACAAATTTTGAACTGCATCTTAAGAGTCTGTGCTCTGAAGCCCTCCCGGTCACATCTGGACACCATTCCTCCAGAGGAGGTGCAGACACACATTTGATTCCCTCCCCCAACTTTGCTGAAGAAATGAGAAGATATAGAAGGAAAAGGCCCCGGCAGAACACCAGCTGGGCAGAGGCTTCACGTAGACTTTTCCGCATTAACATTCTACAAGCCTTTTCAAGTCTTTTTTGGCCTTGGCTAATTTGCATAGTGTAGGGTCAGGAAGGCACCCTGATTTCACCACCGTTCTACTGTTTCGACGGGGTCACAGCAGTGACATATGAAAATAACCCAACTTTAATTGATACCCGAGCTGCCAAGCGGCTGAATGTAAAACTCCCTTCAGCCCCCTTCCTTGTAAGTCTAATGTTAATGTATGGCCCCATTTGCTGAAAGGTGCCAGAGACCATAACGTTCTTTTTTGCAGTTGTAGCAATTGAGGCTTTGAAAAATTCATGCCACGCTCTCCGAGCCTGACAGTTTCTCTCCAGCGCTGGTGCTAAATTTCTAAAATGAGAAGGACCAGGCCTCAGTCTCTGACCTGGATCCTACCCTCTAATCCCTGACGTGTGGGAGAGCTGAGTGGAGTGGCTTAGCGAGGAAGGAAGCAGACTTTTGTTCTGGGGAGGGGGTCGCAGCAAAGTAGGAGAGGAGCTGCTTTGCATACACACCAAGCCAGAGTTCCATCTCTGCCACCTCTTTTTAAAGGTTAAACTATATCTGGTGACAGCTGCTACCAACCATTACCGGTCTAGATGGGCCAACGGTTTGACTTGCTTCCTATTTCTCCATGAAGATGACACTGACAAAAATAATAACAACGGATTATAAAGTAGGAAAGTAAATGAATGTGGACTTTAGGTTTGCTACAGGAACACCAGCAGAGCCATGCTAGATCAGCCCAAAGATTTCCCTAATCTAGCACAGGCCAGACTTATTGATAAGATTTGTTACCCTCCTTTCATAATAAAGTCGCAGGGTGGGTTGCAATAATGCAATCATACAGTTAAAAGACAAGTAGAGCAGTTAAACAAGGTGTCAGGGACTGGACAGAGGAGGAATGGTGGAGACTGCCTCCCCCTCCTGAACCTTCTAGAGACGAGGAAGACAGTATAGATTTACAACAGTGGTTTGAGGAAGGTCACGGCTCAGAGGCAGATGAAGATCAGAGTTGAGAAATAATGGGAGAAGAAAGGGGGGAAGCAGAGCAGGAGCAGTTGGCTGACACATTATCACTAGAAAGCATTCCAGACCCTCCTTCTCCCAGAACCTGGTGAGCACTGAAAGTAGGAGAGCAAAGGGCTCGTAGGAAAATGGCCCTCAGCGGCCACCATAAGGTGATTGGTGCTGTTGATGATTGAGGAGGGAAGGGGGGTGGAGTTTACTTGGAGCAATGCCATTACTCCAAGAGGCTGCATTTCTAAGCCTCTCTCTGTGAATATTGAATAAAAGAACTTGATAAGAGCTTTCCTTGTCTATCTGTTCCTGGCAGCCTACCATGTGGGGGTGGGGATCAGATTCCCTGACACTTGACGCAAGGAGATCATTCCAACGCAAGCAGAACAGTATAAAGTCAACCAAGGGGAGAGGGGCTCTCTCAAAAGGCAATACCTTAGTTGTCAAAAGGTGCATCTCCAATGTATGATGGAAGCTGTACAACAAAGGTACTAGGCCCACCTTTCTGGAAGGAAGTTCCACAATTTAGGTGTTCGTTGCCACAGAGGAAGTCCTGTCCTGGGTCACCACTCCCCACACTCCAGAGGATGGCAGAACTACCCTCTGCCTTCTGGAAGCTGCTCTGTTAGATAAATTGGCCACAGTCCCACCAATTTCAGTCTGCCCTCAGCCAGCCCAGACCTGCCTGCCTGCCTTCTTACCTGCAACCAGTTCAGAGGGTGACCCTGGATGTCGGTTTTGCTCTCAAAGAAGACAGAAGGGAAGAGGATGGGGAGAAAACCATAATTAGATGGCTCCTCCTTTTAGTGGCTCTGGCTCTGTTGGGCTTCCAGTCACCCACCCTGCCAGTGTGAACCTGAACTTAACTATGGTTCAGAAGCTGTCAGCACCAGAAAGCTACTGAAATGTGAGCAAAGAGTGGGAAAAGATGTCAATCTACTGTTGAGGCTTAGCTGCTTTTGTTGGTGCTTAAAAAAAAAAGTAATAGACCAAGATTTAAGTTACTGACTGTCAGACACCTCAACTTTAATGGTGGTTTATTAACTGTAGATAACATCAGCTATGGTCAACATAGCATGGTCTGGTGTTAACGGCACGGCAAGCAAGCTCTCTGCTTATTTGATTTCCGGACTTCTCTCAACATTAGGAACAAGCAGTTAGTCTACACACCTCAACAATGGGTTTGCTCGTTTTTATGACACACACATGGAGAGGAGTCAAAACTCACTGCTCAAACATGGATGAAGGACCCAGGTTCAATTCCTGTTGACTTTTGAAATAAATTATATTCTTAAATATAATTTAAAACTCCATTCCTATGGTGAGGGAACCAACAGGTCGACACTGAAAGTGAATCCTGCAAGCTTTTAAGGCAGCAAAGAGACTTCTGCTTCAAGGTCAGGAGGATAAATAACATTCCATATTCTACTCAGTGGTTTAAAAGAACTTACTGCCCATTCTATGCCTGAATGCACATTTTCTCATCAATCACATTTGGATATAAAATTTAGACATATATGTTGGAAGTGCAGCAGTAGGGATCATTCCATTTGCAATGCAAGGGTTAACTCTTTTATCAGTAAATCAACTAACCAAGATGGTAGGGGTGGAGGTGTTGCTTAGCAACCAGTGAAGGTGGCATAGACTTTAGCCAGGCAGTAGGTTCTCTGATTGGCTGTGAAGAAGTTTCTGGTGAATGACAGTTTATATCTAATTCTGCTCTTAATGAGGTCTGCCCTAAAAGAAAAAGGGAAAAGAAAAAAACACCTCTTTGTTTCTTTCTCCACAAGTTATATATTATTTTGTTCAGTTTTCTCAGTAAAGTGCTATTGTGATTTTCTCTCTCTCACTGAACTCCCATCTGCATTATTTAAATGACTTTGCTAACAATATGGACTGCCTATATTAATAAATATGTTTGAATTAGAACTGTTGGGTTATTCTTATCCTTTATGTGAGCTGGCATTATTTCATTTTTCTTTCTGTTATGCAAGCAACTCCTCGTTTATGCATGACCGTGCAGATGTATACCGCTGCAAACTCAGAAGTGGCATGAAAAGGGGCAAAAACGGCCCCAAAAGAGCATGAAAATAGCAAAAAAAAAGGTGCAAAAACAGCATCTGGCAATCCTACAAGTCTTTGCAAGTGCAATCCCAGGAGCCCTTGAACTGACCTCTGAGGCCTGTGGAGAGCTGGAAGTTTAAGCAGGGAGGTTTTGAGGGAGGAATTGTAGTAGAATTTGGTGGATCTGGTAAGTGCTGCTGTTTTTTTTAAAAAAGGGGTTTTCAAGGGTTTCCAGAGCTTTAGAGGGTGCTTGCAGGCTTTTGCAATGGTGTTTCCAATATGGTGGTACCTTGCTTCTCAAATGCCTTGGTATTCAAACAACTTGGAACCCAAACACTGCAAACCCCAAGTGTTCCGTTTTGCAAACTTTTTTCAGAGGCTTAAACGTGCTCCGTTTTGAGTGTTACGCTTCCGATTTGAGTTCCACACTTCCGATTTGAGCATTACGCTGAGATCTGTCTGTTTTTGCTATTTAATTTGCAATATTTTTTTTTGCGGCTCCTTTTGTTTTGTTTTTGTGACTGTGCAAACCCAGTTCAGCTACTGATTGATTGATTGTGTGACTGCAGTACCTTGTTTATTGCTTTCATTTTATGCATCAATGGTCTCGTTAGATAGTAAAATTCATGTTTAAATAGCTGTTTTAGGGGTTATTTTTAAAAGTCAGGAACGGATTAATCTATTTTTCATTACTTTCTATGGGAAAGTGCGCCTTGGTTTTGGAATGCTTTGGTTTTGGAACGGACTTCCGAAACGGATTAAGTTTGAGAACCAAGGTACCACTGCATACATGTTTTCACTTAAACGCACAGTGCTTTGGAACATAACCCTCACGAAAATGGGGGAACTGCCTTTATTTGCAATAATTGTGCAAATATGCAGAAACACATCCATCTAGGACACTGTGGAGTGACTTCCCAGTTCTCTTAGCTTAATGTCTTATAAAGCAGACCAATATGTTTGGACAGAGATAAACAGAGTTGTTTGGAGCCATTTAATAAATAATAATCAAATGCTACATCCATTCATTCGAGGGGCTTTTGAGGACAGCTATCTCCCATCAGCCCGCAGGAAAGCCCTTGAGCACAAAGCGAGCGCAGGCCAAAGCCACATGAGAAAGGACACCCTTTCAGATGCTATCTTTGGATGTGAAAACAGACTCTGGGAAGAGTACATTATAGCTGGTTATTTGTGAAGTCGCAGCTAATGGATACGAGGATGTGCTGACATCTGACGCAAGACTGACAGGCCCGCAGTTAACTGTCACCCCTTACCAGACTTAATAGCATCGCCAGACACCCTCCGAGCAAATGAAGAGAAGAAAGATGCCTGTGTGTGACAGGATTCAGAAAGAATGCTCACGAACGCCACTGCAGTATTGGAAATGTCAGGTGCCAGCAAAAGAGCCCTGATCAGATAGACAAGCATCACGCCACACGCTTTTAAGGTTATTTGAAACCTGTCATTTCTGTTAACAAGCTAACCGCAAGTGGAATCCGTCTTGAGTTTGTTTTTGCATGCTACAGATGCGCAGAGAAGGGGGGGGTATGATGATGAAGAACAAGGCCTGGACCACTTTGCTCTCCTGCTTATTATCAGCTGACGTTGGCTCAAGAGCAGAGTGGGCATTTAATTCCCCTTTGCGCCTGCTCATTAACGGCTGGCAATGCAGAGCTGAGCTGAGTGGACATTGGCACACACCGTCTGGCTTTCCAATTTCTCAGAGCAGGCCAAAAAGCAAAGCGGGTGGGGTGGGGGGACGACCCACATCTCAGTAGATTTAATTAAAACCACAGCGAGCAGATGGGGAAGAGAGAAAGCAAATGCAACCAGAGAGCTCTCATCTGTCTGGGTCTTGCCACTATAATGAAGCCAGGGCAGCTGGAGCTTCTCTTCCTAACTCACACGGCCCCTATTTGTGAAGATTGACTTCTGGTTACGCAACACAGCAAAGTTATGTTCTTATATACATAGGAAGGACTGCATCCAAGCTTGCATAGCTTGGATAGCTCAGTTGGTTACAGCGTGGTGCTGATAATGCCAAGGTTGCAGGTTCGATCCCCATATGGGACAGCTGCATATTCCTGCATTGCAGAAGGTTGAACTAGATGATCCTCAGGATCTTTTCCAACTCCCCAATTCTATGATTCAATGATTCCATCTCAGTGGCAGAACATCTGTTTCACATTTAGGAGGTCCCAGAGTCAATCCCTGGCCTCTCCGGTTTGAGCTCATAAAGTCTTGTGCTTGAAATCTTGGAGAACCATTGCCAGTCAGTGTTGACCCAACTGAGTTTGATGGACCAATGGGTTGACTTGATAAATGGCAGCTTCCTATGTTCCTATGAGGCAGTTTCCTTAAAGCAAGCCCCCTGAAAAGGGGTCCAAAGTAGAAATAACATTTTCTGCATCAAATACTTCTCCATTGTGTCCCAAGACAGATGAATGCTAGCCAATCTTTGTGGGTCTTCTGCTTTGCTCCTCTCTGTATTGCACCCTTCTAACATTCCATTTTTTAAAAACTGGGAGATTTCCTAAAGTGAATTCCAGAAGTGCAGAATACACAAGTGGTTGTAACTTTCATTCATTTGTTTTCGCCGTTAGTCTGGGCCTTGCTGGACACAAGTAAATACCATCTTTGGCAAACACCTAAGCAGCCATGATGAATTAATGTGGCGGACCGTTCAAGTGTCTCTATTTTCCAGGGACAGTCCTGGATTTACAGAAGCCATCCAGGCATTCTGATTTGATTTTGGATGTCCCTAATTTCATCGGATAAATGTCGGAAGGTATGGAGTTATGTGAACCTCTGAGCCAAGGAAATAAGTAACTATACAATATTCAGAAGACATCTGAAGGCAGCCCTGCATAGGGAAGTTTTTTAATGTTTAATGTTTTAATATATGTTGGAAGGCACCCAGAGTGGCTGGGGCAACCCAGTCAGATGGGCAGGGTATAAATAATAAATAATTTTCTTGTTGTTGTTGTTGTTGACTAGGGCATTCCTATTTTCATTGGAGAAATGTTGGAGGGTATGAAATGGATGGCAATTATGGAAACACTGAACTTGTTTCAAGTTTCAGAGAAAAAAAATATTTCTTCACATTCTGTACAGTTAAACTACAGAACTCACTCCCACAGGAGGCAGTGATCACCAGGGCCCGATTTAGGTTTGATGAGGCCCTAAGCTACTGAAGGCAATGGGGCCCTTTATATGTCCAACTGTCCTCTGTCAACAACAAATTGTTGCTATTTTTTGTGTTGAATATATGCTATATGGTAATTTATGGACCTAATAGGTATCTAAAGCCATTTGCACATATCAAATAGGAGCCTACACAACACAAAACACTGTTGCTGTATGTAGGTTTAATTTTATGGGTTTTTTATCTTATATTTTGGAAATGACATCCAGGTTCTTTTTCCTTTAATTTTTGGGGGGGCTCCCAAGAGAGTGGGGCCCTAAGCTATAGCTTGTTTAGCTTATACGTAAATCCAGCACTGGGGATCACCACCAACTGGGATGGCTTTTTTTAAAAAAAAGGATTCATTGAGAATAAGGATATCAATGGCTACTTTTCCATTTCCATTTTCTCTGTGTCATGCAAAATTTATTATGTCACATCTTAAAGGTAAAGGGACCCCTGACCATTAGGTCCAGTCGTAACCGACTCTGGGGCTGCAGCACTCATCTCGCTTTATTGGCTGAGGGAGCCGGCGTATAGCTTCCGGGTCATGTGGCCAGCATGACTAAGCCGCTTCTGGTGAACCAGAGCAGCGCATGGAAACGCCATTTATCTTCCCGCCAGAGCAGTACCTATTTATCTACTTGCACTTTGATGTGCTTTCAAACTACTAGGTTGGCAGGAGCAGGGACCGAGCAACGGGAGCTCACCCCGTTGCTGGGATTTGAACTTCTGACCTTCCGATCAGCAAGTCCTAGGCTCTGTGGTTTAACCCACAGCGCCACCCGTGTCCCATGTCACATCTTACTCACCTTTTAAACTCAAAAGCATCAAACACTGCAAACTTTTCTCATGGGAGGAGCTGCTTTGTCCCCTTGAGCATTCTGGTTGCCCTCTTCTGAATTCCCCCCACCTCTACCATATCCTGACACCTGCCATCAGGTGCAGGGCGAGTGGGCCTGGCTTGGCGGAAACTGCCTCATGGGTCAAATGAGGAGGCTCTGTGGGCCGGAGAGTCCCCCCACCACTTGTTTATCTGAAAGCAGATGCTGCAAACCTCCTCCTCTGCTCTGTGAAAGAGGAAGATAGGGGAGGCAGTAGGGATAAGTCCTGAGGGTCATTCATGTGGCAGAAAGCTATAGTTTATGTATGAACCAGGTCTAAAAATTCCTATATTAAACATATAATCTGCTGTCTGAAAATTGGTAGTTAATAAAAAAGAAGTCTAAACTGATTAAAGTAGCAAAATAAGTTTACAGAACTGTAAACTTCCTAACTGCATAACACTCAGAAGTAAATCCCATTGCTGTCAGTGAAGCTTACTCCCAACTAAATGTGTATCATGGGGATAACCAATATTGTGCTTTCCATATGTTGTTGGACTACAGCTCCTTTCATCCCTGACCATTAGCCACACCAGTTATGATTGGCTGGTGTTGGAGTTCAACAAATCTGGATACCTTACCTTGTGGTGCAAGATTTGAGCCTATTTTATTATTATTTAACAGATTTATAGCCCACTCTTCAAGGAATTAAAAATCTCCCTAAAGTAGCTAAACATTGCAGATCTCATTTATATCTGTATATTATGTTGTGTGTTAACCAGCCTTTAAAAACAATAAATTTTTGTGTTGCTATCCATCAAAAAAGGACGCGGGTGGCGCTGTGGTGTAAACCACTGAGCCTTGGGTTTCCTGATCGAAGGTTGGCGGTTCGAATCCCCACGAAGGGGTGAGCTCCCATTGTTCGGTCCCAGCTCCTGCCAACCTAGCAGTTCGAAAGCACATCAAAGTAGATAAATAGGTACCACTCCAGCGGGAAGGTAAATGGCATTTCCGTGCACTGCTCTGGTTTCACCAGAAGCAGCTTAGTCATGCTGGCCACATGACCCGGAAGCAGTACGCCGGCTCCCTCGGCCAATAAAGGGAGATGAGCACCGCAACCCCAGAGTTGTTCGCGACTGGACTTAACTGTCAGGGGTCCCTTTACCTTTACCTTTTATCCACCAAAAATTGGGTGGGGGGGGGACACCTTAAAGTAAAATGAAATAGCTGCTCTCTTTCCAAAAGGTGGGGGGGGAGAGAGAGCACGCGAGAGAGAAGAGGAGTGATAGAGTTGCTCAGAAAGAATGAAATATATGCTCATTTTAACAATATTTTCTTGCAAGTCTAAAGAAAGCATTGGGCTGAGGCTCCTTGTTTATGAAAAGAATTAAGTCAAGGAGCTTGCAGGCCTCAAGGTGTAAGGCACAGATCCTGAGTGGGGATATTACCCACGACCCTCCAACCCTGCAAACACCTCTCCATTGAATCAAGTTATGGACTGGTGTTAGTGGTTGGGGGTGGGGGGGGGAGAGAGAGGAGGGCATTTTGCTCAGCTAAGTTCCCTACTATATTAATCTCGTTATTCTTTGAACCGTTTAACCGGCAATGCCAAATGCAATTTGTATTCTGCAGCAAAGCAAATGCTCTAAACTGATTATCGCAATATGAACCATGGCAATCCCCGATATTGAGGGCCCTGAAAAGCTGCCTTTCCTCCTGAATAGGGTTCCCATATGCCTGCCTGAGTTTCGTGATACAATGTTGCGTCTCCTTTTGCGAGGGATAAATTAAGCGTGTGAAAGTCTTAGCAAAGCCCTCATTTTCCAGTTAATCAAATCTCCCCCTAATCAAATTAGCACACATAATTCCTCTGCATGCATGGCACAAGGGTGGAGGGGTTGGGGAGGGGAAAGAAGCATTATCCCCCACCTTTGGAGTTGAAAGAGAGGAAACAGTGGGGTGCTATTCTCCTCTGCTTGAGTGGACCTAAATAGGGGGACTTCTCCAGAAAGACAGGCCGGGGCAAACTTTGGCAGCCTTTGCGATTCCCAGCTCATTAAATCGGCTGCCTCTAAGGCCACCTCCAGGGACCGCTGAAGCGTTCTGTAATGAGATACTTGTTTAATTTCCTTTCAAAGGCTGGACATCTGCGACAAACCGCCCCGTTTCCAACCCCACACAGACAAACCTATCAATAGACTTTAGGCCTCTCTCCGTTTTGATGGAGTGTTTTCCATTGAATAAACCAGATAATAAATTTTGAAGAGAAAGGAACAATTGCCATTAACTCGGCACTCTCCGAAGAGTCGAAGTCCATCATGAAAATTCAATAGCAGCTGAGCTAAATGGATAAATGTTCACAGTCAACCTTTTTTAATTGATTTCCCTTCATGAAATGATCTAGTCTCTCTGAAGCTAGCCGTTCCCGGAGACCCTCTTTTAACCTCTCTTTTCATTCCGAATGCGTTTAGGAGCCCTGAACAAAACGGAATAGCTGAAATATTAATCTCCCTCAAGAGCAGAAGAAGGGGGGAGAGAGAGGGAGAGGGAGAAGAAGGAGAAGGAGTAGCCTAGAACTTCTCAGAAGCATAATGGCCCATGTACGACTGCTGCACAAATCCCAGCCAATTCAAAGGGAGCCCTTCAGCCCTGGCAGGCCTGCTTCCCCCCTCCCATACCCACGTCTAGGTTTTCAGATCAATTCCCCAAGAGTGTCAGCAGGCCATGAAAGAAGGAGCAACACTTTTCAATGCCTTCAGCGCGGTGCCGATTCTGACCTTCGGTTGAAACCAGCCACCATGTCCTGACACTGTCAGAAAACTTCAAGGCCTTTCGCAGCATAATAGAAATTCGGCGCTTATATAGTTATGCCTCTTTTGCTCAGTCACTTTTATTTAAGCCATAATGAGCCCTGAAACAAGCATAATGAAAGCTGTCTCAACAATATTTTCACTTTAATGCTTTATTATGTCTTTGAATATGTTTTAAGGAGTAATATTTCAGCACTTGGGTTTTTTCTCCACTGCTCCCCCCCTTTCCTTTGCACTTGGGAGTTTGTGTGTGTGTGTTGTGCACGCACCTACACACACACACACACACACACACACACACACACACACGTAGATAATCAACTGTCTGCTAAGCTCCTAACCATTTCAGCAACATGTAATGGAATACATACAATGACATAATTTTTCTTTCTCTCTCGAACCAAGACCACAGAATATTCGAAGCAGTGCTTTGACAAAATGCTCCCTAGCAGGGTTACCAACCTGAATAAAATTTGGGGGAGGCAGGTAAGCCCTGCCCCTCATAACTGAACACAGGACACACAGAGAGACAGCATTTGAATGGCAATGCCCACCAGTTTTGGGAGCCCCCAGACCCCTCAAATATTTTATTGGCAGACTGAAGGGACCTCGGCCCCTAGGAATTTGTTCCTATGCTCCCTAGCTCTTCTATCTCCCTCTTCACAAGATACAACCTTTTTTTTGGCATTTCAATGATTTTGTGGTGATGAACGTGCTCTCGAGTGTTGGAAGGTGCCATTTCCCTCCCTTGTTAGTCTCCCAGGTGAGGGCAGGAAGCACTCTCCCCACTCCTACTTCACTTAATAGTGACATCATATTATGACATCATGAAGCCAAATCTTGCCAGTAGTTAGGACTCCTTGGAGTACAATTTCTACTGCCAGCTAGACCATGAACAGGCAAAGAGAGAGAGAAAAGAGTAAGGAAGTATGTGAGGAGAAAGGACTTTCCTAGCAATAAACAAGGGCAGTTTGGAGAACACATCTCTTCTCCTGGCATGCAGAGATAAAGCAGAAACAATGAGATGGAGGCATAGGCTTGATGAGGAATCAGAAAGCTGAGAGAATCAGGGGAGAAGGAGAGAAGGAGAGGAAATGTCAGGATGTGTTCCATCTTGTTTGCAGATTGAGCTATTTAGGGGAACAGAGATAAGAGGTTGGTGCCTTCTAAAGCAGCACCAAAAGAAAAATGAAAGAAGTAAATGGGATTTGGAGTTGGGAGCCCTCACATTTGGGGGGAGGGAATGTAAGGGAACAAAAACTAGGAGATTGGTTGAACATAAGGAAAGTAAGGACAGGAGGACAAGCTCAGAGGAGGTGTCCAGTGACAAAAAGGATATCTTAGCTCTTGTAGCAAGGGCCTCACCCAGAATCCACTGAAGTAAAAGTATATTGGCACTCTCAGGACCAACTGGGAGGACAAGCACAGAAGGACTAGGACCAGGTAATAGCAGTAATACAGACTCACAATATCTCATTCGAAATCATCAGCCTGTTAGACATTTTTGTCTTCTGCTGGCCTGCTTGACCATTGCCTACTTGTGACAGATTTGGATCTCAGAAGTTGTCTTAACCTGAGTCAGATGATTGGTCCATCTAAATCAGGATTGCTTATACCAACCTTTGGCAGCCTGGTGCTCTTGGATAAAAACTGATGGAACTTATGGAACTCGTGGTCCAAAACATTTGGAGAGAACAAGGTTGGGGAAGGCTGCTGGCTCCTTAAGGTTTTGGACAGTAGTCTTTTAGAGCCTTACCTAGAGATGCTGAGGATGGAACTATGTATGGCATGCTTGGATGTATGGCATGCCAATGGTGTACTGTACCACTGAGCTATGGTCCCTCCCTTATATTCGCTGTATGTGTAAATAAAGGCAGAGATGTGCCTTCAAAATCAAACAAAACAAAAACCACTATCCAGGCTGACACCAACTTATTCTCCATTCTACTTAGAGAACAAGCAGAATTGTTATTCTACTTGGTGATCTGTATGGATGGACCCATCTAGTTATCAGAGTTCAAAGTTGTTCAGAGAAAGATTTACATTTCCAGGGATCTCAGTGCAGAGAATTTTGAACTCTGTTCAGCACAGGCCAAGCAAGACCGTCTGGTTGGGGGGGGGGGTAAGGGATCAAAATGCCTGTGAGCTGAGCCATTGATTTTCATGAAAAATGTTGAAACAATGTAGAAAGCTAGAACGACCTCAAAAGCCAAGTAGCATGACCATCAGTTTCCTAGGGAGATTTTCCCACCCC